>NC_140471.1:20150624-20755124 GCF_051167445.1 Perissodus microlepis | reverse complement strand
AGGCAATCCAGGTTGTTCGTGAGTGCATGTAGGTGTTTTCTGTTTGTTTGTAAGTAATAAAAAAATGACAGTAAAAAAACTGCAACCAGCTGTTTTACAGCGACGAGTTAGATTTGTGACTATGTTAGAAAAGTATTTTTCACACAGAATGAATCATGGTTGGGAAATGAGCGATTCCTAAAGCTGTAACTTGTTTTTGACCAGCCACCTCTCTGATATCATGATATGACCACTGAAAATTTGCCAGAAATTAACATCCAGGGTACCAGTGCTTGTTTGGTGCACTGATGCTTAAAGCTGGTCACTTGGAGTGGGTGTAAAACTGATTTAAAAGCAGGTTTTAACAGAGCCTAAATGTGTTTTTCTGTACTGAGAATTCGCTGTGGATCTCTCCTCTACTGAACAACAACAAATCCTCATGTTTCAGACCAATCAGCTGTCTTAAAGGGGGGTCAGGGGGTAGGTGCTGAGGATTTTTTTCCCCACCTTTCCAAAGCTTCCTCTGCCGATGACTTTGAGGTAGTCGAAGTCTGATGGCTTCATCCTGGTTAATACAACAGCAGAAAACAGTTAATAATGCACGTCCGAGTACAAATAAGTCATGCATAATAATTTGATGTGAATGCATGATAAGAAATAACTCTCAGGTTGCCTCTGGTGAAGCTCATGAATGAGAAAAAAAACCTTCTGGCCACTTTATTAAGTCCAGATTGTGCATCATTGACAACATAGACAAAATATTTCCCGATGTAAAGGGAGAAAATGACTTACTGTGAGGTTTCTGTGTTCGTGGAGCTCTGAGGAAAAGACATAGAGGGACAAGACGGTCAGGAGGTCAGCTCAAGTTTCATCTTCTGTCAACACTCAGCAAAGACTTTAAAAAAAAGTCTTCTCTCTGAACTCACCAAAGTAGATTTCTCCTCCTTCCCTCTCCCCGGTTTGCTTTGTCTCCGCAGGATTTTCTCAGTGTCCAGGCTTCAATCAGGAGATCAGACACAGAATATGAGGGTTTGTTTTATGAGGTTCAACACGAAGGAAAAAAGCTGTGAAAAAATGACTGTTGCCAACTTACTGTTGGCAGAGGTGCTGGCTGGAAACAAATTTGTGCAAGAAGTCACTGAAGCCCCCTTTCTTCCCCTTGAGCAGAGCTGTAGCACAGGAAGGGGGTTAGTCCCTTACATAAGAGGTCAACAGCTGTATTTACTCAGCAGAAGGTTGGTGTCACTTTATCACCGCACTTCTCTCAAGTGATCAAACTTCTCTAATTATATGGAGACTTTCTGAACCTTTCAAGCCAAGATAAATAATTTTAACATTGTGGTATTTTATGCAGTAATGACTAATTACTCTCTTTTGGCCTCTTTAGCTTTTATCTTTATATTAGATGTTATACACGAGCTTGCTTTAAGATCACAGGTAAAGTAAAGCTTATCTTAAACATTTATATTTAATGTTCTTACCTGAGAGAAACGAGACAAGGCCTTTCATCTTGGCATAGGTCATGGGCCTTTCTTGAGACACGGTCATCTGGAAAAGAAAAAATAAAACGACCAGCTGGTTTAACTTGAAAAATTAAAATTAAAAAAGAAAATATCTGAGGAGCAGAGCGCAGGTAGCTGCTGCTGAAGGCACACGGGTGGACTGTCCTTCTCTGAGGTGCCCTACTTGTCTCACGTCGCCCCTGACCTGCCGTTCAGTTTAAGGACCGGTGACGCAGGGGAGACGCTGAATACCAGTGAAGCTGCGTTCAAGTGCCCTCGGAGATATCCAAATTATATTATGCGTGGACAACCGTAAGTTACGACAAGCCACTGGCCAGCAGCATGTTTCATTTTTCCTCGGCAGCATCTGGGACTCTCGTTCCTGTATTAGATTGCATAAGCGTACACCAAAGCCTTTTAACATTTAGATTGTTAGAAGTCACCAGTGGAAAATATATCTGTAAGTCATTTGTAAATCATTTTTTTAACATTAGAATTCCAGTAAACCAAAAACTAAGCTAGAGTTTTCTTTATTATCTATTAATAGTCAATAAATTCTTAACTTTTATTAGTAAAAACAAAAATTACAGAGGTCTACAACTGTTTTTCATAATGTTTAAAGGAGATTTTCCATTTCAGATCAACAACCCCATTTCAGACGTGTCACCATTATCTCTAACAAACAAAGCGAAAGACAAACTCTGACTATAAAGTAAGCAGTGCTTTACATGTAGCTAATACTCCCAAATGCAGTTAACTTACCACAAATTAGCCCACATGGAATTATAGCTTCATTTTGAATGAAGTTACTGATGCCTCTAATGGGTATTTTTCACTAACAAGAAGTTAATTGTTGATATCAAGAATGGACTTTTTTAATGGCTAAAAATTAAATGTAAACCCTTTACTGAGTTGTTAATATCCACATATGTCAGCTGGTGGTACATTACATCTAACACCAGCTGACATGCCTCTTAATCGCTGGATTAAATAATGCTGTGGGACTGTTTTTCTGGGGGTGAGTATCTGCTGAAGGGAAATCTTTAAAACGTGAACAATCCTCTGCCTCCAACTTGGTGGGAACAGTTTGGGGAGAAGGTTTTTTCCCTTCCAGCACGACTGTACCCGGGTGCACCATAAAGGCCTGGCTGGATGAGTCTGGTCTTGAAGAACATTATTTGCCCACACAGGCTGTGACCTCAACCCAACTGAATACCTTTAACATGATCCAAAGAGGAGAATGTGGGCCAGGACCAACATCAGCATCTGACCTCACAAATGCTCCTCTGAATAATGAACGTCCAAAAATTCCTCCAAACATACTCCAAAATCTTGAAGAAATACCTCTCACAAGAAGCTCTAAGTGTAATATGTAAGTGGCCCAGTATTTTTGTCCACATAACATGCTGTCAAAATCAGCTCCTGGCACTTGAATGCAGCACAGGGGAATCGTGCGCTCTCAGGCTGACCCTGCAGGGCCCATGTGGTGATGTCAAGGGAACTTTTTAGTAACTTGTAACATTTTTTTATGATCCCATTTACTACTGTATGGAAGCTTCCTAAGAAATTCCAGCCACCAACATTTAGAAACCACCAGCATGTCATTGAGTGGGTGACAACACTAGTACTGCAACAGTGTTGATACTGTATTTAGAATAGGATAAATAATGGCAGTTAAACTGAGAACAAACTGGTTCATGTTACTCCAGAAGGGCTTTTACTCAGAGACATAATTTTTTATGAGAGCGGAATAGTTGCCCTCGGTTTCCTTTTCAACATATAGTGGCTCAGGGAAACTATACCCCAGTATCATGGCAGCTTTCCAACACATGGCAAGTCGGTCATTCTGTCTCATGGCTGCTAGATGTCTGAAAAACTGGCAAGGCCTGCTATGTCGTTAAAGAGTTTTATGCTTGTGATATCTGATCAAACCCATTTCACATTCATAGTAGCTGCTTGTTCCAGATATGATTTACATACTGAGGCCGTGTGAAATTCAAATCTTCCTGTCTGAATTACATAATCTAAGTTGATATGAACACAAAATTATATAATGAATGGAAATAGGAACCAGGTGGGTCTGGCACAGGTTGTGGAAAACAAATTCTTATGGAAGAGGCAGAGAGATTAGAAAGAGATGACAGAAGAAATTTTAAAGTGAGAAATCTTTACATGGTATGCTACACTGTAGTACTTGTGAGATGATTTAATAAATCCCACAGTGTACAGTTACCAGATGGAAAAGATCAAAAGAGTCGTGTCAGCAATGAGAATAAGAGGGTGTGAATTAAATGGGACATGAAGTTCAGATACTGAAATAACTTCGAGTTTGTCCCTCTGTCTCCAGTGTCTAAATTTGGAGCCGTTGGGTTCGGAGTAGAGCTGGTACAGGGTGTCTTGGTTGCTGTTGCAGAAAGTTGATCCTGGGATAGCAACAGGGGGAGGTTTCCTGTGGGGTGGGGGGAGGAAGGGGAAAGCTAGAAACCCTGTCAAGCCAAAGTGAAGCAGTCTATGCTGGTCTGATGGACTGCCCTCAGTCTGAAACGTCTTGTCCCATCACTCTGACGGCATGGGAACTGGTCAGAGCTGGTTTTACCTTTCCAGGTCACACTGAACGCAGGTCACACATCTCAGCACTCCAAAAGCAGTCCTAAAAGTGCGTAAGCCCACAGCACAGACTCCAGATCAGCCTGCCCAAGTGAACAGAGGAGGGTCTCTGTGAAGCAATGGAACCGTGAAGCCAGGTGATCATGAAACCAGATAACAGGTTAAAACAGGCATATGCCTGTAACTTGGGAATAAGTTGTGGGAGTAAGTTGTGTTTCCTAAAGTGTATTTGAGTACATTTTTCCTTGGTTTTCTCCTTGGCATTTGCTCTTTAGTACATCACTGAACATCTGTTAATTTTAGGTTAAGTCAGCTTGCCACATGCTGTATGACAAATGCACCAAAAGTGGACACAATGTAAATATAAATTTACAATGAATATACATACAGTTACAGTTAGAAATTTACATCCAGTCATTGTGGTATGAATGTCATAACAACTTTGGTCTCTTAATGATTTCTTTGAACCTTGAGAAAAGAAAAGGAGAGACTGGGTTAATTTATACAAAAGGTAATGAGGGAAGTGGGAGCAGGTAGGGAACACAGCTCCAGGCAGTTAACCAAATGAGACAGGGAAGTAAAAAAAAAAAAAACACAAACACAGAGCAGCACTTACCAAAATAAAACAGGAGGAAAGACAACTGAATGGGGAAATGGGATTAACTTTACACAAATAAACATAGGAACAAGGAAGACAAAAATAACTAACACAACGATGAGACTGAAGGAACAGAACAGGAATGCTAACAGGAACTAATGAACCCAGAGTCCTCTATAACTAAACTAAGAACATGATAAGGAACCTATACTAAACATGAGGACATAACAAAACTTAGGCACAAGGAAATACAAAATAACACTATAACAAACTATAAAATAATACAGAAAATGAACTTCAATAACTTTGCAAAACCGAAAAGAAAATAATGGACAAACAAAAAACTCAAAACCAAGAGCCTAATGCAGAGGGACCATAATAGCTTTTCTTCCAGGGTGGAATGATTGCAAAGCTTTAATAACTTACAAGAAACAAAAGTTGGGCCCATAAGTCTGGATTTATTTTGGATTTTCCCAAATTCACAAAGGTTCAAATTATCCACACAGGGTCAGATATATACATATACCCCCATTGTTTGACCACTCTTCTTGGCAGAATTGGTTCATTGAGTTCATTTCCTGGCACAAACCCAGCTTTTAAACAATCCACAAATTTTCAATAAGGTTGAAGTCGGGACTTTGGGAAGGCCATTTCAAAAGCTTAAAGTTAGCCCGTTTTATCGATTCCAAAACCAGTATTGATGTGTGTTTGGGATCATTGTCCTTTAACTGTCCAAGTTTCAACAATCTATCTATTGATTTAAGGTGAAGCTGAATAATTTGAAGGCAATGCTCCTTCTTTATTATTCCAACCACTTTGTGCAGTGCACCAGTATCACTGACAGCAAAACAGCCCCTGATCATGGTGCTACCACCACCATGCTTGACAGCTGGTACAGCGTTCATAGGTTTGAAAGCCTCACCTTTACCTCTCCAAACATGCCTCAAGGTATTATGATCAGACAGCTCAAGCTTTATCTGGTCTGACCGTTATACTTTCCTTCAGAAGGCATTTGGATGGATGGTCTATGCAGGAAGCTGAACATTTCAGTCAAGCTTGAAGGTTTAAAATTTGGAGCTTGGAATTTGGCTTGTATTTTGGTTGACATCCTCTCAGTCCATGGTGGTGTAAAACTCTTCACTTTGGACAGTGACGCTTGACACATCAAAATAACAATTATTTGAACTGATTGTAACTGTCCCTGAGACAGTTACAATAAAGGTGTTTGTTTTATATGTTTCTGTAATAGATTCATGTTTAATTTAATTCATTTATTTGTTGGAAAGGGTTAAAATTTATTGAATAAGATAATAAAAGTGTAGCATTTATTAAATTACTTGTCTATAATATGAGGTTACAAAATAAGGGTTTGTTAAAGATGTAAAGTGCTGTAAAGTTTGTATGAGGAGGTGTTTGTAATGGTCACATGGCCAGAGTTTGGCTGAGAGCACAACCATGGCATTGTGGGTCAGAACTAGCATGGATACAGAGCTACAGATGCGGCTACAGCCACAACATTAATGTTATTCTGCATGTGGTCCAAGAGGCCCACACGTTTTCACGGTGGCTGAAGAGAATAACAGAGAGAGAAATAAACTTATGAAGATATCAGTATGATGCGTGGCCATTCTTTGTTGGACCCCTGTAGTTACACTGATGATCCTGGAATGTGTAGATGTTTAGAAATGGCTCCAAGAGACCTTCACAACTTGTGTAAATCCATAATTCTCCTTCTTAGATCTTTGCCGAGATCCTTGAAGTTTCACATTGTTCAGAGTATTGGTCATTCTAGCGATGGCTGTCAAACAAATCCTTCTTTATGTTGGCAAATACAAACTAACTGTTGTAGTCAATCGTGTCAATAACTAATGAGAAGTTAATACAGGGAGTGCAGAATTATTAGGCAAATGAGTATTTTGTCCACATCATCCTCTTCATGCATGTTGTCTTACTCCAAGCTGTATAGGCTCGAAAGCCTACTACCAATTAAGCATATTAGGTGATGTGCATCTCTGAAATGAGAAGGGGTGTGGTCTAATGACATCAACACCCTATATCAGGTGTGCATAATTATTAGGCAACTTCCTTTCCTTTGGCAAAATGGGTCAAAAGAAGGACTTGACAGGCACAGAAAAGTCAGAGGGATGCAGCAGCCTCAAAATTGCAAAGCTTCTGAAGCGTAATCATCGAACAATCAAGCGTTTCATTCAAAATAGTCAACAGGGTCGCAAGAAGCGTGTGGAAAAACCAAGGCGCAAAATAACTGCCCATGAACTGAGAAAAGTCAAGCGTGCAGTTGCCAAGATGCCACTTGCCACCAGTTTGGCCATATTTCAGAGCTGCAACATCACTGGAGTGCCCAAAAGCACAAGGTGTGCAATACTCAGAGACATGGCCAAGGTAAGAAAGGCTGAAAGACGACCACCACTGAACAAGACACACAAGCTGAAACGTCAAGACTGGGGCAAGAAATATCTCAAGACTGGTTTTTCTAAGGTTTTATGGACTGATGAAATGAGAGTGAGTCTTGATGGGCCAGATGGATGGGCCCGTGGCTGGATTGGTAAAGGGCAGAGAGCTCCAGTCCGACTCAGACGCCAGCAAGGTGGAGGTGGAGTACTGGTTTGGGCTGGTATCATCAAAGATGAGCTTGTGGGGCCTTTTCGGGTTGAGGATGGAGTCAAACTCAACTCCCAGTCCTACTGCCAGTTTCTGGAAGACACCTTCTTCAAGCAGTGGTACAAGAAGAAGTCTGCATCCTTCAAGAAAAACATGATTTTCATGCAGGACAATGCTCCATCACACGCGTCCAAGTACTCCACAGCGTGGCTGGCAAGAAAGGGTATAAAAGAAGAAAAACTAATGACATGGCCACCTTGTTCACCTGATCTGAACCCCATTGAGAACCTGTGGTCCATCATCAAATGTGAGATTTACAAGGAGGGAAAACAGTACACCTCTCTGAACAGTGTCTGGGAGGCTGTGGTTGCTGCTGCACGCAATGTTGATGGTGAACAGATCAAAACACTGACAGAATCCATGGATGGCAGGCTTTTGAGTGTCCTTGCAAAGAAAGGTGGCTATATTGGTCGCTGATTTGTTTTTGTTTTGTTTTTGAATGTCAGAAATGTATATTTGTGAATGTGGAGATGTTATATTGGTGTCACTGGTAAAAATAAGTAATTGAAATGGGTATATATTTGTTTTTTGTTAAGTTGCCTAATAATTATGCACAGTAATAGTCACCTGCACACACAGATATCCCCCTAAAATAGCTAAAACTAAAAACAAACTAAAAACTACTTCCAGAAACATTCAGCTTTGATATTAATGAGTTTTTTGGGTTCATTGAGAACATGGTTGTTGTTCAATAATAAAATTATTCCTCAAAAATACAACTTGCCTAATAATTCTGCACTCCCTGTAGGTCATGGGCTCATCAGCTTAAAAGATACCGTAGAACCTTCAGCACCGCTTATAAAAAGATTTGAGTCTGTGTATGTATTAAAGCCTGTGTATATATCTTTTGACATGTGTGGATTACAGAAAATCCAAAATTAACTGAAACATTTTTATTTTTTAACATAATTAAAGATACCGTACAATCATTCCACCCTGGAAAACAAACAAATAACATTCATGCCCATGCGTGAGACCACCTGCATGAGTTCGTTAATGTTGACTTATTAAGCTCCGCATTGTTTTACATTTAGAGCTTGATTTATTCATCTATTTATTTCTCGATCGTATATCACCTTTTCAAGGGGCGATCGTGGCTCAAGAGTTGGGCGTTCGCCTTATAATCGGAAGGTTGCCGGTTCGAGCCCTGGCTCGGACAGTCTCGGTCATTGTGTCCTTGGGCAAGACACTTCACACGTTGCCTGCTGGTGGTAGTCAGAGGGCCCGGTGGTGCCTCGCCTCTGTCAGTGCACCCCAGGGTGGCTGTGGCTACAATGTAGCTTGCATCCCCTGTGTGTGAATGGGTGGATGACTGAATGTGTAAAGCGCTATACAAATACAGGCCATTTACCATTTCTTGTCTTTCTTTCTTTTCTTTTCTTTTATCATTCTGAGAAAATTATAACCTAAAGAATCCAGAGACACAGGTTTTTGAATCAGAAACATCTTAAAAGTATATTTAATATGTGTGTAATAAATTCATTAAATTTCTACATTAGTAATCTACAGATACTGTAAACACACACACACATACACACACATATATATATATATATATTGTATGAGGTGCTATTGGTGGAAGTCTGCCCTGAGAAAGAACATATGCTATACAATAATATGGCAAGCTTAGTTGTGCCAGTATAAAGTAATAATAACTTGAGTTTAGGTAGAAGTCAGTGAGTGTTGTGGTGTTTAAGTCACGAAGTGTAATAAAAGAGGTGATGAAACATGTATCAAACATATTTAATTCATTAGTTTCGTTGACAAGGCTGCCTCATCCAACTATGAGTCATCTAGTAGCAAAGGGCTGTCAGTTAACATCAGAGGGTGTTACTGAAACAGCATGCCACTTGTGGTCAGCAGTGTTATTGCTTTGATTTGTGTAATACTCACTGCTGGTGAACAAACACCTGGTTGACACGCATCTCATCTCTGCCTGTTTCAGCTTACATACAGTACAAAGAACAATTAAAATCACTATGCTGGAACATTTTAAGACAGGTTTTCACACTGTGTGCCATCATTACTTTTTAAATCTCTGTCTGAAGTGGGAATTTCAAATATTTTACACTTGCATATCATTACCACCAAACACCATGACAGTTAAAGACAGTTTTGTTTTTACATGTCTCTCGTATTTGGTCAGTATGAGCTATTGGAAGTGTATTTTTGTTATAATGTATTACTATGAGAGGACATGGAGGAGAGAGCCGCAGTACTTCAAGTGTCCTGTAGATGGTGACATCAAGCCAGAACATTTCTTGAAGCATATAAAGTCTGATGAAGAACCTTGGAGGCTTTTCTTGTTTTTGTAATCCTAAAGTTGGACAAAAACCACCTTTTCCTTTTCCTGAGCGAGCAGCTTTATAAAATCATCAGTCTGCGGTTAGAAAAAACGATATATGTATTTGCACATTGCTGCAGTGCTTCTCCTGTTTTGAAACTAGAGCACTTCATTGAGCTTTAATACAGAATATTCTCAAAATATTTCATGAATATTTCATGCCAACATGCTTTTAAACTTCACATACTCTGAATTACCCTCAGTGGTGCACCTGTCATAAACTAAATAAATTAAAGATTAAAACTATTAAAGCTAATATTGAGTCCTGGATAAATAAATGGGAAGAATAACACTTCTAAACATATAATATGTGATCATGTATAATGCGTTGTTTTATTAGGTGGCTGTCTGTCTTAATTTGCGTATATATTTTTAGTTTTTGTGTCTGGTTTGAAAAAGAGATCTCAGACTTAATGAGACTAATATATTATTATCTTATTATTATTATTATAAAAATAAGGCACAGTCACCTTTAATAATCACAAAAAAGGTAAATTCTAAAAAATGTAATCTTTGAGTACAGTAAAGTGCAAACTTAAAACATTTCATTGTGTATTTTATTTTCATGTCACTTTAAAATTTTGCAATAACGTTTGTTGTTCTGCTTTTAATTAATATCTAATTAATTTTGTTTTAATTGTTAAAATATTTTTCAATTATTTCATGATTCAGGCTTTGAAGGGTTAAAAAGATAAAGTAAGATAAGCTTTATTGTTACTGAAGCACAAGCATACATAAAACTGCAGGGCCTTGTTCTTACAGGCTGTCTTTATATACAGTCTATGCTCCAGACTTCCTCTGCTTTGCCTGCGCGCCTCCCAGCGTGGGCGCGCAGAAAGGGGCGGGGCCGCGCGGAGTCAGCGCAGGCAGGGATGAGAAACTTGTCCCGGATATTTACCTACTTTACCTGGCTCCTCCGACAGGCCCCGTTCCGAGGTTTTCTCCGCGCACACTCTGGAGGGATATGACCCGTCTCTGAAGCGGCGCCACTGAGGTAGTAAAGCCTTTTTTTTAATGTCCTTTAAACCTTTCTCTTCCCAGAAAACATGAACTTGGCCGGGCTTTAGCGAGGACTGCGGTGGTTGGAGGAAAGTTTGCCAGTACTGTGCGTTCCTCCTGTTGGGTGTAGCAGCAGAGAAACTTTAGGCTGTCAACAGGTTCCTTGTTCGCGCTGTGGTACAAAGTACAGCGAGGTCACGACAGAGTTTATTATCGACAGGCTGAGACAGACGGAGCTCAGAAATGCGGGCCTAATACACTGAGACAGGCCCTGTTTGTTCAGTGATTTATCAGGTAAAGCAGCACAAACCGGGTTGTTTGAACTTTATCGTCTAAGTTTATCCACAGTACACGTTTGTAACTTGTGTGCTGGTAACGTTATAGCATAAGTATGCCTTATTACCACAATAAAATAGGCTAATTCGTCAACAGTTCCCTCGTTGGTACGATTGAGCCACAACATATGAGTAATAGGTACAAGATGCAAAGGACGCAGTGAAGCCACAGTCGCCACATGATGATGAATCTGCCTTTAAATCTAACATTTACTTGTTAATTCATCAGAGGTCTGCCTGTGAGCGGGTTGTTATGGAAAACCAGTCATCAGATTGACATCAGCTCTGCTCTAATATATTCAGAGTGTGTCACTGTGTTCAAACATTAACTCAGACATTGTGTGTTCTTTCAGAAACAGGCCTGCCAGATCCAGTAATCGGTTCACCTGGAAATTGAGGACTGCACACATGTAAGTATGTACATACACATGCAATGCTTGCACATGGAACGCAGTGTCAGAGTTGTTTTTACCTTTGAGCGTGCGTGCACACAGACATGTATGAATACATGGATGCATGCATGTGTGCATTTGTAGTGCATGTTTTTGTGTTCATGCATTCCTTCTCTGGTTGGTCTGGGATCAGTTGTAGCACTGTCGATGGGCGTGTTCAACTCTGAAAATGTTTAACATTCTTATCATTCAGCTGCCTGTGAGAGGCGGGGAGATGCAGAGAGAGAGAGAGCAGCAGGGAGAGGGAAGGGACATGTTCAGACCCAGGCCAAATAATAAGGGATTACACAAACCATGCACACATACACTTACAGTCACTCCTTCACATTCACAGTGCATTACTCACTGCAGTCTGATGCTCCATCAGGCACATATATTACTCACCACACAGTGTCATCCAGAAGGGAGGTGCTTTCTGTGCAAGACAACGGGCTGGAAACCTTTGACACTTTTGTGTGGTTGTGTGTGATTGTGTGTTTCCAGGTCCCCTCTCGGTGACAGGCTGAGGGCAGGGCGTTTGTCTTGAGAGGGAGGCAGAGTTACCTTGGTAACAGACATGCCAAAACCGGACCTGCTCTGCCTGGTTCAGCTGCTGGACGGCACTATCGAGACCTTCAGAGTCAGTGTGCGTAAGACACACACACACACGCAAACACACCCATAAACACACAGACACATGTCCATTCTGAGCAGATTACATGTTACTTCTCTCTGCCCGTGCACTCTATTAATGATTGTTGCGTCACACGTGATGAAGTGGCAGACTATTCTTTCCTGTTCCCATTGATCCACATCTCTCACTCAACAATGCGACGTTGGTTCGAAGGGCATGCTCATCTCCTTCTAGTGATCGCCACACTTGAAGCCTTTAACGCTGTCGGCGTATCACATTGGCCTCTGATGGCAGTATACACACTGACAGGCGTGTTACTGCCTTCCAGGACAGGCTCTGTGCAACATTTTTATGTGAACAATGGGAGAGCAGTGAGAGTGCTGTGGTCATAAAGAGCATCCAATTCCAACTCTCCATTACTGTCTTTATTTGGCTCCTGTGCTGCTTCTGTTTGGATAAGGTTCGCCGACTTTCACTGAAGCATTTCTAAGGGAGGCAGAGGCGGTTTAAACTGATCATCACCTGGATTTTGTGTCCAGATAGTGTGCATTGCTACAAAAGAATAACACACCTTGTTTGCCGCAGTTTCTAGTAAACAAGGTCCTCTGGTGATGTGAATATGCTTCCTGTAACAGAAAGTGGGAAGAAAAAGAGAGAAGGAAATGCAGATGAGCTGTAGGGTTGTCCCTCAGAGGGATTCATAAATCAGTGAACAGCTCAAAGTACAGAATGTTGTGCTGCTGATGGGCTTTCTGAAGTCACTGGATGTGTACATTATAAACATTATCTGATTTACTAATACATGCCAAGACACTCCACAGCAGGGGTCTGCACATGGTGTGCTAAGTCACGTTGGTGTTCAGTAAAAAAAAGAAAAGCATCATAAAAACGAAAGAAAAAAGTCTGCAGACACATTTTGGGCTGTGGTTGCGGAGCTCAAAATGTCATGAGCTGTGGCGACACACGCTATGACAGGTGCTGGGTGTGACACCTGACATCTGGCCCATATGTGGCAGACCTGTGGCTGAGCTGTGGCAGTCATATGCCTCAGTCAATTCTGTTCGTCAGTGTGAAATGTAGCCTAAAGAAAAGTCAGATGTGGGCTGTGTATGGGTTATAGGGTTTCTGGGTTATGGCTTCAGCTGGACCGGGGGTGACAGAGTAATTTTCTCGAGAAGGGAGAGTTGTAAACCAAAGATGTGTTCTGAGGAAAGGTGGATCTAAACCAAAACCATTGTTAGAATTTGTTGAAGTGCCTAATATGGTGAGAAATAAGCTTATGGAGCTTGCTGCAAAGCAAAACTTAATAGATCGAGATGATCAATGGCATGCCTAATATTGTGTTAGCCCCACTTTTTGCTGTAAAAAGAGCCCTGAGCTGTTGAGACATGGACTCCACTAGGCTACCTGTAGGTGTGCTGTGGTTTCCAGCACCAAGATGTTAGCAACAGATTCTTTAAGTCCTGTAAGCTGTGAGGTGGAGCCTCTATGGATCGAGTTGTTTTTCCAGCACATCCCACAGATGCTTGATTGGATTGAGATCTGGGGAATTTAGAGGCCAAGTCATCACCTCAAACTCGTTGTTGTGCTCCTCAAACCATTCCTAAACTATTTTTTCTTTGTGGCAGGGCGCATCATTATTATTATTGAAAGAGGCATCAGTGAATACTGTTTCCATGAAAGGGTGTATGGGTCTGCGGCAGTGGTTATGTAGGTAATATGTGTCAAAGTAGCATCCACATAACATGACATTGCCCAAAGCATCACACTGTCCCCCCGGTGTTGCCTTCTTCCTATAGTGCATCCTGGTGCCAGGAGTTCACCAGGTAAGCGACGCGTATACACCGGACCACGTGATGTAAAATAAGATACGATTAATGAGACCAGACCACCTTCTTCCATGTTGTTCCATGGTCCAGTTATGATGCTTGCATTGTTGGCGCCTTCAGTGATGGATGGGGGTCAGCATGGACACCATTACTATGTGTATTCTGACACCTTTCTATCAGAACCACCATGAACGTTTCTGGTAATTTTAACTACAGTAGCTCGTCTGTTGGATCAGACAAGAGACAAGAGGATGCAAAGGGGTCTGCATGGGATCCTACATCCATCACTGAGCCTTGGCACCCAACACCCCCGTCGCTGGTTCACCACTTGGTTCCTTCCTCGGTTCACTGCAGACCGGGAGCACCCAACAAGAGCTGCAGTTTTGGAGATGCTCTGACTAGTCGTTCAGCCATCACAATCTGGACCTTGTCAAACTCGCTCAAATGCCAACGTTTGGCTATTATTCCTGCTTCTAACACATGAACAGCGTGTTTACCTGCTCGCAAATAAATCCCACCCACTAACATGTGCAGTGATGAAGAGATAATCAGTGTTATTCTCTTCGCCTGTCAGCCGTCATAATGTTATGCCTGATCGGTGTATTTTTGTGTACAGATAAGCAACCGGAAAGTTTGGCTGGTTGTGATGCTGTTTGTTGTTGTTTCCATCTTTTAGAAGCAGGATGAAGGCGTGGTTCTGTTGGACCTAGTATGCGACCACCTGCGCCTACAGGAGCGGCAGCTCTTCAGTCTGCAGATCAGAGAATCCAGCACAGCCATTGCCTCTATCACAGCCAACACACACTCTCCAGTGAGCTCACTGCACATGCTGATTGCTGTTTAGTTGATGATAACCACGGGGCATGCTTACATAAATGGTTTTATTTAGCCCCAGTTAGCCATTATACTTAATGAATGCCTTTCTTACAGAGATGGTTGGAGCCCGAGAAGCCCTTGAAGAAGCAGATAAAAGGTATCTCAGTTGTTCTGCCTGCAGAGAATTAACTGCCTTCAGCTGGAATTATGTTTCTAGCCATTTTAAATATAATTTAAATGCTTAGATAAAGAGAGACTCTAATAGAAAAGAGGAACAGTTTAAGATTGAGGTGAACTTGTGCCCATGGATGTGTTCCACTTTTGACAAGCTGCTATTTCTCTGCAGGCCTCGTGTCCCCCTTTTATCTGAACTTTAGAGTACGATTCTTCATCTCTGATCCCAACTCTCTGCAGGATGAACAGACAAGGTTAGTACGTGACGCTTATCATAGATGGCTTTTTCATTTTTTCGACTGGGTTTTAGTAGTTTGGCTTACTCTTAAGTTGTGATGACTAGTTAATACTTTTATCGTCACTGGGATACAAAGATATGTGATAAACACAACACAAAAGAAGGAATGTAGTGTAGTTGCTAAGAAAACCTGCCAGACAGAGAACATTATATTTATACCAAGAGCAGGATAGGTAGCTAGCAGTGGCTCCCTGGTTTGGTCCTGGGAAGAGACGCAGATCCCTTTGGGGGTTGCGTCAGAAAGGGCATCCGGTGTAAAAAATCTGCCAAGTCAAGCATGCTGAGCTACCTGCTGTGGCGACCCCCTTGTGAATAAGGGAAAGTAGTTTCAGCAGGATAATAGCGAGTGGGAAAATGAGAAAACCTCCCACTGCCTGAGCATTACAACAATGTACCTTAGCCTCTCAGAAACTAAAGGGAAAAACCCTTGTTTGAGCTGTTACATCTTAAATGCACACTTAAGTATTTGCTTTTTTTGTGTTATATTGTCATTACAGTATTATACAGTGTTACTGAATAACAGAGATTTTCTTTGCATCTTGCAGGCCTACTCCTAGGCCAAATAACTAGTTTCATGTGAAGCACTGGCTCCTCCAAATGATGACTGCATGAGATGAAGAGTCTTGCGGTATTCTAGCAGCTCTGTGAAACTTTGAACTAAATGTTATCGCTGACGGCGCTTACGTGCTCTGTTCGGCATGAAGCGCTGGATAGAAAAGGGACCAGTTCATCAAAAATTGTTAGGATTGATCCTGAAGGCAACACCAATGTCTGAAAGTAGATTTTCAGTAGCCTCAGCAGTTATTGAAACATTCAAAACAAAATCTGCAACACCAGGTGATCCAAAATAACAGATATTTGATGGTTATTTTCTGTGTAAAACATGTGATGCCATTCCCATTTGATCCTCAGTGAGAGATTTTACAGTGTAAGCGAAAAACCTGGAACAGTCGGGGGTATTTGTGTGTGAGAAAATCTTTGTTGAAATATTTTAGTGTGACTGGACCTTCTGACTTGTAGCCAGTAAGGCTAGCCTGCTGACATATTTAGCAGTACCAATAGGTCAAACCGCTTCAAAGGGTTTTCTGTAGGCTACAGAACAAAGGTGTGGGTTGTTAAAAGTTCCTCTTGTCCTGTTCCTCCAGGCACCTGTACTTCCTCCAGATCAGGAGTGACATTAGAGAAGGACGGTTAGTAACAGAAAATCAAATTCAAGTATCCTCTCCCTTGTGCACAGCTTATGTTTAGTGTAATCATCGAATATGATTGCAGGTTGCAGTGCCCACTGAGCGCAGCTGTAGTGCTGGCTTCTTATGCTGTGCAGTGTAAGTCTCACGATCTCTTCCTAGAAAAAAACCCAAATGATTAATGGCTCAATAATAACCTTGTGAGTAATTATTCCTGTGAGGATGCTCTCGATCCTCTCAATTAGCAGCTCTTACAGTACACCAGATGTCAGGATACACGGATGTGTGCTGCTGGTTATGTTGTTCTGTGTGGATGGATGCTCAGTGTCTCTTTCCACCATCTGCAGCGGAAATGGGAGATCATTGTCCGTCCTGGCTCCCTGGTTACCTCTCAAAATGCCACTTCATCCCTGAACAAGATGAAGACTTCCTATCTAAAGTGGAGGATCTGCATCCACAACACAAGTAATTAAGACAGTTCACTACTTCTAGCCACCACTGAAATAATAAAAATGGCTGCTTTGTTGTGCAGTTAGTTGCTGTTGTTATATGTGACTGTGCATGTTCTCAGAGGGCTTAAGAAGAGCGATGTGGAGCTCTGTTTTCTCAACACAGCACGGACGCTAGAGTTGTATGGAGTGGAGCTGCATGCTGCCACGGTACTGTGACTAAACTTTTAACATCTTGTGTCATGGGTTGACCTCTACTTCTTCTTTTTAGATTTGATTGTTTTTGTCTTTTTCCTCATCTTTTCTTTCCCAGGACACCAACAATGCCCCTCTCATGGTGGGTTTGGCTTCAAGTGGTGTTGCAATATTCTGTAATATGATTTGCTCCAGTTTCTTCCCGTGGTGAGTGATGGTCCTGCTTATCTTATTTTAATCAAGCTTTTAATTTGGAGTACTATTACAACCTAATGCTGCAGCTTTTATTTTGTTCTTGTGTTTGTTTGTTGTTTTGCCATGTAAATCCAGGTATTTTTGCATTCCCAAAATTTGTTGAGTCACCCCTCGTTTCTTTATATGTTGCTAAGAAAATGTAACATGTGTGAAACATGTTCAAACCTAAAAAAAAAAGCCAGTATTTGGTACAGCCGCCTTTATTCTTCATCACAGCCTGAACTCTGTTGGGCAGCTTCCTTGTAGTCTTCAGCAATAGTTCTCCAGGCTTCTTGAAGGACATTCAAAGCTGTGGATGTTGACTTCCTTTTGTTCCGTTCACTGTCAACATGATCCCACACTGCTTCAATAATGTTGAAGGTCCTGGTTCTGGGGAGGCCAATCCACAACTCACTGTCATGCTGAAAAATGAAGCTGTGGCCAATCAGACCCTTTCCACATCATATTGCATGGTGAACAAAGTTGGATGGTATTTTTCTGTGTTCATAATTCCTTCAATTTCAACAAGATCTTCAACAACACTGGCTGAAATTCCCAAACCATGACAGAGCTTTACAAATGTCTGCAGACACCCACTGATGTACCTCTTTACTGACCTCCTCCATATATACTGATGATGATTTGAACCAAAATCTTCCTACTTGGATTCATGACAATACAAGACCTGTTGCCACTGATTTTCACCCTAGTTTGTCGTACCTCAGCCTTTTCCTCCTGCTTCCCTTTTTTACGAATGGATTGTCTGCCACCCTTCCACTGTGGCCATTTCTGATGAGGCTTCAGTGAACAGTAAGTTGATCAAATGAAGGGTCAGATGTATGTCTCTGGATGTTTTTCTTGTTTTGTAAGGACATGACTTGAAAATACTTTTCATCTTCTTTTCTAATCCACCTGTCCAGTTTCCTCAACAATTTTAGGCACACAATGTACACTACACCAAGATATGTCAAGTTTTCAGCTAATATGTCTTTGGGAAACAATTTTTTGGTGCAAAAATACTATTTTATGCCTGTCAAACTTTATCTTTTTCATAGATCCAACTAAAGAAATTGGAACAGTTCACATGTTTTTGCAACAGCCTGCTAGTAACAAAGAGCCTTTAGATATCACGTAAACTGGTTCTTTGTTAATTTGGCTGTTGTGATGAAATGATCATCACATAACAGATGATTCACATATGATTCATAGTTCACTGTTAAGTGGCTTAACAGATAAAAAAACATTGTACCAAAAATGGTCAGGTACAAGAACACGAATGAAACTAAGTGAAAAAGCAGCCAATGTCCAAAGATGTTCACAAAGCCTGGAGAACTATTGCTCAAGAGCACTTTGAAAATTACGACAAAGTCTGGCTGCTTGGAAGTAAAGTTGTTGTGTTTTTTTAAACGTGTGGTGGCTTAAGACTTTTGCACAGAAGTGTATATGTTATGTTTTCTGTTTGGTGTTGTTTTGATCTTGTCACTGTGGCACTTTTTGGGCCTTATGTTTCTATGAAAGCTCATCTCTTTCTGTCTCTCTCTCTATGATTTTTCTCGTGATTCATCACCTTTCGACCAATCCCGTCCTTTTGTTTCCACGCAGGGGGAACATCATCAAGATTTCTTTTAAGAGGAAACGCTTTGATATACATCTGAAACAAAAGCACGTGAGTTCCCCTTTCAGTATTCCTTATTAATAGTTTGGGAATCTGCCCTCAGCAAACTCTTGCTCTTAATTACACTACACTCTTGGCTGGCATATCTGTTTTGTCTGTGGCACATGGAGATTTATGATTTATTTTTATTCTCCGTTGTGTGCATAGACGCACAGAAATATGGCATTGACTTTAATTTCCATAATTTTGGCACATTTTTTCTGCATTTCTCTGCTTGACAGCTAATAAATCATTCAGAAAATATGGCAATAGAAGATTTTATTGCCAGTTAAAACTGCAACCTGAGCAGCATAAGTTGATGTGACCTTGAATGCTACAGTTTACAGTATAAAGACCAAGTTAGAGCCTAAACTGTGCATGTTGCAGGGAGAAACCCAGGACTGTGAGATGTCTCTGTTTCTGCCCTGCCCCAAGACCTGTAAGAACTTGTGGCGATCCTGTGTGGACCATCACTGCTTCTTTTCCTCTAACCGCTCTCCCAGGAGCTCCAGGCTAAAAAACACCACACTTCAGTCCTACAGAAAGCTGATCACACAGCACCTAGGCCTGGGCAACAGTAAACCTGAAAGGTGAGGCCTTGGACATCCATGCAATACTTATTCACAGGAAGGCAAAGAAATTTTAAGTTGATTTGCCATTTCTGTCTTCGACTGCAGTGGGCCAGTCTGCCAGCGAGTGGTCGGGGGGATGGTGTGGAACCCAGTCCTGAGGAGGTCGCTGTCATCGGAGCACCTGGAGACCAAGAGTCTGCCCTCCAGATCGCCCCCAAGCACCCCCAACTGGTACAGTCACCAGCACTAAGTTTTCTGCTGCGCTTCATATTAAACCTTTCTTCATTCCTCTTGTGCCATTTCCTGTAATGTGCTTTTAAAAAAGTGACCGCTCTCTCCTGTCTGCGGCAGGCGAAGTCCTCGAGTTCGCCACGGCATCCGTAAACCTCGCCCGTCCTCGATGGAGCTGACCTCTGACCTGAAAGACATGTCAGAGGGGGAAGATGTCTTCTACACATACCGGGCGTCTGTGAGCAGCTCCAAGACCAGTGAGGGGCAGGGTTCACCTCAGCAGTTAGTATCTCTTATAACAGAAACGCTGTCTAATAAAACAGACCTGCATCAATAGGAATGTGTCAAAGCTTTCGGTTCATCCAAACTGTTAAAAAAATTCTGTTTATTTAATGTCTTTCAGCATTTCTGGCGATTATAACCCAGCGACAGATGACATTTCACTGCAAGCCGATGACAGCATAACAGACGAGGATAGCTTACCCCAGTTCAATAAGGTCTGTTATCTTACCATCAGCTCTGTGTGTTTTGGTGTATTTATTCATGTGTGTGTATTCAGTATATGTGTGTTGATTATGAGTTATCATCTATGCAGGGTGCTCCTGGTGACGGTGACTTGATGCTAATATGCATTGCCCCCGATAAGGAGGGCAAGTTTGGCTTTAATGTTAAGGTAGGTCCGTGCTTGTTATTCACGACACACACTCAGAGTTTTATGTTTATTACTGCTGCACTCTTCCTCTGTTTAATTTTCTGATGCCTCCTCCTGTTAGGGTGGCGTTGATCAGAAGATGCCTCTGGCCATATCGCATGTTAAACCCGACTCGCCGGTAAGAATGCACTCAGATTGCTCCACAAATTTACATGAAAAAACAATGAGACATAAACAGGTAATAAAAACTCAGCTTTGGCTTGTGGTTATGTATTTGTAAAGAAATAGAGCACTAATGATGAGCTAATTCATCAGATGAAATCTACATGGGGAATATTCTGGTGCCAGCTTCTAAAATGTGTTATTAAGTGACATTTTTAATGATCTTTGTCATAACCAACAGAAAACATAAGGGACCCTGTTATGTTCATTTCCAGTTCCATGTTTCTATCCTGGGAGTTGATAAGTTCTTCTTCCTTGTTATATTGCCTCTTAAGATGACAATATGAGAAAATCTGTGCCAAGCATGAAATACTTTGGATACCGAGTGTTACGAGTCATCTCACTCCTGTGTTTTTACCTCATACGGCTACTTTTAAACACGCTGACCACAGTCTTTGAAATGCTGGCCATGTTTAATATGAATGTTTGACACTCTAACTGTATAAATATGATAGAAAAATATAAAAATGTAATATTTTAGGGACTATGTCCGAGTTTATATCTATCGGCCAAGTCAGCCGAGAGATATAATCTCTCCAGCATGTCCTGGGTCTACCCCGAGTCCTCCTCCCGGTGGGACATGCCCAGAACACCTCACCCAGGAGGCATCCTTGTAAGATGCCCGAACCACCTTAACTGGCTCCTTTCGATGTAGAGGAGCAGCGGCTCTACTCTGAGCCCTTCCTGGATGGCTGAACTTCTCACCCTATCTCTAATAGAGAGGCCAGCCACCCAAATGAGGAAGGTCATTTCTGCCACTTGTATCCACAATCTCATTCTTAGGGACGTAGATCGACCTGTAAACTTTTACACTCAGCTTTCTCTCTTCGCCATGATGGATTAGTGCTGAAACCGCATTTCCCGCTCTCCCGAGATACTTGCACTCCTTTACTTGGGGCAGGAACTCGTCCAGTGGGAGCTGGAGGCCATCACCCGATGAAGCCAACAGAAGCACATCATCCGTAAAAAGCAGAGATGAGATTCTGAGACCACCCGAGTGAAAGTCTTCCACTACTTGGCTACGGCTAGAAATTTTGTCCATAAAAATTATGAACAGAATCAAAGGGCAGCCCTGGCGGATCCTATCACCCACCGGGATGATGGTATTATAGCACAGAGAACTGCTGCTCCCTGTATATATATTGCTTTTCTTTTTTTTTTTTTTAGAATATTTGCTGTAAACGCTAGAGATGGTTGGGTTGGCTCAGATGAGTAGTTTCTGATATGAGCACACCAGCCTGTCTGGCACCAACAACCGTGGCACGTTTAAAGTCACTTTAAGGATCTTTCTCCCACCTTTCTGATGCTCGGTTTGACCATATCTACATGTCTAAATGCATTGAGTTGCTGCCATGGCGCACATCTCTGGTGGACAAAATGTATGATAGTAAGAATGTTTTTAAATCACTTCATAAGCTTCATAAGTTTGTTTACTGTTGTTTGTAGGCAGATCGAAGCGACCCCAAACTCATGGAAGGAGACCTGGTGGTGCTAATCAACGGTCGAGACATTTCTGAACACACACATGACCAGGTTGTCATGTTCATACGAGCCAGCAGAGAGTCGCACACCAGGCAGCTGACCTTGCTCATCAGACGTAAAGGTTTGTGTGTGTATGTTTGTGTGTGTATGTTTGTGTGTCGCTGTCAGAGACAGCATGTGATCCAAGTGTGCACTCTGTCTGTCATGTTTCAATGAATATTTATTACAGCCTTGAACTGTCCTTCTAAAACAGGTCCAGGCCGGGGTACACCCCTGCTGCATTCGCTGCCCACCCTCACGCTCAACATCCAACCACAGGAAGAAAAGCCACGCTCACCTGGCCCGTCAGAGCGCCCCCCCACACTGGAGGAATCCATGAGGCAACTAGAGAGGGGGATACAGACAGGCTCACTCTGTTTCCATTTCGAGGTATTTAAGATGCAAATTGGAGCTGAATACTGGATTATTATTTTAAGGTCTACTATGTTCATAGACGTGAATGAATGACGAGCGGGCACATTTGTGTTATTTTTTTATTATTTTAAGCAGGATTTAGTTTGTCCCTCTCGGTTATGTGAGGGATCATAACAAGCTTTTAAGTGTTTGTGTTTGAACAGATGCTGGCCCTAATCTTCACTTGAATTTGATCCATGAAGATTTAAAGCCAAGACACCGTGATTGGCCTGGAATTTGTAGTTTGTGTTTGTGTATGTTTCTCGGTGTGTTTACGTGCTTGTATTTTCTAGAATTTATACAGGAGGAAGCCCGGTTTGACACTGAGCTGTGCTCGGCTCCCTGAGAACGTGGAGAAGAATCGATATAGGGATATTTTGCCTTGTAAGTGCTCCTGTTTCTTTGTTTATGCCCTGCTGTTGGTCTCATCACAGCCAGGTGCTTCCCCATCCCTCAATTCCTCCCACCACCCACCTCCGTGCTGACTTTCTAACCTTGATCTGGAAGTTTCTCCTGTGACTCCTCATGAAATTTAATTGGCTGAGCCTGGGGTCTGCTGACAGCTCTGTTGTGACCCTCTCACACTGCTGTCCTCCTCTACTTTCAGATGACACTACCAGAGTGGTGCTGCAGGGTAAGGAGGATTATATCAATGCCAGCCACATCACGGTAAATATTACTGATATGAAACTGTGTCTTGTTCATAGATTATATATAAAAAATTGAAATAGCCACTTCCAAGTCTTATTTTTAATTCAAAATTGTGTCTGCACACTTGTTGATTTTATGGATGCAGAAGTGACCGTACAGTACTGTGCCAAACCCCTCATTTCTTTAGATTTTGCTAGGGAAATGGGAAATAAATGCAGTAATTTATTGAAACATGTGAAGCATACATGAAAATACAGTATGTAAGGCAAAAACAGTTCAGTCACGCTTAAAAGTCAATATTTGGATATGACCACCTTTATTCTTCAACACATCCTGACCTCTCTTAGTAAAGATGTCTTGCTATTTCTTTAAGTAGTGTTCAGAAATAGTTCTCCAGACTTCTTGAAAGACATTCACTTTTCAAATGATGGATAAAAATCTGTATGTTCTACCCTATTTTCATTAAGATTCCCAACACTGCTGGCTGAAATGCAGACCCAGTTCATGACACATTATGCTCTCACAGTGCCTGGAGACACTGTTGCACTTCTCTCCTGACCTCTTCCTGATTTATCACTGTATCAGAACTGTTGCCACTAACTTTCAGTCCAGTCCTTCTGTACTTTGTCATACCTCAGCCTTTTCTCCCTGTTTCCCTCCCTTAAGAATGGGTTCTTGACAGCCAGCCTTCACTGAGACCATTTCTGACGAGGCTTCAGTGAAGAGTAGATAGATCAGCTAAAGGTCCAGATGCATCTCTCAGGCACTGTGTCAGGCCTTGGTGTTTTTTTTCCTGTTTCTGAAAGACATGACTTTCAGATACTCTACATTTACTGAAAATATTTTTTTAGACCTGTCACTTCTATGCTATTTTATGTCTGTCAAACTGCGCTATCTTTAAATGGGAACAAATTATGTGTTTTTGCAACAGGCTGCTAGTAACAAAGGTCTAAATATATCATTTAAAATTGGTTCTGTTTCTGTTATGTGTAGACACAATACTGGTTCATGTTTTGGGTTATGTCTTTTAGATCAGTGCTAAGTGGCTTCACAAAAAAAATGTTACTCTCAAAGTGGTCCAGGACTGGACTAAAGATGAGTGAAAAAGAAGCCCATGTCCAAACAAAACCTTTGAATGACTTTCAGAAAGTCAGGAAAACAATTGCTCAACCTCAAACCACCTTAAAAATGACAAAACAGTCAGGCTCCTCAGAGGCGGAAATATAAAGAAACTCTATTGGGACATATGGTTGGAGCTCTAAGTTATGAAATTCATGCCTTGTACAGTTTAGCTTAAACTGACTAAAGAGACCAAAAGTACTTTAATGCTGTAAACATGATCATTTAAGGAGGGGGAAGTCTGTGTGGACTGACTCACTCTTGGAGCAAGCCTCAAGTGGCCACTATAGGAACTGCAGGTTGTTTGGCACTTCCACCTTAGCTTCTTTCTTTCGTCCACAGACGTTGCTGCTTGGGCTTGTATCTGTTTGATGTTTTAATGTAAACTCATCCACTCTGTGTGTCTCTCTGTGTGTATATGTGTGTGTTTCCTTGTATTTCTCTCAGGTGGCGCCCCCGGTGTCTGGTGTATGTTTACGTTACATTGCAGCTCAGGGTCCACTACCACAGACCTTCACTCACTTTTGGCAGACTGTTTGGGAGCAACAGACACACACCATCATCATGCTTACAACTCTAACAGAGAGGGGACGGGTATACATCATTTTATGCTTTTGAGCTTTTATCCTGTAACAGCCACCGTTGTAAAGAGTAAAGAGCGAACAGAGAGGGGAAACGCTTGAAATTACACAACTCACAATCAGCGGTGCATTAACATAGTGATTACATGCTGTTTCACGTTTAATTTGTCACATGATTGCTGTAATTGGAAGGTTCCGCGTTGATGTTGGCACACAGAAATGATCTATTTTGCACTGTTGTGAGTAATTGCAGTGTTTCGCGGTGTACAGAATAGCTAAATATAAAGTGCGAGCGGGATGCCAATGAGATAAATAATTCGAGGGTGAAGGCGCATCCACGCCGAGGCAGCGAGATATCAAGGTCTTGCTGAATGCACATGTCTCTGTCTCAGCTTGCCTGTTGCTTGGAAACCAGATGTTCTCATTAATTGATCATTTTCCTGATATTCATCAAGTCTCCTGAGTTTCTTTCTACTTGAGGATTGCACAGACGCACACACGCACACATATTGACTCTCAGTTTGCATCCTGCTCCTGATGAATTGCTTTTGTTCCTCAGATTGCCAGGTGGAACATAGCATACTGCTAATATGACTTTGATTTCTTGAGAGCAGAGCGCAGCTGATGTAGTAGCAGTAGTAAACTCTATCCTGATTCATGACTCATGCCAGAAGTAATGCAATTTGTTGGTGATGTCATACACTTTGCAGACCAAGTGCCACCAGTACTGGCCGCATCCACCTGAAACCAAGGATTATGGGCCCATGCGAGTGAAGTGCCACTCGGAGGAGTGTAACCTGGCGTACGTGACGCGGCAGTTCACCCTGACACACACAGAGGTACAGTAGCAAAAGCAACTGCAGCGGTTAATCGACTAGTTTTTCTTTTCTCTGTCCTCTCAAACTGGCTGGCCCTCCCTGAACCTGCTTCTTTTTGGGGGTTCTTCCTGTTAAAAGGGAGTTTTTCCTTCCCGCTGTCACCAAGTCCTTGTTCATAGAAGGGTTACTTTGCTGTTGGAGTTTTCTTCAGCATCCTATGGGCTCTTTATTTTGGAGTATAAATTGTCTCGATTGTCTTGGCACTGTGTATGTAAACCTAGATTAAGTTGCAAACAGCACATTATATGTATTCTAAGTGTTTGTTTTCTATTTTTTTAACTCCCTGATTACGTTTTTATTACACAGACAGGAAAACAAAACAAGCTAAAAAACACTACTGCAATGTACGAGAGCAATCCCAAAAGTAAGGTCTCCTATTGTTTTAGAAATACAAACAACCATTTATTTTCCATAATATTTACATCATTTTAAAGCTTGAAGACTTATTTATTTTTCTACATAATTACCATTTCGGTCGATGCATTTTTGTAGACGTTGTTGCAGTTTTACAATGCCCATGTCATAGCTGCTTGCCGCTGCCGCCGCCGCAGTTTCGCCTTCCAGACAAATGTTCTTTCAACTCTGGGAACAGGTGGTAGTCACTGGGTCCGGACTGTAGGGTGGGTGGGTGATGAAGTTCCAACCAAAGTTTTGCAGGAGAGCGACAGTTTGACGGGCAACGTGTGGACGCGCCGTGTCGTGGAGAATCCTGACACCCTTGCTCAGCATTCCTCTTCTCCAGTTCTGAAATGCACTTCTGAGTTTTTCCACTGTTTCACCTGTCAGTGTTTATTGTGGTCCCAACAGGCAGAAAGTCAACAATACTGTTCGTATTTCTAAAACAATAGGAGACCTTACTTTTGGGATTGCCCTCGTATTTTGACCCTAGATTGTACATAAGGCTTCCTTTGCCGGCGGCATCCTCAGTTCATTGATAAACAGCAGTTTGTTTCTATTGTTTTCTAGTAAATATTTCTGCTCTAGATCTTAGTTCCATCGTTATCAGTGTCCAGTCATTGTTTGAGGCTTGATGATTTGGATTTATACCAAAAAAAATTTGCAGGCCACTAAAAGTATTTTACAAACCAGTGTTTTTAACCACAGAAGACAGAAAGAGAAGACCTCAAGAGTAATGTGGAACCCATATTGTAGTATTTTACTTAGCAGCAAACAGATGTTTCTCCAGAATAACTTTATTTTGGGACAAAACATGTGCGAGTGATTGGCGTCCAAGTCTCAATACTCCCTCCAACATGGCTCTAACAGCTTGGAAAATTTGGTTCTGATATGTGGGATAGTAAAAGAAAAAAATGAAATCTGATATCTCTTGCCAAAAACTCACCACTTCCTTTGAGCCTGTGGATTAGTGTTGTGCACTTAACATTGAATGTCTGTCCTGTATTTAATATGAATGTCTAACTTGAAACGGTGTCCATTCTCTCAGTTATTCTGGTTTAGTAATGATGTAGATAGATAAATATTTAGTTGTAGCCACTTGGTGTTATTGCCACAGGCTAATGAGGGAAAAGTCACCAGCATCACTAAAGGGGAAAATTTTGCTGTTTTAGCTTCACGGCATGTGTGGCTGGGGTTTCCCCCCATAGCTGAAAGGTTTGCTGGACAAAGATTTGAGGGAAAATCTCAGCTTGTTTATTTGAAGTTTATGCTTCAAAAACTGTTTAACAAACAACTGTTTTGTAACATAGTTCGGAGTGATGTTTGCAGAGGGTGAAGTTAAAGATAGCAAACACTGAAAACATTGAAAGGTCAGCTTGTTCTTCATTGCGTCATTGCATGGCTGTTTTTTTTTTTTTTTGTGTGCACAGTTGGGATTCTCAGACTCTTTCTTTGCTTTTGAGAGGATCAAGTATCAGTAGTAAATTGATTTGCAAAGTGCCAGCATAGTTTCTCAGTCAGTTCTCAGAGCTTGGAAAGAAGGTGGATGACTTCTTTCAGATTTGTGAAATCTAAGAGTTCTGAAACCAAATGGTAGAGAGTCCCAGGTATTTAAACCCTAATGGGGGTTGTCCCTACTATTAATGATGTGCCTCATCACATGAGCCAAGGTTTAAATAGAGGTATGGGTCAGTACCACAAGAGGTTTCGTGTGAAACCACTACGAGACTCCTTGAAAGGAGAGTAATAGGCCATGTATGTCCAATGTGAACGACCACCATGGAACCGAGGGGATGGCTTATGACACCAACTGTCAGCCGTCTACAACACAGTTTTGAGATACCTTCCCAGGCGCCTCGACCCCCACTCACATCTTGCATTAGGTGACTACTAAAAATGTCCAAAAGACAGCTCCCACTCAAAACTTTAAGCCTACGAAACATTTAAACAGGTGAGTTATTTAAACATTTTACTCTGGTACAGTTATCACAAAGGGACAAATTAGCAAAAGAGACTAAAACTGTTTTTGTACCAGGCTGAAGTTGGTCATTTTAACATGGGTTTTTACGGAGATTAACTCACTTTTAGTTGAAGCCTCAAGTGGCTATTCAAGGAACTGCATTTTATCCACAGCAAAGTTCCCACCTGCTCTCGTGTGCACGTGGAGCACGGAGAGGCATGACCTCAGTGACCCAACACATGGCTTTTCTCTTTATATGTTGCAGTAGCATGTATCATGCTCGTGCCATATGCCACATAACGGAGCTCACCACAGGGAGCTGCCAAACTTATCTGCAGCCAACATACAAGTCCCTTCCATGTGGGTGGTTTGGTCTGTATGTGTGCGTGGGTGGGTGGGCATGTGCATTAGCGAATACAGACAAATTACATGGCCCCGTTTGTGTGTCGTTGGGAGTGGGCTGCTGTGCTGACGTGAGGATCCTTGCGAGAAGTTAGTTTGCTTGATTGTAATATGGCAGATTATCAGATTAAAGGCTTTCACATCACCTTTCTGGGCGAGCAGGTAAATAAACAGATAATGCTCAAGGAGGCATGAAGTATGAATGCACACACATGCGTACACAGATACTGCTGCGTGGGCCCATCTGTTCCTCTGGCAGAGCGAGTTAATCCCTGCATGGAGTCACAGGAGTCACAGGCCACATGCCCATTATAAACTCTCAGCTCAGCCATTCTCTTCCCTGCCTTCACTTTTTTTCCCTTTAGCTCTGGTCTTCTGTGCTCTCTACTCTCCACCTGTTTTCATCTCTCTGCGTCCCTCCCTCGCTTCCTAATCTCGGTGTCACCTACTGGCCACATGCTTGTTTTGCTCTTTTTTTTTCCACTGCTCTCTCTGTGGTGTTTTGTTTCCTCTCATACTGAATAATGTCAGAGTATTTGAGCCTGCAGCCCCGTGCCGTCTAATGTGGGCATATTTCCCAAAAGGCTCCATGTTTATCATATTAAATACTGATTATGCAACGCTTTCATTTTCATTTCTCTCATTATCTGTTTGTCATTTGTGTGTTCTGTTTTTTGTACTCGTGTGTTTAGCTGGGAGAGGAACGTGCAGTCACACACCTGCAGTATGTCGCGTGGCCGGACCACGCCGTACCGGACGACCCTTCAGACTTCCTGCTGTTCATCAGCTCGGTCAGGGAGAGGAGGAAAGGTGAAGAGCCACTAATGGTACACTGCAGGTAACACACAAATACACACACACACATATACACAAGGTATACTTAAACTGCCAGCACACCCTGCACCTTCATCTCCTCTAAACTTAATGCCGTGTTTGTTTTGAATTACATTTGCAGCGCTGGGATTGGGCGGACAGGTGTTCTGATCACCATGGAAACGGCGCTGAGTCAGTTGGACCAGGGTCAGCCAATGTCCCCACTGGACATTGTCAAAACACTGAGAGATCAACGAGCCATGATGGTTCAGACCACGGTACAGAGACAGAACAAGGATTTGTACTCTGTGATTGTTCTCTGCCTCATTAACCTCCTTATTTTATGATTTTATTATTATGATAATCTGTATCTGAAGAGATTTTCTAGCTGCTTTCTGTTTTTCTGTCTTTTCATTGGCTGTTGGACTGTAGACAGCCTAAAAGGTGCTCACAGTACTTTTAGTCACATTTCCATTCAGTTCATTCTGGAGGAGCTTCTGGAGGTTGAACATACTGTTGTCCTGTAGCTTCTGTATGCTGCACATAGGGCAATATGGCCAAAAATATTTATCATGATATATATTTGGAAATTTGCGATAACAATATAACTGACGATATAATTGACTCGAGACAAAATACTTTACAACTTCACAACTTTATTAGTGCAATAAACCCAATATATTCAATATATTTTCACTTAAACAAGCAGCTGTTTTTTATGTGCATTAAAGCTATATAAAATTTTAACAGTGCAAATGCTTGTTAAAATGACATTAATGACATTAACGCCATAACCGCGTTAACACCCCAAATCTCCGTTAGCCAGTTAACGTGGATCACCCCTTGCGTTGACGCTGTGCAGCCCCAGGTTTTTTGGCTGCTTGGATGTTCTACCAAAAATTGTGTTTTGGTGGGTATCTGACGGACAAAAACCAAACCAGTTCCACACTACTGAAGTTGGCACCATTTTTACAAACCAATTCTGGTTTATCTGTTACATTCAACGATCAGCTTTCGGCCTTCTCATTCTCCGTCGCCACCTTATTTTTTCTGCCATGTGCGTATGAAAACAAAAGCACTACGCGGCGTTTTACCCATATTCTATCGCAATATTTCATTTTCTTATCGTTGCCTAACATTATACCGGTATTACCGTGAACGGTATAATATGGCCCAGCCCTAGCTGCACGTCTGTTTACACCTGTGCTCCATCCCTTCTTCAGGCCCTGTGTACTCCTCTGATTCCAGCTCTTATTGATTATACAGATAGCTAAACAAAGCTGTAAGGTAAGGACCCTACAGTGTTACAGAGAAAAGGGAAAAAACTCAACAATCATATGACCCTCTATGAGCAAGCACTTTGGCGATAGTGGGAAGGAAAAACTCCCTTTTAACAGGGACAAACCTCTGGTAGAACCAGGCTCAGGGAGCTGCAGTCATCTCCTGCAACCAGTTGGTGGTCAGAGAGGAAGACGGGACAAATACAAGCTGTGGAAGAGAGCCATAGATTAAAAATCACTTCCGGGAGGAAGTTCCAAACCTTGATTTCCTCCCCAGAGGGGCCCGGGGTCAATTCAGCATCTCTTTCTGGTTGCTACATACCTGTAACTCCTCGGCAAGCAGCTGATAGGTGATCGCCAGGATCATCCGAGACACTCCAGTTGGCACATTTCAGCTCAAAAGGACCTGGAGCAGCTGTGCTCCAAGTTAGAGGTATTTAGCTCATTTCTGCGTGAGGGTAAAGGATGGGTTCACATTAAACGTGCAGATATTAACTGGAAAATAATATTGAGCTTAGCTAGCTGATTTGGTTTATTAGAAGGCTTTTCGAATCCTGAAAGAATTAGTTGCATGCTTGAAAGTTTTCTCTTAAACCACCTTGTGCAACTCCACAGGAGATTTCAGAAAGAGAGAGAAGACTTGCTGTTTCCAGAATTGCCCTTTTATATAAGCCCACTGTCACAGATGTGGACATCTGCTGGTTCCTGCCATCTGTAACTCTAATTAAGAACCTTGTGACTGCCATTGTATAATACTGATGGCGGCTTATGAGAAGCTTCACTAGCACAAGCTGGGGTTGGAAGCCGTGCTCTGTAGCACCTCGGTGGTAGCTGTCGAAGGAGAGGAAAGGTGTTACTCGTTGCTTCAAGCATACTCCTGAGCCTCTGCTGCTACCACTATCACCCTTATTTTGGAAAGGAGAGCCACTCCCTGAGGATTCATCTCTGTGATGTTTTTGTGCTGATGGAGCACTTCCTCAGGTTTCCCCCATATGTTTGTGTATCAGTAATGGAAACATTCAGAGGACGTCCTTTAATGTTGGGAGAGAATGTGGCTGTTATTCTGTGCTTTTTGGGTTTTTTTTTTCTTAAAATCCCATGAAAATCCTCATCCTTCTTGTCTTTGAGGCTTCTTAACCACCCAGACAGACTCTTACTGGTAATGCAGTTCTTTGAAAACAGGACAGAGATGAATTTCTTACAAATCAATTACACTATCAGGCGTCTCAGTAGCTGTTTGAGAGCTTTTTATCAATCTCACCGCAGCGCTATTATTTTACTCACAGTGACATTGTTCTCTCGGTTACTCTTCTGATTTCCCTCTAATGTCACACATGTAGGTTTGAGTTTAATTTCTCCTTCCTCTGACTCTTCGTCCTGGTACCATCATCATCAGAACTGCAAACTCACTGAACTGTGTCTTTTGCTAATGCGCTCTCTACGTGGAGTTTTTCTTGAAAGTTACATTATTTTGCCAGTATTATCACATCAGAAACTGCTTTGTTTTCTAGTAACTAATAATATTTTGTGTTTTTATTTGTTGCAGTGTCAGTTCCAGTTTGTGTGTGAAGCCATTCTGCGAGTCTACAAAGAGAAACAGGAGAGAGCTGCAGCACCGTAACCCAAATCAGCACCAGGACCAGACAACCGCACTTTTCTGCCTCTTTTCATAGCAGACGACTTCCACAAAGAGATCTACAGAGCTACAAAACAAACAAACAAACAAAAGCAGATTAGACTCTTATAGGACAGGAGCACAGACATGGATAATGAGAGTGAACCTAGCTGCACAGCTGTTTGTGATCTGCCTGTCTGTGCAAGAATATGAATCTTACACCTTAGCCGGCCTTAGTTTCTGCTGAAAGTGCATTAAGTTTATAGAGGCTGTGGTCTCCATAGAGACTGATGTAAGACTGACGTGAGCTGCTGCTAATTTCTGAAGAAGAGGCCACTCTGGTTTGGTGCCTCTGCCTATTAAGCTACATGTGCCTTAGACTGATGCTTCTCAGTCAGTGGATCAAACGGAGGGGGGGAGCAGAAGCTGACTGGGATCATTGTAATCTGTAGTCTGTCCGTGAGTCCAGAGATGAAGATTAAGGCTGACCTTAGATCACTACAGCAGAAAAAGTCATGGTGGTGCAACACGCCAAGTTGAGCACCGTCCATCACTATTAAATTATTAAAGACACACAATAAACACTGATTTATACAGATGTGTCTGCTTTTGTCCTTTACTGTAGCTGAAGAAATGTCTTGTGCACATCTTCCCACAGAATGAATTTGCTCGCCGAGGTAAAAAGGCGGCGCTCTCATTTAAGCTTCAGCTGGCATCACATCAGGGAAGCTATCTCAGCATCACAAATCAGCCCAAATGGTGTGGTTATGACAAAATATTAGCAAACTGTATCACTGCTGGGAGGACTGCGGCATCTCTGCTGGTTCGTGATGATGATGATGATGATGTTTTAATGGGATGTGCCATTCACCGTGCTGTGTTTTTTTTTTTTTTCTTTTTTCGTGGGGATTCAGTGCGATGCTGTTTAAATCCCCACTAATGAACATAATGCCACAGAATCTGTGAATAGTGTAATCAGAGGATCGTTTCATTCATAAATGCATTCAGAGCCAACAGATCGACTCACAGAACTCATCACAGAAGAGGAGGAATGAGTCTGGAGCTTCCACAGGGCTCATATTTTCAGTCTGCTGTGTAAAGAAATGTATATATTTACAGCAGAGGAAGCTCCAGGGTGACAAAGTGAGGGAAAGTATAGAACGAGGTCATGTTTTAGGAAGTGTAACAGGAGTAAAAACACTTGGAAAAAGTAGAGCATGTGCACTTATTTCATAAACTCGGAACATGAGAAAGAGTTAAGCAGATTTTTGCTACATTTTGTTCCTTTTCCAGATTTTTATCTTACCTTTTCCAGATGTTTCACAAACCCTGCATCTAATTATTAGTCTAACTAGATAAATAAAATAAAGCAGGTTAAATAAAAGCGTGATGGAGGGTGTGTAATGCCACTGGCTCTTTACAGATCTGATCTCTTATTTGTACGTTTTGCGTGCGTTTGTCTCATAATGTGTAACTTATTAGCATTTGTTGGGTGTGTGAAGCACTTTGGAGTCGCATTACACTGCATGACAGATGCTGCACTAATAAAGTTTGATTGAAACTGTGATTGAATTACTTGTAAAGCGGTGGGTAGGACTCTGAAGAGCAGGGGGTTATAAATCGTCATCATTATGCTGGGGAAGGCCCCCCCTGGAGCACCGCGGACCCCACCTTGGGACCCGAGTAATGATCTGCTCTGATTTATTCCCAGCCCTGGCGCGTCCATGGCAGACAGGTGGCGCTGGTTCGCCGGTGTTGATGGGTCGGCCAGTCGGGAGGAACAGAAGTTTGTTATGTGCTGTGTTTTTACGCAGGCGCAGATCACGCTGTTTGTCCAGTTCTCGCTGGTTGACTTTTACCTGTGAGGTAGACTAGTTTCGCTTCGCCGGTGGGAATAATCAGCAGCGACCGCCGCCGGGTCAAGTCCGGTCCAGAGGTGGTGAGACTTCCCTCCTCCCCCCCCCCCCTCGGCCCCTTGTGACTCAGGGGTCCCCACTGCGGAGCGTCGGACGGGATTTCTCCGGGATTTTAGAGTCGGTGCGCAACAGCGAGCGAAGCAGGAGGCAGGTGCACGGGAGAGGACAGGACAGGAGGAGGAAGAGGAGGAGGGCTGCTTGTATTTCCGCGACTCCTGCCGTTCACATAGGGCTGGATGATTGGAAATCAACTGGTTGGCTGCTCGGTGGTCGATCTGTGGTAGTTTCATTAGTATGCGGCTGGAGTCCCCCCCCCTGCTGCCGACATCCAGCCCGAGGACTGATCGGCAGCCCTGAAGTCTCCTCCGTGCCTGCTGAGTGACTCCTCGCCCCGGGGAGGAGGAGGAGGTGGAGGTGGTGAAGGAGGCAGCAGTGACAGGACCCCGGCTGCAGTGACTGTTGTGCGGAGCAGTTTTCACGGACGCGGCGCGGACCTCCTCTCATCGTGGATCAAGAAGATGATGGGCTTTCTGCGCCGGACGTTCAGCCGCCGCTCCCTGAGCCGCTTCCAGCAGAGGGAGAGGGATGAGCGGGACGGTAAAGGAGGGGGAGGGGGAGCAGGAGGGGTATCCGGGAACCCCCTGCTCCTGGCCCACCAGCAGCAGGTCGTCCACGCGCCCGCCGTGGTCACCGGGGGATCGTCGGTTCACATCCCGGCCGCCGGGACGGCGAGGACCACCATCACCTGTCGGGTCCTGCTGTTGGACGGCTCGGATGTCAATGTGGAATTGCCCGTGAGTGGCTCAAGTGGCAAGGCACATCAGTTGTGTATTCCCCCCACCTCCTCTGTCGTGTCTTTGTGGATCTTCCTGGGGGTCCAAGCAAAAAAAAAATAAAAAATAAGAAACGCGAGGCAGCTTTCCTGTCCTGAAAATTAACGAGCCTGGAGTCAGAGCCGTTTGCAGGTCCAACGCCAGCCTCTTAAACGATCAGAGCACAGTAGTAGTTAGAGGACGTGTAAAACTGAGTACTTATTACAGCCTTTTACCACTCTGTTTGTCTAAAATGCATGCAGGACAAATTAGGACCCGGGCAATTAGTCTTGCTGATTAATCCATGAGGGGGAGAGCAAGATTTTTTTTATATATATATCTCCCCTCAGTTTAATTAACTGCCCAAATAAACGTGAAGACACTTTAATTTCTTTTCTGGCTCCTGGTGACTTCTATTGGATTTAGACTTCACAGGGGTCAAGGAAATGAGAAGCTCTGAGACCTCATGTTGGAATGTGGGGCATTGTTTTTGGCACTTTTAACTACACAATACAAAAAACATGACCACAGAATAACATTGTCGTTAGTTGTGCCCTCGGTTCAAACTGAAAACAGTGCGCTCTGCACTTCTTTGGATTTTGGCACAAACCCTTTTACCAAAGTTTCAGTGCCTGTAGTATGTGTGCGTATCTGTGAGCACGTCTCTTCTTGTACAGTGAGTGGTTGCAGCTCCAGATGGTGTTATGATCATCCGATTCATCGCATTGCTTCCCCATTCTGACTGTTGGGAACTAACTCAGACCTGAAGCTGCCCCCTCCTGTTTGCTCTTTTGCACGTCTTCCTTTCACTTTCTTTTCTCTCTATTTGCTTGTATCTGATCTTCCTCAATCTCCGCTTTCCCCCACCTCCCCTCCCCTGTGCCATTCTCCCTCCTAATCTCCTTTTACACTCCCTGTGCTGCCTGCTCCCTTGCTCATCATTTTACTCTTTCACACTCTGCCTCCTCACTCTTCTCCTGTTCTTTCCCTCCTGTGCATCCTCCACCTCCTTCTGTCTCTCTCCATCCATCACCTTCTTCTCCTTTCTCTCTATTCCCCGACTCCCTGATCTGATTTACCACTGTGGGGACTCTGTGTCACAGACGAGTGCTACGAGCTGTGCGAGGGGGTAGGTGGGATGATGAGCGAGCGTGTGGGCCCTTGTGTGCGTAAGTGGCTTCTCATAAGATGTTTTCATTTTCAAGGTTGCGTTTGTCAGCGAAGCTGTTGCGTGCGTGCGTCACCTCCGAAACGCTCGGCCATTGCATTGTGGCGTGGAGAGCCTTTCTCTCGTCCTGCAGCGAGATTACAGCTCCAACACAAAGCCGCCACTTCTGCCAAGGCATTACAGTTGAAAATGACACATGGCTCGACGAGCTGCCGGCTTAGTCACAGGTGTGTTGGAACAAGTTTGTTCATGTGCTCTTGTTGTTCCTACAAGTGCACTGAACGGGGCTGAAATTCAACTAATAAGGCCTTTCAGTGTGTCACCTGAAACTGAGCGTGGGCCCGGAGACAACAGGAAGAACGAGCTGTTCACCTCGCTGCGCGTGACTCTGCGAGGCGCGTGATTGCGCGTCCTCTTGATGGAGGTCACAATCAGCCCCTGTAAACGACGCACGCTGCAGAGAGAATGGGCAGGAGCGATTTCTTTCTGTCCCCAATCCTTTAATACCACTGATTTCCTCACTCATTCATACACCCACCAGGAAGTTTAGGCTGGTTATCAGGATCCAAAGTACAAGGCAGTCATCTTCCTACACACCCACTGTGTTTTATGTGGGTCAGACCAGGGTTAGGTCTTCATCAGGGGATGCTCGTAAAATGCTCTGATAAATTTAACGGCAAACGGCTGCAGTTTGTGCTTAAGTGCACCGACTCGTTGTCTTGGTTGTGTGTTTATAGGAAAGGCCTCAATAAGGGCCTTTCCCTGTGGGGCTTGTCCTTCTCATTTTGACCTGGACACACACCCACACACCCACTTACACGTCCAGTAAAAGTCATTTCTCCTCCCAATGTGATCACCAGGCCTCTTTCTAATACACTTTTAAGCCTGTGCTAACAGGTTGACGCCCCCAACTCAATTTTAAAAGCTCAATCCATCCACCGTGGAAGATCCGCTCACCACGACAGGAGAGATAGTGTAAGAAATAACTAATTTCTCCTCCTGTGTTCTACTTTTGCTTTTCCCAGAGCAAGTCCAAAGGCCAGGACCTTTTCGACCAGATCATGTATCACATAGATTTGGTTGAGACAGACTACTTTGGATTGCAGTTCATGGACATGGATCAAGTTTCAGTGAGTAACAAGCTCTCACGTCCATCAATGTGGAAAGCAAGCTGATGAAAATCATTCTCACCTCTCTATTCTGTCGCTCTCTCTCTTAGCACTGGTTGGATATGTCCAAGCTTATAAAGAAGCAGATCCGAGGTAAGCTCAGGTCGCCTCGGGCTGTTTTTCTAATTAGGACTATTTGCATGTGTGTAGGAAAATGTGCAGTGCGCTGTATGCGCATGTGGTAGCAGGTGAGTGGGGAGCAGGTGGAGTATTATCAAATGTTGACACAGTGATTACTATGTGCATTAGGAGCCGTAGCCTTGTTTGCTCACTGGCTTGTAACAGGGGGCCGAATGGTTCACGGGAGGTGGGGAGATGGATGTTGTACCTGTCGGCCGGTCGTTTATTCACAGGGTGGTAGGTCTGTAGCCTGAAAGTAACTCTGATCAATGTGGAAGGGAAGCAGGGAAGAAATATGAAAGTAGGTTAAAGAAAATTGGGAGATGAAAAGATTTCGGACCTCGTGGCAGTGATGGATGCAGCAGATGAAAAGTCGACGAGACTAAACGTATGAAATAAATTCTGAGAAGATTTTATTTGATTGAATTATTCTCCGGCCTCGGCTCTTTCTGTCACACTCGCATATCTTTTAATCTTTCTCTCAGACGGTCCGCCATACAAGCTGTTCTTCAGGGTGAAGTTTTACTCTTCAGAGCCAAACAACCTGCGTGAGGAATTTACAAGGTAAAAATACACACACACACACACACACACGGTTTTCTCTTGAGCCTGGTGTAAAGGTCCAAAGGGGACGTGGGGCTAATTACTTTGCTGCTATGGGCAGATTTAAATCAAGGACAGAGACTTGTTAAAACAAATTATGTGTCAGACATGAGGAGCGCCTTTGATACATCAATTGATTTATGTTGTCTTCAGGCGAGAGTCTCACTTGTTTGTTTTGCGGTTTTGTTCGCCAACAGGTATCTGTTTGTGTTGCAGCTTCGACAAGACATTCTGTCTGACAAGTAAGTTTCATCGTCACAGTTTATGCACACAAATAATTCCAAATAAACCCAGGACGCACACACACACACACATGCATGACATATTAAGCACACCTCGTTAGTGTCAGGTTGGGATCCCCATGGCACGGATTCAACAAGGCCCTGGAAACATACCTCAGAGAGTTTTGCTCCAAATTGACATGATGGCATCACACATTCTGCAGATTTGATATAAAGCTCCTGTTCCACCACATCTCAAAGGTGCTCTGTTGGATTGAGATCTGGTGACTGGTTATCTTTGTGACATGGTGTGTGATCCTGGTGGAACCAGAGGATGAGTACAGTGTCGTCAAAAAATGATGGATACGGTCAATGAGAATGAACCATTAATACAAAGCAGGATGGATCCATAATTTCATGTTGTTCACGCCAAATTCTGACCCAACCATCGGTCCGAACCTCGCAGCAGACTCATCGGACCAGGCCACACTTTTTGTGGGAGCCTGAAAAGGATTATAACCTCAGTTTTCTGATCTTAAGTGACAGAAATCACATCTGGTGCAGTCTTCTGTTGCTGTAGGCCATCTGCTTCAAGGTTCGATGTGTTGTGCATTCAGAGATGCTCTTCTGCATATCCTCTTAGTTATTGGAGTTACTGTTGCCTTCTAGTCAGCTCAAACTAGTCTCACCATTCTCCTCTGCTCTGAAAGTCACTGAAGTCACATTTCTTCCCCATTCTGATGCTCAGTTTGAACTTCAGCAGGTCTTTTGTCATACATCCCTGTTGCTGCCATGTGATTACTTGCAAGCAGTTTAACAGGTTTACCTACTAAGGCATTGTTTTCTTTACACAGGAACAGCTGAATATTTTGTGAATATTTTCTTTATTGTAGAGAAGGTGAGAAAAACTGTTGCCACTCCTTTTTCGGTTAGCTCAGCTCATTGTTAAGTCATTTGTAGGCACTTCCTCTCCATTTATGAGGACGTCCAGCTCTCATCAGCAGCATTAAAACTGGAGTAAACACACTCACCTGTAGCGGCACGCACACAGGTCACCTACACTGGAGTTTGGGAGACTTGTGCACAGTGGCATCTGCTTCTGAGTCACAAACACAGACCTGCCTGCACAAACACACACTTCAGACAGTGTGTTCCCCATCTCCCTCCTCCTGCCTCTATCTGGGCCATGGATCCCTGGAGTCCAGCTCTATTATATAGCTCAAGATCAAGAACAGCAGAGGGCTGCTTATTTTAGCAAAAGGGTTGCGCCTCTCCTCCTTGATATGTTCACGCACACACACAGCGTAGGGCATTCATCCACTTTTATGTCTCTCTGACACATGATAACGAGTACACATCGCACCATGGGCAGGACAGTGGTTTTGATTTCATGCAGTGTGTCACTCTCACTAAAAACCGCTCAGCATCTCTCTCTCTCTCTCTCTCCAGGTTGAAATGTCCGTATGATGTGGCTGTAGAGCTTGCGGCATTTTGTTTACAAAGTAAGTAGACTTTGGAAACTCACTCTCAGTGTTTATTTATACTCTTAAGCAGAGATTTATGTTCTCCAAGAACCTCATCAGTTATTCCTCATAGTGTTAGCAGTTTTCCAAACCCTGGTGTAACCTGTTAGATTGATTTGGACTGAGTGCAAAGCCATTAATATCCATTTATTTCACTGTGATAGGAAAACTGCTATTTATTTGTGGCATAATGCACTTGTGTTTACTTTGACATACATGATATGCATCAGCAGAAACCCTGAGAACAGTACTACACTAAGCTCCGAATGATTTTAATAATAATAATAATAATGATGGATTGCATTTATATAGCGCTTTTCGAGACCCTCAAAGCGCTTTACAATTCCACTATTCATTCACTCTCACATTCACACACTGGTGGAGGCAAGCTACAGTTGTAGCCACAGCTGCCCTGGGGCAGACTGACAGAGGCGCCTCTGGCCATCACCAGTAGGCGGTAGGTGAAGTGTCTTGCCCAAGGATGCAACAACCTAGACAGACAGAGCTGGTGATCGAACCGGCTTCCAAACCCCCTGAACCACGGTCGCCCCCATGGTTCAATGTGAGATTTTGTGGCTTCTCACATTAAATAAGTCCCTCCAGATGCCTGTCCTCTCATCTCAAATGCCAAAGCTTTTTTACAGAAGCTAATAACCTCAAATATTTCATGCTACACCTACACAAGGGCAAAGAGTGGTTGGAGCAGTTTGACCAAAATTACTGCGACTGTGTGCGACAAACTTGTGATTTTATTGCTTTTCAAACGCTCGCTTCAAAGACGGGGCTTAATCTATGACCACTCGTAGTCAGTCGCTGTCTTCAAAGCGACTGTGGTGCGTCTGGAGGACAATTAAACTGCAATAAGATGCAGTCACTCTGCTAAATTCAGTATATTCGATTACGTACAGTCATTTTGTGATAATGCATTGAAACAAAAATGGCAAAAGTCAATTTGCTGCAATCTGTTGTCGTCCAGTTCCACAAAAATTCACATTAAGTCCAATGAGAACCTCAAGGATGTGAAACAGGCGTCCCTCTGCGAATAGTGACGTCCCTTTATTAAAAACTGAGCTCATCAGCTCAGAGTGACTCAGATGGATTGCAGCATGTTTGTAATCTGGCTTTTTATAAATTAGACGGCTGTTACTTGATTAGGAATCGGCCTTAGTCAGACTGCAATTGTTTGGAGACAGATTGCCTCCCACCTGTGCAGTCACCCTGCAATCTAAAGTGGTCTCCACACCTTCGTGCAACTGATTACTGATAAGCCAAAAAAAAAAAAAAATCAGTGCGGTTACCAGGCAACCACTATTTTTTTTTTCTCATCACAATGAGGTTACCGTCCTAATTTTACACTCATGGGAGCCAGCCATTAAGTAAAGTCAGTTAATATTAGTGTTGATGAGCGCTCTCAAAAAAGACTAATCAGCAAACTGTGGAGTAATGTTTATGGAGTAATCCACAGTGTAACAGCACCACAGGCATACCAGGGTCATTTTAGGTAAGAATATTTGCATATGTTCATATGTTTGCATCTGTGCGTCATTACTTTGTAAAATAAATCAAAAAACTTTTTAAATTTGAATGAATTTGCAGGGTAATTAATAATATTATGGCATAATGTATATGCTTTTATATTTTGGTTTCTAATACTCCAAACTGGCAGGCGGCACATACGTCTGTTTAAAAATGAAAAGACTAAGAAGGCTATTAAAAATGGTGTTTAAATGCTAATAATTTCAAAATAAAATACTCAATATACACGTTTTATTGATAAAATAACCAAAATGTATAAATACTAACAGTTTAAAAGCTGTTGAGATAATTAAAACTATGTTGTCCAGCAGTTTGCATGTTCACAAATGCCAGGGTGGCACAACCATAAACACTTTATTTTGAAGTAATAGTAGTGAAAGTGATATTTAATTATACAGAGGACCCCTTGGACTCTATGTGGCTGTCTGAAAAGGCTTGTAGCTCTCTCTTAAACTGGATAAGAAACGTATCTCTTATGCAGGCTGGTGCACTTTCCAAGTCAGGTGGCACAACCAATGTAAAAATAAATGAATAAATCTTTATTTCTTTTAAAAATGGTGCTTTTTTCCAAATACAAAAGTTAATATAGGTGTCCAAGCAACAGCCTGTTTAAACTGAAAATGGTTCCAAAAGTCAGGCGGCAAAACCAGTAAGTCGAGTGCTGCAGCTGCAAGAAATGCCACGTAATTAAATGATTGATTTTATTTAAAGCTCTAAAATTAGATTTCTTATTAGTTATATTTAAAAGATGATACTTTATAGAATCAACTTGTGCAAGTCATGATCAGACTAAGTGATTTTAAACAGGAATGATGCACTTGGACACAAAAATATGCATTTCATGATCCAGAACCTCCAAAATTAAAGTCCCAAATTTTTGTAAGAGGGGGAAAAAAACAGCTGCAGTGTGTTATGGGTGTTCAATGAAAATCAAACTAAAGGAAATTATCATCATAAATGAACTGGAACTGCTCAGAGGAGGCGATGGCTGTTGTGTACGTGTGGCACATCCTGTTTACCTGAGGCGTGATGTGCTTGGCTCCATGACAAAAAAAACACACAAATGTTTCTGAGATGTCTGAGATTTTTTTTTCTTGTAAATACTTTTGGTTTTCTTGGGTTTTGGGTTTGTTTGTTTTTTTTGTTATTGTTGTTGTTTTTTATTGGGATGGTCATACAATTAAGTGAAAGTCACACCTCTAATTTACTCGGTAATGGCAATAAAGCCAGTGTCTATATAAAGCTTACTAAAAAATAGTCACTGTAAAAATTTCTGGCACAACTTCACCTACTTCCAAGGTACAATAATCACCTTGGAAGTAGTCACTACAAGCTACAGGCCAAACCAGACCAGCTGAGTCTGTAGCAATTTATTGTGTTGTTGCTTTCTATTGATTAAATAAAGCTTTGTTTGTAAGCGAAAGTCTGAATGCTGCTCACCTGATGTGCGTCTGTGCATGTGTACATGAATTGTCTGTATGCAGGTGAGCTGGGAGACTGCGACCCCTTGGAGCACTCTCCCGAGCTGGTGTCGGAGTTTCGTTTCACTCCCAGACAGAGCGCGGCGATGGAGGCAGACATCTTCAACCAGTGGCTGACTCTCAGGTGAGGAGCCTGCTGTTTTTCTAGTCATCTTAAATTTGGGATCTTCTAAAACTAAAACCCAGGACACAAACATTTTTTTTGCACCAGTTACCACAAGACCTCTGCTGTGTCAAAGCAGCTTACTGGAGGGCGTCCAGTTGACCTGAGCTGGTTTCTCTCCTCGTCGGATGGAACAAGTGGGGCAAAAAGTTGAGCACTGAGCAGCAAAGGAAGTCATTCTGCTGCAGCCTTTCAGCACAAACGTTTTCACTGACCGGGTGTCTCATTTCACCGTTCCTCTGTGCTCTCCTCCTCGGCCTGGCTATCGCTGGTCTGCGTGAAGGATTATGGGATTAATTCCCGGAGGGTCTTGATTGATTCTGGGCAGTATTTAACCCAGCAGTGCACTGATTGCTCCCATCTCGGATTAGATTACATACCCGTACGCCGCGCTTCACTGGGCCGACTTAGCCACGCAAGGACAGACCGAGTTCACTGAGTCATGCCTACACACAAAGACTGAATCAGGATGCAGACAGACAGTTACTCACTGAGCGTCTCCCTCAGAACTAACACCAATCTCCAGCAGAGGTCACGCGGCAAGCGTCGATTTTGATAGTTTTCTCCTTCTTTTTTCGACTGAGCTGCCAAATATAGTGGCCGGGGCTTCAGGTGATGGAGCGAGCGGTATTTTTGTTGTGAAAACTCACCGTGTTGTCTGCTTTTATATCCTCAGGGGAAAAAGCCCTTCTCAAGCAGAGATTTCTTTTCTCAACAAATGCAAGTGGCTGGAACTTTACGGAGTAGATATGCACTTTGTCAAGGTGCGTGAGAGAGTTTTATTATCACCAGTGTTGTTTTTTGTGTGACACTGAAGTTCAGGTGTGTTAGAAATAAATGTGTGCTCGTTCGTCCGCAGGGCAGAGATGGAGGAGAATATGCACTGGGTCTCACTCCAACTGGCATCTTGGTATATGAGGGCGTCAGCAAAATCGGGCTTTTCTTTTGGTAAGAGCACAACTCCCATCTTGTGTTTCCTGAAACGTGCTCATTTACATTTCTTAAGTCAATGATTTTGACACAAAAATGTAAGAAAACACAAGCAGTGAATGTGAATGTAGGAACACCGTACATTTCCAAAATTCCTAAACTTACTGATACAATAATGAAAAAACAAAACTGTCGTCATAAGTAATAATTCTCGTGTCACTTATTTGTGTCACTTGTGTCATTGTAAATTTAGATTAGGAGAATTTGGCAGTTTAAACTCACCTGAGTGAAATAAGATGGTTTGATGTGTCACCCTAGGCTCTGGAAATCCATGAAGGACCATTTGTTTGTTTTTTCACATTGTCAGTGAGCAAATACCTAACAACTAAAAACAATCCAGTAATTGCTCACAGTACGGTGCCGAAGTCTTGAGTCACTCCTCATTTCTCTGTGTTTGGATAGAAAAATGGGAAATATGTGCAGCTGTTTATTGAAACACTTGCAAACATCATCGGAAGTACAGTTTTCGAGGCAAAAACAGAGTCTGGACAATTCTGTTGCAGAATTATAGAAACGTCAGTGCTTGGTATGACCAATGGGGGGGCACCAACAAAAGATGCCTAAAGATACCATTTAAAATTGGTCCAGTGTTTTGACTTTGATGTTAAGACACAACACTGGTTCATTCCTTGAGTGAGGTGCCGCTGTTATGCTTGAATGACTCATAGGTCAGTGTTGAGTGGATTAGCAAATAACAGAAAAGCATTCCTCTGAAAATTGTCAGGAACAAGAACTGGACTGAAAATAAGTGAAGAAGAGGCCAATGTCCAAAGAAAACCCCTGAAAGACCTTCAGAAAGACCTGGAGAACTATTACTCACCACTGCTTTGGAAGCAAAATGTTAAATTAAAAAAAAAAAAGAGCTGACTCAAGACTTTTGCACCGAACTGTATGAAAATAATTGGAAAAAATAACTGGAAAAGGGAATCTTACAAACAGCTGATGTTTTAATATGTAGCGACATGTTGAATGAATGTAAGTGAAAAATAAACAGAAACAAGAGTTTGTGAAAATTAAGTATTTCTCTCTTCTGGCAGGTAAAAAAAAAAGAAGCAGTACCTGTTTAAACTGTTGCTTCTTCTGTCTGCTGCTATTCTTCTGCTAATTGAATTTGAGTTTCATTTTTTTTTTTGAACCACATGTTTCTGGAGAGGCATGTGTCAACATTTACAACCTAGAGCCAATCAAAATGTGGCATAAGTGATAAAACATAAAGTGGGGCACAGGCTTAGCCTGGGTGGAGGGTGTGGACCGTGCAAACTTTGAAGGAAGGGCATGCCAGGAAAAAAGAGAGCTACTGAGAGCTCAGTATTTGTTCACCAAGGGGCAGGACGAGGTATGGGAAGTGAAAAGAAATCCAAAATCACTCTGCGAGGAGCCGATGTTTCATACTGCGTGCTCTCATCACCTGTCCCTCACTCGTACTTACACTCAAACTGTTGTGTCTCTTTGTGTGTTTGTCATTCATCCGTGCGTCTCGGTGTGTTGCACAGGCCCAAAATCACTCGTCTGGACTTCAAAAGGAGTCGACTCACGTTGGTGGTGGTGGAGGACGACGATCAGGTTTGTGTCTTCACGTTGCATGCCGTGCCCGCGCGCGGTCATCTCTCAGGCGACTAACAGGTTATTATGGTTATTCTCTGTTGTGAAGGGTCGAGAGCAGGAGCACACCTTCGTGTTCGAGCTGGCCAGCGCCAGGAGCTGCAAACACCTGTGGAAGTGTGCCGTGGAAAGTCACGCTTTCTTTCGCCTGCGCCAGCCAACGGCGGGCAGGGCCGGCCACAGTGACTTCACGCGACTCGGGTCCCGCTTCAGATTCAGGTAGAGAGCAGCGACGGCGTCTCGCCTCATCTGAGCAGCGTCTAATTGACTTGCTGAAGGGGGATAATAGAAGCTGGCACTCTCAGGTAGTTGTGGCCAGCACTCGTTAGCAGCATATGTGGAATAATGTGTCACATAAAACAGAGCCTTTGTATCTATGGTTACAGGGTATCTATGGTTACACGGATCTGTTCCTATGGTGACTGAGATATTCCCTTTATATTGTTTGTTTTCTTGCAACTATTATCAGACATGGTCGAAGCAAATTCTCTCACTTGAAGGGCACTTCCTGTCATTTGTCGGAGCAGCTAAATCACAGCATTGTAAAAGCACTCTGTGGATTAAAAAAACACTTGTGTAACAGGTGGTGGAAGTAAAAACAGGAACACTGGAACTGTGTGTATTGCAGTCTGACATAACAATCACACTGGTGCCAACTTTAAGTCTTCATTCAGAGTTTTCGTTAGAGAAGTTTTAAGATAAGTATGTTAGAAAGTTTATGTCAGTTTAAAAGACTTTAGGCATACTGCAAAACCAACCCAAGACTTTCTAAAGCCAAAGTCGTTCACGCTTTTCATTTATTAAATACAAAACTGAAGCAGAAAGTCCCACGAACAAGCAGTCAAGCGAGTCTCTGTAAACGCAGCACTGTGCATAAAAACAACTCTAAATTCTAAACAATTGATGAAAACTTTTGGAAAATTCACACCAAAAGGAATAATCATCTAGAAACTCCATTTAAGTCTCCTCTGATGAACTCCATGAATTCGGTCAGACTGCAGCTCAGTGGCACTTTGACATTCGACAAAAGTGTCGATGCTTTTAGTAATAATCATTTCCACTCTTCACCCGCATCTGCTGTGTGTTTGTCTCAGTGGGAAAACAGAGTACCAGGCCACTCATGGAGGCAGACTGAGGAGGGCCAGCACATTCGAGAGAAGGCCGAGCAGGCGCTACCCGTCCCGCACACAGTCGCTGGGCAAAAGTGAGTTTTATCTGCTCATACAAAAGACGACCGAGTATCAGCACCTGATTTGTGTTTTATGTGGCTGCGAGCGTTGTTATGAAGGCTCTGCGCTGTTTTAGTTCAGCGTGTTTTCGGCTTTAAAATGTAAAAACTGCTGCAGAGAGTAACTGTTGAACATATTGTTTTATTTTTCAGAGGAAAGGAAAAGTGGACCCCCCCCCCCTTTTTTTTTTCTTTTTTTTTTTTTTCAAGGGCTGTTCTTTTAAAAAAATGTCCAATGCTAAGTGATAATTTGACAAGTTCAATAGGCTTAACAGCAGCCCTGGTTTCTTTTCTAAAGGAAGTGCTCAGAAACTCTAGGTTGTTAGATTTAAGCGTCACCTTTTTTACTTTGTCAAAGGCACCTGCTGTACTCTTCACTCCTCCATAATTCCCACCTTCTGTGAGCTGCAGAGGCTTCACAGGTCCAGCAGCCTGCAGCTCACTTTAATCTATCCCACATAAATGATCAAATGCACACTGCAAACTGTATTTACCTTGAGACTGTCAGTATTGACGTCCAAACACCTTTTATGTATTGGATTTGGATTCGTCACGCAGCCCCGGAATACGAATGAACCGAGAGTTGAGTGTTGGTAATAGCTCAGCATTGGAGTAATAACATGACTGCAGAGAGTCTGGACTGAATGGCACAGTTAGACCAGAGAGGGCATTTGAAAAAGTGCACACAGACTCGCAGATAAACTGCAGAGCTGCTTTTGACTTCTGTATTTTTCTGCTCTAATTGACCTTGTATCTCTCTCTCCGTCAGTTGCGATTTCTCCAGCCAAGCCTCCACACATCAGGTGAAACAGACACAGACATAAATAATGCACGCATGCACTTTCAGATTATTGCATTCATTCCTCCTCCTCTAACCTTGACCTTAATCCACCTAATGGCCTGGCTAATCTTAACACAGAAACAGCCCTTTGTAAAAGAGAAGTTGTTGCTTTTGAGAGGGTTTACTTGTGCAGTGCACTCGAAAGTAATATATATGCACCTGCTTTAAAAATAAGTTATGATATACATCTGATATCACTGCTTTTTCCTCCACAGCTCTCACGCCAGCCCCAATCCAAGTCTGCATCAGGTAAGCGACCTCAGTTAACCCACTTTTCAAAATGTAACACAAGCAGCAGAGAGCGGTGTGCTTTGTCCCAGTAGCGACGCTTAATTTGAGCATCTCTTCGATCCTCTCCAGTACCAACACAACATTCCCATTGGTCACGAGCCCTGGCATCCACCCCACCCCACGCTCACTTCCTCAGTTTACCTGCAGCCCTCCAGTCATACATCACCTCACAGGTAAGAGACAAAGGACAGGATTGTTGAAGAGCTTCAGGATGTGTCCACATGCTCTGTTTTTCATCACATTTCATGTCCCTCTTACACCTCATATGTCTGTTTGTCTTCCTGTGTGTCTCGTCTGCCTCCATCCGTGTGTGCGTTCCTTCATCAACCATTCAGGCCTTCCTTTGAGGCTGAGAGTCCGGTGTCCATCGTTCCCCCTGTCCCGGAGCGAAAGAGCAGCATCGCCAAAGGATCCGTGGCTGTGGTTAACAGGGATAAGGTCATGACCGAACTTTGACCTCCCTCTTAACCCAGGAATCTATTTCAAAACTCACAGGCACAGACTGGCAACCCCCAAAGAGAGACGCTCCGGTGACGGAGCTGTCTCCGTTCATCCTCGTGAAATGTCCCACGTCTTCATCCATTTGTCACGTCATCTCATGTGTTTCAGTGTCTGCATACTAGACAAAAAGCAAAACAAACACACACACCCAACAAGTGCAAAGGACTTTATCAAGCAGGATGGAGGTTTATAATGTTCAAGGGGGTCACGTGGAGGGAGAGCTGTGCAAAGACATCGGGTAAGGGGACTGGGTGGGTGAATGTTGAAGTTATTTATTGTGGTTACGCAGCGGTGACACAGATCACGAAGGCGATCGAGGTAAAGAGCCTCGACACCTCTGATCGTTACAGTTTACTCATTCTGCGAGTCATAGCTCAGTTTATATCATCACATCCTTTTAGACACAATTTGCCTTCATCTTAATAATAAAGCTGCAATCACAGGATGAGAGTCCACTCAAAACACTCTGATTTTTTTCCGTATTATTTCCCTGTGATGTCATTGAGAGTGGATGTTCCTGCCTGCTGTTGAAACCTCCCGATTGGTGGGGGCCATTGCAGGTTGTGCACAAATGATTGGGGAAATAATACAGAGTGAAATGGATAAGTACGATTTTTGCAGGAAAAGAGTTTGCTCATGCTAATTTACTGATGTTTAAATAAATTATTATTATTCTTTTTTAATTGATTGCTTGAAAAATATAGGATTAGAGAGAGATGAGCTAAACAGCCTTATTCCAACAGGATAAACTGAGGAGCTGCACCAAGGTCCAGAATAAGATACATAAGGGTTATTTTCAACTCTAAGTGATGCAAAGCTACAGTAGTAAAATCAAAGAATAACACTATGAAGCTGGAAATGGGCATAATTGCTCCTCTGTAAAGATAAAACAAGAATGTGGTGCATTTTTAAAGTCTCTTTGAGGGTACTTTCAAATAATGTTGAAAGCATCTTCTATAAAAATCAAGATTGTGCCTGAAAATTTAGTTTATTTTCATATGAAAATAATCACGTGCTTAGTTTTCTGTGCACTCACAGGGACGTTCAAACAGGAAGTTCTTGAAGGTAACTTTAGGTGCTGTATTAGGTGGCAATTTGCTCAAATATAAATAAACTAAAGGCCAAAAAACAAGCTAAGAATTGTTGAAATAAGATGATATATTTTAATTTTGTTGCACTTTAATATTGTTATTATTTAATTATGGCTCTAAATGCCCAGTCGACATAGCTCTTATACTTCTCAAACACTCTGTTCTTTCCATTCAAACATTCAGCATCATATTTAAGGATAAATACAAAGATAGGACCGGGTGTGATACGTTTGTGCCTTGCTTTGCTTGTGGATGTTTTATGCGATTACGGTTGCTCAGATCTCAAATCTGCCTTTAAGAGTGCTTTTGTGTTTGTTTCTTTGTTCGTTTGCAGTAAATCGTGTGGCATCTAAATTATTTAAACTCACTTTGAAATAAAGTGTTGTGAGTGCTGAATAAAGTGATTCTGAACAGGTGGAAGGGGTCCAGTCCTGCACTTAGTGAATGCCGGGTTAGGGATTAAGCTGCTTTGTGTATAATTTATGGTTTTCAATGTGAACTTAGAAACATGAAGCTGAATCTTGCATTTGTGGTGTTGTGCTTTCAGAGTGAATATTTGTTTTTTGGGGGTTTTTTTTGCATAAACATTATATTAATGTTACATCAGGTTATGGATTTACTAAATTAACCAAGTGTTTACAGAAGATGTGGCCGGTGTGTTGCTGTTATAGTGTGTCGCCTTTTACTTTCGATGTTTACTCCAATCACATTATGCCTTTAGGACTGTTGCCGTATTGCTTCTGAAATAAAGGGTTTATGAGTGAAATGCAGAAACTGCAAAGCCCATTCCTTCATTGTCTTACACCAGAGGTGTCAAACATAAGGTCCGGGATCATTCAATCTGGCCCACTGGATGGCTTTGGAAAATGTAATAAGAGCGTACATTTTAGACTTTTAACTGTATTGTTTATAAGCTTTACAGCTTTTCCCACTGATAAATACCCCCACATGGTTCTTTGTACTTTACTAATGAAGTAACACAAATGATTCAATAACAGATTTAACAGAAATTACATGTAATTTTACACACATTTTAGGTCCAAAGCAGTGTTTCTTTACCATGTAGAAAAGCAAATGCACTGTTGAAATTGCACTTCTGCTTTTGTGTTACTCAGTCAGCTCAGCATCCACACAGGGAAGGTTACATTGCTGTGAAAAACTCACGTCACGAGCTTGGATTTATTACACGATAATTACTTATTTGCGGTACTTACACTTTTTGTCATATTTAAGTGGGATTTTGTTTGGGGGGGGTTGTTTGTGTTTTGTTTGCATGTGTCATCTTCAGTTTCCCGCTGAGTGGGCTCGCTTCAGATCATCAGTTTAGCGTCGAGGAGAACGAGAACTCGTATTCTGGCAAGATCCACCACCGCCACCGTCGGCACACACACAGCCAGGACACACTCTGCCACACGCACACCAAGAACAGTGAGTACTGTCAGCCTGAGGCTGGGCTGCACAAATCTGTGGTGTGTCTAGACGCCACGCTGATGCTTCTTTTCATGCTCGGTGCCGCCTGTTTGTCAGCTCTTTTTGTTTTTGAGGTTCACTTTGAGGACTTTGAGATGTAATGTTTCCACTACAACGTGACGTAGTTTGATTTCAACTTTGTAAAAACAGATTTAAAGATGCACATGATATGACTGTGTTGTTTCAAAGCTGGATGATCCGAAATAAAGAATATGGTCCCACTGTCACTAAGTGCTTGCTCACAGGGTTTTTTTTTTTCCTCTGTATTAATATAGGATCTTTACCTTAAAGCAACTGTTGTTTGAGCACTTGTATAACGTTTTGGCAATTTACTAGTTTGGACTATTCACCATAATCTTCCCAGGAGTGGATGTTCCTGCAAAAATTTACCCCAAGGTCCAATGCTGAGACAAAGTACCAAGAAATCCAAAGAGCTACATCTCAGACTCTACAGGCCTCAGTTAGCATGTTAAATGTTTAAGTTCATGACAGCAAGTCTACAAGACTCCTGGAATAACGTCCTTTGGACACACGAGACCAAAGTGGAGATTTTTGTTGAAAACACTTTGAACTTACTCCTCAGTGGTGAAGGAGGGATGATTCTGGTTGCTTTTAAATGTGTCTAATGCCGTTTTAAATTGGTTTTCTGCTTTGAGAACATCAAACATAATTCAGTTGCCTCTTGCTGTAGTGAGCTAGGATATAAGTAAAGTAGACGTGGTTAAATACGGCTAATTTTTCTTGTGTTTGCACTCTTCATTTAAGTGCAGTTGTTTAAGGGCATTGTTTGTAAGTCGAGTAGCATCTGCAAACACATTAATATGGCTTTAAAGTATCTCACGGTTCTCAAACTTTCTTTGACCTGCCAACTTTCAAACACCAAAAAGCCCCCACCCAGCCAAAATTGCTGTTAATCATTTATAATATCATCAAATTCTGGTGAAATTAAGGACAGTCAAACTCTTGTGCCAGCGTAAATTGAATTATAAACCTTTTTAGATTATAGTCATTTTCCATCCCTGCTTTGTCAAACCGTCTGTGGTGTCTTTACAGTAAAAATGTGACTTGTTGTTTGTTTTTTCTCATTACAATTTGTCTCAATCAGAACGTCAAGCGCCCCCCTTCCCTGCAGATGAGTTTGACATCTCTCAGTCACTGCTCAAGGCTTTGGAGTCTGAAAGCGATTCTCCTCCCTGGCCTTCGCTGCACATCAACATCGACAACAAGGTCAGTCACGTTTCCCACACGATGTTTACTCACTGAGATTTAGTCTCCTCACCTCTCCTTGTTCTCCCGGCAGGGAGAGGAGAAGCAGCTGTCTGAAAAGTCTCTGCACCCTCCTGCTTCCCCAGCCATGCTCCCCGACCACCTCAAATGTAACATCCTCAAGGCCCAGATGGAGGCAGCCTTCAGAGTGAGTACCAAATAACGCTCTCCTTTGGCTATTTGACCTACATCCTGCGCACTTGGCGGTGTCACTAACAGCATATCTATCCATTTCTTCTCCACAATAAAGAAAGAAGCCCCAACAACACCCAGAGGGAGGAGCTCAACTGAGACCCTGAATGAGAGGCCAGTAGCTCATCCGCTCTTTAACATGTTTAGACCTCTTTCTGAAAACACAACACAACTTACCCTCCTGAGTAACTGCTCTCATTTCCAGGTATCAGAGCTCCTCCCAAGACTCGGCGGCATCCAGTCTGACAGCAGAAAAGACACCCCACAGGCAAGATCACAACCTGACGCCAGAGAGGCTCCAGCCCAAAGCCAACCCGAGCACCAACCGCAGAAAACGGCTGGTCCGGCAGTTCAGCTTGTGAGTACAGATCGCCTGCTGTGAGTGGAAAATGAACACTCCACGGAGTACTTGAAGCAGCAGCCGTGCTATCTCTGCTCTTTGATAGTGACATCTTGTTCAGAGCGATCTGTAGGTCGTGTAAGCCACTTATAGTCTCTCCATTTGTTGCTTATCAGTAACCACGAAGATGAAGATAATCTCCCTGAAGCACTCGCAGCCATCTCCTCCCAAAGTACAGCAAAGTCGGGCTCTAGCAGCTCATTGGACAAACAGATACAGCCGTCTATCTACCCACAGGTAACACACATCTTCACACATGCGCACACACACACACACACACACACACACTTTAAAAACCCTTTAAAATGGGTCTTGGTGTAGTACACTATGCTCCACTTATGGGGGGATTATTTCCACACCTCTCTGCATTATCTGTAATTGTGTGTGTCTGTCTGTGTGTGTGTGTGTGTGTGTGTGTGTGTGTGTACACTGATGTGTATTGCAGGGGGATAATATGCCAGCACTGGAGCTGGGTAGTCCATGCTGTCCCTCTCCTTCGCCCTCCCCCCATCTCTCTCCTTCTTACTACCGTAGCTCCATTCCTCACCTGGTTCCTTACCTTGCTGCCCATAACGACAGGTAAACGCACCTCCTCGCTCTTATCTCTTGGACACTTTTATACAGCGCTGGTTTGCTCAAGTGCTGTATTGAAGCCTCAGGCTCTTGTTTGACGCTTGCACATGAAAAACAAGCCCCTGTTTCAGTTAGTAGCTGATGCTAAACTGCGAGGCCAAAGTGAACAACCGTGTGACGCAGACAGGAGGATTTTCAGAGTGAGATTTGGGAAAACTGGCTAATATTGAAAATCTTATTTCCAGCATGTCAAAGCAGTAAACAAGAGCTGTCCGAGACTGCGTACCTCCACCAGTGCTGAAATGACCCTCCACACCATGCATGAATTGAGCCCCTGGATCCAAAAGGATGTCTGGATCCAGACTAGTTTTTGATATTATCTTGAAAATATCAAGACAAGATCTCACTATTTTTCCTGTTACAGTATGGTTACAGTTATCGTCAGAAGTTTACATCCACTCATCACGAGAATGGATGTCATGATAATTTGGGGCTTTTAATTTCTTTGAGCTGTTGTTTTTCCAAAGTGGAATGAGCATATGGCATACAGCACAAGTTTGAATTTATTATTTTCTCTAATCCACACACACTTACTTAGATCTTGTAATAAGCGGCGCCGACGGTTCTACAATGTCTTTCAACTTCACAAGGCCAAGACCTTTTAACTTGTCCTTATTGCTCGTGATTGACTGCAACGTAGTTTCATTGATTTGTTGGATGGCACTCATTAGACTGACTAATACTCAGAACAACTCAGTAAGAATCTGAGGAGAAGAATAGTAGATTTAAAGAAGTTGCGAAGGTCTCCTGGAGCCATTTCTAAAAAACTGCAGATTTCAGGATCATTGGTTCAAGCAGCTGTACACAAGAACAAGTTATTCGGATGCGTCTCCACTTTGCAAAGGTCTGGAATAAGTGGTGTTAGCGGTAGCTATTCCCCTGCCAGTGGTACCATCGCAAAGTGGATGGAATAATGAAGAAGGTGGACTACCTCCAAAAATTTTTACCTCAAACCAACAGCTAGACAGTTTGAACACGGTTGTTTGTTCCAACAGGACAATGATCCCAAACACACATCAAAACTAGTTTGGAATGGATAAAGCAGGCCAACATTAAGCGTCTGGTACGGCGTTCCCAAAGTCCTGACCTCAACCCAATTGAATATTCGTGGACTAGATCTGTTCCAGGAAATGAACTCTATGGATTCTGCCAAGAAGAGTGATTAAATATCGAGCCGGAATTATGCCAGGAGCTTGTTGAGGCTGCCAAAAATGTCCGGTCGAGATGCAACTTGCTAAATGGAAATTTAACCAAATATTAGCGGGTACATTTGAGCCTCTATGTATACTGTGGACTCTGTGTAGATTAAGAAAATCCAAAAGCAAATTTAAACTTGTGCATCCAATTCCCCAAATATGCTGTACAATCATTGCACCCTGGAAAACAAACAGTTCTAAGAAATCATTAAAAGCCCAGAATTACAGTGACATCACAAAAGACAAACACACACACAAAATCACCCACATATTTATTTATCAGGGTGTAAATTGCAACCTTAAACCAATAATAAGCAAATGACACTGATTTATTTTTTTTAACAGCTGCAGCAGAAGCTGAACGTAACGAACAATATCTGCATTTCAGTCAATGAAGTTTGAGATGGCCCCTTCAGTACAGCTTAAAAAATAAACACGTGCACCCTAGAACTGAAAACGAGCCTCCACTGAAAAGGTTAAGTTAACTTTTGGGGCAGTTCACTTTCGTGCTACTTTAATCTTCTACATTTATTTGGCAGCCGGGCTGCTTTGACCACTTTATAAAACATAATGCAGTGTAATAAAATCACATCAGCGATTCCAAAACCAATAAGATGATTTGATTTGATGGAAATAGCTGCTCATTTCTTTAGGACGTGACAGAGAAGCTTGAAGGCTGAGCTACACATTCAGTAAAAACTCACTTAAGTATAATTTTCTGACTTCATATGTTTGCCCATATATACAAATATGAGGGCGTAAAGGAAAGGTTGACGCTCCACCTCGCTGTGGTAGTGGTCTCTCTGGGCTGTGGTTGTTTGCTGGGCTACACCTTCTCTTTAAAGTAGCTTCCATAATAAACAGCAACATGGCGAGACAGCCAGCATCACACTCTTCTCCAAAGTCCACGTTACTCAGGGTATGTTACGCTCTAAGCAGTCCCACCATGGACTCAAGCAAGTAGGAACTATAATTGCCTTTCACGAGGTGCTACAATAATCAACTTAAAAGTTTCACATAAAATTATAAAGTGCTAATTAAATAATCAATCACATAATAAACTCAATTACGCAACGACATTAAATAATATTGCACAACTTAATATGCACCGCAAATTAATATAACCTAGAAAAATTAAATTAGAAGTGCAGTAACTAATCACACTGGAGACAAAAACTTGATAAACTATAATGAGAAGTCCCATCAGAAGCAGTCGCAGCCTCTGGCTTCACTGAAAGTCACATGACTTGTTGTGGTGACGTTAGCCTTTTATGAACGTGCTGATTAGACATTTAGCTCATTAGTCATTCCCTGCAGCCTTTAGATGACATGAAGTTCATGTTATCTAACACGATATACACCCACTGGCCACTTTGTTGGGTACACCTTTTCTTCTGCACATTAACAAAATATCTAATCAGCCAATCACGTGGCAGCATTTGGACATGTTAAAGATGACCTCTTGAAGTTCAAACCGAGCCCCCAAATGGAGAAGAAGTGACTTAGAAGGTGGCATGGTTGTTGGTAACAGGCTGGTCTGAGTGTTCCAGTAACTGCAGATCTTCTGGCAGTTTCCCACACAGTCATCTCTATGATTTAAAGAGTGATCTGAAAAAGAGGAAATTCTCTGGGTGAAAACGTCCTGCTGATAGAAGTCAAAGGAGAATGGCCAGACTGCTTTTAGCTGTGGGAAGGAAATAGTTACTCAAATAACCACATGTTCCAACCAAGAAAAGCATCTCTGAAAACGCAACACCTCAAACTTTGAAGCAGTTGGGCTACAGCGGCAGAAGACCACACCAGGTTCCACTCAGCTAAGAACAGGAAAGTGAAGCTCCTGTTCACACAGGCTCACCAGAATTGGAAAATAGAAGATTGAAAAAAATGTTGCTGGTCTATTTCTGACAACAACATGAAAACATCCACCCATCCTGCTCATATCAATGGTATCTGTGCATCATTTAAATACCACAGCCCGAAGATTGTTGCTACTGTGTCTGTCCGCTTCCAGCATGATAGCGCACCACAGCTCAAATCATCTCAAACTGGTTTCTTAAACATGACGATGAGTTTGCTGCACTCGAATGACCTCCACAATCACTAGATCTCAGTTCAACAGAGCAGCTTTTTAATGTGATGGAACGGGATAGTCACGGCATGGATGCAAAGCTGGCAAATCTGCAGAAATAGCGCAATGCTATCATGTCATGTGGGCCTAAAAATCTCTGAGGAATGTTTCCAGCACCTTGTTGTTCTGTGCCATGAAGAATTAAAGCAGCTCTGAAGGTAAAAACTGTTGCTAGCAAGGTGTACCTAACAAAGCATCAGATGAGTGTAAGATCTGTGTATGACCAGCTTAAATTGCCAGACAACTTCTTACCCTGTAGCTGCTGTTCTTTGTCTTTGTAACGCAGACTTTGTGTTGTTTCTGTCATAGTTACTGTTGTAAAATGTTTGTTTTTTTAAATTTTCTGTTATGAAAATTATATTTCACCTTGTTGCAGAAACAAAAGTTCAAGTTTAGAGCTGTTAAATCGTATGTTCGTGTCTGCAGCGGAGAAGAAATTAGGGTGGACAGAGAGAAGATCCTGAGAGCGCTCCTGATGACAGAGCTCTGAGACCTCGACCCTTCAGACGGAAGCTAAGAAGTCCCAAAGTCACTGGTGTCAATCAGCATTTGTATACTTGCATTGCACATTTAGCAGTTATAAATCTATATTTGCATAAAGGCGGTTGTTATATTTGCTTAACTGTTATTTTGGAAAGAAGGCTCTTTGTAATAACTGAACTGAACCTGTACAAAAAAGTGAAATGGAAACAAGTGGATTCACTCACATGCATTACAGACGAGCTACAGACTGTATTCCTGGTGCTGCCTGCATGATTAATGTTTCCCTAAACGATTATCGGATTTTGCTTTGGACTTCTGTTTATGTGTGAGTTCATCCTCATCGTCTTCATCGCCGTGTCCGTGCTGATGCCTAAACTGTGTTTCAGACAGCGACTGTTGAAGCTTTGATCTCCATGTAAAAAGCACCCCTGAAATGAAAGTCACTTCACTTTCAAATCAGTTTGTTCAAAATATAAATACTCATTGATATCCTGAGAACAGAGCAGGCGTTGTAAATGCTTACCTCAGTACTGTAATTCCTATATCAGATATCCATTTTTTTACACGCAAAAAAACATCAGCAGCGTCTGTGGTTTTAAAGAAAATCCTGAACAGTTTGAGTTGAAAGTGAAAACTGGCAGAAGACATCGACACCTCAGTCTCCGTGTGCCCACCAGGAGGCGCCAAAGCTCCTGTGGCAGCAGCCTTGATCTTGTGTTACAGGTATTCATGAAAAACAGCTCATTTTTAACATGCAGCTCAAAACCAAATCTGGCCTCAGAGGTCAGACCCTTGGAAATGTTTTATTAGTGCGCAAAAAACAAAAACTTCACTTCAGCCCTTCTTTGTCACAATCCGAGGCGGCACATGATCTGCACCTGTACTGTATGTTGCTGATTGAGTTTTCCTACCTTGGACTGGATCTCAATAAAGGCCACATCATCGGTTTGACAACTCTGCAGCAGCATCTTTGTTTCTTTTCTTCCTTCCTGACATGGGAATGTGGCTCGGCCTCGCCCTGCCTGCCGGTTTGTTAGGTATGTGCCTCTCACCCTCCCTGCGAAGGAACAAAAGATGTGTGCTGTGCGGGACTTTAGTGAGGTATCTGCCAGTGCGGTGAGTCAGCCTGTTAATTGTACCTCTGTTTTGTGAAGAACTCAGTGTTAGATAATTCATCTTCAAGGTGAGATGCAGCACGGCAGAAAGAGGGAGGGAGAGAAGAACTGCTTCGAAGTGAATCTGCTGTAAATGATTCAGTTTTTTAAAAATGGGGGAAGCCTGCGGAGACTTCGGCATTTGGCCCTCCCACTGGTTTTGAAACAACTGCAAAATCATCCTTCATAATTTCTCAGCTCAACCTGCATTACAAGCTTAAATTCGTTGTGGAATTTGTTTTTCTTACAAAGCTGCACAGTAGCAGAGGAGGGGCGAGCAAACACCGCAGTTATGGTGACCACAACAAATGGGATCTTCTGCTTTTCTGGGAATTGATATTTGAGAAATTAACAGGCACAGGAACAGTTAAAGGAACAGAGGTGTTTCTACCATTTTTTTAATGGGCTCAGTCTTTTAAGATTGATTAACATTTAAGCATTAATAAAACAATGATTAACGTTTTTTACATTCTAAAAACTGTGCCCTCTTGCACATCTATAGATGATAAAATACTCCTACTTCGATTACAGGGCTTGGTTCCCTCACAAACAAGAAGTTTTACACATGAACAGGACAAATCTAACCTTTTAACAGCTGAGCAGCTGAAGGAAGCCAATCACGTAAGCTAAAGTGACAGCCACGCCTTTAAAAACCATGAATGGTCTCCTGTTAACCACAAGGACAATGTGGTTAAGAAACAAACACCTGAAACTATATAAAACACGTAGACGCTTTTGTTCTGTCATTAAAATACCCTTTGTTAGACTGCATCAGGGAATAAAAGAAGATGCCTTAGTAAAGACACTAGGCAGCTTGTCACAGTTAACTGTCACTACATACAAAAAGCTGTTCACTCTTTAATTCACTTCAGTTTGTTTCTGTGTTATTTTTAATCGTCATTAACTATGTTGCACATGTATGTGTGTCAGAGGCAAGATTCTGGAAAGTCAGTACAGGTTTTACAATAAAAACAGAACTTTCTAAAAGCAGCTGACTCACAGTGTCGTGGACATCCACAATAGATATTTGTCTATCAAAGCCTCATAAGGCAAGTTTTGATTCAAATGTTTACCAAACTAACAAACACTAAAATAAGGATATTTCCTCTAAATTAGTTTTCGAAGGTCACAAAATCCTTTCAGTTTTAATTTTTTTAAATTCCTAAACTAAAATGTTTTATTTGTTTTGTAGTTAACTATAATAACCTTGCTGCAGGTCACATTGCAAAGACAGAAAATGACATACATGATGTTACATAAAGACAGGCAAAAATAGAAAGCCGACTCCTTCACTTAATGTACTTAATGTAAAAGAGTGGGTAGACAGTTGAATACGTTGCCCTCCATGACTCTATATACTAAACCTCCACAGACCTTTTTTTACTTCTCTCGTTAGCGATATCTTGAAAGACCTGGAGCACTGCAGGTAGACTGTCCATCATATTGCACCATGCAAAGTGACTGCATGCTCATTTTCTGATGCCAAGCTTCTGAAGCTCTCTGGTTTGGCCTCTACACATTTTTTGCTGAACTTCCAGCCATTCGTTGTGAATGTATGAGCCTTACATGAAAGTGTATGGCTTCTCAAATGAGTTAAAGAACATGCTGCCTCAGGAGCTTAACTGTATCAACTACAACCAGACAATGTGCATTGTAGAGAATCCATATTTTGCCACTGCATTTCTGTGTGCAGCAACTGCATGTTTTACTCCAGGCTGTAACTCTGCAGACCACTGCAAATCTTCTCTGTCAGTCACGCTGCGTCTAAACTATCAGCGTTTTGAAAATGTAAAAAACTCTCCATTATAATAATAATAAGTTCTTTTTTTCTTTGTGTCATTGCTTCATCAACCTGATTTTTCAACTTCACTGAAAGAAGATGTCCAGTTGTGTCTCTGCTATTTGAAAAAAGATAGCGATAGCATCCAGATCACATGGACAGTGTTGTGCCAATAAGTGATTTCAGGTATTTGCTGAGAAAATGATTGCCTGTGTTTAAACTGGCCTATAATCTATAAAACATATGTCAAACATACCTCATGAATGATATTAAGTGCTACCTTCTAGACCTGCCCCTGCACAGGTAGTTTATACCTATTATACACTTTTAAATAAACACTTTTATTTTCACTAGCTCCGTGAAAATGGCTCCAAAAACATTTCATACTGAGTGACATGGGTTTTTTGGGTTTGTGGGGACTTCATCCACATAAGTAAATTTTGCAAGGACAGGATATAAGTGTGGAACATGAAAAAGATTAAAGATCATCTCCTGCTAAATGTTAAATAACTAAAATAATCCTCTTGTTATTAAAAACTTCCCTTTTCCTGATAGTTGTCTGTCCCTGACAAACCCTGGATTATTTTCTTAATAAAAGATTTTATTTAATCTACTCTGATTCTTTAAATTTAAGACGTGCTCAGTTCAATCAATAAATTAAAAATTCCCTAAATGAGCTGCACTTATCTGCACTTTTTTCATACCAGTGTAACTGGTTTTCTCCACATCTTACAGACAGTACATTTATTTTCCAGATGTCAAAAAGGTGAGAAAAGCTTTGTCACATGGATAAAAAAAAAATGTTCTTGCTGCTGGTTTGGACAGTGTGTGTGTGTGTGTGTGTTTTGTGAGTGGGAGACTAAGTGTTTTTAAAAGAGATCATTTGGGTGGGGTGCAGAAGATTGTATTACACAATGTAACTCTGCCCTGAGGGGGTCTGACATGGTTTTGTCTGCTTTCCCTCTCTCTTCCCACTTCCTGATCTATTTTCTGCTCTTTTCCACGCAGTAAAAAGAGAGGCCATCCTCTCACATAATGTGTTCAGTGTGTCTAGATGACAATAGCTTCTTTGCTATAGCATGTGTATGCGGGCACCGCAGAGGTAATCACTGAGGACAGTGAGAGGGAGTTCCCACAGTTTCGTTGTGTCATGAGACAAGCTCCACCTGCATATTTGCACTCCTGCACTTTAAAAACCCTCATGAGACACAAACAGGAACATAACTACACGGCAAAGTGAAATGATCAGAAGGTAAACAGTGAAATCAAACAGCTGGAGGATGACAAACTTGACATGTTAAGTTTATTGTTTGTTTGTTTTTTTTCTTTTTCAGCATGCCTGCAGTAGGGCGTCCTGAGGAGGATTAAATCCTGCTGTGGCACATGCGTACAGAAACATGAAGCCCAAACATCAACTTTATGCTGAGCATAAACGGCATTTAAATTCACATGAAACATATCCGACACGTCCTTCATTTCCTTTCCTTTTCGCCTTTCCTAAAAATCTACAGGTTCAAAAGAAGTACGGTGATTAGATTTCTTAGAGCAACCTGTTTGTTCAATAACGTTCTCCAATAACAGCATAGACGGTGGAAAGAAGACAAGGAAAGTGTGATGGACTGCTAAAAATATGTCACAGAAGTGGTCATAAACCGGCTCTGGCTTTACTCTTTGCACAGTAAGCTGAGAGCTTGTGATCTGAGCCCTCTTGAAGAATGCAAATTTGTAGTTAAATTACTGAGAAGTGGGACCGTCTTCTTTTCAGCTGAATCCAAATGCACAACAAGGCAACTTTGGCGTGGCGCAGCATGGAAAAATACCCTTGTCAGACACATAAAGGAGGGGGCTAATGAAGTGTGAGATGTCACAGTTTTTGTAAATTGAGGCCTCATAACAAGGTCCAGGCTATCAGACAAACTCACAGTGTAACATATAGGATATCATTCAAACATACTGCTATTATTTTCATTAGTAGTCTTATTGATTAGCAGTGCATTGATATTTGGCATTATGTAAACATCTTAAAGTTTCACTACTAACTTCTTCATGCACTAAAGCTTCCAATACAATCACTGTGTACTGTATCAAATGTATATAAACACATACAATGTACTGCATTAACAGATTATGTAATAAAACATCTCAACACAGCCATGCGTAATACTCATTCTCATCTCTTTCACACTCACACACTTTCACTCTTCACAGAAAAGCTTAAACGTTTAGCTCAATTGCTACTAAGTCACTCTTCTCTAGTTTGGCTAACAAATATGTACCGTAATGATTACAATAGAACAGGTTAAAAAATCTCTATAAAGCTTTTAAAATACACAATGTGCAATATAAGATGAGAATGCTATCGTTGGCTAAGGCCACAGAGAATTTGGTATAAAATACATTAATTTCTGTTGCTAAAGATATAAATAACACATCTAAAAGGCTATTTAAAAAAAATCTAACAAGTCTTTGACATATACCAAATTATCACATGTGACCCTAGAGCAGGGTCAAATCCAAATACTGCCCCCCTGGCTTGGTCATGAGAGCAGGTAGTGACATAAGAGGAGCCTCACTTGAGCTGCACTGACCAATCAGACTGCTGCTCAGGAGGGAAACAGACTCTGCAGGATTCTGCGGAGAGAAGAAGAACAAGGGTGAGGAAAGAGTTTTAGCCCCCAACAACAAAAAAAGAGCACCTGCACCAGACATTACCCATCACCTTCTCAATCACCTAAAGGCTAAAGCTGTTATTACCCATCTATTACACTACCACATTGCGACAGCACCAGCTGACCGTCGACTAAGCCCCGCCCCCTTAGGTATTGTTGCAATTGTTCTGTAAAGTAATTTTACTCTTTAGCAGACCAGTTTCGCAGCAGACATTTTGGCGTGAAGCAGCAGGTAATCACAAATGTCTGAGAAAGGACGTTAATATATATATCTATAAGATTACAGTGAACCTGGTTCTGCCAGAAGATTCTTCCTGCAAAAAGGGAGTTTCTCCTTCTCACTGTTGCCAAGCGCTTGCCCTTAGGTGTGTTGTTGCAGTTCCCTTCTGTTATTGTAGGGTCTTTACCGTTTCATTTTTATTAGTTTCTGTGTTCTTTTTAGTGTTTCTAATTATCATTTGTCAGGTGGAAAATTCTAGAAGCTCAGAACAAGCGTTACAATAAAAACACATGACTCACAGTCAAGTGGATATGGCAGTCTCACTAAACATCTGTGTCATTACCTCCTCAGGATTAATGCATTCAAAAAGAAATTGAGCATAAAGTACAAAATGCTATTTTAGTTAGTTTTAGGGGGAGTTTTGAGAGGGGGGGAGGTAAGTTGTTTTTTTTTAATTTAGTTTAACTATATACATTTTCATACCTAGTTTTTTTTAGTTTTATGTACCCATAATATCCTTGTATTGATGTATGAAACATTAAAAAATGTATCTTTAATACTGCAATGTAACACCTAAAAATGAGGACTTATTACTGGTTATCTGGGTAAGAGAACAATTCAAACTTTAAAGCAGCTACTTTCACTGATTTTTATGTTGTTCTGTGATGAAAATGTCACCACTGAGGAGTTTCTTGCGCCCGCTATTTGACTTTCACGCTGTCTCGACATGCAGAAAAAGGACCATGCCTGTACAGTCAGAGGGGAGAGGGTTCAGTGGACGGTCAGTCGGCTATGTGGTGCTCAGTGTTTTCATTAAAGACTTCACGAGCGGACAGAAAAAAGGTTAAACAGACGCCATGTGACAACCCATGAAATACCTAAAAACCAAGAGATTTCCACCAATTATTCAACCCAGTCAAAAGGAAATACCTGAAAATTCCCCATTTATGTGGAAAATGGTGCCCTGTAAGCCCTGGTGACCAGTAAAACCACAGCTACAACACCTTCTCTAAATTAAATCCCCCTGACTGATCCCTCAGCCAATCCTTACCTGCCACCTGCCTCAGACACCTTAAATACACACCCATTCTTTGGGCTGCGTAAGCAATGTCCTGGTCGGGTCATGAGTGTGCACGGGCCCGTGGGCGTGCATGAAAGCATCCTCGGGAGCATACTGTGGCATGAGGAAGGGGGAGGAATGACAGAGATGGGGGCTGAGACACATGTAGCCATAGATACTAATCTAAAGGCCTTTAAAATACAGAAAACAAAACCCAGTCTGTCTCAATATATTGCTTAAAGTAGTCCTTATCATGTCATAATTTATCTTCAGATTCTTCGCACTCTTTCAGGTTTAAATAAGATCAGAGATTCTCCAGTTCAAGTTGAAGCAAGCAGCAATCCGTGTGTGACAGAACAGGGAGAGGAGACAGGATAAACTAGTTTGATAGCCTCTGGGCAAACACAGTGGATGCCTGACAATACACACCCATAATACGAGGAGATTTGAATACAACACTTTGGATCCTACAGTGAGGTATGAGAGCTCTGAAGGCACAGAAAATCTCCATTATAGGAACTACATTAATAAAATGTTAAGTGCACGGTGCATTTGAAGGACGCCACCTCTTACCTGGTAACCCTGCACTGCATTCATGAGCTCTTTGACTCCGTTGCTGTTGTAGGTCAGACCGGGCATACGCACCAGGCCTCCCGGCGAGGCAATGGAGGAGGGGGAGGGGAAGAAACCTAAAGTGTTAGGTGAGCCAGGTGGACTGGAAAAGAAAAAAAAAAAGAAAACAACAAGAAGGGAAAAAGGAGAGAGACTGTTATCCTAAGTACAAAACCAGCATAAACATGTATCTTCTCAGAAAACACAACGCATGCAGCAGGATTCAGGAAAAACAAGACTGGGAGTAACTCTGGGTGTTGTCTTTGAGTGAGCTGCTCTCTCAGTCTCTGATGGCTCACCAAAGAGAACCAGAGGTCAATGCTTGTTTACCAAGTACTTTGATAACGCAGACTTCAGTTATTAACTACCCTTGCCCCAGCCTTTCTCCTTGGCAGTACATAATTCAACCAAGTACAAAATGCTCCACCTCTTTCTTTTTTTTTAATGGGAAAAAACCTTTATAGTTATTGCAAGTTTTAGGTGTTTTTAATCACTCACTAATATACACAACATGTTTCAGTGAATGTAAAACTATTTTGATTTTGATTGATGCTATGCAGGCTATGCTATGCTATGCTATGCTATGCTAAGAATGAAGAAGATCAAGCGTGGATAGCAGTTCCACATTTCTTATGCACATCCTGAACTTTTGCAGGGCTTTATGAGAGAACTATATGAATCACTCAAGTCCAACGCTCAGTCTTTAACCTGCCGGCCTTGCAGTACAAGGTGTGCATATCTTTATGAATAAAGCAAGTAAATAAGTGTCCAGCAGCTCTACACGGGCAGCTCCCTAAACCAAATGGACTATTTCCATTCACAGGGGTATGCCAGGACCGGGGAATCCCCCTCTTATGTGCTACATGTGAGAAATGGCAGCTCTGCCTGGATCTGAGAGTTTGTGTGAGAGCAACTTCACCCATCAGTAAACAACCCACAAGTAAACACCACCCGGCAGCCTTGGCTTAGCGTCGGTTGGCTCGTAAATGTCTTTATAGAAATTCAGGAGTGGTTGATTTAATGTGAGAAAGGAAGATTACTTAATGGGAGAAACACAACAGTAAGCTCTCACAAAGCATCAAGGATATTTCAGGTAAATGTGTACATATTTACAGATTTTCAGCTGGAACAAGGTGAATTCCTTTTTGAGTTCACAAGATTTTCAGAAAGCTTGACCTCTGTCAAGGTCACTGAGATTTGAACTCATCTGAGATTTTTAGTAGATATTACTATGGTAACAATTTGAAGCTCCTACGTCGCCTTGTTCTCGAGTTATAGCATTCACAAACTTAGGTGTCCAGGCTGCCCGCCCGCCTGGCAGGATGCCGACAATACCCCCTCAGGCTTTGAAGGCTGAGAGGTAAAAACTGTGAGAATTCCTGCACACTGTTAAAACAATAACTTTCTGTGACCTTTATGCAAACTAATCAGACAAATCAAAACTTTTCAAACAGATAAAATCAAATAATTTCAGCAATGAAGATAGTTTACCCTTTGGACCTTCCTCTAACATACCTCTCACCTATTCACCAATGCAAATATTTAATATTTAAACATATTTTTGAAAATATTTTCACAAGCTGAGCCATTTAATCTCTGATTCAATAAATCCCTTCATCTGTAAATACCATTGTTTACCTGGGGTAGTAGGCTGCGTAGTTCATGTATAGCTGAGCTGAGGCGGGGTAGTAGGCATGTCCTGGTGGTAGGGGGCGAGGAGCCAGGACCACCTGCCCAATGGGAGGGTAGAGAGCAGCAGCAGCCTCTGGAGGCAGGACAGGTGGAGCAGGTGTGAAGGAATAAGATGGTGGCGATAAACCTGGCGAGGAGGAGAGGGAGAGGTAAAAGATTTTTAACCAGACAAACAGAGACACGCGTGAACAGAGACATGGTGGAGAAGTCTGTAAGGTCATTGTTTGTTTTTTGGAGAGGTGCTCATGCAAATCTACAAACAATGACCCTCCACAACATCACTCAGCACCTGACACACTTTGAATGTATGCACGTGGCAAACAATGAAAGCGGCAGCGTATTGTACACTACGCTGGACCACCGATGGGCCTGTAACCTGTATGTTTCATTATTTCAGTATTTTATTATCACCTCTGTGTAATTTCGGAGCAGGTAAGATGCTTTTAATTCACTCGACAGTTGTCAGTGTTTAGCAGCATCTACTGTATTATACTTTCTCATATGCATTCATGCATAAAGCCTTCCAAGTATTAAATATTAGCAAAACGAGAGCCACAGCGCTGTCAGAGAACAGAGACACTGTCTAAATGCAGGGGACAGTGCCGCCTGAGCACTTTATCCTCCTTGCATGGTGATTCTGGCTGTTCCTGCAGTCTGTGTGTGCATTTTCAACATTTAATTTCATCTCATCATGGACCTTTTTAAAACCCGCATGTCTAGCCTTGAATCCCTGTGTTGTGTCCCTTTCACTCATGTGAACTATTTCATATTAAACGGCTCATAACCATTAGACGTGTTATAATCCTCTCTTTTTGAAAACTAAGAGTCCACATTTAAGTTGAAGGACAACACACACAGAGATCAATGCACCATCTACGCACCAGCATTCAGATATGCCCACAGCTTTTACACAGCTCCTGATTGGACAAGCACAGGAGATGCACACACCAGAGGTGTGCCAGGCCATTGAGGCCTAATCCCACAACCACCTCTACTCATCTGATAAGATTAGAGAGATGTAAGCCATTTTTGATGTTTTATGAAGATAGCTGGAATCAAACTGTCTTGCTTACACTTTCCCAACCCTTTCAGATTTTTATGAAATACTTCAGGAGTGTAAGAGAGTGGAATTTATGAGATCGACAAACATGCCACTAAAAACAAACTACAGTATTTTCATCTAAATGTGTGAACACAGGCAACAACTGAAAAAAAGGATGGTTACCCCATTAGGTTTATTAGGTCATGCAGATGGGTAATTTAATCACACTAAATTACAAAGAGGTGACACACTCACATACACCGACACAAACTCTCAGACACACAGTTTTCGATCCTCCTGGTTAGACCAGATTTCCTCATCCTCCCACAGTTTGAGATTGGAGAAAAACCCAGCAACCCTGCACAAGGCAGGAGCCCACCTACCCTGCAGTCCCGAAGCAACCCAGCTCCCAGCAGCACTTACGTCTTGACTTACATGGCGGCGGGCTGAGCCCCGTCCCACTCCTGCTCCGGGTGTGTGTGTGTGTATGCGTGTGCGAGAGCGAGCCTCCCATCAGCACGAGGCCCATCTCCTCTGCGCTGCAGGGAAACACCTCCACGTAACGGCTATTTGCCCCACGCTGGCTGGACATCACATGCTTGTGAAGCCGCTGCGAAGCTTGGAGCGCTCGCTCAGCTGATGTCATCTGGATGAAGCAGTCACCTGACGGACGACCCTGAAAGTGGAGACGAATCAGAGATTACTCCGCAACACCTGTAAATTTGTGCTAGAAAGCATGTGAGTCAATGGGTGTGTCAGTGTGTGTGCTGCATGTACCTGCTGGTTGAGGACCATGTGCACTCCATGCGGTCTGATATCCTGTGTAAACTCGCCCAGGAAGGTGAGGATGTCCTCTATGCTCGCCGTGTACGGCAGCCCTCTCAGCCGCAGGCAGTCTCTCACTCCACCAGGAGGGGGCAGAAGAGACACCGTGGGTAGCACAGGCATCAGAGGGGCAGGGGCCACAGAGATCAGAGGGGTTGAGGAGTACCTGTTTAGCACCTAAGACACAGTTTCAAATTACATACCCTGCCTAAAGGAAAAACCTACCGAGTACGCAGTGAAGTTTTAGGAAACCCTTTCTCCTCTAGTACTGACAGGTAAAAGTCACTAACCATAACTCAAAAGCAAACATCTCAAGCAGAACAAAGCCAAGTCCAAGCTGTGTTTAAATATGACGCAACGTCAGACAGGAACTGGCGTGGTGCCAACAGGACACCAGCGTGTTTGCATTTCTGGAGAGGACCAATAAAGCTCGCAAGTGTCTCACACACACACACACACACACACCACAAAAGGCCTCTGCATAGATATGTAGGTGGACTGTCTGCTTATCAGTCCAGAAAGATAAGAAAATGAATGCCATGAGACATGAAGAGCAGTGGAGCACACGAAAAGCGAAAGAAAGTTCAAAAGAGAAAGGAGCAGCTAGAATAACCGTTTGTAGGGAAACATGCACACACAGTCCACCTTGTTTTACTGGTCCCCACCCATGAGCTTCTCTCCTATAATGCCTACAACTGCCTGAGAAGATAAGAAACACACCCTCGCGTTGTCACTCTTTGCTGCTGTGGCCAAATAAACAAACAGTTTTTCTCCTCTAAAACCTACAAGTGAGCACACCATCAAGCACATTTCACTCAACCGCACACCATAAAACAAAGCAAAGAAATACCCCGGCGTACCTGCTGCACCTCTGCTGCCGTACTCTTAAAAAGCTCGATATATCTTTTCCCCAGGATTTCCTTGTGTTTCCTCAAGGCGCACTGAGCATGTTCTTCACAGGCAAATAAAACAAACGCGTCGCCGGTGGGACGTCCATCTGGGTAGCGAACAAACAGGATGCCGTCCTTTCCCCCGCTGACGGGATACGTCTCTTTAAGTTCATCCTCTGGCGAGAAGAAGGCGAGCACCTGCTCGTGCGTGGCGGTGAAAGGGAGGCCTCGCATCCTCACTATGATCTGGTCCTCGCGGGACAGGAACATTGCTACCTCATGAGACGTACCTGACACAGAGAGAATGACACGGGCAAGCCCGTTCAACTAGTGTTAGTTGGCCTCCTTCTTCTTCTGCAATTGATAAGAGTGATGCAAAATCTGACTTTTCAAGCCTCTGTGATTTTGAGTAATCTCTCATCTGTATGACAATAAACTTTAGCTTTATGTAATGAGGTCACTTCTGGTTTCTGGGAGGCGTTCATCATCTGAGTAAAATTATTAATATTCAGGTTAAATGACCTGAATAGCTCATCACTGAGCTGTGCCTTGTTGACAAACTTATTGCCCTTCATAAAAGGCTGTGTTGCCATTAAATGGTATCACTGAGTCATAACTAACAGCTTTTTGTGCTAATAATAATTTTCCTTTTAAGATTACAAGTGGCATGAAGGAAAAATCCCAATGGACCTGGAGACATTTACAAAGGTCCTGAAACATTTTCAACTCCTAAAAATCATTATTACTAAATACATGAATTCAAGCTCATATAAGAAGTTGCTGAAGTATTAATAAAATAGCACCATAGAAGATCTCAAAGACTTCAAAAGTCCTCTTTTTCAACTCAGTTTCACTATATACACACATAAACCAGACGGCTGCATTTAAGCTAACAGATATATGAACTTCCCACCTCCTGCTATCTTCAGGAAGTCATCTCCTGTTGCTTTATAAACCTGCCGATAGAGGGGAACAATGTTTAGTGATGGGACAATAATTTGGTGATGTGGCTGATTCTACTGTGTCCAGACGCCTTACCTCAATATATCTATTCCCCATGTGGTGTTTGTGTCTCTGCAACGCCAGCTCTCTGTGTTCCTCGCTCACAAAGCGAACCAGAGCTTCTCCATTCCTCCTCCCTTGAGCATTCAGGCACAACGCAACCCCTCCTCTAAAGAGCACAGCATATGAAGGGGGTTATAAAGCCTCTCTGAAAACCTCTGTCAGCAGCAGTTTTCTGGGTGTCATCAGTGATTAAAAAAAGAGATGATAAACAGTGTAAAAATGTGCGCCTTTAAAGATGTCAGCAACGTACTTGGCGATGTTGAGGCCTCTGAAGAATCGAGCGATATCCTGGTCAGAAGACTGCCACGGCAATCCTCTGGCTCGGATCACCGTGTTGTCGCACACTTTCTCCATTTTACTGCTGCACACACACACAGGTATTATTACAGTGGATTATCAGAGAACAAAAACCACGTGTATCTTTAATAAATGTTACTCACCAAGTGCCGCTCTCGAACTTCTCACTAACTCTCTCGGGGTTCGAAAACGTGTGGCCTGCAACAGCAAAGTGACAGAGTCACCATGATAACACACAAAGTAATCAAGCTGAGACAGTTTTTAAAAGGCAAAGCAAATGGTTAAAGTCTAAATCAGGTAAGACCTTACATTTCTTTCCTTTCTTAATTACCGGTTTGTTAAGTGGCACGCTCAAAAGTAGTACTATGAATCTTGGATCATCCATTTTTGGGGGGGGAAATGATTAACAGTTATCCTCAAAAGAGGTCTAGAGGTCTTTTCTAGTTTAGTTCACAGCAGGGTCTTACTTAAAGTAACACAGTTTTGGAACTCATTAGTAGTAAATCGATTTACTGATGTGTTTGCTAACATTACTCGCTAATGTACGTGGTACTTACAAAATGGCTCGGATAGCAGTGCCAGGACAACGCTGGACATAACCTGAAGCTGCTGTGTGGCTACTTTTGCAGGCAAAGGGACCGATGGATCCGGTGTGGCAGAGGGGTCCCACATGGTGGGCACATCAACAGGTATACTAAGAGCTGAGGAGGAGGTGGTTAAGGAGCACAAGCAAGGGAGCGACAGTGTTATTAATCATGAATACGTCGTGGTCCAGCAGTCCATTTTCAATTTAGTTGGAGTTGTATGCTTTGGGTGGAGCCCACTCTCTCAGCCTTCTTCTACACCTGCTCTGAATCAACCTGGAGTATTAAAAGGCAGGATATCCGCAAGATAGCTACACCGATCATGGCCGTAACCAGGCCCTCTTTGGTAACTTTAAGTTCCATTAAACCTCGCGTCTCCGCCTGCCTTCCTGTAACCCTCTTCCAAGATTCACATCTGCAATCAGGTAAGCCTTTTTACCCGGATCACACAAACCAGGAGGTTCATCTGCATTTAGAGTCGCCAGTACTAAATCCCTCTGTCCTCTTCAAAAGAAGATCCGGTTGTATATCAGCGGAGTCATTCGCCTGCTCCCAAATAATTTCTGTTGCTGGTTTAATAAATTTTTTAAAACTTGGTCTGATCTGTTTTTTCCCAAATCATGACAGAATAGACAGGTGTGTGAAAAAATGAAAAAAGTGAAAACAGAACAGCAATACACTCACGTGTTTTTCTTCCTGTACCTGTGTGTGCGTGTGTGTGTATGGGGTTGGTCCTGTTGGGTAAACACACACTCTTTCACTAAGGGCTTAGTAAGGTGCTGCCACTCTTTCCTTATTTGCATTTCAAAACCTTTATACCTACAGCCAACAGCTTAATGCGCGTGTGTTGTGGATTTTTGAGGGTAATGCAATGCACAGTATGAGAAAGAACCAATCAATCGGATCAAATCAATCGAGCAAAAAAAACAAATGTCTGGAAATCCATGACTTAGACGTCGTAAACGGGCAACAGGACATGAAATGTTAATGTAAACAGATGACGTGTTAAAAGGATACACTCTGCCATGGTGTGGACATTCAGAGCTTTGAGGTCAGGAGCGGGGAAGTGCTTCTTGAACTCCTTCCGAAGGTCAAAGAAAGAGTAGAAACAGTCTGGGACCAGGATGTTCTGGAGAGGAATAAAGTGTGAGTGAAAGGCCCATCAGCAGCTGCTGTTTTTATTGCTGTGAAACTCATGTTTGCACAGGCCACAAGAGCATGCACTGCCTACTTCTTGTATCATTAACACAGTTTGAAGGCACTCGGGAGACATTTCATGAGCATCATTGTGTGCCTGTCTTTTATGTGCACGAGTGTGCAGTATGCGCATGGGCGTGTGTCACCGCAGTGGCTTCTCCTGTAGATCAACTTTCAGTGTTAACATTAAAGTTCAGCGAGCAGTGCGGTGCTGACACAACACAGCCCTCTGAGAGCGTCGAAGGCTCCCGCAGCAGTGAGTGAGTGAAACATCCGCCCTGGCTGCTAGGCGTGTTCCCCCGCCCCGCTCACCTTGCTCGCGGCCTCGGGGTGAATCACTTGGCGGATGTGGAGCTGCCCGTCTGTACACAAACACACCGACGTGCCTGCGCCCGCGCTGTTAACCTCATTTGTCAGTTGCAGATGAAACTGTAAAAACATTTAGAGGTATGGACTTTAATACAGCTGCTTTAACCAGTGCTGTAACTGTAATTAATAATCTATAAATGGCCTATTAATGGCTTTCTGGCTACTTTGAAGACATTACCATGTTTAAAGCTTTATCAACGCTCGGTGCTTTGTACACACAGTCTGCTCCAGATCCATTCTCCTGTTCCACGCTCTCCTCCACCACATCCTCCTCCTCTTTTTCTTCTGTCAAGTCTGAGAGGTCAGGCTTTATGAGGAGCTCATTCACCTTGCCCAACTGGTTCAGAGAGGAAAAAAACAAGTCAGCCTTGAAACAGCCAGCCTAGCTAGAAACTCAGAGGCTTTGGAACAATATAATAAAACCAGCGTGAAATATGTGTGTTTGCTACATAGATATTATCACAGTGGAAAGCAGCAAAGGAGCAATTTAAACGTCTTACACATAAGGCAGAAGGTTTTTTGTAATTACAGCGAACAATGATTTCTGAACAGGTGCGTGTAAGTATCCCACAAAAATCCCCCTGGCACACTTTTTTTTCCTTATTAATATTGGTCTGACATCATGTATCCCTGTTTGCAGTCCACCTGTCCACTCCTTTGAACACCACATTTCCTGCTTTGGAGTCACGATGATTAGCAAGTAAGAACAAGCAGCTTACAAGTGAGTTTTTACCTTTTTGTTCTTTACATCCACGAGCTGCCAAACCAACTGCACGAGCTCCTTCTCGTCAGACCCCAGGAGATCTCCGCTCGCGCCAGATGTGGCGGTGAAAACCACCACCAGGTAGTCTACCTGCGCCGTCATCTGAATTTTAAAAAAAGAACCGCAAACACACAGAAAACTAATCTAATACTAAACGAGACTAAAAGGGACTGAAGATCAGCGGGATGTGAGACGCGAGCGGGACGTGGGAGGTAGAAACGCCTTTACTCTGACACCTGAGCGCAAAGGTGAGCCCGTAAATCCAAAGTTTTGTCGCCTGTGAGATTTTATGTGAAGCCTCCCGCAGTCACCATCGCGAAGCAATGGCTGAACGCTCACCGCTTTTGTAGGGAAGCTACCTGTGCGACCACGTGACCCCTTTACCTGGCCCCTCCCTCTTTCAGGTGGTTCAAAGTTTAGTACGTGGCAGCTCACGCAGGACAGAAAAGGTAATAAATGGTTATTAGTATAACAACGAGAAAAAAGAAATAATAAATAATAATAATAACAATAATAATAACAAATTTGAAGTATATACACTTTAGTTACTATGTAGTCAATTATTAAAAATAATTCCATAAATAGTAAATGTCTCTATAACAATTCGAATTGTAGTCTTTTTTTTTTAAAAAAAGAAAAGAAATATTTTGTCTTTTAAGGGAACTGACAATAATAATAATAATAATAATAATAAGAAGAAGAAGAAGAAGAAGAAGAAGAAGAAGAAGAAGAAGAAGAAGAGAAAATGAGTGTGAGAAAAAAAAATCTAATTTTTTGCTGAAATACAGAAAGAAAAATCCGTGAAATCAGTTAAAAAAAATACTACTACAGACCAAGTGGAGCTATCATGTTATTAAATCATAAAGTTATTAAATTATGATTTTCTGATATGATTAACTGATTTAAACTTTTTTAAATGCAAAATAAAATGTCTTACAACAGAAAAAAAATATCCCTCAGAACACTTTTCAACTTTTTTCTCTCCTAAATCTAAATCGAAGCAAATATAAATTTTCCAACTATATTTCTCATACCAACAACTATTACTACTACTACTAATAATAATAATCATTTATTTATTTTATTTATTTTGTTTTGTTTTTGTATGGGGGGGGGTGCTTGCTCCGGAAGTATTGACTTTAATCCGGAAGTTTACCCCTGGCCCGGCCGATAGCAGTGGAGCGATGGCGGGGGACCCTTCAACGGAGCTTCTTTTTCTGGATACGTTTAAGCATCAGAGTGCAGAGGTAGTGTTTTTTAACACTTAAACACGCGCTTTTATGTTTACTCCATGACTACCTGCATTAAAAGTTAGTTTCAAGCGCATTCAGGAGTTTTGAGGAAGGATGCTTAACTTCCAGGCTAACGCCGTTAGCTAACCTTAGCAGCTATGTGATGTCATTATCCTGGTTTTAAGCAGCGATTACTGCACAGCTGCCCGATTATACATAACGCGTTTGTTTGATGTGAATTGAATCCTCATACATTAGTAGCTCAAAGAGTTGCCGTCTGTTGTGTCTTTGCACAGTTTGATTGTTGGTTAGCCAGGTGGCTAATGCTAACTTTAAAGTGTCAGGGAGCATGTTTACCTCCAAGCGGGAGTAAAAGTGACTTCTGCGGAAGGCGGAGGTTATAAATGACACATTTCATCATTGTTTGTATCAGCAATCATGTCTCTTTTGTTTCAGTTAACCAACATAGACGTGGTGCGGTTTCCTTGCGGGGTGCTGATCACAGAGGTGCGGGTCATTCCTCCAGGGATCAAAGCTCATAGTAACCTACCTGACAGCAGAGCGTTTGGGTAAGATTCACCATCCCTGCTTGAAAACACACTCATGCATCTTACTGGCTACACCCAGTCAGGCCAAATGAATTCTAATAGCGTTGCCAGCATGTATATCGCACTGTTGTCTTTTTACTAATTTTGAGACTGTACCTTTAAAAGGCAAACACCATTTCAGTGTGGCTACCGTCCTCACAACCTGAGCTTTACATGACTCATTGGACCATTTTACCTCAGAATTGTGCAGAGAAACCTTTAACTTCTGCATAGAACTGATAAGGTTTCATTTCAGAACACAGATTGCCTCAGATGAATCCATTGATTTGTGCATGATAATGAGAAAGTGCTTAAAGCCATAGGCTAAAGCACTTCGAATCATGAGCCAAGTCTGATTCAGACTTCTATGGGGAATCTTTGTAAAGTTTACAACACTCTACATAAATGGCTGATATCAATGCTGACATTGAAGCTTGCGCTGGTGCATTACATGTTAATTACCTTGTAGTGATGTCCCGGTGTTTTATATGTGTTGCCAGCTGATAGAAACAAATGAAATGATGTGACTTTGTTTTTTAAAGCCTTTTGTGGGGCCTTTTGTCCCTGTAGTTGTTCCACTTCTTTATACCTTCCCTTAAGTCCATTCCGATAGTTTTTTGGTAATCTCCCTCCAGGAATTTGCTGACATTTTTGAGTCTTTATATCTATGGTTATTTTTTCTCATGCTGAAGTGACGATTGTTATTCTGTCGCCAATAAATTCAAAAACTGTGGTAACCAGAAATGCAGATGAAGGATCAGTGGTACTGAACAGGCCAGTAACAATTGTTGTGGGTTGCGCTGACCTAACATTTAGTTACATTTCTAGAGAGGTTATTGTCAGGTCATGGCGTATGTTTTCAGCTGAAGCATAAATTCCTGTTTAGGATAGAAAAGTGCCATTTATTGCCCGTTATAGCAATGTGGCCCGAAAGTTGATTGATATCATTTGTACTTGCCACAAACACAACAGTGTTCTGGCTACCTTTAGCACGAAAATATCTGAACCTCGTTGTTGGAACACAGCGTTGGTTTGTTTGCATTTCCTTCGTTGCTGAGTTTTAAAAATGGCATGTTTGAGTCTTGTGAAGGCGTTTGACTCATCCAGTGATATCATTCTCTGGCCAATCAATGACATGCAGTCTGTTAGTGTCAGATTTTTAGCTCGACTCAAGTCGTTTGGAACCCTGGCCAAGTACTAAAATGCACCTGGTACTACCACTTAATGGAAACCCCTAAAAACTGGGTCATGTCAAGTAGGTGCTAGTGGAAAAGAGGCAATACTCAATGGTGTCACGTTTGTCCCAATACTAGAAATCAGAATTATATAAGAAAAGCGAACGTTGAATTGGTTTTGAGTTGCAAAAAACCTCGAGTGTTATTGCTATATTGCCTTTAGAGATGTTTTGGGGTCGCTGTGTTTTTTTGTTTGGTTTTTTTGCTATGGATACCTGAGATAAATGTGTGCCTGGGGGAAATGGAGAAGTTTCTGTGAATAAAGAAGTGTGTGCATTTGACACCTGAGCTCCATTGTTGAACAGGTCTCAATTTCCCCCAAACCTGCTGAGTGATGTAATTTAGCTGAATGAACAGACTCAAGAATGCACAGTCCTCTAGCATTGGTATGCATTGTGGTAGTATTGATATTATGATAAAGTGCATTTATTTTCTGGAAATCCATGAAACTCATGATGTATAAGTAACATCTGGTTCAAAGTTCTGCCATAAAAGCTACTTTTATCATAGCTACTATGATCCGTTTTTTTGTTGATTGTCATAAATGTTGAAATCAGTTTCATTTTTTATATTGGGATCATTGCTGACGGAGGTGGTGGCTTTTCTAATATTTGCAACCACACCTTTAACTTTGACCTGAGTTATATAAGCGTTTTTAATGATGTCAGTAAAAACTGGGCTTTATAAGATTCCTCAGGGTAGAATTTAGGTATTAAATTCTATTTATGTACTTACAAATGTAGCTACAACTGAGTGTTTAATATCAAATCGCACATCGTATCGTTGATGGGTCACTCAGAGTTATAAGGTCCTCTGGATACTCGAGTCCTGATTCTTTCTTTCTTTTTTTTTGTTTCCAGAGAGACTTCTCCTCATGCCTTCCAGTTGGAGCTGTTCTTCAATAATGTTACCAAACCCAACAGCCCCACCTTCCACAGACTGGGCAGGTGAGAATTATTTTCACTCTCCCCTCTCCTGTTTTGTTTTTTAAACCGTTTCTCGTTCTCTACCTCTCCATTTCCTGGTTCAATCTCAAAAAGTCTGTCTCACCTGTAGAACCAGTCACGGTAGCATCTGAGACCTGTTCTCACACACGCTCCCATATTCAGGTGTCTTTGTTCTTATGCTTTGTCAACTGGTCTCTCCAGAAACCGTGCCCACACTGCAGCAGAAAAAATGTCAAGGTCTCAGTGAAATAGGTGATTGGTGGAATGTTTGAGTCAAGTATTTTTGTTCTAACCTCATAATGACACAGGTGTATGCAGTAGCACCGGAGCGTAAGCCTGTACTTAAAGGTGGCCATTGTGTCAGAGTTATTAAAAAAAACAGTGCAAACATAACACGCCCGACTTATTACCCCTACTGGGAAGTTTGGGAGGAGATTTGTCAAACCAGTGTGATTGCTTTCATAGTATCTTACAAATTTTTAATAAATGTGAATGTAATATTTATGAACAACATTTCTTAGATAAGAAATCAATCTAACATGAAGCCTGATTAAGACCTGTTTGACTTGTAAAACCCTCAAACTACTGTATCTGCTTGGAATAACTGCCATATATGTCAGTATATTGTGACCAGTTGAACCAGATAATTATAATTTTAGGAGAGGTCATCATGTCATGTGACCTGTCACATAAAAAGCCTTAACGCGGGGGTAATGCCTTTTATTAGAAGTATTAAGCAAGTAAGGGCAGAGTGCGATATAGAGCACGATGAGCGTGTATGTGTGTTTTAGACATAGCTACACAGCAATTATGTGCTAGTTTAAACTCACGTGCTGAAAATAAACACAGAGACTCATGAAGAACAAACATACGTGAGTTTAGCACTGGTTCATATCAGCACTCTCGCTTTAACCTGCTCCGTCTTGCTTTCTGCCCTCAGTTTGGAATATGATGAAAACAAGTCCATTGTGTTCAGACCCAGCGGAAAGGTAAATGGTCATTCATGGACGAGTAGGTTTTTTCATTCTTCTTCCCACCCTGCTGATTTGTGGATAATTAAATGGATTTGTTCATGCAGGTGAATACAGATGGCCTAGTGTTGCGTGGCTGGTACACGACTCTGACTGTTGCGGTGTACGGGACAGCGGAGCGGCCACATGGACACGGCCAAGACTCACCTCCTCCCCCTCCACCACCACCCCCTCAACAGCCCAGCGGGCTCAAGAGGATCCTTAAACAAGGTGATTTAAAACCGACCGTCACGAGAAATACATTCATTCATTGGGCAGAAACCTCCCCAAGACTAGGAAAAAAATAGTGATTGCAAACCTGTAAATCTCTTCTTCTCCCACATTTTCCTACTTTAAATTGTGCTTTTAAGAGTGGGAAAAAGATGACCAGTACAATGGCAGCCCACCAAGACCAGCACCCAGAGGGCCTCGCACCCCACCTGGTCCTCCACCCCCGGATGATGATGATGAGGAGCAGGTTCAAATGACGGGTATGAACTATAATATATCTCACTATTTCAGCCGCTTTTAAAAAACGTATTTGGCTATTGCTTTAGCTGCTGAGACAGTAATTAGTAATAATAATAAAGTGTTTCTTTATATAGAAAAATTCTCCACATACTAAAAAATGATGTAAAAAATATGAAAACATAAGGTCATATAAAACTCATTCTGTTTAGAGTTACGCTCATTTCTTCCTCCCGCTAAGATAAATTGTAAGTAGGTAAATTATTTATATAGCTCCTTGTAAGACCAGGACCAAAGTGTTTTAGAGAGGTGAAAAATAAATAAATAAATAAACAATGTCAAAACCAAACTTCTTAGTAGATAGGTTTTAACCTGTTTTTTAAAGAAGGCCAGAGAGTTGAGGGTGCGGAGAGAGATTGGTAAGCTGTTCCAGTTTTGACGCTGAGGTTATGAATCCCCCGTAGTTTTCAGAAAGGTACGTGGAATCACTAGAAGACCTCTATCTGCGGACCTGAGGATCCTGCTTAGAAAAATGGGGTGGATAGACAGTACAAGTGGGGGCCTCACCTCATAAGGCTGTTAAAGTAAGAACCAAGACTTTAAACTTATACCCAAGTTTAACCGGAAGCCAGTGCAGACTCTTTAACAATAGGGTGATAAGATTTGTTGGTTAGAGTAAGAGTGGGGAGAAGAAATGTAACACATTCTCAATAAGAATGATACAGTATCATTTATTAATGAGTTCTTGTTATTAAATGGGTTGTACTCTGTATGTTTGTGTGCCGTGTGTGTTGTTGTAAAATCTACAGTGGGCGAGGCCAAGGAAGAGCCGACCGAGGGCCGTGACGACTACCTGGAGAACGTGTCGCCTGAAAGATCGCTGCCCGCTGACGAGGCGTACTCGGATGCCGAACAAGAAGAAGAGGCCGAGGAGGAGGAGGAAGAGGAGGAGCAGGAGGAGGAAGAAGATACACGGACTGAGGGGAGTGCGCCGGAGGAGGAGGATGAAGAAGAGGAGGAGGAGGATGAGGGTGAGGACGAGGAAGAGGAGATGGAGGAAGGTAGGGGAGTTCTTATGCAAGAGTAGGATTGTCTGCAAACCCAAATGGACGCTTCTCCTCTAGAAAATCAACTCTGCTCGTGGTTGCCAGATATCTCGGGTCCATGGGAGCAGGGTCCATTTGGGACTGAGAGTGAGAGAGTGTGTGCTCTGGCATGCTGCATCCATCTCGAACTGCTGGGTGGTGCAAACTCTCAGAACACCCCTGAGGGCAGCTCTGAAGGCTTATGGTTAGACTTCATAAGCCAACATGTGGATGTCTTCCTGACATGTCCTCACAGCCGTCGCTGAGTTTCTGTCATGCATGCAAAACTAATCCTACATGTTGTGAGTGATGCTGCCAGGTGGTGCCAGGTTTGTGAGTGTATGCAGCTCTGTATGAGAAAGGGACTATATAGTTTCCGCTGGCCTCCTTATTCTCACTCGGTTTTATATACATTATTATGAAACAGATGATGCATTTTTATAATGCTTTTACAGTGAATAAACTCCCTGCTAAACAACCTTTCCACCTTCTTATAGATAATGATGGCTATGAACAGATTTCCAGCGATGAGGACGATCTGGATAACGGCAGCTTCAAGTTGCAGAACTTTGACATGGACTACACTCCTGAGGATCTTGCATCTGTTCCACCGGTCCAGTACGACCCATATGAACGAGAACTCCGACCCTTGCTCTACTTCACGCCTCCATACAAAACTCGCTTTGATATACAGTTTGAGAAGGCCACTATGGAGGAGCCCAAGGAGGCAGGTGGAGCAGAAGGACCAGCAGGCGGAGAGGAAGCTGAGGCTGTGGCTCAGCTGAAAGAACTCTTAGCTAGTATTGGTGATGACAGAGATGCACGATGGGTCAGTGCTCTGGAAGAGGCTCCCGGACTTCTGGCCAAAGGGTTGGCTTATTTAGTTAAAAGGGGAGAGGGCGAGATAGAGGACTCTGTTAGAGTTTTAGTCCAGTGGACTCTCCAAGCTCTCAGTATGGAGGTTGCTCTCAAACAGCCCATTGCCCTTAACCTCAGACAGCTGAAGGCTGGTGCTAAGCTGGCTTCATACCTGGCAGAGTGTCCTCAGGGTCTCACGATGCTGCTGCATGAAGGGGTTCTGAATGTGCTGCTGGAGCTGCTCCATACAGACCATGTCTCCTCCACACTGAAGCTGAGTATCCTAAGAGCTTTGGATGCTCTGATCAGCGCTCCTGCAGGGGTGGAGGCCTTCCTACATGCAGGAAATTCAGAGAAGAGTGGCTACCAGGTTAGCAAGAAATATCCAATCATCATTCATCTACCTTTATTTCCATCATATACAGATGTTCTTGTTGGTTTCTAGAGAATAAATTGAATATTAAACCAGCTTTAAATTATGCACATCTAAATTAAGATGATTGTGTCTGAAATAATTCATCTGACTGATCAAGTCTGACCATCTATACTTTATCCTGCTTCACAGCGTCTGGTCCAGCTGTTCCTGCATGAGGAAACGGTGAGGGTCATAACAGCTGGAAATGCCATATTACAGAAAAGCCACATGTATGAGGTGCTGGTTGACCTACAGCATGCAGCAGCTGCATTGAGTGAACCACAACAGGTAACAACACCCATTCACACCCACACTTTCATATATGTTTCAGTGGCTGAGAATGTTTTTGTGGTAATCCTGCCTGGCCATCATCCTCAGGAGGAGATGGATGATGCAGAGAGCCCTATGGAAGAGGAGCCTTCGCTAAGCTCCACCGCTCTGAGTGAGGCAGAGCTCGATAGGTTGGCAGGTGCTTTGGAAGAGCTACATCACCTGCTAGAAACAGCCCCTCATTGCATGGTGCAACCTCCTGGGAAAGCCTTCCCCACTACTGCTAGAATTACAGGGCCACAGGAAAGGGACAACCCCTACCCATCACTGTATAGGTACATACTCAGACATAAGCATCACAGTGTAGCATAAATTTAAATATAGTTTAGACACATTAATAAATGTGTATTTTTGCCCTGGACCTCTTTCAGGTATATGCATGCATGTCATTTTCTGGAGAGCACAACGGTGGTGTTGTCAGCAGCTGCTGCAGCCGGCCATCTTGGGGTCACTCAAGCCGTCAGAGAGCTTCTGCGCTTCCTGTCGCTCACCCAGTCGGGTCTGCTCTTCCTTCTCGCCCAGCCCACACCCACCAACCTGCTGCTGCGCCTCCTGGCGTCGATGGCAGAGTCCGAGGCAGAGGAGAGCATGTGTACTGGGGGAGAAGCGGGTCTGATTGGGCCAGGGTGCGGTGAAGAGGGCTTTGGCGTGTGGCTGATACAGGCCCTGCATGCTCTGCAAGGCGTGTCAGAACTCATGAGCCATGTGGCTACAGGAGGAGACGGTGGTGCAGGCCTAGATGAAGGTGACAATCCAGATATACTGGGCACGCTCCATGCGCTTTACCTGATGACCTTTACGCAGACTGGACGCAGCGCCGTAGCTCATGTTTTCAGCCTGGATAACAACCTTTCCTGTCTGGTCACGCTGCTCCAGCACCACAGCAAGGACGGACAGGGGTACACTTGTTATTCCCTACCATTTCTTCTCCCCAACCTTTTTTCTTGTTCTCTGATTTGACTTCAGTATAAATTCATGTTTTTTTGTCTCTCTTCCTCTGTTAGTGAGGGAAAGGCTCGCAAAGCGGTGACATATAACTACGCCTGCATGCTGGTCTTACTGGTGGTGCAGAATTCTAATGAGCTGCGGATGATGGAACAATATGCCGCTCCGCTGCTCTCTATAGCCAAGGCTGATGACACCAATGCCAAGTTACAAGGTAATTCTCATCAATGCCACACTCATCAATGTCACAACTATATTTAAGCGCCAGCTCAAATATATTTGGGATGCTGCATGTTTAAAAAAAAAAATGGGAGAGGGAAACAAAAGACTGGAAAAGCAAGAGAAACAGCTGTAGTAACATTTTGCAGCTAATTAGGTTACCTGGCAACAGGTCAGTAACATGAGTGGGTATAAAAAACGCATCTTAGAGAGGCTGAGTTTCTTAGAAGTAAGAATTGGTCTGCAAAAACATGTAAATTGTAAAGAATTTGACTGTCTCATCTTTAAATGATTCCAAGAATCTGGAGAAATATCTGAGCACAAGAAAATCAGTATCGCTGCCGCTGATCTCAGGTGGCACTGCATTAAAAACAGGCACGATTCTGTCATTGAAATCACTTCATGGGCTCATGAAGGCTTCCAGAAATGTAAACACATTTCACCATGCAGGTTAAAGCTCTGTCATGCAGTGAAGAAGCCCTTTGTGAACATGATCCAGAAACACTGCTGTCTCCTCTGGGCCAAAGTTTGTTTAAAATGTACAGAGTGGAAAACACGGACACCATGTTCTCCAGACTGAAGAGATCATCTAGCTTGTTGTCAGTGCTCACTACTCGCTTCCATCTCTTATGGTATGTCAGCTTACACATCAGGAAAGGTACCATGCATGCATGCTCCCACCCAGATGATTTCTTTTTCAGGGAATGCCTTTCATTTTTCAGCAAGACGATGCCAAACTGTTTGCTGCATCTGTTACAGCAGCATGGCTTCATAGGAGCAGAGTCTTGGTGCTGAACGGTCCTCTCTGCAGTCCGGACTTCTCACCAAATGAGAACATTTGTAGCATCATGGAACCTAAAACGCCGCACAGAAAACTCGGGGCTGTTGAGCTGCTAAAATCTTATGTCAAACACGACTAGGACAACTGCTGGTCTCATCAGTTTCAAGATTATGGACTGCTGTTAAAAGAGGGGATGTTACACAGTAAACATGTCTCAACGATGTCCCCCAAGCCTTAGTATATTGTTTACATTTTTTCTGATCTTGATCCGATTTTCTCCAAAATGAAATCAAGCTCATTGGTTTCTACCATCACATAAGCCCTCAGGAGGAGAATAAAATGTGCGTTTATGAGATTTGCTTTGCAAATCATTGCATTCTGTTTTTATTTATATTTTACACAGCATGGTGAATTTTTTTCAGTTGGGTTGGATGATACTATATAAGACAGTTTTAAATGTTTGAGTGTCTTTGTGTGTGTGTTTCTTCAGAGCTCAGTAAATGGTTGGAGCCAGTGGAGAAGCTTCGCTTTGAGATTGGCAGCATTCCCACCCTTATCGACTATATCAAACAGGTACAGAGCTCTCACTCATTAAACACTCTGCAAGGTAAAGTAAATTAAATGCTTTTTGGCTTATAAGCATCTACACCAGCTGGTAAGCTGACTCACATCTCTGAAATCCACAGAAAAATCCAGGGGGATAAAAAAAAGTTAACAACTCTTCACTGAAGTGCTCTGTGATGTATTTTTCAAAGCGGTTTGTCATCCGGAACATGGTTTTCTTTTGACTCCAGAATGTAGAAAATGTGTTAACTGCTGAGGGAACCGGGCTGGTCACTGCTCTGAGGGTCCTCTGTCACATCGCCTGCCCACCTCCTGCTGTAGAAGGTAAGGACCCCAAACAAACTTTGACCCCAAATATGACTTTGTTTTTATTCTGTTTGCTTTTTCATAGTTTTCACTTTATGTTGAGATTAGATTAGATGGTTTTTCAGCAGCTCCTTCTCCACTCCACAGGTCAGCAGAGGGATCTGAAGTGGAGCCTTGCAGGAGTCCAGCTTTTCTCTGGGGAGGGTCTCGATACGTGTGTGCGTGTCCTGCAGAAGCTATGCAGCGTGTTACTGCAGCCGTGGCGCGTGCACGGGCACATGGGTCCGACGCCGCAGCGCTGCATGATCCTCAGTATATGTATCAGCACGCTCCGGTTGCTTCGCACCATGCTCACCGAGCTGCTGCGCGGCGGAGCTTTCCAGTTCAGGGACACTCGCGTGGCCAGCGTGTTGGTGACGCTTCACATGATAGTGTGCTCCATTCCTGCTTCTGGGCGTCTCGATGGGGAGGAGACCAGAGTGCAAGTGCTCATTGTTGACGTCCTGCTCACCTTTACGCAGGGTGTTAATGAGGAGGTGTGTGTGGCATCAGATAACAGTTTTGATACTAAATGGGGCTTCAGTTGAGATTTTTAAGAGACACCATGTTTGTGTCATGCTACAGGTGACCCATACAGAAGAGACTCTGGCCAGCAACACGTGGTCTCTGATGCTAAAGGAGGTTTTGAGCTCACTTCTCAAAGCTTCTGAAGGCCTTTTCTCTGGTCTGACGCTGCTGTCTGAGCTTCTGCCTCTTCCACTGCCAATGCATAGCACTCAGGTAACTCTCTCTATCCTGCGCTTTAACCTGCTCTGATATTCTTGTCTTCATACACACATTAATATTTGAAGGCCTTTGGCTCCACAGGTGACATTAGTCCAAGATGTGGCTGTAGCCTTAAACACAAGGAAGCTGTGGAGCATGCACATTCGCGCACAGTGGAAAGTGTTTTCCGAGGCATTCAAATGTGTGTGCACCACCACCTGCCCTCCTCTCCTGGCCATACTCAGGAGAGTGTGCGTTCAGCTGGCAGATCTGTCTTCACCCACTGCAACACACATCATGAAGACCCTGCTGGAGCTCCTGCTGGAGGAGCTGCAGCCGTGAGTGAAGCATGCACAAACTCACACATCAACATAGCGTCTCTGTTTTTTCCTGTAAATCATATTTCAAATGTCTGTAACCTGTTACTTGCAGGGCAGAGGGAAAAAGCGTCTCCTGGGCCCAGGTCCTGCGGCTCCTTTCTTTGATGGATACTCTGGTGTCGCAGAGAGCCTGTAAGAGTGCAACACTGCACCTGCTGTCCGGGTCAGTTTCTGGAGATGAACAGCTGGCCGACCTGTTCCCCTTGTTGTTGTCTCTGTTGGTTCCTCCAACGGATCACTCCATACATCAGCAGCAGTGCAGTGTACTAGTGGGGACAATATTACAGTCACTGTGTGACCAGGTAAAGCTGGAAGTACACAAATTTAAAAAAAAAAAAAATCTTTTAATGGAAAAATACTAAAAACTGTAAAACTGTCTTCACCAGGACATTTCTCTCGTGGTGTCTCCACCTGGTGAAAGCTGTGTGTCAGAGGCTGAGCAGCTGGCCAATGCACTTCCGGGACGAGAGATGATGTCATCGGTGTGCAGTTCTCTGTTGGAGGTTTTGGGGAACGCAGAGAGCAGCGTGCCCCTCCTCCTCACCTGCATCAGGACTTTGACATTCCTCACAGAGCACGACTACGGACTCTACCACCTCAAAGTGTAAACAAGAACCTTTTCTTGTTTATTTGGCCTAACTGCTTCCCCACCAATACCGCCCTGCCATGTTGCTACGGCACACTGTGCCTTTGTCTTAGTTAAAGGAGACCTTGATTACCTCTGATTATCTCTGTTTCAGTGCTCTGAAGAAACATGGCGCTGGGCTGTGCTCGCTGCTGAAGAGGCTGGTGTTGTCCTTCAACAAAGACTCAGCAGATCTGCTCTCATCTCTGCTCGACTTTCTCAGGCAGATCCTCCACACAGAACCAATGGTAAGTACTGCTTAGATGATCATTAAAATTCAGGATCTGTCCCTTTAAACTAACAGAGAACAAAGCAATACAGCAAACACAAATCACAACATAATAAATAAAACTGTATATTTGACAATAAAAACAGAAGAAAGGCTCAGCATTAGATTAAAGGTAATCTGTTTGAGAACAGAGCAGTTTTTCAAAAAAACAAATGAAGCATTGAAAGAATACGTACAGCTAAATGATTAGTCTGGAGGAGCCCTAAACAATAAAAGCAAACAAACAATCCTCTTTAGAGATGGAGTCATAAAGAGGAGCTGATCAGAGTCGGTTGGTGTTTAATCAGAAGTGTAAGCAGCATCATTTTTTTTAAGTAAGTGTTAGTTCTGTGAAAAATATTTGGACAAAAGACTACAAAAGAGACTACAGCAAGGACGTCGCTTCTTTGAAAGCATTTCTCCTTGTCCTTAGGTGTTCATGCTAGTAATTTAGTTTTCCTTTTCTAAGAGTTTCCTTCTGCAGCCGCCTTAAAAAAGCTCTATTAATAATGCATCACCTCACAGAAATGACCGGCTCTGCATAAAGGAAAGGCTTTTTCATTGCATATTTTGTCTTGTCCTTCTGATAATTGCTTCTTTTCTCAAGCCTTTTCCAGCTTATCTCCAGTCATATTTGCTCTTCATTCTGTACCTGTCCTCGTTTTAATCCAGTGTGCTGAAGAGGGTCACGGCTCGAGCGAGGATCCTGCTTTTGTTCCTCCACGGTTGCTGTCGGGCTCTGAAATGAAAGCTCTGCTCCAGTGGGAGGAGTCGGAGTCACATCCACTACCTGCTTTGGAAAAACAGATAGCGGTATGAAAGATGCACACAAGTACATTGTGTTTATCAAAATAAAGGTCCGGGCTGCCTTGACATCAAACTTTCAATGCTTTTGTCTATGTCTTTAGAAACTATGTAAAGATGACGATTCCCTGGAGACCATGTTGGAGAACGTGATTGCTCTGAGGCAGACGTTGCAGGCGGCCACAGACACGCCTCCTGCAGCTGACACCGAGCCCACTCTGCCAGCACCAGAAACACTCGGGGCCCAGTTTAATCACAGGTTGGTCCTCCGCGTGACGTATTAATACTGATTCGTTTTCTCCTCATCACTTCGAGTTGTGAAGCTTATACAGCTGGAGCGAGGGAGGATCGCAGTTTGCGGTGACAGATTGATTGAATCAGATATTCATAACAACAACCACTTACACATGAGCCATGTGAAAAATTAATGGGAACGGTAAACTGATCATTGCCCTGGGCCTTTATTGTCTGTAGGACGGTTTTCATTCTGTCTGAAGCTCTGGATGAGCAGCTGAAGGCTCTGTGGTTCTCTCCGTTCCAGACTGATGACATTGAAACAGACCTTGATATGGTAAGTGTGTGTGTGTGTGTCTGTGTGAGCACATTTCCAAGAATCTCTAGAGCTTATGTTTGGCGCGCACATTTACGGTTAATCATTTTTGGATGAAAATTTGATTACAGCTTCTGTTTTATTCACTGTTTTATGCGTTTTTGTATTATTGCTTCTTCTTTTTTTTACTTGATCTTTGTTGATGTAGAATTTTTTCACATCACCAGCAGTTATGAATCCTATTCTGCTACTGAAACTCAGTTATATCGAGTCAAAAAGAAATATTTGTTGCTGTTACCGTGTTAGCTTAGTGGGAGCATCATGGTCTGTAAAAAAGTATTTGATTCACTGTGCACCATATGGGTGTAACTACAAAATTGCAGTTGTTGTGGCTGGCCCCTCCCTTAGTGATGGGGTGAGTGATAGGGAGTGCAGTCGTTTGAGAGGCGCTCAGACTGGAGCTGCTACTCCTCCACATCTAAGGGAGCCAGTCCAGGGGGTTTGGGCATCTGACGAGGATGCCTCCTGGGCGCCTCCTGGGTGAAGTGTTCTGGGCATGTCTTACCTGGTCTGGCGAGGGAACTCCTCAATAAGCTGGAGGGGGTGGCTGGGGAGAGCGAGGTCTGAGTTTCTCTGGGTTCGTGACCCAAGATAAGCAGAAGAGGATGGGATGGATGTAAAATGACTACTATGACAGGAAGATTCAGTAGGATGAGTCCTATATTTTGGATATTGATATTTATCTACTATCCACTTCTTAGAGTCCTCTCACATATTTTAAGTGCTTTCTGTTCAGTGCTATGTTCTTCCTCTTCTTTTTTAAGTAAACGTTCTTTGCTTCTCTATGTTTAAGGGATTTAAAGGATTTTTTTAAGTTGAGGTTCTTTGCTTCTCTGGCTTGTAAGGAATTTGGAAATACCACAAGCAACAACATTACATGGTCTGTTTATGTTTTCTACATTATATGTATGATCACCTTTTTGTCTGTGTGGCAGGTGAAGGTGGATCTGGTGGGTCTGGCTCAGGAGTGTTGTCCAGAACTGGACCTGAAGGCGGAGCTGGAGCGCTCCTTCCTGTCTGAGCCGTCCTCTCCGGGTCACACAAAACCTACGAAAGGCTTCCGGCTGGGCAAACACAAACATGAGACGTTCATTACGTCTAGGTACAGCGTCATTGTGATTTCTATATATTTTTATTCGCACAGAATCTAGTTTAAGATCAGTTTCATGGTGTCATCTTGTGTTTGTCTCTGCAGCGGGAAGTCTGACTACGTCGAGCCTGCAAAGAGAGCTCACATCATGGCTGCTCCTCGTGGCCGAGGAGGTCGAGGAGGGTTTGGGCAGAATGTCTCCCGACCGCATGATATCTTCCGCCTGCGCAAACAGAATACTTCCCGTCCTCCCAGCATGCACGTGGATGACTTTGTTGCAGCGGAGTTTAAAGACATTACGACCCCTCTAGGGCTTCTGCCTCCTAAACGACCTCCAAAAAGCGCCCCCAAACCTCCCACCAGAGGGCTGTTCACTGGTAACAGAGGCAGAGCTACTTTCCACAGCCAGACTCGCTTTTTCACTCCACCACAGCCTAAAGGTGTACTGCTGTCAGGTATGTACTATCAGATACGCACGAGTCTCATAGTTGCCAGGACATTGTCATAGTTGCCTCATCATTACATGCAGCACACAGCTGGGAATCCTGGTGGTTATCCTGGGAAATACAGTGTTTAGTTTAGCCCTGCACAAACTGCAACTAAAATACATCAATTGTCCAGCAGAGGGTGACAAATCCCCCCCCCCCCTTTTTCCCGTTCTGTAGGAAACTACACTCGGAGAGAAGGAGGCCGAGGGTCATCGTGGAGCGGTCAGGTTCCAGCTGTTACTCACAGAGGGACCTACAGTGAACCCCGCGGAGGACAGAGCAACTTCACTCGAGGGCCACTGCCTTCTCGGCAATCCCCTGCAAGTAAGGACCACACACACAGTTTTACATTTTATACCGCTCTCTTTTTCAGTCTTTTATGTTCTGTTTTATTGCATTTGTTTTACTTTTTTATCGCTTTGACCTGTATTAAAGGTGTTATAGGGGGAAAAAAAAGTTTGATTCACTCGTTCCACACTTCAGGTGCGTATCGGCTGGCTCTTCGGGATCGAGCTCCACGCGGCAGAGGAGGTACTGGTCTGTCGTGGATTAGCGGCGGAGGAGGTGGCGGTGGTGCCGGGGGAGGCGTCGGTGGAGGCGGTGGAGGGGGAAGAGGATCTCAGGGGAGCAAGTTCAGCGGTGGAGGAGGGAGCGGAGGTGGGAGGGGCAGACATGTTCGCTCCTTCACCAGGTAAATCCACCTGGACAATGACTGCAGCCTCTCACGGCAACAAAAGGGCCAATCAGGATATTATATATGCTGTCTCCATGGAAACGTGGTGGTATGATGTTGTCTCAAATAATGTACAGACTGTGTTGATGTTTTCAGTTTTGTTATTATTAGCTGTATTCAGAAAATAAAAGTGATAGCAAAATGAGGCCTTTGTGTGTGTTTTAAGGGAATGTCAAATAAATAAATCATCTGTGGTTCTCAGATAAAATGTTTCAAATGCGATCCCTCTTGTACTGTCTATCACTGCGTTTGCAACGGCTGCAGAATTATTCAGTTTTTCCTGTTTTTTGTTGTTGGTGATTTTTTTTTATTTCTAAGGCTGATCTCATTTAAAGCTGCAAACCCTGAAACTGTTCGAAAAGGAGCACAAAACCAGTGGTATACAGGCACGGTTGGTATTATGGGATATTATGGAAACTTGAACTATGTGGTCGTGTGGGACTAACATTAATATATCTTAAATAGGTGGAATATGTGACCATTAACCCTTAAAAGTCGGAACCATGAAATAATTGCCAGGAAATTCAAATTTTTTGAAAATTCAGTTTTTATTGAACATTCTCTCCCATTGAAAAAATGAATTCCACATATTTTTTTTTTAAACTTGTCTATTTTTTGCATTTTCAATTTCACAAAAACCCACGCTGAATCGTTATGTGGTTAACCTCAGTTGTAAAAATATACGTTTGGGGATTCCAACTTCTTGAAGCTTCTTGAAGTTCACTGACGATACACTTAAATTGACGTCAGGTGGTTCAAAAATGATGGTTTAGTCTGTTCTCATGGTCAAATAATAATAATCTTTATTGGGGATCTGAAGGAAATCCAACACACAAAGACCTGCTCTTTAAGCATTAAAAACACAGCGTAACAAAACCTTCCTTTTGTAACACGTTTTACCCAAACCCTAATTTTGTTGCTAAATAATACAAAAATAAAGATTTCATATATTGCAGCTTTTTCAGATCACTGTCACCTCCCTGCTCTTCTTTTTGATGCAGTCCAAGGTCAGACTCCGGGTCCCACCCTTGCGCCCTACCTCACCCAGCTGTGGTGATGGGGGTGGGCCTGATGCATGTGAAGCCTGGGCTGAATGCAGTGACAGACTGGAGGCATGTGAAGAAGCCTCTCTCTGTTGATGTCTGGTTGGCTCGGTGTGGAGTTCCCAGCCTGATGTCTGCACCTCTCCCTGATGCTGGTCCCTGGCTGCCTGTTCAGTGGGATTCTGGCTCCTGGTGGGCTGCAGGTCTCTGAGGAGCTGTAGCAGTTCTCTCTTCTCCAGCTCTGCCTCTGCCAGCTCTTGTCTCCTCAAACGCTCTGCACCTAGCAGTGCACGCATGTCACACATCACACGGGATAGCTGACCCTGCACAGACAGGATATGACGTGAAGCAATAGAGTAGTTTTACGTGTGATGCCAATTTCAGCCAGGCTTTAGCTCTTGGACAGATGTCCTCGCATTTGACTCTACAACACTTTGGTATACAGAGGAGTTCATGGTTAACTCAATGATTACAAAGTGTATTCCAGTGAATACAAATCCAGCCCAAATCATCACCCCACCACCACCGTGCTTCTCAGTTGGTGTGACGTGTTTGTTTTGATATGCTGTGTTTGACTCCCAAATATTCACCTCATCTGTCCAGACAACATCGTCCCAGAACTCTTTGTTCAAATGCATCTTTTCAAACTTAAGCTGTGCTGCCATGTTCTTTTTAAAGAGAAGATGCTTTCCCCTGCAACCCTTCCAAACACGCCATACTTAATTGTGCTGTCATGAACTTCAACTTTTAATAAGTTGCGGCATGTAGAGTCTGGAGGTAGTTTGGGGGTTTTTTTACAGTTTCTCTCAGCACACTGAGACACTGGGATATCCACTCCTGGGAAAACTGGCAACTGTCTTGAGTGTTTTCTGCTTGTAAATAATCTTCCTTGCTGTATAATCAAACAGTTTGGAAATTACCGTATAACCTTTCCCAGGTTGTTAATATCATTACTGATGTTAAGCCTCATTGGCATTGTCTTAACACACATCTTAATGCTCCAAAACAGCAAATTGTCTGCTTCTTTAGAGATTGTCATGCCAGTTAAGTGCATTTGATTATCGGTACATGGCTTCATTTCCCTCTTAAATCCTTTGTATCCAGTAAAACTGTACCTACACTGCTTCTGCATTCTGGCTTAGTTTTGTTATGTGATATGTCATTTAGCTGTGTGGTTCACCTGAGGTTGTATTTATTAATTTTAGAACCTGCTACGAACCAGATTATTTTTGAAATGACCGATAAGTGTACTTTCTTTTTTTTTTTTTATTGTGATTTTATGGACATAAAAAAGATCTGTAAACTGCCACCATTTATGGACCTGAGAAGGTGTCCTGTGGTGTGAGGAATCAGACATAATTTTCAGGCCTTGCTTATTTCAAAAGGACAGTGAAAAAAACAGTTCTCGCTGTTTTTAAAAAAAATATGGCACCCGAGCAAAAATGTCTGAATGCTAAGCTGACCTTCACACAGTTCAGTCTTCTAAAAGCATTTTCCCTTTAAACTTTCAGCATTTTTTAAAATGATTTGCAAAACACTGCATTGTACTTTCATAGTAAATGTATCCCAAGGTCACAAATCTGTGCTTTAGTACTATTCATATAGTAAATCTTCTGTTGCAGTGGTAACAGGACATTTTACCTTGAGCTCCTCCACCTCGTTCTTCAGCTGAGACTCTTTCTGCACCATGTGCCTCCTCTGCGAGTCCAGCCGAGACTCCATCTCTCGTCTCACCTCTTCCACCTTGCACAGCATCTCCACCCTACAGTTGACATTTAATGAGACCAAGTCATGATGGTGGTGTTACCTCTGAGTTCAGGCTTAGAAGAGAGCACAGATGAACTTACCTGAGCATCTCCACCTCAGTGCGCAGCTCCGCTACACAGTTATGTTGTGACTGGTCAATGGAGAGCAGCGTGTGGCCGCAACCATTAGGACACTCCCTGCTGCGAAAGCTACATTCTGACAGGTGAGCCTCCAAGCCCCGCCTCTCGACCTGCACGGGACAGCCTGAGAGGGAAAAGTCACAAGGGTGCAAAGGCCTCGCATGGAGCCACCACGTTATCAGTGTATAAGACAGGCTTCTAAAGCATCTCCACAAAGATGAAATTTATTTGCAGGCACGAATTTTTCCATAAAAATCATCTGTGTGTACAAAGAGGAGATAATCTACTAACACCACCAAAAATGTACTTTGTAAACACTTTGTGTATCTAAAGTAGAGTTATTAAATCTACAGTGTAGTCACAGATCACTGCAGTCACACAACAGCAGAAATTTCAGGTGAATTTAGTGACTTAAACTTAAACTGCACACTGCATGCACACACACCGCATGTGATTCAACCTACCACAGTGGTAACATATGTACTCTCCACCTGCCAAAGACGGGTCACAGACACATGGTGAGCACAAAAGCGCACACTTGCATGTACATGTCTCAAACAGACCTAAAAATCACTCATTAAAGAATGAATGAAAGCCGACTCTCACACAGTGCTCTCTGTGTGAGGCTTGTGGGAGCTTTCAGTCCTAAAAGTGCACCTGTTCCTGGGGTAGCCAAGACAACAACAGGGCCCACCTGTTGTTCACCCCCACAGACGTGTCACATTACAGTTGTAACATACACATCCATGAGGATAGCAGTTTGACTTTTACTGTCATAAAGACTCATAAAAACACACTGCATGAATAGTGTTTTGTCCGGTGTGATGTTGTCATGTACCTGTGTTAGCGCAGGATATGAAGGCAAATTCACACTCGTCCTCGTGTGAGTGGAGGCTCTCCAGGGAGCAGACCACCTCACACCCCTGTGCTGCATTCACACAGCGGATCTGCAGACGGTTCAGATCATTACGCATGTACCTGCAAATCAAACCAACACAGACAGAAAGTCTTAGAGTGAGAAAAGCAGGATACTGTTATAACGCTACTGACTTGCATGAAAACTTATCTGCAAAACTTAAGAGTGCATGATTACAAGGAAGTGAAGGAAGCAGCACAGCTGCAGGAGATGGAGACTGACCTGTACAGTGGTTTGAGGCTGCCCACATCCAGTGGCAGTCTGTCCTCAGGACAGGAGTGGTGATGGACCAGCCAGGTGCTGATGCAGGAGCTGCAGTAAGCATGTTCACAGGGTGCCTGGAGGGGGCGCTCCAGCACGTCTCGACATACACAGCACAGTAGACCCTCATTCACGTAACCTAAAAACCTCTCCAGATCATAGCCCATCCTAATAAAAAAAAAAAAAAAAAAAAGTTAAACAGATTAAACAACACACGGGGAAAGCAGGAAGCAGTCTTGTTTCCTCATTTGTTTCTTTTCTTTTTATCTTACCTCAGATGTCAACTTTCACTTCAACCAACTCCTACTTCCTTCTTTCTGCAGGTTTTGACTCCACTCTTTCCTCCACGGGCAACCTGCCGTCCTATCTCTGCCACATCCTCGCTCTTAACACCATAAAGGTGAGGGTCTCCTCTCCTTTGAAGCCCTGCCCTACCTTTGAGAGTGCGTCTTCGTGGAGAGGTAACCCTGACAACAAGGGTTCAGGACACAGGAAGGCAGCTGTCAGACGGGACCAGATCAGATGAGAGAGACAGGCCGAATTACAGTAAAACACTGAACACTGAGTCTAAAGCACACAAATTCTGCAGCAGTGTTGTTGTCTAGCTATTAAAAACCTGTGTTGCTGTTGTGAAGCATTCAGAGATTACTGCTGTCCTTCAGCTGTTTTTCTCTCTCTTAGTGACCCACCCGATCCTAGGTTTCTCCCTCTCTCTGAATGTGGGATTAAGATGGATTACACTCTCTCCCTCCATGATTGGATTACAGACTCAATATCAGATGGCACAAGAACGCATGATCACAAAAATCAAAGAGCACACCAAATGCCTGGACTCATCATCCTGTTCTCTTTATATCCTCTCAGTAAGACTTACAATCACACAAACAGTAATTCAAAATGACCCCGTACCAAGTAAAGCTCTCTTATGCATACAGTCCTCTGAAAAAGTATTTCCCCCTTCCTGGTTTCTTAGTTTTTTTGTATATTTTCACACTTAAATCTTTCAGATCATCAAACTAATTTTAATGTTAGACAAAGATCTTCGGGATGCCAGTGAACCACAGTGAAAGTCATTTTACATCAATCTTGATGATCCTCAAGACAAAAGTTTAACTTTCTGGAAGGGTTGAGTCTGGTTACCTCTGCATAAAACTAACTGCATAAAACTAACACTTCATTAAAAAAAGCATCATATCAACAGTCAAACAAGGTGGTGATAGTGTAATGGTCTGGGGCTGCTTTGCTGCTTTAGGACCTGGATGATTTGCTGTAATTGATGGAACCATAAATTCTACGGTCTACCAGAAAATCCTGAAGGAGAATCTCCAGCCATCCGTTCTTACCCTGAAGCTCAACCTCACTTGAATTATGCAGAAAGGTTTGGATAGGTTTTTTTCCCCCCTTAATAAAGGTCCTGTCAGTATTATAATTTAATATCAGTATTAATAATTAATATTATTAAATATCAATATAATTAAGTATTAGCGAAAATAACTTAATACAACTACTATATAAGTATTACTTTCAGGTACCCTCAAATTAAGTAATTTGCGGTAAATTTTGAAAAGTTGACACGTTTGCCTTAGCCTTGCAAAAAACATGTGAGGCGAGTTTACTGTGGTAGCTGTGCTAGTGAAACAAAATATTACGAATAGCAGCTTACTTAAACGGTTATACCAATATTTAGATTTCCCAAATATTCCTCCTTTCACGCTTTCACTGTGATTTAATGAAGGGGTGAAGGGAGTTGTAGGTGAGCTCGATTCACAAGTTATCGATCGACCGGTTGCTGAAATTCAAGCGGGATATAAACTCCATTGAATGCGACGGCTAAACTGTAGGGACAGAAGAACCAAACGTACCCTTTCGTTTTAACCACGCCCATTTGTATTGGTTCGACCAATCAGATTCTTCAAACTGTTCAGCGGGAGAAACTGAACCGGTGCTAGAGTCACTGAAGAGGAAAGACAAGGCGAGTTCTGTTGCAATTGAGTTAAAGGCTGCGATGTCAGGTGTTTTCGTCTAACTTTTAGCTCGTCGGGGTATGTACAATACGTTGTCACACATTATCTGACTTGATAATAAAGCCTAAATTAGACTTCCAACCGCGTTATTATCATCTTTATGCTAGTGTTAGCTAGCTGGCTGTGTAACAGGTTCATGTTGCTATCTAGAAATTATCGTGATATGCCGATTATTCCAGCATAAGCAGAAATTGAGGACGTGAAAAAGCTAGAAAGCCATCAGAGGGATAGTGACCCCAAGGATTTATGTATGATAAAAAAGGATTGAGTGAGTTATTTTCGTCTCGATATGCACAGTTTACCCAGTGCAGAATTTACATATGCAAATAATCCAAGTTTTCAATTTTTTGCTATTAATAGAGACAAATCATTAGCTAGATGTGTTTATATAATGCTAAAGGACTGTGACATTAAAAGGAATAGTGTTGGAGTTGGATTTGTTTTGAGCTAACGAGATAGTTTTTGCTACATGCCTCCTACGAAGTTATTAAAGTGAGTACCTTTGAGGAAGATATTTTTGTTTTCTTTTTTCTTTTTTCCCCTGATATTAAACCACTCAAAGGATATTAAACCGTCTGTAATAAGCGGTAGTCATGCAGTAACGCCTTAAGGCAAGTCCAGGTGTTTGTTGGGATTTTGTGTCAACCAAATGTTACTGTATTTGCATAAAACGTAATGCATTAAATTTACTATATTAGTGTGCATAAATTCCTTTTATATTTTGTGAGAAGGTAAAACTGATCACTGATCAGAAATATACACAAAAGAAGAGAAAAGCAGTCAGGAGGAAGCTACCCGTCTTCTAGCTTTATATTAGTGTTTTATTACTGGATGAAACACTGACTTACTGGAGAATGAAACCCACAGTGCAAAAAATACATCTCACCACACTGAATCAAATCTCAAGAGGGTTGAAAATTTTGATTTCAGAATGTGCTGTTTTCTGAGTCACTGATTAAACCAGTGCAATAATGTGCTAAGAAAAATAATATAATGGCAGTTATTAATCTGCTTGTAGGATCAAGGTTCTTTATTCGTCACATGTATACAAGTATAACACACAGTGAAATGTAACCTGACACGCTCCTCGACTTGTGCAAAGGGGGGGGGGGACATTATATATAATATATACATTAGGTAATGTACAGTAGTAGCATGTATGCAGCAAGCAGGTGAATTCTGTACATTAAGTGAATTAAATAAGAATAGACAATCTGACTATTGTATCGGTTGCTTTTTGTCTTTAGGAAAAAGAAAGATGCGGCGCTCTGGAGCTCCCAGCAAGCTCTTGGGTAATGCAGTGAAAAAGCCTCGATTTGTGCCACCTGGTGCATGTACTTCACTTTCTGTGGCTCAATCCAAGCCTTTGACCCCCAAACTTGGTTCAGGCAATGCACTGGATAAAGTAATTTTTTTTTCTCAACATTTTTCCTACAGTATTAAACCCTCAGTATTTATTATTCTAATTTGATTATTTTCCATTATTTTTTTATCACACTTCCTCATATTAAGAATTCTCTTTTGTCCGTACCTCATTTCGCAGGTCCAGAGAAGCCTTGCAACACCAGGTGCAAGTAAGACAGAGTTTAACGTCCAGCCTGAAGCTGCCCCAGCCTTGTCAAAGGTTCTGGCTCGTGTTCTCAGTGCAACTGAGAGTAAGGAAAATGAGGCTGAGACAAAGCATCAGAACCCTGAATTAGGAGCCTCTGCCGAAGACTATAAACCAGCAGGTAAAAAACAAACAGCCATGTAAAGCCTTGTCTTTTTCTTGCCCCATCTTCTCACTTCTTATGCCCAATTTAATAATCATAGCAGCAATATGAAAACTCACAAATGTCAGTTGATTCCTGGAGGGAGATTCTCATAGTTTCAGCAATGTATGTCAGGGAATGTGCAAAGACAAATATGGGGACAAATACGTTTGCCTCATATGAGAGAGAGAGGAAAAAAAGACCACAACAAAGAGTGGAAGGCCAGGAGGGAAAGGAGTCTGATGAATCAGATGGACATAACATTGCTCATGATGACTTTTATATTTCTTTTAATTAAACGTAGTTATTTTTTTAATCACACCCACAAATAGTGAAGGGTTGATGGTGTGATCACTGAGTTATTGCTACAACTTAGAGGTAGAATTTCAGATAGAATTCTTCTTGTACCATGATTTAAGTATTCCAGCTTTTATATATTTATAAAAGCTGGAATAAAAGCCTTTACATATATTTGTATACCTGCGTGTCTTTGCTTAAAGTTAATCCAGCAAGCATTCCCCTCTCCTTGAGGAGACGAGGAGATGCAACGTTTGAAAATGAGAAAAGCTTCAAGATTTCCACCAGAAAACAAAATCATGGTTCCATTACAAGCTGTTATTTAAGATGGATAGCTCCTAAACCAAACAAGACTTCCAATTAGTTTTTAATTAAATGCAGGTGAGATTAAAAGCTAAACCAATTAACCCTGTGTGTTACAATGACAAAGACAGTGCAAGCCTCAGCATGCAGCATACCTGAGGCCTCATTAGGTCTAGGTAGTTTAGTCATGAAGGTTCTACTGAAACAGCCATTTCTGTTTCATTAGCTCTCAAGTGACCAAGCTGTGGGCTCCGTTATATTTTATACATTAATATTTTTTAATGGGACTATTTTTGTTTTTGATAATTGTACTTTATTTATGACAAATATTCTAAAATGTCGTTAATTATGGTTTTCAATAGCTTTTAGCCTCAAGGCGTCTGGAGCAATAAATCTATGCAAGATTTCATTTTTCTTTATTGCTAATCTTTTTTTTTTTTTGCATATTTGTCACACTTACATGTTTGACATCATCAAATACATTTTAATATTAGAAAAAGACAACCCAAGCAAATACAAAATGAAGTGGTTTTTTTTTTTTAAATGATGATTTTATTCATTAAGGGGGAAAAGCTGTCTAAACCTACCTGATGCTGTGTGAAAAAAGTAATTGCCCTTGAACTTAATAACTGCTTTTGCCATCCTTGGCAGCAAGAACTGCGATCAAGTGTTTGCGATAAGTAGCAATGAGTCTTTAACATCACTACGGAGGAATTTTGGCCCACTCTTCTTTGCAGAATTACTTTAGTTCAGCCACATTGGAGGGTTTTCCAGCATGAGTGGCTTGTTTAAGGTCATGTCAAAGCCTCTCAAACACATTTAAATCCAGACTTTGACTAGGACACTCCAAAACCGTCTTCTTCTTTTTTCTTTTCTTTTTTGAGCCATTTTGAGCTGGTGTGTTTTGGATCAATTTCCTGCTGCAGAACCTGAGCTTAAGCTTCAGGACTCAAAAGGATGGCCGGACATTCTCCTTCAGGATTTTCTGATAGAGAGCAGAATTCATGGCTCAATTGCAGCAAATTGTCCACGTCCACGTAGCCGCAGACCATCAGAGTACTGTACCACCACTTTTGACTGTTCGTACGTTGCTCTTTTTATGTAATGCTGTGTTATGTTAGATGTAACGGGATTCAAACCTTCCAGAAGGCTCAACTTTTGTGTTGTCAGTCCACAGAATATTTTCCCAAAAGTCTCGAGGATCATCAAGATGTTTTTCTTTGGCAAATGTGAGCCGAGCCTTTGTGATCTCTCTGGTCAGCAGTACTTTTCTCCTTGAACTCTCCTATGGATGCCTTCTCTTTCTTATTGTTGAATCATAAACTCTGACCTTAACTGAGGTGATTGAGGCCTGCAATTCTTTAGATGCTGTTCTGGGTTCTTTTGTGACCTGCTGGATGACTCGTCGATGCACTCTTTGAGTAATTTTGGTAGACCAGTCATTCCTGGGAAGGTTCACCGCTGTTCAGTTTTCTTCATTTGTGGCTGTCAGCGTGGTTCACTGGAGACCCAAAGCCAAAGCCTGACTGACAGTTGTGACAGTCAGTGACTTTGTTTCTCAGCTGTTTCTTTAGATCGTAGCATGATGTGTTGCTTTATCTTTGAACCTACTTCACTTTGTCAGACTGGTTTTAGTAACTCAGCAGGTCTGGCATTAATCAGACTCGGGCGTAGACAGAGAAACGGAACTTAACTTTCTAAAAATTGTGGTTAATCAATTAATTTATGATTTTACAAAGGTGGCAGTTAATTTTTCATGTAGGCTCTGATAACTTTCCCCCCTTAATACATTATAATTTAAAAAATACTTTTTGAATTTACTCAAGTTATTTTTGTCTAATATTTAAATTTGTTTGATGATCTGAAACATGTAAATGTGACAAATATGCAAAAGATGAGGAAGGGGGACAGACGTTGTCACTCTGCTGACAATTTTTTTTTTGCCTCAGGCAAAAAGCATCATGTATATTAATGTGTACATACAGAACAATACTGATTCTGTTGCCTTTTTAAAATAAAGACAGAGATGATACAAACACTGTCACCTTGAACACAAAGCTCTGCTGTATATTTACTTGAGCCACACCATCTACTTTGCATTCACAGCCACCTGCAGTCCATATCAGTACAAAAGAAGAAATACTAAATAGTAAATAATCAACACAAAAATGTGCAGTGACTAGAACACAAACCGGAAAATCCTCCAGGATTTCTATAAACAACATAATTATAATAATATACAAGATAATATATCGTGTTTCTAAATCCTTTAAACCCTGAACCATAAAATAACTTTCCAACTTTTTGAAAATGTAGTGTACAATGACCCTTATGACAAAAAAAATATTAATTTGATATATGAGATTAAATTTGTATCATATTTGCAACATCGGGCATTTTGCTTTTTATTTTTTGTAATTTATTCCTTAAAAATGTGTCGTGCAATCTATTTTGGGGTTTTTTGGGCTACATTTGTATAATCGGTTAATCGATACACAGCATTAAAGGCAGGGACGTTACTAATCACAAATATTTGGCTTGAGGTTGTCGGTCCTAAATGGATCATTCAGGACCTGAAGCTTTTTCATGTTTGCTGTGTAAAATAAGGTACGGCTGGTCCCAAAAGAGAGTTTAAGGCTACTGGCCTGTCCATGTAATTTATAGCACTGCAGAGCCAGTATTATAAATTACATGGACATCATCATCATCGTCATCACCACCACATTAGCGATTATTCCTCATAATGTGCCCTACACGTACCAACCACTGCTGTTTAAATTCGCTGTTATATTGCAAAGTCTAACTCGAGCAAACCCCGCGCAGAGGCTGCAAGCAGACACTATAATGAGATATAACGTTTATATAAATAGCATTCCGCTCTGTCTAATAATAACACGCACACAGGATAGATGTTAAACCGGGCGGGCGAAGGCTGAGTGACAGCAGGTCCAGCATTATGCAAATTAGCGGCCAGATTCGGACTGTGCTCGGGATCAGCGTCTCCTTCTCCTCCCCTTCCTCCTGTCGGAGCAGCCACTGCTTCTGTTTTACTTCCTGAGACCGCGCGGCGCGAGCACGCTTTCCTGGAGCTGTTTTTGCACGCGCCCCACACACGTATTTAATCAACGGAGTCGCCGCGTGCGCTGCGGAGCTGGCGTTCCCCGTCTGCATTCATTCTACACTGAAGCACGGCCAGAAGCGCGGGTTCCACGGACATGCGCAGCGCGCTCACAAACCCCTCCCCCCCGGTTCAGTTAGTTAAGCCGGCGCTGATTCAAAGCATCACTCACTTTAGGACGTTAGACATGTGACACTTTAACACCTTACAGTGTGCTGTTTGCAAACTGTTGTGGCACATGTGCAGAGGGCAGTGTCCCTCTGCAGCACTCCCTTTGTCACACTGTAGAGCCGGTGTATCTCTGCTGTGCTCTGTGCTGTGCTCGGTTTGGGGTTTAGAGAGACCGAGCTGTAAGTAGGTCGGGCTGGGCTTAAGCGGCTTAGCTACGTCAGCCTAAGCTGGGAGGAATTCATCCAAAGCCCTCCGCGGTAGGCGGGGGCCTAAACGAGGCTGGCCTAGTTAAGCCTGATTCTTATTGTGTGCAGCACAGCCTGTTTTTGTTGTGCAACGTAGCTGAGAGGGAGTCCAGGAGTAGTGTGAGAATCCATGCACTTGTTAGACATAGCCTATGTTTGATTTGGAGAGGAAGAAGACGAAGGGGGGAAATGTGACATGTATCTGAGTTAGACCAGTGTTGGTGTGTCACCGTGGACCAGGAGAAGAGAGCGGCGGGGACTGAAAAAAAGACAGGTGGGAAGAGAGAGGAGCCCACACCACTGAGTGTGGTTACTAAAGGGTGACAGCCATAGGCCAGACTTGGTCTGCGTGAGCCCAGTATGCTAGAAGATGGCATCCAGCTCTGTGTTTTTGTCCAGTATGGTGGGTAAAGCCCGCTCCTCCAACTTCACCCTCTCTGAGAAGCTGGACCTGTTGAAGCTGGTCCGGCCTCACATCCGAATCCTGGAGGAGCACACCAACAAGCACGCGGTCATCGTGGACAAGAACAAGTGCTGGGACACTGTTGCTGAACAGTACAATGCCCTGGGAGGAGACAGACCCCATCGCACAGCTCAGGGCCTCCGGACCCTCTACAAGAGACTGAAGGAGTCAGCCAAGCAGGAAGTGATGCAGAGGAGACACGCCCAGCCAGAGTACAGAGCAAGCATCTCCGAGCCAACCAGGAGAATTATGGAGATGATCCCTCACCTGTTTCACCACGTGCCCATCCACGAAAAGGACCAGGCGCTGCGCAGGTACGGTTGCACTTATGAGAACACATATGCACAGAAAGATAAAGGATAACACAAGTCACATGAGAGTTTTGGACATACCGAGGGAGAGGAGGGGCTGCCGTTCATGCTCCCAAACCCAATCAGATTACTCACTGCACACTGTCAGGCTCAAGAGGACATACTGCATGACCTGCCATCATTTACTGGCGGCTCATCAGTACATTTGGAAAATACATAGGTCTGGTTTTCACATTGATAATTCTATCAGAAACTTGACTCCAAAATAATTATTTATCTTGTGTTCTCAGCACTACAAAAAGTAAGACGCTGCTAAATATCCTCATGCTGGATTAAGAGAGTACGCAGAGGAGAAAAATGCACTGAATAATTCAGATTAAAAGGCAGTCATCACAGTTAGAAATCCTAGTGATGAATAAGAGTGGGATCAAAAACGCTTCACACGTGTGAGGTTGTAACCACCAAGACTTGTTGCCAAATCCTTTAATTTCCTTTCACTCCCTTTAATGTTCCCTGATCATTCACCTAATTCTTTGATTGATTTACCCACCTGCAGAGGTTTCAACACACTTCACATAAACAAGATATAGTAAATGCTGCTTAAGCACTCCAGGCTCACTTAGTTATTTATTTTTTTAATCCTGTTTTTCCCATTTGTAGATTAATATACAGCAAGCACAACTCTCCTATCGAACATCCTGGCAGCAGCTCATCTCTGGCTGGACTTCAGGATTACTCTGCATCTGTCCCAAGTATCCCCCATGAGGTGGTCCAGCTGGACGCTGAACAGGATGTAAAACCACCGCCAGACCTTCCCATCCTCCCAGCGCACACAGGACCACGGCTGGAAGGAGGCCAGGAGCGAGAGGGAGAGCAGGACTTGGGCAGCATCCATGATTATGAAGCGTCGTTATCTCCAGCTCCTTCCTCTGTTAACATCCCTCTCTCCACCTCGCCGCTGCCCTTACGCCATGAGCTCTACCCCAACGACATCTACCCTCACCACGAGCCGGACAGGTTTCGGCCTCTGCAACTGGCCAAAGAGGAGCACGAGCTGGTGCTGGCCAATCACAGGAAGGTGGCCCTGTACCTGGAGGAGAAGAGAGAGGGGCTGAAGAGGAAGCAGGAACTGGAGGAGGAACTGCTGCGAGCCAAGATCAAAGTGGAGAAACTGAAGGCAACCCGACTGAGACACGGACTGCCCATTTCTCTATAACAAGTATCAACATGCACTTCTGTGGTCACTGTGAGAAAGGGAGGGGCTCTGAGTAGTACAGTTTTTAAAAAAAAAAAAGAAAAAGGAAAAAAAGCGCTTTGGAGCAGTCACCAATTTTGTTTTATTTTGGCTGTGTGCGATCAGTTTCAGGACTTGACTTTCTTTTGGAAACATAGTGCCTCGTATACACACAGATAACCTGTTTACGTCCTGCAGGATAATTAGGATAATAACACCTGCTGCCATCCGTCTTTGTGCTTGTCTGTGTTAAAAATGCATCATCGTGTCCATGAGTACCAAAAGTGGGGACAAACATCTATGTAATAAAACAAAGCTCACATCAGTAACACTGTGACAGGCCAATATGTATAAAAGTCCAAATTTTGGAAGGGAATATTTGTAGTATTGACTGATAATGTACCTCAGTGGTGCTCTTCCTGCCTACACCTACCACCAGTCTCTAATTACAGGAGTGCCAGCAAGGCATTAATGATCTTTATTGTCTAAGATTGTTGGAAAAATATGAATGTAAGAGTTAAAGCACTTGATGTCAGTGTGAGCGACGTGTTGTTATCTCTGTGTAAAGAACATTTCCACCCATTCTGGCATCTGTAGAAATCCACTTTCCACTAGAGGTTTTGGTTATTTTTATAGCTGCTTTTATTCATTCTGTAGACTTCGTACAAAAACCATTCATGTTGCCGCACTCCAGTAGCAAATTTTAGAGATACCAGGACTGAAGCACAAAGTAAACTTTTGAAGGCCTTAATCTGTTATTGGGATAACAAAAATGTTCGAGTGAGTAATTCTCGCTGGTTGCTGAACTGTTGGCCGGTTGCGCGAACAAAAGAAGGGAGGGGCCCTGATGGTTTTTGGTGTTACTGCTATTTATTGTGAGTTCAACAATGATTGTATTGTACTGTTGTTATACAAGTGTTGCCCATTTCTCTTACTGTTTGTCTATGCGTTCACGTGTTTGTATTAAAAAGAAGATCCATTTTCCTCTGGTCCTCTGTTTATTTCTAAGTCACGTGTTCCTCTTTTATAGGAAATCATCTTTAATCCGTCTTGTAGAAGCTGATGAAAGATCATAAGGTGACCGCATCTGCTGACATTTGCATTGTTTCACGGTGCTAACTGTTTGAGCCTTGTACATGTTGTATTTTGTTTCCATGATAGGTGGAGCCAACAATGGCGTGTAGAAGCCTTTATGCTGAAAAGCTTGATGCGACAGTGACCTCTGCTGGTCAATTTCCTGTGTACATCTGGTGGATCTGACTTTGTTTTATGTCTTTGTGTTACAGGAGTGAATGATGGCCCTCCTGGGTCTCCCCAAACCCCTCAGCCTCCTGCAGGCTCAGACTCCGGCTGCAGTCAGGACGGGGCGCGTTACTTCAGTGTGGTGTGGTGTAAGGCCAGCAAGAAGAAACACAAGCGCTGGGAGGGAGACGCAGTGCTGGTGACAAGAGGACGCACAGTCACTCTTAAAGATATGGAGGGGAAGGATATCGGAAAGGGTAAGACGGACACCAACATCAAATTTTAATTCGTCACCTGCGTAGCTGTTGCTTGTATTTAAAATGACAACTGCCCAATTAAATATAGGACTATATACAAAAAGCCTTGAGATAGCCTGCATTTCTTTATATTTGGCTTCCAAGGAGCTAGACTTGCAGTTCTCCAGGCTTTCTCGAGGACTTTCAAAGTTTTTCTTTGAACATCAGCTCATTTTTCACTCATTTTCAGTGCAGTCTTGTAAATGCAGATCTATGAATCATTCAAGCAATAAAAAAGCACCTAATTCGAAGGATGAGCCAGTGTGGTGTCATAACACACAACTTGGCAAAGACAAGTACTTTATCATTAGCAGCCTGTCAGAAAAATACATAATTTCTTTACATTTCTTTTGTCTAATCTAACAAGAATATTAAAGGTGACAGAGTGTGAAAGGCAAAAAATGTGATTTTTGCACCAAAAAACTCTGTTTACACATTTCAGTAAATTGCTGAACCGATTTATTTCACATTTTCCTTGCAAAATATAAAGAAATTAAGACTGACTTAAGACTCAATGAAAGCAAAGTCATCAGTACTGTAATTAAAATTATTTACCTGACATTTAATTTACTCAAGATCAAATATAAAAATAACAGGAAAATACCCAGGCTTCTGTCAAGTAAGGTATTATTGACTCTTTGCCTTAGTTGTGCATAGTCAGCCCCAGAGGCCTGTTTTTGGATCATGAAACACTGGAAAATAATTAAATACTCAAATCTTAAATAAAATTCTACAAGCATACTTTTTACACTTAACTGAAGCTTACTGCATTAAACATTAAAATATGCTAAAGGACTAAGTAGGTCAATACTAGTTGATTTCTCCTAGTACATGTGATCCTGACAAGTGTGCATATCTGAACTGTAGGTAGTGGCTACAAGGTGTCGGAGCTGGCCTCGCTTTCTGAGGGAGAGACTCTCACGATTGGTGGGAAAGAGGTGGAGGTGATGGGAGTCATTTCTGCTGAGGACTTTGCCAAGGGGCGCTGTTTTCAGGAGGTCCAAACAGAGCGAGTGGAGTTAAACACAAAGTCTGCTCCACCACCCTCCTGCCGCTTGGCATTCAAACCTTTTTGCCCTCCAACAATGGTGGGCGGAGTGGGCCACAGAGAAACAAAACCAGAGGAGGAACAAACCCGCAGACCTCGCCATGACCCCCTCGCTCCAGGTGTGTGGATAAAGTTGGAGTTTGATGATGCATTAATTTATTACCTACATAAATTGGCAAAAAATATATTTATATTGTATTTTAATAATATTATTTCATATCGTTTTAGGTGCACTGGTGATGCCTCGCCCTTCCGCCAACCACCAGTGGTTAAATAACAAGTCAGGGCTTCCAGTGGTCGATGTTGTGCTTGACCCACACCTGACCACACACCTGCGACCGCACCAGAGGGATGGCCTGCTCTTCCTCTACGAGTGTGTCATGGGCATGAGGTGACAGTGCTGTTTGGCTATCATGAAATGCTGTGCAAAAAACCTCTTAATCAATCTGTTGTAGCCCCACACAAAAAAACAAAACAAAACGGAGCCACTGGTTTGATGTTGTGCTTATGTGTCTGTGGTTCAGAGCTGTAGGTTGCTACGGTGCGATCCTGGCCGACGAAATGGGTCTGGGAAAGACTCTCCAGAGCGTGGCGCTGTCTTGGACGTTGCTGAAGCAGGGACCTTATGGTGGGAGGCCAGTTGCTAAGCGTGTGCTTGTGGTTACACCTGGCAGCCTGGTACAGAACTGGGCCGCAGAATTCAACAAGTGGCTGGGCCGTGAGAGGATCAGTGTTTTCACTGTGGATCAGGTTATTCTGTTTTATAATTACAAGTTCTTGGTTCAGTTAATCATGAAACAACATGATTTTATTTGGAAAGCGAATGTGAACTCACTGCTTTGGTGCATATGTATATATCCTTCCTTTGATGTATGTTATCCATTCTGTATTAAAGTGCATACAGCAACAAGTCACACTGCTTAAAACTCAGAAGGAACCCACATGCTCTTAGGTACATGTCTGTGGTTTAAAAAAAATCCATCCATTTTATTATAAGCTTTCTATTTTATTCTATTGCAGTAATTCTTCTCTCTTATTCGATGACTTAATTATGTTACTCCATTTTTATTGCCGGCTTTTCTTGATTTAATATCTTTTTTGTAAATAATTAAAATGAGAACAAGTATCTGAATGAATCATCTACTTTAATCTGGAGTTTATTAAGTAATTCCATTTTTTTCTTCATTGAAATGTATTTAGGACCACAGGATAGAGCAGTTCGTTTTGTCCCCACTGCACACCGTTCTTGTGATAAGCTATGAAATGCTGCTGCGCTGCCTGGAGCAGGTATGTTCTCCCGATGTCTCATAGCGTGCTTTTTCCAAAGAAGCTGTTTGATCTTTGTACTCTTATCTTGTAATTTCCTTCTGTTTTCAGGTCCAGAAAGTTGATTTTGGTCTTATAATCTGTGATGAGGGTCACAGATTAAAGAATAGCAACATCAAAACATCATCAGCCCTCAGCAGCCTCGAGTGTAATCGCAGAGTCATACTTACAGGTGAAAGCGATAAGGGAGTTTCTGAAGGGAGTTTCTGAATGGCAGCTACAACTGCTTGCAGATGTTTTATAACTAACAGACTGTTTTTTGTGCTTTTGAAGGCACACCAGTTCAAAACGACCTGCAGGAGTTCTACGCCATCATTGAGTTTGTGAACCCTGGGATTCTGGGCTCATCGACTGCTTATAGAAAAGTATACGAGGAACCAATCCTGCGCTCCAGACAGCCCTCATGCACAGAGGTAATCCCATCTCCTTTCTCTTTCCTGTGCAGTTCTTATAAAAATGTTATCTGGTGTTAAACCTGATCTTACATCTTCCACTGCCAACAGGAGGAGAGAGTTTTGGGAGAGGAGCGAGCGGCCGAGCTCTCTCGTCTGACTGGCATGTTCATCTTGAGGCGGACGCAGGAAATCATCAACCGCTACCTGCCTCCTCGCCTCGACTGGACGTTGTTCTGCGAGCCGTCCCCTCTGCAACGAGAGCTGTACAAGCACCTCCTCTGCCACAGAGTCTTCAGGGCCTGCCTTCAGGGCTCCACTCAAACCCACACACATCTGGCTTGCATCACCGCACTGAAAAAGCTCTGTAATCACCCCGGACTGCTCCACGTCACTGTTAAGGTTAATTTTTTTTATGAGCTGGCTGGGGGGACAGAAACCTGTGATCATAGTGGAAACTGTAAATATATAATCGTGAATCCCAGTCCTAACCATGAACATGGGTTGTTCTGTTGGTAGGAGAGGACAGATGCTGGCTCTGTGGAGAGTTCATTATATGAGGGGCTGGCAGATCTCTTCCCAGAATCCTATTCTTCAGGAGGATTCACTATGGCTGACTCTGGAAAACTGCTGGTTCTTACAGACCTGCTTGCCGCCATTAGACAGCTGAGCTCTTCAGACAGGTGTGTTTTTGTGTGACGCTAAGACGCTATTGATTGTTTGGATCATCTGGATTTTTTTTTAACTTTATTTCTCAAGCGTCACATTTGATAGTAGGTGTGCTCCTGCAGGGTGGTCGTAGTGTCAAACTACACTCGGACGCTAGACTTGCTCCAGGACCTGTGTGTACACATGGGCTACACCTTCTGTCGGCTGGACGGACATACCCCCACGAACCAGAGGCAGCGACTGGTCGACAGTTTCAACAGTCCCTATTCTCAGAACTTCCTGTTTCTGCTGAGCTCTAAAGCAGGTGGGGTTGGGCTTAATCTCATTGGCGCTTCCCACCTGGTGCTATACGACATCGACTGGAACCCTGCCAATGACATTCAGGTAAAATACAAACAGTAATAGTCTGAAAAGGTAGAAAAACTCAAACGTTGGGGTTGTATGAAGTCTAAAAGTGCCTTTGGTTTTATTGTTATCCATCGTGAGCTGTGTGTAAAAGATGGACATGGTAACCATGACACGGAAATATTAAAAAACAACAGAAGTGAAAAAAAACCACGATGAAAATTAAAAAAAAGAACACGATGGAAATGACAGGAACCAAAACGTGAAGGATTTCACTAAGACACACTTAAAAGAAACTGAAAATTATCAGTGTTGTTATCAGGGAGAAAAAGATCAAATAGGTATTAAAAAAATTAGGCATTTCTAATATGGAAATCTGTGAGAACTGATTTCCTTTGACACACTTTGGCCCAATATTTATGGCCCGGAGGTCGTTGCTTAGGGCAGATGAAATGAATCGAATAAGTGTGAAGCTGCCCTTGTGTACGAGTACATGCAAATCCAGCAGAGGGCACTGAATACGTGTGTGTTATCCTCCCCCCTCTTCTCTGTCCAGGCCATGGCTCGGGTGTGGAGAGATGGACAGAAGAAGACTGTGCACATCTACCGTCTTCTCACTGCAGGCAAGAACGCGTAAATACAAATTACGAACAAAAAAAAAAGTGCACCATATCAACAGTGTTTTAAAGTTTTGTTTCTTTCTCTCAGGCACCATTGAGGAGCGTATATTTCAGCGACAGGTGTCCAAACAGGGACTCTCTGGAACCGTGGTTGACATGGGGAAAGGGGCAGAGCACACGAGTTTTTCCACCAGTGACCTGCGAGATCTTTTCAGCCTGACGGAGAAGCCCTGCCTGACTCATGACCTGCTGAACTGTGGCTGCGGCATGGATGGCACACTCAGCGGTAGGCTCACATACACGCCACACACGCTGACACCAGAGCACGAAAAGACTGAAAATCATGCCTCCTCACATCTTTGCGGTCTTCATTTTCAGCTATCACAGAGGAGGAGGAGCTGGTTTCCGAACGGCCCTGCCAGCTCGGTCGTCAAGGTGACCGTAAGGGGGCGACACAGAAGCATCTCAGCATGTCCGAGCTCATGCAGTGGAGACATTTCTCCGGTGACACACACTCCTTCTCTGACCCCTACCTCGATCACGCGCGAAACAACATCACTTTCGCCTTCCAGACCACCATCTCTCACGCAACCCAGTAAACAACCAACTCGCGTGACGCACACTCGCATAGCTTTCTGCACAAACCTCTTCAGGTCCTCTGGACTTTGTCAGCCTTGATTTGACGTATGAATAACGCTCCACCACTGCTGCAAGTTATGCTATTTCCAGTAGTTTTAAAACCGCTTTGCTCATGAGATTCTGTATTGCCCTAAAATATTCACCTTTTGTTTATTTATGCAAAATAATTCACTGTAAAATTCTATAAAACAAGCATAAATAATTAAGAAATGTTGAACATTTGTCAGCGTTTGAAAAGTTCTTGCTGGTGGAAGAGGCGCATATAAAATACAGATTTATATCATGGGTACGGCCATTCAACAGACATTTCTATCCAAAGGAATATTTATTACGTCATTGGTAGGATTTATGTTTCTGTGGGGTGCCCAGTGAATGGAGAGAATGTGTTTACATTCAAAAGAATTTGTTTACAGCAGTTTTCTTAGTGAGAATGAGCCCCCACCCCCCCTACCCATCCCAATGGGAAGGGCAAAGCATCTCTGGCCTCCACTGTCGTGCTTTAATGTCAGAATTTGTTATGCAATGACCACACACGTTACTGTGGAGCGAGCAAATCTGCTGGGCTGTCGATGTGGGCCATACTGCAGTCTGTTCAGTCTATTATTTTGGATGACACTGGTCTGTTCATGCTCTTCAACACAAAGCTGCCGCGTGGGAGTTACAGCATGTAGTTTCTGCGTGTGTGTGTGCGTGTGAGTGTGCACACCCAGAATTCACATATGATTTGAGTCTCAGTCTGTCAGATTGACTGTGCTCCAGTATACAATGCATTTCCATGCAGTGCAATTATCATTTATTCGAGGATCACCACTGTGCGTGATTGTTAAGCAACTTTGTTGTATAATAAATGGGTCTCTGGGATGATAACTTTTTTGTATGCATATGACAGTTGGACGATTACGCACACACCTGCTGTTATTCTGTGGACACAATGGGAATTGAAACACAACACTTCCTGTGCCAGGATTCGGCCTCATATGAACGTTGCATGTTGTGCAATATATTAAATATGTCATTTTGCTATCAAATGTAGGCCCTCCGGAAGCTCATCAGTTTAGGATGTAGAAATCACAAAGAGAAGTGCAAGTATATGAAAGAAAACAGCAAAATGAACCTGCCTGCCTAAGTAAATGTGTGGATGCTAATTGAGATGTGCAGGTACTCGATAACTGACTGGTGTTGGGAATACAATTCATAGATAATTGGCTTCTACATACAGAGCCAAGATGTACACAGATATGTGGTAATATACATTATTGTTTTAGTATACTAGTGCTCCTCAGAAACTTTCATATATTTTATTTTCAATAAACGTGAGGTGAAATATTTCAGTGTTGTATAGCCAGTTTTGAACGCCAGGGATCGGAGCGCCAGGACTTTCACCTGTGACTGCCATCTGATCTACTAAGCACTGAACCCACATCACTTTTTTGGGCTAAGGCCTAGCCACCAGGACCTCGCGACACGGGGCAGTCGCTGGAGAGATTATCTCATCTGGCTGGCTTGGAAACATCTTGTTGTCCTCCTGGAGGAGGTGGCATATTGGATGTTGTCAGAACCTTGAGGCGACTGTTTTGATTTGGGGCTAAATAAATAAAATTGAATCAGCCATTAAAAAAGATTCAAAGATTTATTTATTTTTATTGTTAGTGCTCTATGTGTACAGGAAATACCGGAGAACTATAGAATAGTTCCTGAGACCAATTTTTTTTAAAAAGGATGTTAACAAGAATGTCCAGCTTCTGAAAGGTATAATTATTTATAAGCTTACTTCTTGGTTGGAGCTCCTTTACTACAAATTACTGTGTCATTGTGTTGTAACATGGAGGTGATCAGCTTGTTGGACTGCTGAGGCGTCACTGAAGCCCAGGCTGCTTTTACAGCAGTCTACAGATCATCTGTATTTCTGAGTCGGATATTTTTCATCATAGATCAGCAGTCAGCAGATGGAAGCATTAATTCTCTGAATCTAAAGTTTCCTTGTTAAATGCTTCATTGACTTTGGATTTGGTAAAACACAGAGGAGCAACCACTGCAAACATCAGCAGATGACCCACCGAATCACCAAACTGTACTGGATTGTGCCCCTCTCCACAGTTCTTCCAGACCTTGATTTCAAAATGAAATGCAAAGTTTACTTACCTTGGATCATTGAGCAACAGTGACGTAAAACTGTGTCTGGTTCAGGAGTGGTTGGATATTAGGAATATGGCAGCCACCGCTCCTTTCCTGAAGACATCTGTGCTGATGGTGCTCCAGCACAAGCCTCAGTCAGTCTTAGTGAGTCTCTCCCAAGTTCTTGAATTAACTTTTCTTAACAATCCTCTCAAGGTCACCATCACCCAGGTTGCTTTTTGCACTTTTTCCCTTCCAGTGAACTTTCAAACAACAGGCTTCGCTGCAGCATCCTGAACAGTGACTTTGTGCGACTTACCCTCTGGGTGGAGAACCGTCTAGATCTTAATCTGGACAGTTCTCAAATCTGCAGTTTTCTCACATGATTGTAGCTGCATGTACTGAATTAGGCTGAAGGATACCTACATACAGTATTTATACTGTTTAAATAGTAATTTATAATAAAATATGAAATGCAACACTCTTGACTTACAATACTGGATTTCTGATTTCTGTGAGCTATCTGATTGTTTTCTGCTTTCTCTGTATTATTGTAAGGTCTTTACCTTACAACATAAAGCACCTTGAGGCTGATTACTCCTGCTCTTCTGATTAGTTTTAGTCCTTTTAGTAGGTGAGTAATAGAACCAAGTAAAAAGGAATTCTACTGATGTGTGTAATATTCCCCAACTTAGTTCAGGCACCATTAAACAAAATTTCAGGGTAATCTGCCTGAAAACTTGGTAACCTCGTAAAGTAAGGACAGCATCTTCACCACAATTGCAAGTCCCTGAGTTCAGACATTAAAAAAAAAAAGAGAGACCTTAGACAGAAACCAGTGGTGGCTTAGCAACTGTCACCAAGCAACTTACTACGGGTCCTGCTGCAGCTTGGCTTTGCTGATGTAAGATGCTGTTTGTTGTTTCAGAGTAATTGTATTTTGCGTCGCATCTCCTCGCTATTGTTATCGGACACGTGCCGGACTGAAGAGTGTCACTCTTCCAAACAGGATATTGATCCTAATCAGGTCTTTGAGGCCATGTGCTGGTGGGTGCGTGAGGTGGAATTTGTCTGTCTCTCTCTTCCTCTCTCTCTCTCTCTCTCTCTCTGTAAAGCTCTTACTGGCTGCCGCTGGCTGAACCTCCAATCCCCCTTTTAAGCCGAGTTCCAGCTCGACGATTTAAAGGGTGAATGACTTTCCGCTGCTGGAGGGGGAGAAAGGGACACGGTGGTTTTGATGAAGACAGATTGGACACTTAGTCCTTGTGATCCCAGGACCTGAGTGGAAGATCTAACTACACTGTCACAGCTGGATAGCCAAACCTATGATGTAACCCCCACTGAGGTTGCATTTCCCATATTTCATTCATCAATAGTCAAGGTGTTTCTGACGTCAAAGCTGAATAAATGTTTCAGAAATATTCAGACGCTTGTGCATCAGCATGAACACTAGATGCCATCTGTGCTTCTTATTTAGGATTCAGGATGTGGACTCGATGCTTGGTGGCTCCTCTGTGGACGCACTTGAGCTTTAGCAGATTTATGTAGTTGCTACCTAGCAAAGAATTAACAGCTTACATTGTTGAAAAAAAGAATGCCCTTCTGAATCAAATGTTCACCATCAGTTAGCTGGAATCCAATCCAATGGACAATATTGATCAACCTACTTATTCTCTGATTTTCTGTGGTGCTTCTTTTGTTATTGTTCCTGTACTGTTCTCTGGATAACTTTACAGGATTAGAAATAAAGGGCATAAAATATAGAAAATATTAGTTTAAAATCTTTAAACTAATGTCTTTAAATTTAAATCTTTAAATCACAGACAAATTTTTTTTCTCTGTGTTTATGTGTTAGTCCTCCTTTTAAAATTTAAATATGTATTCTTGCAGCAACTGCATAGGCAGAAAAGCCAGTTAATGTTAAATTGGTTTATAAAATGCATAAAGCTTGAGATCCACATATTTAAGATTGTGCGCCTCCATCTGGTTTCTCTTTATTTCGCTACTTAACAGCTTACACACAGATGTGATTATCCCTCAAACCTGAAGATAATATTCTTTGTCTACATCACAACACTTTTGTGGGTAGCATGAGGTTTGGGAGACGTTGCTCCAGGAAGGGGTTGGGTTCGAATCCAAGGCGGGTCTTTTGTGTGTAGAGTTCGCATGTTCTCCCCAGGCCTGTGTGGGTTTTCTCCAGGTACTCTGTCTTCCCCTCACAGTACAAAGACATAAATCAGATAAGGTTAATTAATTGGTGATTTAACTGCAGGTATAAATGTGAGCGTGAATTGTTGTCTGTGTTTATGTGTATTAGTCCTCCAACTGAACGTCGACCTGTCCCAGAGTCTTCCCCGCTTCTCGCCCTGTTACAGCCGGGATGGACTCCATCCTCCCCTTGAGCCTGAAGTGGAGAAGCAGAAGAAACAGATATTTTGGCACATTTATGCATCCCTTCTATCTCCTGTTCCCCAGGTGCCCCAAGCTGCTCTTGAGTCACGGTGTTAAGCTTTTATTTTTTCTTCCTAATTCAGACCTCATAATTGCATCAATTATAGAACAATATATAATAAAAGTAGTCACTGTAATCATATTGGAAGTCAGTACAAATGAGATGGCGTAGGTGTTTTGATGACAATTATTGTGCCGAGGAACGATTTCACACACATAACATCATAGATTGACAAACAGTAAATGCAGTACATGCCGCCTGACTTGGACAGGTTAATAATATTGTCAGATTAAAACCAGTTGACACATCTAGACAACAACAAAAACTCAATTCAACTTCAGTGTAAATTCCCAAAAGCAAATATTAAAGCTAAAACTGTTTCCTGGTCTTTTATGCGCAACTGTTTTCTCCTTAGCCTCCACCAGCATTTACATTTCATTTCAACTTTGACTGAATCTCCCAGTTTTCCAGGCTGCTCCTTATTTTAAGGTGCACGTCCATCTTCTAATTTCAGGTACATGACCAACTATCATTACTATACTTCCTCCAAGAGACATTCTCCCCAAGTGTAGCGTTTGTCTTTAAATTGTCTGCTGCGTCACGTTTTACACCAAAATGAACCATCAGATCAGACTGGGATTAAGCCGGGGTTGAACTGGGCAGCGTCCGTGTATGAGCAGCACCTTCATCAAAATCTGTTTTGTATTAGGCGATAGGAAAAAAAAAAAAAAAATAGGTCACTTCTCACTCTCTCGCCATCAACATCACCCTGCCAATCTGCAGCCAGCCAAAGTGTAACCCTTCCCTCAATCCCCTCCTCCTGACCCTGGGCCTGCTCCAGCACTTAACAAGGATTTAATGTCTCCCAGTCATCTGTCAAGCAGATCAGAGCTATAATGCAGAGCAGCAGGTCCCGCAGATGAGAGCGCAGCCCGTCAGTCCCGAAAGTCTGGAAAAACAACAGTCGGGGGTGGGCTGCATAATCCGACAATTACTGTAATAACCCTCAGTCGCTCAATCCCTCACTCAAAAAGTGCTTTTCCGAATGAGAATCTCATGTTTGCGAGTTGAATGCAGTTTACAAGTTGAATGCAGTCTCTCTGGACATTTGCATATGTTGTTAGAGAGGTCATTCATAAAATACTGCTTTTTACAATCCGTTGGCAGTATGCTGCTGCCAGCTGATCTCAGGGCAGCTTTTATTTAGACATTTCTGGCAGAAAGAGGATTCTCTGACAGAAAACAGAAAATATCACCGTACGATGATAATGAGGGTGTTTGACATGATAGTTATCAGTTTCTTAACCCAGCGACTGCTGAATTGCAGCTAATAAATCTATGTAGCCAGGGTGTGTTGATTCTGTGATATAAAACTCTGTTATCAGGTGCAGCCACTCCTTTTCCTTCAAAGCTTGTTGGGCGTCTGGCGCAGCCTCATTCACTGTAGTATTAGTGCTAATTAGATGGAACAAATCTTTGTTTTTGTTTTGCATGTGCTGATAAAAGTAGTGAATTAATAATTAGTTAAATATTTTTTGAAATATTGCACAGCTTTTGATATGTGATTAACCTAACCAGGAAGTTTAGTAAATTAAAATAAACCCATTAAATGCTACTTCTTAATGTTTGATATTTATTAGCTGCCATGTTAAAGGTCTGTATTGGGGAAAAACTAGGATTTGGGAATAAATCGCGCTCCCTTTGTTTGTTTCATGATGATATGTCTGTTAATCATCTGCCAGGTTGGCCAGGCAGCAGCAGAGGTGTGGCTCATTTATGCTCAAAGAACTTTCTCAACGCTGATACATGAATAATGGTAATTACTGACTCATCCATATAAAAAATAAGCCAGCATCTGTTATAGTTAAGAGCAGAGTTGAGCAGACACAATGCAGATTCACCTTCATTTTGTACTCACAGTTAAAGACTGTTGTTTTTGTTATCAGTTAACCTGTTACTGTATTCTATAAAAGGGGATCTCTATTTACAGTCATGTTGGACAAAAGAAAGTGGCAAAAGTTAACACTAAAGATAATTTTTTTATCATTATTTTTACTTTTCATTCAATTAATTACTAATAGCTGCAGCTCTGGTTCAGTTTAATTCAGTTCAAGAAAATCCCACCTGTCAGAAGATCCCCTATGAGCAACAACTCGGCAACAGTGGAAAGGAAAAACTCCCTTTTAACAGGAAGAAACCTATAACTGAACCAGGCTCAGGGAGGGGCGGCCATGTGCCGCCACCGGTTGAGAGTGAGGGGAGGAATACGGGACAAAGGCACACGGGAAAAAGCCAGAGATGAATAATAACATGATAATCACTATAAACACAGTGAGTGAAAAAAGGAAAGTGAAGAAGAAACAGCGCATCAAGGGAAGCCCCCAGCAGTCTAGGCATAACTAATGGAGGATTCAGGGTCACCTGATCCAATCATAACTACATGCTTTATCAAAAGGGAATCTTAAAAGTAGAGAGGGTGTCTGTCTCCCAAATCCAAACTGGGCCCAGGCCTCTGCCTCCCATTCTACTTTTAAATACTCTAGGAATCACAAGTAAGCTAGCAGTCTGAGAGCGACGTGCTCTGTTGGCATAATAGTACCATAGTACTGAAGGCTTTTTGTGTTCTTGACACACGCCTGTTGCCTTCAGATGGTAAAAGTGTAGGTGGAAAGAACAATACTAGCGGTTGTTCCCACTTGCTTCTGAACATTGCGGCAAATATTGTGTACAGAGAAAAACCTTTTATGTGAACTGGTTGCTGTTAACATGTCGGCTTTACAGTATGCTGTCTGCAGGGTAAGAAAAAAACCCAGAATGTCTGAACGAGTCGCACTGAACAGCATATTTACAGTATGAAGGACCGAGCTCTTCATCGCGCTGTCTCCCTCCATCTGTTATCCTCAAGGACGTTCGATCAGACCAAAGCAGTTTGGATGCTTACAACCGTGACCTGCATGCATGGGCTTACACAGTGCTCCCATATTTATATAAACTACACCTGAATGCACTGCATGCATTTATTTATTTATTTATTTGAACAGAAAAATGGGCAATATTCTGAAATGTATTGGTAAAAGCTTGTTGTCATCTGCAGCCCTTGACCAGTTTCTCTTAATGAAGTGCAGATAAATTTACATTGTTTAGATTCCAAACATTAAAGATCATAAAACTATTGATTAAAACTTATGTAATCTTTTTTTTCTGACCTTCATCTCACAAATTACATATTTCACAAAAAGAAAAAGCTGGAGGTTCACAAGAGAGAATGATCACAAGTGATTTTCCCCACCAGGCGTTTGTATAAAAGATGTTTTTCACAGCAGACACTTTTTTTGGTCATATGATGGACACAACATTATAAAACTTGAGCATCCAAATAGTCATTTTGATTGTTTTATGTTTATGTTACCACTGAAGTCTAGATATTGTTGTTTTTATTGTAGCTGGTTTTAATTCTGCTTGTGGTGGTATTAAATTTAAAAGAAAAGCCATTTTAGTTGGGAACATACATACGTTACTGATTGTTTTACATTTTTCAATAATTCAGTTACTGTATTGATCTAAACCTATGAATCCTTCAGAACTGAAGAAGCTTCTCAGATGAGGTGAAACGTCTTCAAGCAACTTAAAGCAGTCCAGACGCTTTTCTTTCCAAGCTCCTTACACTATGATGACCTGGATGACTGAGAACCTTCACAGACATATGGATCCTAATATACTAACAAGTTTATTCAGAAACTCTAGGAACAAAAGGTTTTATTTTTTTATAAACTCTGAATTTCCAAATTTTCAAAGAAAAAGGTGCAAAGTGAAAGCGGTTGTTCTTTTCCTCTCTTTGTTACAAGGCTCGATGGATCCATGCTTTCATGATATATACCGAGTTCTAACTCTACCTTCTGAATGTTGCTGAAGAAATTGAGACTCATCAGACCAGCCAAAGTTTTCTAATCTTCTCTTGTCCAGTTTTGGCAATCCCAAGCCTTAGTTTCTTACTGTTACCTCAGCGTAGTGGAATCCAGAGTGGTCTTCTGCTCCCGTAGTCCATCTGCTTAAAGGTTTGATGTGTTCAGGGATGCTCTTCTGCATATCTTGGCGGTAGCGAGTGGTTATTTGAGTTACCGTTGCTTTCCTATCAGCTCAAAGCAGCCTGGCCATTCTCCTCTAACATCAACAAGGCATTTTCCCCTGGAGAAGTGTGGCTCATTAGATATTTCCTCTTTTTCAGATCTTTCTCTGTAAACCTTAGAGATACCTTACAGATAGCAGATCAGCAGTTTCTGAAATACTCAGACCAGCCTGTGTGGCACTAACAGCCATGCCACATTTGAAGTCACTTAAACACCTTTCTTCTGCATTCTGATGCTCAGTATTGCGCTTAAATGTCATTATGTCTGTGGGGTTTTTTTGGGGTTTTTTTTTGGGGTTTTTTTTTTTTGTTTTTTCTTGGTTTGTGTGTTTTGTTTTTTCCGTGTCTGTGTGGGGGTGTGGGCTCTGAAACTCTCCACATCTCTCTTGTACACTCAGGAACTGTTATCTTGTACTCCAGGGTTTACTATTCGTATTATTAGATTGGACCCTTTCTTTTTTCTTTTTGTACACCCACTGGTACTCCTATAATTATGAGGTGGGAGTGTATGTTTCATATTGTTTTATGTTCTTCAAAAAGAAAACGGCATATTGTTCAATTTGTCTTTTGTAAAAATGGATGCAGAAACTTTAATAAAAAAAAAAGGGGGGGGGAGTATTGCGCCTAAATGTATTGAGTTTCTGTCATGTGACTGGCTGATATTTGCATTAAGTGCAGTTGAATAGGTGTCCCTAACAAAGTGGCCAGTGAGTGTAACTGTGACAGTAATCAGAAGCAGATTGATCCTGGATTTATAAACTTTCTAATACGAATTGGAAACGTGTCACAAACCTTTGGTTGAATTGTATAAAATAAATTTCAGCAGTGAGGCTTCTCCATAGGAGCATATCAGTGTTACAGGCTCTGCACACGTGTAATGCGGTGGTGCTGAACCGTATGTCACTGCCGCACAGTCATTTTAATATCATCTGAGCTGCCGCACACGGCTTTGCATCCACTCTCCCATTCTCTACTTGTGTGACCTCCCCCCGCCCCCATCCGTCTATATAAACTGCAGGGAAACCCCATCAGGGCATTAAGAGACTTCACTCAGCTGGAGATTACCGAGGGATGAGGCTGCAGACACATCAAGAAGGCAGAAGCTGTAAATTTCGCACCGGGATTTATCCAGAAAGTGTGTTTTATTTGTATTTTTGGAAATGCACGAATTAAACTTTGAAATCGGTGTTCCGCAGAAACAGGTTTAAGCAGCATATTGAGGTCGTGGGCGCCGAGTTAATGCAGTAGACACCAACAGGGGGGGACTTCTGATTATCTGAGACTAAGTTTAGTCACCTTTAATCCCAGAGAAACGAGACGCTTCTGGTTCACCTGAAAAGGATAAAAAGCTTCTGAAGTGTCTTTTAAGAAGTAAGAAGGCTGTTTGTTTCTGTGCTGGAAGAGGTTTAATCCCACCGCTGTGTATAATCCAGTCCATCCCGATTTTGCCGCCGGCACCATGCTGTCCAGTGTGCGCCGTCACAGCCTCCGCCTGCAGAACGAGCTCCACCGGTGGAGCATCTGCGACGCGGGCAGCCACCCGCTCTCGGACAGCCTCCTGGCGAGGGTCCCCGCCTGCATCTCTCGCTCCAAATCCTGCGCCAGCTCCGCCGGGGAGTCGGACGGGAGCAGAGGGAGCTGGTCCTCCTCGGACTCAGTCATCTCCACCGACTCCGCCGGGGAGCACTCCGCGGAGCCCGGGAGACCGTATCGGGTGGTGCTGCTGGGAGCCAGCGGGGTCGGTAAGACGGCTTTCGCCAGCATCTTCGCCGGTGCAGCGGACAGCATGGACAGCGACGACTGCGAGCTCTGTGGAGGTGAGAGAAAGACCTTATTAAAGTGCCCGAGAAAGTTACACTTCTATTCTTCCTGTAATACTCGTGTATATATTGTTATATGAATATATATAAAATAACATAGTAGTAGAAATCATAAAGTAGAAGAAATAAATTGTATTTATTCTACTTTGTATAGTGCATATTTGTCTTCTATTTTTGCATTGTAGGTTAGGTTAGCTGCCCTGCTATAACAATGTAAATTTACAATAACAATGTAAATTTCCCTGCTATGGGTTTAATAAATCTTATTCTATAATAAAACCTTAGCACTGCAGTTATTCTAATAATAATGCTGTTTGACGTTTTGCTGATTTCACTAAGATCTAAGTGTTTGATTCCTGTTTAAATTCAGATGAAGTGACTGAAAAGGAAATTGAAGTGGATGGAGAGCCTGCCTCTATAACTCTGATTGACACCTGGGATTCAGAGGTGAGTTTTTTTTACAAAATGAATCAAAGAAGAGACTTCACCTGCCTGCGTGTGAGCACACTAAGCCCTGTGTGTGCTTTGCAGACTGACAGTGAATGTGTGTACGAGCGGTACATGCAGACTGGGGATGCCTACCTGTTGCTGTACTCTATAACTGACCGGGCCTCATACCTGAGAGCATCTGAGCTCCGGATAACCCTGCGTCGCTTCCGCCCTGCCCAGAACACACCGATTATCCTTGTGGGAAACAAGTGTGACCTGGTGCGACGCAGAGAGGTGTCAGTGAGCGGTAAGGAGGCCTAATCTGAGTCTGTTTATGCTTCTCTTCTTTTGATAAGCTGATCAAGTGCCTGAAACTGTCTCCTCCCTGTTTCAGAGGGTCGCGCTTGTGCCGCTGTGTTCGACTGCAAGTTCATCGAGACTTCGGCCGCCATGCAGCACAACGTCTGGGAGGCTTTCCGCGGCATAGTGCGACAGCTACGTCTACGACGGGACTCCAAAGAAGCCAACAAACGCCGCAGGCACAGGAGCTGCACTACCCGCCGAGAGAGCATCCCTATGAAAGCCAAACGTTTCCTTGACAAAGTGGTGGCAAAGAACAACCCCAGCGTGGCGTTCTGGCTGAAATCCAAGTCCTGCCATGATCTCTCTGTGCTGTAGGAGCCTGATGGATGAAGCCAGATCTACATCACACCTTTGAGCAGGAGAACAAGTTACTAGGTGGAGGATAAGCCTACATCTGAGGTGGCTACAAAGTTGGATGGTTCACACGCAGCCTTCACGGTGTTCACATCCACCCTCCAAACAGCCGGGACGGTGTTAGGAACGCGTTGCAATCCAGCACAGACTGAGAGGACTCGGCTTAGATTGTCTGCCTTTGAAATGAACTTTGTTAGAGGCCTCGTGTCTGTGTGACAGAAATGTCTAAGATTAGAGACCAGCTGATGGAAACTGAGAAAAGGAAGTTATTTATTTATTTATTTTGTTGTTTGTGTTTCGAACAAACTCATTTCAACAGCCTTTTCTCTCCTTTCTTCTCTTTTTTCCTGATCAGTTTGCTCCGATTCTCGCCAAATTTTGACTGTTGATCCCAAAGTGCTATGATTTGTAAGCTACTTTGTGCAGTTAATGTCTTTGATTATGTGTACGATGATCTTTTGACAGTTACTTTATTTATACGTGTCGTATTTTGCACTTGTTGTACATAAAAACCACATTGATAATGTATCTTTTTTTTGTTTTAAGTGTTGCTTGATGAAATAAAGTGACATAACAGCATTTGGAAGGGAAAAAAAATAGCACTCTTTTGTCTGCCATCTCCACATCACTGATGAGAAATGATAATAGGTGACTCAGCTTTGACACAAAGGAGACACACTTGCACAAATAGGGTCTCGCAGCAACACTGCGCTGATGCAGGATGAGTCAGGTGGTGACATTAAACCTGAACTTACTTCAGCAACATTAGTCCCCTGCGCGTCTGATTGGGTACGGTGATTTGGCTCCCAGTGTGGCACCTGACAAGCTCTCGAGCTCGGTGTTGTTGGGAAAACGGTCAAATGCAGAAAAATGTGTTGCCAAGGTAACATTCAGAGGAAGTGTGTGTGTTTGGTTCAGAGAGCGTCGGGCAGATGGTGTTGGCCGCAATACCGGGCTGTGTGCACATACAGAGCCACGCTTTACATAACAGAGTCACTTCCAGCTTCATCCGCTGAACCATCGACTCTCCAGTCATAGGTTCTGGTTAAATAGCGAGGCCTGTGAAACAGTGACTCACTCGCAGCCTGTTTTCCTACAGAGTCACACAGTTTTGTGGTTTGTGTGTCCAAGCAGCTCTCCACAGCTTGTAAACCTCTCAGCTCAGGATGACTTTATGCATCAGGTCATATAACAGATAATTCCAGCTGATACGTGTGAGGTTGGGTCATAAAGATGAAGCCTTTAAGACGCCTTCTTTTTCCTGTTTTTACAGTTTCATGTGCGTCTTGACCTCTTGAATTGACCTCAAAGCTTTGCATTCCCATGAGGCAGTGGATTGTCAGTGCAATCAGCGAGTCGGTCCTATTGTCTACGCATAGCTCCTTATCAGGCGCTGCTGCTGATGGAAAATCTGCCAGGAAGCACAGCAATGGTGCATAGGTCAAAGTCTAAGAGGTAATCAGAAACTTAAACAATGAGCAGCGAAGAAATGAGAACGATTACACAAATTTACCCCCCTCGTTTTCCCCGCTTCTTGTTCTATTTTTGTCCAGAATTCACGTACATGCCGGCTAAAATTCACAAATGCTTTGCTGAGACGTTCCCTTTAAAGAGTTTGTTGTTTTACAAACTCTAATCAGCACTCTACAAATCCACAAGCAGTTGAGTGTTTCAATAAAACCCCCATCTTACTTTAATAGATAGGTGTTTTATTGAATTCTTTATTTATAATTGTTCTTTTCTTCCTGTCTTTGTTGCTTTTGTCTGCTGCTTTCCCATTGGTCAGCTTGGCAGAAGGGCAGGGTGATTAGACAATCATTAGATCCAATAAAACATTGCTGGTTAGTGGCTGGTTAACGTTTGACCAGGACAGGATGGAGCTGCTCAGATCAGTCTGACGAGTGTCTCAGTTGCTCTCTCCTCTAAGGTAAGCCACCTCGCTCTCTTGTCTCCCAAGTTTCAGGTTTGTTTCAGGAGAATTGGGAGAATTATTTTTCGGGTGTGTCGCCAGAAACAAACAGGACTGCTTGTGTTGGTTTTTATAGATTGTGCGATGACGGGTTTAAAATGTTCTCAGATTATCGCTGAAGGGCCATGATCTTGACTTGACTTTGGCAGGGCCTTAGATAAGGTGTTGGCATATTTTACTGCCTTACTGCTCTCCTTCTTCCTGGGTTGTTCTCAGCATTTTAGAATAGGAGGAAGGTAAGTGAACGGGACTTTAAATTTGGTATTATAGCAGCTGAATATAGCCAGACAAAGGTCATCCAGTCATTGATCTAAGAGGATAAAGCGAGAGGGGCCTGTAGCTTTGGATCCATGTTTGTGTATTTATCCCAGCTTCAATTTAATCAAGTGTCAAACGTCTGTTAGTTTCTCCTCTGGATACCAGTTAAGTCGCTGTAGGTGGACGTTTAGAAACTAGTGACACTGCTGAGGGACTTGCCAGTTAAAGGTCTGCTTCGCAGCAGATGTTAGTTAACAACATGGAGACAGATATTCTTATAAAAACCTGCAGAAAAATAAGGTGTTCAGACAATGGGGTGACTTCAAAAGTGTCCTTTGGCACAAAAAAGGTCATTTGGCTCGACTCAATGTCACCTTCACTCAACCCTATGACTTTACCCTTCTGTTTCGCTTGCACTTTACAGCTCCAGAATCTCTACATATCTTATTTACCAACTTAAAAGAATTAAAAGTGTGATTTTTCTTTAATTGTCAGTAGCAACTGTCACATTATTTCTTTAGTAAACAAGCATTACTCTGGCCTTATAACTTGGATGCTTCTGCATTCAGTGCATTCTGTGTAGTACATTTTTTTCGGGGGAAACGGTTACTTTAAATGCAAAATGCAGGAAAATCTACAGATTCATTGAAGTTATGTTTATTCAAGCGTCTGAGGAGACAGCCGTAAAGTCATTGCACTGGTTTGGTGTTATATACATATATACATATGTGTACACCCACTTTACAGATAGAGAAAGACTCGGACACGAACCCCTAACACTGCTTTAAAAGGCATCGACTTTCATTTTCTTCTGTGCACTCGGGTGGGTGGTTCACCTGGAAGGTGTAGGTGGAGTCCCATGTGTAAGCACTTCAGCACAAAGTATGCACAAAGAGAGATACAGTGCACATGTGCAGATTCAAGGACAGAGGACACGCTTTCTTTGTGACACTGTGGACGTTGCACATCAATGACACACTGCACTGAACGGAGAAAAGGGTTGAGAGGGTTTAAAGATTCCTCTGTGGAATTGGTAATAATCCACTACATGGGTTTTTTAGTGTTTCCGCAACAGCAGAGCACAGTGAATATTTTCCACAAAAATGGCACAACCTCTGAAACCTCCTTAAACATTTTTTTCTAACCCTCCTCCTCGTCTTCCTCTTCCTTCTCAGGCTGTGATAATGACACCCATGGTGCATCTGTTGTTGCTCCCGCTGCTGCTCAGCATTGTGAGTACACGAGCGCCGGCCAACTGCTGCTGCTGTTCTTCAATACATATTCAAATGCATGAACCTGTTAAAAGATCTGTGAAATAGTCAGCGTTGATTAATGCTACACAGGGAGCGCATGAAAGAAAACACTTACAACTATCAGCAAGGTTAACAAAGAGTCTGTGAAACAGCCCTCAGTGACTCATTTTAAAACACTCACAGAAAGGGTTGCTAAACGGAGCATGGGCCCTTTGTCTGTAGACTTTGCTCTCCCATCATGTAGTCGAATATAAAAGTTCCTCCACTGTTAAGTCATTTTGGTTCAATAAATAACTGGGCCATAAATACTGCCCTCAATGCTTGACTGATTTCACCGGAGCTAAAGCTAAAATGGCAAATTTAGGTATGAGTGTGAGAGGTTTTCATTTTTTCTTGCCCCTTTCTGTACTCGATGACCTTTAACCTTTATTTCTGCGCTGTAATAGGCTGGTGGGAAGGATTTGGAGGAGAAGAAGGGCCCCTTTGAGAACACAGTGCTGGATGTGCCAGAGGCGACCCCAGTGCCCTATCCTTTGTTTCAGGTAATATAAGCATGGCAGCAGCGCTGCGCTCTGCTGGTGTAATATTGTCCATTTTTGAGGTGGATGAGCTGCACATGTGCCACGCGCTCCATTTATCAAACACCTCAGTCAGATAAGTGCCACTAAACCAGAACCTGCACCTGAGAAGTTATCTTATCTTAATCAAGATAGGAAAATAATAAATAGTAAAAAAAAACAAAAAACTCTGAATATAAAGTATTGTTGCAGATCTTTGTTGTTTTGTTATTGCTCCTCTGTCGGCCATCTCACAAGCCTTCACGTTACTGTAAAAGTTTGGTAACATCGTCATCATATTGTTATTTCACTAGCTGGGAGCGTGTTTTAGTAGATAAAGGTGAATGGCTTGGATGTGAATTGAGGCCTCGAAGGGGACTTGTGGCAGCTCCTAGGCCTAGCAGATCCCAGTGTACTAAATACAAGTGAAGAAATTAAAGACTTAAAAAGGGGAGGGAGGGAGGGGCACGTAAATGAGAATGAACAGCTTGTAGAACTGGGGGAGCATATATAGATAAGAACCAGAAGGAGCGTGTTTGGATTGTCGTCCCACAGTTTGGAGCTGTATTTGGGGCCATTGTCCGGTTGTTGGAGATAACTGGCTCCACTGGGTAGCCAGTTTCAGACCTAACTCTTTATTTTTAGCTGGCCCTAAAAGATCAGCATCCTGGCATCACCTTTTTCCTTTCTGTTGACTCTGTGGGTTTTGTAGGTACCATTTTAGTCTCTAGAGAGTCCGAACCAGTTTGACCTGTTCTGTGAAAATAGGTGCTACATCCATCTCCTTTTTTGTAAATGTCCACATGGAATTCATTTTTACTTCCTAGAACAGGAATACTCTGACTGGCTCCAGGGGGAAGTTTTTTCTTTAACCGCTCTGAGTGCATAATCACACCCACAAAGCCTGCAGTTCCAGACGCTCAGCACTCAATCAAATTTATTAATAAAACAAGAAGCAGCAGAAAGCGCTATCCTCCACCAAGGCAGCTCACTCTCTGGACAGTGTTTACTTTTATGGGAACTTTATTGGATTTTGTATATATTCATTATGTTTTCTCTTCTTCTTTTTAAAGTACTTTAAGAAATTTATAGTTCAATATAAATCAGAGAAAAGTGGTATCACAGATGCTTACTTTGAATACACAAACATTATGTAGCAGTAGGTTATGGATAATAGGTATTGATTTAAATAACTAGACATGAATAACCTGAGCTTGTTATACAATATTACACTACAATTTATTTCTAGATAACTAGGCAGCTTCTTCTCTTTCTCATCAAACACTTTCTTTAGCGATGTAGCGCATTATGGAGTGAACCTGAAAGAAGGGCAGATGTGAAATGAGAGGTCAAAGGTCCACATTAATCTGATATTTAGAATGCCCATATTTCATTCTCTATATGCCCTGTATACCTTGTCATCAAGACAAACAATGGCAGTAAGAAACATAGTTATAAACAGCTCTGCATTATTATCACTTTGACCTTCAGATCAGTCCATTTATCTTTAAGGAGAGGTCAGAGGTCAAATGTGACATTATATTTGAAATCTTTATACAGTGCTTTCTATATGTTGACACAACATGGGCCAGAATCAGACCCAGAACTCGGCAACCTTTTGGCATAAGAGTCATCTGTTCAGCCAGGTGAGCTGTAGCAGTGCCCAAATGCAATGAATTCTCATTGAGTAACATGCTGATGGTAAAGACTGCTGAAAGTGGGCTCTGTACTCCTTTACAGATACCCCAGTAATGCTTCACGATTAATGTTTCCATGAATCATTTGATCATTTTAGGCATTTTGTGTGAGTTTTTGGTTAATTTTAATGTTAGGGATATTTCTAAACACCCCATTCTTTTAGTGTAGCCTCTGATCTGGAAACCACTGGACCAATGGCAACAGCAGCTGGATGTTACTTAGTGGTGATACATTAATATTAACATTTAACATTTATCACTTTTACTTTTGTGCACTTTTACTTCAGTGGGGTTTTTACTGCGCATCCTTGTGTTTGTATTTGAATATGTTGTATTTATATACTGGTTTAAAATGGAGAAGAGTACTTCTTCCATTAATGCGTGCCAATCAGAAACTTGCAGTCATACTCAGATTAACTGTCAAGTATGTGATCTTTTAAGGAAGTTATGGTGTTTTCCCCTTTTTGTTCACTAAAAAAGTTACCACTTTTTTGTCTGAGATCAAATGAAACTGAAGATGCGATGAACAGACCTGGTTTTTGTGGTCAAAGTGTCCTGATTTTTCTCGTCTGCTTCTTTCACTCCTTAGTTTCAGGTGACAGATCCACATGTTAATAACTTCAGGCTGAGTGGAGAAGGTGGGCAAGACATTAGTATTTCAAAGGATGGGTGGCTTTATCTGGAACAACCTCTGGACTGGTCGCGAGAGGAGCACTACATTATCATGGTAACACGATATCTTTATTCAAACACATGGAAAACCGTGCTCACATTGCATTAGGCACATGGGACACACACTTATGCATAAAAACTCTTGTTTGTGCACAGGTGGAGGCACTGGCAGATGAAGAAGTGGTGGAGGGCCCGATTTATGTGACCATAAATGTTTTGGATGTCAACAACAAAGCACCGTACTTCAACCAGAGTGTCTACACAGCTGTGGTTCGGGAGAATACCCCAGCAGGTTGTGCACACTTCTACCTGTTGTGACATTTTTGCTTTGCATATTTAAATTTTTTATCCTTGCTCGCTCAATCTTTTTTAAAGTACTTATGAAAGAACAGGTGGCCTTACATCTAGTTCATCACGGGCAGTAATAACAGCTGCCCCCTGTTGATTTCAACACTTTCATCTTTTTTAAGTAAACCTTTATGCTGAAGAGTACACGTGATTTAAGGAGTTTGCATGTTTTAGTCCATAACCTGCAAATTACATGTGCTATTCATTTTAATGAGAGCGATTTTTCAAAGCAGATAAAAGAATTAGAGCTTCATTTCTCCCCTTCGAGGCTTTAATTTCACTTGACTATGAAAATCAGCTTGCAGAGGTCTTCAGTGCAGTCGGGCATTCATCACAGTGGATGTTTGATCTTTTTCATTTTGCCACTGAATGCTTTCTGCTCAAACCTGGGACTTTAAACTCAAGCTGTGAAACCAAGTTTGTTTAGATCTACACAGTTGAGTTTTAAACGTAAGTCAAAAATGAAAGAGTTTTGGGACAGTAGTGTGGCGTGGTGGTAGCACCTCACAGCAAGTAGGTCCTGGGTTTGAATCCTGCATCTGACCTTTCTGTATAGAGTTTGCTTGATCTCACCAAGTACTCCGGCTTCCTTCCACAGTTCAAAGAAATGCAGTTAGTTTGGTTAAGTTAATTGGCCCATAGGTGCAACTGTTTCTCTGTATTGGTCATGTGACATATTGGCAATAGTGTACCCCGCCTCTCTGCTAATGGCAGCTGGCTCCAGCCACCCTACAACCATTAATTTGAGTACATAGTAATATGTTTGGTGTTAAATTAAAGTGCAGCTAATGTGTAGCTCAAAGGATAAAGCGTGCACCACTGTATTTTTTTTCAGAGAACCCTTTAAAGGATTCCTTCTATGCATGTGGGTTAAGCAGTATTTCTTTAAGTAGACAGTGTGAGTCACCATACCTGTCTCTATGACTTTAACGTAAGTTTTCTGTGTGGCTCTAGCTGTCCCATTTACCCGAGTGTTTGCGACGGATCAGGATGACCCGGAGACTCCAAACGCTCGTCTGAGATACAGCCTGGTCAGCGAGATCCCCAGCATACGAGACACAAAGCTGTTTCAGATCAACTCCGACACTGGAGAGATCTCCACCACAGAGCAAGGTAGCACCAAAGTTCTCACAGTTCTCCCCCTGGAGAGGGAAGGAGTATGTAATCAGTCTGTGTGTTAGCAGTGCAGCATCCACAGTTTTACGATTATCATTCAGTATGATGGTAAATACCAATAACAGCTCAAGCTGATCTGATTTTAGTGAAAATCAGGTGAAGGTCATACAAAATGTGAAAATCAGGAAAATCCTTACATTACCCATTGTTTTTTTTTTTCAAGTTTAACAACAGTTTACTAGGCCAGTATCTGGGTTGGTTAAGCATTTGACCTTGACCTTCATTGTTAGCACCCAAGGTTAAAGTTAAGCTTGAAAGAAAATTCAAGAAACAATATTGAGTAATATATCACATGAAAGAGCACGAAGAAAGCTGCACAACACGCCTTCAGTAAGAAGCACTACGACATCACAGTGAAGCCACAACCAGGCGATGTCTTCATATTGTAATGAAAACATCAAAGTTTTAGAACAGCTTCAGGGGGATTTGCGCTTCTAGTAAGTATTTATTTTGATTTCATTTTGACTTTTTGGTTTCCAGATTGGGTTTTATGATTTTACCTTATTTTTTATTGTTTTTTAAAATGTTTCATTTTTGTTAAATTTTTATTAGTTTCAGTGTTAATTTCGTCTTCATTACTTTATTATTTATGGCAAATACCAGAGGCAAGATTTTGGAAAATCAACTTAGATATTACAATATAAAGAACATTTTTAAAAGCAGTCAACTCACAGGGTTGTAAACATCCAAACCTCAATAAAAACATCCATCGAATCCTCATCAGGCAGTTTGTGATACAAATTTTACCAAATTAACAAGTGAGGACATTTCCTCTGCACACCTGACATGTGTATATATGACCGGTTTATACAGGGAGAAATAAATATATATTTATTATAACCTCTGCACACTTCTTCACTTACCACTATTTTAATGGTTTTAGGTCATAATATATATATTTTATATATTTTATAGTTTACAAAATCGTTTCAGTGGTTTTTAATTTTTTTCACAGTTAAATAAAATGTTTGGGTTTTTTCACATCTAATTTTAGTTTAGTTTTAGATTACAATAATAACGTTGGGTAGCACAGAGACCTGAAGCCAGCCATAGAAGCACAGAACTCTGTGTGGCATCCGTGGAAAAGTCTTTAATCTGTGGCCACCGTCTCTGCCTGTAATCTGGCAGATCATCTTGTGTACTCAAGATTAATGCTGATTGAAGGCAGGTTGCCTAAATGTGTCGCGTGACGCTCATCACTGATTACTTTGAGTTCAATTAGGAGTTTCTTTCCCCTCTTAGATCACCTGAAGCGCGCCTGCGATGTGTGTGAGCATGCTCGCTGGTGTTTGAAGCGTGTGTGTTGTTTTAACAGGGCAGCAGCTGCTAAAGGCAAGGGAGGGCATCCAGTATGCCAGGGGAGAAGATCGGAGCATTGAAACTCTGAAGAGAAAGTTCGATGACTACTGTTCGGTGCAGGAGGTCCCCTACGAACACAACCCCTTCTTCACCTGTGTGCAGAGAGCAGGTTTGTTTCCAAAGGAGTCGTCAGTAAAGCTGAACAGTTAACGCTGTCAGTTAACAAGATCTGGGCATAATCTCACACAATTTTCAGACGTTTTATAGTCAAGATGAACAGTTTAATGGAGCAAATACTCATCTAAACGATTAATATTGAAAATAAGCTTGAGTTGCAGCTGCAACAGTGGAGAAATTTCACGATGAAGGACGAAGAATAATAAGAACATAGACAACAACATCTGGGCTTTGATGGTGCTCTTTAAAGTAGGAGCATATGATGGTGCAGATTGAAGGATTGTGTTAATGTAGATAAACAGACTGTAATGAAGAAGTTGCTGTCAGCAATTAGCGCTGGGTGCTGAGTTGATGAGTTCAGTTGGGGAGAGAGGTTTAGTCGCGTCCATCGGACTCAGCTTTTCAGAATGAGAGATTTGCTGGAATGTTTTAGTGAGTTTTACCCCAAAGAAAAACTCCTTGGTTCGAATTAAAATATTTATTCTCCACTTGTGGTGTCAGAGATGAGACGGCAAAACTTGGACCCCCTGGAAGACCCAGACTACACCCTGTTTGTGCGCGTGCAGGACCTGGAAGGAGCTTCGCAGAATGCGCTAAGTGGAAACAGCAGAGTCCAGATTGCTGTGCAGCAAAACCTGTGGAAGAATCCCGGACCCATACGCATTAGAGAAAACTTAGAGGAAACATACCCACTAACCATTGCTAAGGTGTGCTGAGATTCATATATTCATACTCCTAACTGCATCTCATCTTTATCCATCAACTGACCATCCTAGTCTGGGCCCTGCCTGTCTCTCTCTCTCCATCCAGGTCCAGTCTAATGACCCTGATGCCAGATACGTACTGGTCCAGAAGGAGCGAGAGCTGAAATTCCCCTTTGAGATCACACAAAATGGAGAAATAATGGTGACAGAGAAGCTGGACAGAGAAAGCAAAGAGAGGGTAGATAACACATTTGTTCAATAAGTTAGATAAAAATAAAGACTCACTTCTAGGAGTTTTTCTTGAGCTTCAGTTGGTTCTGTTTCCAGTTCATCCTGGTGGTGCTCGCAAAGGATGAAAATGACAACGAAGTGGATCCACCCATGGAGATTTACGTGTTGGTGGACGATGTGAATGACAACGCACCTGTGTGCGATGAGGAGACTGTGTTTGAGTTCCAGGAGAATGAGCCTGTAGGTAAGGATGACTCCGTCGAGGTGCGCAGCATCCATATAGGTGGCGGTTTCTTCAGCCACAGGCAGCCTGTTGAATTCAAGAATATTTCTAATTTGTAAAAAAGTTTTTTCGAAGTTTCATGATAGACGTGAGGGATTCTCACTGCATCTCCTTATTCCAGGTGGCCTCGTAGGAGAGCTGCTGGCTCATGATAGCGATAAAGAAGGGACACTGAATTCTGTTTTGACTTACACCATCTTGTCCCAAAATCCACCCACCGCCTCCAAAACCTTCTCCATCGACGAATCTTCTGGAACAATTCGTACACTGCACTTGCTGCGGCGAAGGGAACATGCGGTCTACAACCTCAATGTCCGAGTCAGTGACGCAGGTAACATACTGTATGAAAGCACACCTGTAGGCTGAGTTTAGTTAACGTTTTTAACTTTGGATGAAGTTTTTATGGCTTTTCTCTCACAGAATTCAGCACAAATTGTAAGGTTGTCGTCAAGGTCATTGACGTCAATGATGAGCTGCCCAAGTTTGAGAAGAATGATGTAAGTATGTGAACCTTTCGAACGCTGGCTCTTGTTCCTCATTCTGACTGGCTGGTATTGTTACTGTGTCTGTTTCTGTGTCCGTATGCAGTACGGCAACGAGACTCTGGCAGAGGACACTCCTCTGGGACACACACTTCTGACCATCAAAGCGACAGATAATGACGACCCAGACACCGGCAGCTCGGAGATCCAGTTCATCATCTCTGAAGGAAACACCGACGACGTCTTTGCCGTGGAAACCGACGGCAAAGGTGTTGGTTATCTGGTTCTGGCTAAGGTGGTGATCTCCATTCTCTCTGTTTCATTTCTTGCAAACTTTGATCTTTAAGTAGCTGCTCCAACATTTCTGGTCCCTTTTAAATAGTTCAGATTATTAAATTCTCGTGATGGAGTTTTTTGTTGTCTTTGTATCTTTTTTATATTTTTGCTTATAATTGTTGAAAATGAAAGAGCTGAAGCTAGTAGTCATCATGCATGTAACAGCAACATTAGAGTTTGGTCATATATGATTTTATTACCATAGTAAATGGTCCTTGTTTACCCCTAAATCTGCATGTCCATATAACTCTACGTCATTTGGATTTTAGTGCTTTTCAACACTCTGTTGTAAACTTTCATCATCATCTCTGCCTCTCTTTTCTTTTGTGGTTCCTCTAAAACCTTTTTTTCTCCTCCTTCCTAACAGCCTCTGGACTTTGAGACCTCTCCCAGTTACAGGCTCCAGATCGATGCTCGTAACCCAGAGCCGCTGATGGAAAGTCTCAAGTATGGCAGCGAGTCCACCGCCTTTTTCTCTGTGTCGGTCATCGATGTAGATGAGGCTCCAAAGTTCAGCATGGACATCCTGGATGTGACCATATATGAAAACATCACCAAAGGATCCGTGCTGCTCACTGTGCATGCAAAGGACCCAGAGGGCAAAGAGATCGGGTAAACACACCAGTGACTGCTCAGTGTCTGGGTCCTAAGTACTTAAAAAGTTGTAGCTGTTTAAAGATTTAGTGAAAGCTGCTACATAATACAGGAAATATACACAGTGTACAGGAAGATACAGCTAAGGGTAATGCCCCTCTACCTAATGCCAGGGGTTAAGGTATGTGTAACATTTTAAGTCAAAACTTGTGTTGCAATTTTTTGGCCTTTAAGGTGGATAAATCTATCCCAATTACACTGTATTCCCAAAAGTATTCACTCATCAGCCGTCATACTCAAATGAACTTGAGTGACATCCCATTCTTAATTGATAGGGTTTAATATGATGTCAGCCCACCCTTTGCAGCTGTAACAGCTTTAGCTTGTCTGGGAAACAAGGGAACAGGGAATTTGTGAGGTCAGACACTGATTTTGGATAAGAAGGCCTGCCTCACAGTTTCCACTGTAATTCACCCCAAAGGTGTTCTTGGGATCAGGTTGAAGTCAGGACTGTGCAGGCCAGTCAAGTTCTTCCACACCAGCCTCACTCATCCACATCTTTATGGACCTTGCTTTGTGTACTGGTGTGCAACCATTTTGGAACAGGACAGGGCCATCCCCAAACTGTTCCCACAAAGTTGGGAGCATGAAATTGTTCAAAATGTGTTGGTATGCTGAAGCATTAAAAGTTCCTTCATTAGAACTAAAAGCGCAACTCCTGCAAAACAGTTCACACATTGGCCCAATGCAGTCAGACAAGTATTGTTCTCTTGGGCACTGCCAAATCCATTACATGAAGCTCTCTTTGCACTGTTCTTGAGATAATCTGAAGGCCACATGAAGTTTGGGGGTCTGCAACTAACTCTGCAGAAAGTTGGTGAACAATGTGCACTATGCACCTCAACATCGTCTGTCCTGGCTCTGTAATTGCATTGCTCTTATTCCCAACTTTTATTTAATACCACTAACAGCTGACTGTGGAATATTTGGTAGTGGGATCTTAGCACGGTACCACGCTGGAATTCACTGAACTCCTGAGAGCGACCCACTCTTTCAAAAAATGTTTGTAGAAACAGTTTGCATGCAGTCAGTGCTTGATTTTATACACCCGTGGCCACGGAAGTGATCGGAACACCTGAATTCAATTATTTGGATGGATGAGTGAATACCTTTGGCAATATAGTGTATATTTCAGTTTTGTGAAACTTTGTAGAACAGAAGCAGCTGAGAGAATTCCTGACTTTACTTTAATAAACTTCCTCCACAAAGCGTGGTCTAAAAAACAAAGTTTCACTTCTTTCACACAGTGCATTGCTTTTCAAAACTGTTTTTCCTTAACTGATCCTAATCTTCCTCTTAGCTGATGCATGAAGTGGCTGGATACACCACATGCAGCGCATTGATGGCTTTGGCCTTGTTGAGCACTGACTGCTAGTTTGAATTTTCCTCTTCTCTGACTACCACATGTACAGAAAACAGACCATTGATTCGTTTTGACTACCGATGTTTCCCCTGGCCACCAGCTCAGTGTGCGCTTCATCATTGACTGTACCAGACCGATGATTGATGATTGTGTTTGCGTGCAGATATAAGCTGGATGGTGACACTCAAGGCTGGCTGGAGTTGGATGCTGCCACAGGAGAGATCAGGACCAAAGAAAAACTGGACAGAGAGAAGGTGGACTCGTTCAAAGTCACTGTCACTGCCTTCGAGAAGGGTGAGAGAAGACACTGCTCTACAGCTTTTCCTTTATAGGCCACACAGTGTGAGACATATCGGCTAAAATAGTTTGAAACAGAATAAGAAACATCTGCATACAAACACTTTCATTACCTTTCAGAAGCTCCTGTAGATCTTCATGTGTTTAAGGCTTTTGACCATTAAATACTGACCGCTGCTCGCCTTTATAAAACAAACTAGTTGTGGGTGAGACCACATTTTTCATACTCTCTGATATTCCCTCTGAAGCCAACCCGGAGAAGGCCACTGAGCGTGACCTGCATGTAAGGCTGTTGGACGTGAACGACAACGTCCCCAAACTGATGGAGACCCAGGCCTTCATCTGCATGAAGAATCCCAAACCTGTTCTCATAAAGGCCGAAGACTCAGACAGCGACCCTTTCTCCCAGCCGTTCACTTTCAGCTTTGGCACCAAAACTGGGAAATCTCCCAACTGGGAGCTGAACCAAGTTGACGGTATGCTTACATCTGTAATGTAACACGAAAAACATCAAACTAAGATGTAAAGACGCACGTTTCTGTGTTCAGCTTAGAACATTTTATGTGTTTTTCTTTGTGTGTCACACAGATACAACAGCTGAACTGAAACTGAAGAAACCACCAACTCAAGATAAAACCTTCTCACTTCCCATTACCGTTAAAGACAAAGCAGGTGTGGGAGTCCCACGGGCATTTGAGGGTGAGTCACATTTGTAAGCCTTACTTCTGGCAATATTCTACAGTCACGGCAAGAAAGGCATCCCTTCTAATGTTTTACACACCAGGACATAATAAAAAAAATTTAGTTCTTATAAGGTTTTAAAAAAAATCAGGAAAATCCAAAATCACACAACATGTTCATTAATTATTCAACATAATCTACACCAAAATGCAGAAACAGTGTGTGAAAAACTAAGTTCACCCTTTGATTTAACACGCTGTAAAAGAGTTTTTAGCACCAATAACTTCATGTCGTTGTGGAGGGATTTCATCCACTCTTCTTTACAAAGTTGCTTCAGTTTATTAAGGTTTGCAGAAATATGTTCAAGCACAGCTCTCTTAACCCTGTAAACGCTGAAACGTGAAATAAATTAGTTGTGGTTTGTTCAGATGCAACTTTGCAAGCCTGATCTGTGCTGCCATGCTCTTTGTAGAAAGAAGAGGCTTTCTCCTGAAAGCCCTTCCAAACAAGCCAGACTTCTTTTACTTTTACATTTAACATGCTAAATGAGACATGTATAGTCTTTTTTTATTATTTCCTGATTTCTAAAATCTTAATTTAGAGTTTAATCTGGGTGTTTTTTCTTTTTACCATAACTGATTATCTGCATCAGTGCCCAGTTTAGTGCTGTATCCAGTAAATCACCCAGTTCATCATAGGCTGCTGATAGAAAGCTAAAAGTTAGGAACATAATAAGGAAAAGTTGATGATATTTTAGTGTAATCAGCTGGCCCGTCATACTTTACTTTCCATTTTGTCTCCTTCACAGTGAAAGTATGTAACTGCACAGAGCTGGGCTACTGCTACGTTGCACCAGAAGGAGCGGCACTCAGTTATGGAATGGGACCCACCATTGGGATCCTGGCTGGCATTCTGGGATTCTGCGGTAATTCTAACAAACCCCAAAATAAATCTGTTATCTGATGAAACCAAGTTTCACACAAACCATTAGACTGTCCAACAGTGTCAGTGCGAAGTTTTGTGTTCCAGTGACTGACTTCTGTTTTATGTCTCCTCCTTTCGCAGTTATCGTGTTCGTTGTAGTGATCAAACGCATCAACAAAAAGAGCCAAAGAAAAGCCCAGGCCGAAGAGGACGAGAGGAATGCCATGATGTAGACATGACGCAGATGGTTTCCGAGTCTCTTATTTATATGTGCCAGTAACACAAATCAGAAATTAGCCTCCAAGGGATCAACAGTGTGTACAATGTTTAAGATAGGAGGAAAATTCTCCAACCAGAGCCTTAAACCAGTCTTCCTGCTCGGTCCTTATCTTAATTATAACTTAGATTCTCAAAACCAGACTAGACTACACACACAACTTGGGATTATTTAGATTTAAATTCTCACCTGCCTATTAAATAAGATAGGACAGGTACACTGACCCATAAAATATCTGTGGTAAAATACTCCAGGCCTGAAACTCAAATGAGTCCTCGCACATCTACTTTAGCTTATTTTATTATATTTACAACATGAACATTATTAACAAATGCTGTGCATCCCTTAATTAATCTGTTAGGTGGTCCCATGCTAATCACTCATTTGTTGAATAAATATATTATGATTTCACTGCCAGACTCTGGCCGGTTCATTAGCTATTTCATCATCTCCCACCATTTAATTATATATATTTTTTGGGCCCAGACACTTTGTGTGTTACTCTCTTCTCTACCTTGACTGTAACAGCTAACCATTAAACGTTGTTTAACATCAAACTCAAACCGATCACTTGTGTCACGAACAACTTTGTTTTTTTTTTGTTTTTTTTGTAAAGTTCGTTTACTGCTCTGTTTCTCAATAAACGACAAAAACTGGGGACCACTTTGGTTTTCACGCCATCGTTTTTTTCCCCTACACATCAGGGCAGACATGTGGTGCAGCAGGTGATGGGTGACGTAAGGTACAGTATGTGTGCTATACAGTATCTCTGTCCCGTGGAAGCCCGGGGTTGGGATTTCTCTGCTTGTACTGTTGCGTCCCCCATCCTCCTTCCTGCTCATCTGCCGCTGAGCAGTCAAGGCCACGATGCTGCCTCAGAGAGCGATGCTCTGACTCATCTCTTTGTCAGTGGGAGACGCAGATTGTTGACGGTGCTGAAAGGGGCATGGCATGATTTCTTTTTTAGCTTTTATGCAACACAAAGAGGTCCAAACAAGCACAATACTTACATGTGAGAGCTGAAGGTGGGGATCACATGTGCTGCCATGAATATTGTATCCCTCCGATCCATGTGCCATGTTTTTGTGTGTGTGAGTCATCGAACAGCCTGTTGCAGATACCAAAATCCAAACGGGGGAGTGGGCTGAGCTTCATCTTTCATGCTGATGAGGATGAACTTGGCGTGGACCCTTTTCAGTGTTTATGTCTGCACTCTCTCCTTGTCGGTATCCCAGCAACACTTTCCACAACATACACACACATGGCTCACACACAAACACACACACTCATGCAGAGCTGGGGGAGAAGTTCAAATGTTGAGGTACAGAGGAGACGAGGTGGAGGGGCAGACAGTTGGACCTAACGGTGTGAATGATGATGACCACCTCTGGATATCAAGCCTCACCATCAGCACACACCCACCCACACACACATGTTAAAGTCCCTACTCTACAAGAGGAGCCTTTTTCCCTAATATAGAAGAATTATATTGATGTGTTCCCACTTAAATCAGCTTATGTGTACTGCACATTTATTCCATAAGCCTAAATCAAACATAAAATCAACTTTAGTATGATGCCAGCTGTCTAATAAATCAACTATATGTGTATGAAAACATTCAAAGTACCGCAAAGTATGAATATTTGCTGCCAAAGAAGTTAATAAAAATGTATGTGTGGGTATTCCATACATACATATGTAAGTGCAAGTTTCTCCTTTATTTCTTTACAAGCCCCGAACAGAAGTTCACCTGCTTCCTGCTTCAAAATTTCATTAATTTCTAATCTAGCTCCATGACAACAAATGCATAAAGATTATAAGTGAAGCTGTTGCCGCTCTTAGCGCTGGATAGGATTGATTTAATTGCTTGCCTCTGTTGTAATACTGCACTCTGGTGAGTCAGTTTTATTATGAAGGGTGATTTGCATTATAATTTCCGTAAAACAAAGGCACTCACTCATCATTTACACACTAATCTGGAAATAACGTCCTTGGAGCAGCGGAAGCAACGTGTGTGACTGACCAAAATGCGCAGAGGTGTTTATTTCCAGTAAAGTGGCTAATGTCACCTATGCACACGAGTTCTTCCAGACACCCACTGAGTGTGAGCGCAACAATGAAATAAAATGCTTATACAGTAAGGCATTCATCTCTCATTGACTCTTTGTGACATAGCAATTCAGTTGAAACACCAGTTCACAACAACAGTCTCCTCAAAGTCCTTTATATGGTAAAGACAGAAAGCCCCACAATCAGATGACTCCCTGTGAGTAAGCACTTGGTGACAGTGGGAAGGAAAAACTCCCTTTTAACAGGAAGAAACCTCTCCGGCAGAACCTGGGGGTGAGAGCAACAGCTTCTCCTGGACAATTTTACATCAGGGTTTGATGACACAAGACATGCTGCAATGTCCACAACCCAGTCACACAGTGTGTTGTACCCTGGAGGCGGGGTCATTATCATTCAGTCTTAAAAATGCTGAAATCTTTTTATGGTGCATCCAGTGTAGTAACAACTTTACAAGGCTGCTGTGTTAGCTTGTGCTTGTGTGTTTAAAGAATTAACTAAAAGCAAGTAAAATGCAGATTTATACAAATAAAGATTTTATAAAAAAATCATTACTGCAATCCTCTTTTAATATGTTGATCTTCTCCATGTGAAAGGAGTGGGGAAAAAATCAGAAGAAAGATTACAATTTTGATTTATTTTAATCACAAGCTAAAAAAAATAAATATTTTTGACTTTTGCAGCTGAATGCTGCATTGCTCACCGGTCACTTCATTAGGTGCAGCTTGGTAATACCAGATTGAAGCTTCTTTTGCTTCAGAGCAGCTTTAATTATTCATGGCACTCAGAAATACTGAACTAAAATACTCAAACCAGCCCGTCAGGAACCAACCACTTTGCTGGGTTCATAAAGAGTTAAAATCATTCAGTTGCTCCGTTTCAACTACAGCAGAGCACCCTGATCGTGTCTACATGCAATGAAGTTGCTGATTCATGATCAGCTGATTAAATATTTGCATTAACGAGCAGTTGAACTGGTGTATCTACTGAAGCTGGCCCGAGTGTATCTGTTAACTTATAGGACACAGCTGTAGCACAAATCTCCGACGACAGCGTAGCGACAGGTTTGTGTTGTAGTTTAACCTCCTCTGGCCTCTTTTTGACACTTGGCCTGTTTGGTGCTGCAGCATCACCTAGTGGCAGCAAACAAAGTAAAGCTCCCACTGTGCCACATGTAACATTTAACCTACCTGTGTGTATAGTGACGACACACCTGAGGCACACTGACCTTCCAGGTGTTTGAAGGTCAGAACCTTCCTGGCTGAAGCACTATTCTGGTGGCCTTCTTTGTATAACCCAAAACAAACCGAACAGTACCAGGATTTCTGTATTTGGCGTTTTATTAAAGCATTCCATATACAAAACTCAACCCACATAAGTTAAAATTTATACATACAACAGAAATGATGTGTCACATACTCTAAAAGCTGAATAAATAATATTTACTATTCAAACAGCTTCTTTCAAATGTACATTCTGCTTATTCAACAACCACAACCCTGATTTCTAAGTAACAGGATGGGTTTGTTTGCTGCTTTGATTCTTATTAATCACATGAATGATAAACTTCCAATCTGTAACAACCTGTTACACTATAAATGACCTGTCATATATATATGGTTTTTAACCCTTCAATATTTGGAAAAGAAACTCAAGGTCAAAAAAGAAAAACGAACAAGGTCAGTGTGTGCATTAAAGTGCTCATATACAGGAAGTCTGACTTTGATCCTCTATTATCAGGGATACAAAGCAGCGTTACATATGGAAAATACCTCAATTTGTTAGCAGACAGGTAAATATCAGTGTACTCATACAGCTCAGATCTTCAGTGAGGTGCTTTTGTCATTGCTCTGTGTGAAAGTACACTGGACTCGAAGTGAAAACGATCACTTATGTCACCAGTTCCTGACCTCTCCAGTTTGTGACCTTAAGGATGAAAAAACGTCTCTTCTTCCCAAGTTAAGCCTTTAATGCGAGCAGCGAGCACTCAAACCACAACTCCTCCCTCCCTAGTTTCTCTGTGTAACAGAATGATTTCTCTCTAACTTAAACTGTGAGCCCTCAACTTTATTTTGAGCCATATGAGGTTTAAGAGTTGGCTTGTAGCCTACATTCTAGAGTATTTACCTCCACATTGGACGTGGACATCAATGTGAACGCCTTAACACTCTGAAATCAGTGGAGTAGATCTCACTGTAAACGCAGAACAAAGAATCTGTGTTTAGATTCACTAAGAACATCTCATACAATGTCACAGGGTAAAAACAAATAGATGAATCAGCCCAGGTCGTAACAACAGTCCCTCAGAAACAAACTACAAAGAGAATATGACTGCATCCTGCTTGTAGCCGAAAACGAGAGCACGCTGCAGTCAGGGCACAGCCTAATTAAAATCCATAATAGAACAACAGGTGGAGTCAGCCCTGTTGCTAAAACCCTCTTTGCTTTTTAAGCCACTCCCACGTCCTTTACCCTTTCTGGAAGTTTCTAGATTTTCAGTTTGTAACAGTGTCTTATTACAAAGAGAAGTGTACATGAAAATGGCAACGAGCGGCAGCATAAATAACACGTTATAAGAAACGTCATCCAGTTTTTAGCTGACATCTTCATAAGAAACCGCAGCACTGCATACAAACAAATACACTCTTTATATAGTGTTAAAACAATGATATTTAACGGTGGACAGATACTGAATATGGCCGGTTTGTCCTCGGTGTGCTTAGATACAGATCTGCTGTGTGTGTGTGATCAGAGTTACTTGGCTAATGAGCAGCTCATGACTGGCCTTCCTGTCTCTGTGCTCCAATCACATGAGGGTTAAACTGCGTGATGATGATGGTGATGTCATCGCGGTACATGCGAGCCAGCTCTTCGGGAAGTGACAGCATCTTTGACAGCCTCTCGTGGTCCACTGTGCCAAACTCGTTGTTTCCCACCGCGTGGCGCATCAGGTGGGTGGCGGCGTTCTGATCTTCGAATGCTGAGGATGCACGAGCCTTTCGCTCCTCGAGCAGCCCCTGCATTTGTCCCAAGGTCACCCTGTATCCTCCGACTTTGAGCGGCTGATGCTGGTGGACCCCAGTCAAATACTCCCCGACGATACGAATCACTTCCTGCCTGTGGAGGGTCTCCCAAAGGCCATCAGAGCCAATCACCTGCCGAGAGAAGAGTCATATAATTGTATATATAATCTACCGAAAGAAATCATTAAAAGACCAAAATCACAATGAGATTCTTGCCCATGATGAATGTATTTACACTTAAAACCACAACTGTAAGTCAGAAAACATTCAAGTGTAGTAACTGAAGCCGGCATGGGAGCTGTAGCTAACATTATTTATTCGTTTGGGAAAATACTGGCACTGGGAATAAGTCATCTAAACCTAATTATTTCTTCATAAATACAGCCTTTGTTTGAAAAGGTCACACAGCATGCATTAGCTAGATAATTCCTCAAAAGAAGAGCTTTCTTAGAAACCCTGATATTTTCTTTTTAATTAAATAAATAGCACAGCCCACTCTCCTTTTACATGCAATGAAAAAAAGGTACATCTGGAGGATGGATGCCTACTTTGAGGAGAACAATGGTACAAACATCAGGATTCAGAGCGCATTATTCAGTTCTCAGAGTTAATTAGATGTGACTCATAAAATCTGACATTATTCAGCCTATTGACATAAAAAAAATAGACCCCAGATCCATAATGTGTTTAATTTTATAAATAGAATAAATGTCCAGGTTTCAGCTCTTTGGATCAGTTCCTACGTCTTGGATTTATGCGGGGCTTTAAATCAACTAATGCTGGGACCTTTAACCAGTGAAGAATGAGAGCTTTATTAAGAATGGGGATGATGTTGCATAGATCATCGTGACTGTAGACATACAAGTTTTCAAAATGTCGAAGGGCAGTATATTTTTGGGACAGATGTGAAAAACGATAAGACTGCCAGGAAATAAATGTCCTGATGTAAAACACATTGTATGTATTTTGTATGACGCAGCAGCGGGTGTTAGGTTAACTGACAGGCCGGGAACCTGTCCAGGGCTTACCCTGCATCTGTGACAGCCGGCATAGGCTCCAGCTCCTGAACTGGATAAGCAAAAGAGAATGGATGAATGGGTGACAACACCACCGCTGCATCTTACCAGGAAGCGATCCTGTGGCCTCAGCTTGTGAAACGTGATCTCGGGCTCAGCGGTCAAGTAAGGAGGGGTGTGATAGTTCGGGGGGATAAACTTGGTGTGCTCATTTTCGTGAAGCTGATCAGGTCCAGACTCCAAGACGCGCTTCTGCAGCTCAATGCTCCACTTGAACTTCACATCCCCGAACGCACGGAAAGGCATGAGCAGGCCGAGCAGCCGCTCCTGACAAAGAAGAAAAATATGGTGGCGAGGTTTTAATAAAGGTTGTAAAAACAATCCCAGTGAGCAGATTAACGAGTGCAGTACCTGACGGATGACCGTTTTTCTCTCTGATGGAGGGTGTTCGCTCCGTATCCGAGCCACCTCGCTCTCATTCTGGGCGTTGTGGTCATTGGAGAATGTGTGAGCGCTGAATGAACCATCCTCCTCTTGGACACCCAAAACTGCCCGAGCGTCTCCTGCATTGGCTATAAAGCTTCAGAAACAAAGAGACAACGTTACAAAAAAATCTATTTCATCCCTTTAATGTTGCTATAATGCATTAAACCATGTATTTATTGTTCATACAGGTCTGGTCCATCAATGTGAGCCACACAGGCTGTTGCTCCAGAAAAGGCCACTCTCAGAACCCAGTAGTGCAAAAAAGCATTTGGGTCTCCAACCTGCAGAGCAAAATAAAGCAGGAAAGGACGGTGCTTACTAGACAGGCAGGCACTGACACACGAGCTCCCCTTTGAGCCATAAAAGTTTAAATTTGGATGCTCACATTTTTTGGCATTGCTGCTGTGGAGAAATGTTATTCAATATGTGGCTTAATGTGTCAAACTGAACTCAAGTCTTGGCACAATTTAAATCAGGCTAACATGTCTGTGATATTCTGAATTTGTGCTCAGCCAATATCAGCTTACACTGCATGCGGGCACACTATGAGGAGGACTGCCCTGGGCTACAACTGCAGCCAAGATCAAACTGGCAGAATAACCACTGCAAGTTTCATAATGAAGCTGCAATAATGTCAGACATGGAAAGTAAATCAGGGAGATGATAAAAGGCCAGAAATTACTCTAATGATAAAATGAGTCGATGACACTCAGACTCTCACTTGGGAGTTAATTCAGAGCTCCTAAGTTTGCCTCCTTAAAGTAAAACTTGGAACATAAACTAGTCACACCAAACTGGATTAGCATGTTCACAAGGCACACCTTGGATTTTTTACAGTTCATACCTGAGCTTCCAGTGAAATATCATTGTCGAGCCTCTTGAAGGCATTCAGCAACGCCTCGCGGGTGTCTGGAACGTCACCTGGGCTGAAAACAGGGAGAACAATTGAGTGAATCGGATAAAGCAGGAGGCACCGGTCGAGAACAGAGACCAAAAACAGCACTACTGGAAAACAACACACAGGCCTATGTTGGTGTGGGTGTGCTGCTACCAGGTAAAGATGAAAATAAAATGAGAAAGAAGGAAATGTTTGCTAAGGCCAAACACTGGGGAGAAAAATTACACTTCTGTGAATCAGAACAGGTGACGGTCTACTAATGCTTTTGACATACTGGAAAGGCCAAAAGACAAAGAATGCATTTATAAACATCATACATTAACTGGACATTTTATTAGGTACACCTTGAAGACAACAGAAGATGCAGGCCACTACGACTCCTCGGGGGGCCAAACTGTGCCAAGAACATTTCCCCTATACTATTACACCACCAGCAGCCTGAACTGCTGATACACAGCAGGATGGATCTGTGCTTTCATGTTGTTTACACCAAATTCAGACCCTGTCATCCAAAATGTCACATCAGAATTTGAGACTCATCAGACAAGGAAAGCTTCTTTTGTCCAGTTTTGGTGAACCCATGCAAACTGGATCCTCAGTTTTCTGTTACTAGCTGACACCACTGGGCGGTCGTCTTGACCATGTCTACATGCCTAAATGCACTTAGCTGCTGCTGTGAGATGATCTGATTACCCAGTGAAAACCCATGCAATGAACACACATTTGTGAGGCAAACGCTGAGCTGAGTCCAGCAGAGGCTGCTTGAGAAAGTTTGAGAAACGAATTGCTCTCATTTTAATACAAAACGCCCGGGGTGGGGGGTTCTTTGTTTGTTTCTTTGTTTTTTAACACAGTGGCCTTTAGAGGTAGAAGTGTGTACTCTGCTGACTTTCACATTCCTCACCTGGTTAGATCAATTAATTCCTGCCAGTAGGTTCGAAGGCTGTTGAAGTAGAGCCTCTGAGCCTCCCTACTGAAGTAGTCGTTGGGGTGTTTGTGCCACTGCAAGATGGGACTGAGAGCCCTGCCGGCCTCCACCGCTGCCTCAAGCTCACACAGAGTGTTGTGGGGCAGCAGTGACACTGCTATGTAGTAAAACAACCTCTCACTCAGCGCCTGCAGAGAAGAGTTTGTTGCACAGGAAACTGTACAATTGCATAAAGACACACAGTGGCAAACATAACACAGAAAGGTGCATCGTGCCCCAACACTTGTGCAACCTTTCAAATATTTGCACATAATTAAATATTTACACATTGTTAGTTTGCAGATTGCACCAAAAAAATTCAATCACAATCGTTTGGATTTGCAAGCTACGCCTTTAGAGCAAAGAAAGCTAATCAGTTAAAATGCTATGCAGGATAACTGTGTCAGAGCTAGTGACAATAAATGTCACTGAGGAAAAATAGACCACAAATTATCAACAATTATGAGGTTTTTTACTCAATCTGACATGTCTGAGCGTTTTCTTTCAATATTAAATTCAAAACGAGCTAAATAATCAACTTTCCGGATAAAGTTTGATGAAGAAAATGAGGGTCTGCCAAGAAAAACAAGAAAGAAAAAGTAGTAAGGTTTGAGTTTGAGTCCAAACTACGCTGCTGGAGAAAAGTAAGATAACCAGTTAAAATGACACGCAGGCTAAGTGTCTCCGTTTACCTGTGCACAGGCGCAGCCAGCGTGGCCGTCGAACACGCCGAGCAGCATCCCTCGCGTCTGCAGGCACGTGGCTGCGCTGCGGCGATCTTCGATGGGAGCGTTGGCTGGCAGCTGATTACTTTCGAAACCCATCACCGAAGACACATTTTTCCCATCAAACTCTGGCACCTGGGATTACACCATGAACAGTAAACTACAGCAATGCTACTACGGATGGCAAAATGCATTTTATCTACAACCCAACAAACCTTAAAGCTGTACTCGTTGGCTTTGAGAATGGAGTTGACCTGCGGAGGGGTGAGGATGTAGCTGTGGAGAACTGAGGATGTCTGGTAACTTCTTGATGGCTGGCGTCGTTGCCACATGTGAGCCGACTTTCTTGAGGCAGGTAGGTGAGCTACAGGCCCAAACTGGGACTGGTGTTGTTGGCATGGTAACAGACTGGAGGCCAAGACCTTGGAGCGAGGCAAAGCCCTGAGCAGCTGAGATGTCACAGGCATGGCTGACGGTACCCTGCAGGCAGGCGCGCACACACACACTCTGCAGTGCTGATGTAACCACACCTATCGAAGAGGTACAGCGGTCAGAGAGCAGCAGATGGAGGTCCTTTTTTTTTAAGCTGCATTCATCAGCAGAGGGGCAGAGTGTTCCTGGCATAGACCATTAAGCAAACAATGTGCAAACAAACTGGGATGATGTGACGAGGTTTTGCAGCTGGTCGTAAGCTTTATGACAGAATAACGTAAAAACAGTTTTTCCACAGTAACTGCCGACATGATACTTGAAAGTTAATGTTCAGACAAATCCTTTAAACCTGACTCCTGCAGTGACCAGTCACATATTTTGCCTGTGGGCAATTCAGATTAAATCAGTTCGCTGGTTAAAAGTTGGGCTGTTGATTGACTGCTTGCTGTACTGGAAACTTTATTGAGCCCAACATTACTGTGAAACAGAATAGATCAAAGTAAGGGATCCATGTAAAGATGAGTGGCAGCGATGGAATAGCAATATATGGTTAATATTTAGTAAAAAATACATGAATTTCAATACTTCTGTGCGCAGGAATACTTGTGTTGAGGAGGGGATCTTTAAATAGTTGTGATCTCTGTATCGCCATTTCTTTAGCGCTCAAACACACAGCATGCTGACCAACTACATACTGGATGAACAAGTCCTTCATTGTTTGAAATAGGGCTGCCACGATTAGTCGACTAGTCACGATTACGTCGACTATCAAAATCGTCGATGACTGATTTAATAGTCGACGTGTCGTTTGAAGCTTTGTAAGATCACAAAAGACGCAGGAATAAGTAGTAGAATTTAAGAGTGTAATAACGGACTGAAACAGAAGATGGCAGCACTGCATGTACAAGGATGCCAGCTGCCGTTAAACCCCGAAGAAGTCATATAAACATGCTTATATGACCTTCTGAAGTTTGAACCAAGCATCAGAATGGGGAAAAAAGGTGATTTTAGTGACTTTATATGTGGCATGGTTGATGGTGCCAAAGGGATGGTTTTGAGTATTTCAGAAACTACAGATCTACTGGGATTCTACCAAACAGGCATATCTAGGGCTTACAGCCAAAGGTCTGAAAAAAGTAGGTGAAAAAGTAAGTGGGTGAAAAAGCATCAATGCCAGAGGTCAGTAGAGAATCACCAGACTGCTTTAAGCTGATCGGAAGGCAACAGTAACTCAAATAATAACTAAGGTATGCAGAAGAGCATCTCTGCATGCACGAAATATATCAAACCTTGAAGCAGATGGGCTACAGCAACAGAAGACCACACCAAGTGTCCCTCCTGTCAGCTAGTAACAGGAAACTGAAAAATTCACACAGACTCATGGTGCCTTGTATTAATCCTTGTGGTGTGGGGGATGTTTTATTTGCACACTTTGGACCCTTCAGTACCACATGAACATTGATAAAACGCCACAACCTACTCGAGTATTGTTGCTGATCATATGCATCCCTTTATGACCACAGTGTACAATCTTCTGATGGCTGCCTCCAGCAGGATAACACACCACGTTCATTGCACTCAAATAGCCTTCACAGTCAACAGATCTCAATCAAATTGAGCAATTTTTGATGTGGTGAAACCAGAGATTCAGATCATAGATGTGCAGCTGACCAATCTGCAGTAATAGTCTAATGCCATTGCGTCAATATGGACCAAAATCTCTGACAAATGTTTCAGGCACCTTGTTGAATCTGTGCCACAAAGAGTTAAGACAGTTCTGAAGGCAAAAAGGAGGTCCAAACCAGCACTAGCAATGTGTACCTAATAAAGTAGCTCCGGTGAGCGTGTACTCTCAACAAAATTGCTCTTATTCATAAATTAAATTTGCATGAACACTGTGTTGAATATTCAGAGAAGAAATGTCAACCCTCAAAGATATTGTTACAGTGATTATGTCCCATAATCTCAGATAGGGGCAGTGTAGAGCCTCGTTTCGTTTATATAGTTTGACGAGGTTTAACCATTTCTGTCCCGAAGTATTAACAAAAACCTGGATTAGAGATAGCGCCACTGGAGACGACATCTGGCGTGAGTTGTACTCTGCACTCTTCTCTATAGGTCAGCAACTCTGCACACTGACTGTTAAAAATAGCTCTGGCAGTAACTCGCCCCTGACATTTAGTTCTTGAATAATGATCTGACTGGTCAGGACGACCCAGTAAACCGGATCCTCACTGCAACTGTTCATAAAATCTGCCCTCATTTCATAATTTAAGACGAGTCACGAGAACAGGGTGAAAAGAGAAACCAACAGATATGAAACTTCCTCAGCTGATTCTGAAAACAGTCAGATACCTTTATGTATTTAAAATGGTAAGAAGCTACATATCCAGACATGCAAATAAGGCAGTGTGCATACACTTCCAGCAGTCAAACCTTAATAGAATAAACAAGCAAATGTGTACTTTGAGCGTTTTCTTTCCACTAGTCTAAAAAAAGAAAAGAAAGGGGAAAAAGACCTGTATTACGGAAGTAAAATAGCGTCAGAACTGTAAAAATAAAATTACCAGCTCCTAAAAAGACGTTTCCGCTCCATGTTTCGCCTGTTATATCTACAGACCCTCAAAATGTGGAAAAACTCTTAAAGTGTGCGGACAGTGATGGAGCAACAAAGGTGATGGATGCTCGGGTAAAAACGTACTCCTTACAGTGACAGCGTCTTGCAGGCTGACCCCATATGGAGAAAGCCCAAACTATGTGTGACCACAGACCACTGAGGGCCCGTCCCAGCTCGGATCTCTGCAACAAAGTTGCCATGTTTGTTGTCATCACTAGCCTTTCCTTGCTAGTTGCAAAGCAGGTCTGTAAACCAACCAGCCAGTATCGGAGGAGCCCGACTAAAAACATGGAAGCGCAGTCTCAGAGCCACAACATGACAATAAAATAGGAACAGGAAAGCTGTCAAACAAGGTTAGTTAAATGGGTACAGTAGCCAAATTCATGCTAACGGCTGCTAGTGGTGTCCAGGTTACACCCACCAAACTGGATACTGTTTGCTTACATAAGACGCGACTACACCCGGGAAAAATCCTCCGGACTTCAACGCATCTTAACCTGCGAGAGTGAAAAGTTCAAACGAGGTTCAAAGTTGTGGCTTACCTCAACCAGCGGATGTAAAGAAGTTATTTGAGCTCATGGCTTAACGCCGACCCCTCTGTGTATCATTCGGGAGCGCCGCCCGGTGGAGTGAACTCTGATTGGCTAAGGGCTGGCAGACGTGATGACGTCGAAGCATAACCACATGCACAAAGTCAGAATGTGCTTTTTAAAGCACCGCTTCTAGATGGGTCACACAGCAGTTCTGATCCTAAGAAAAGCGATCCGCTTTTTATTTTTTAGTATATGTATATTTTATAATTTAATAAACAATTTTATAATCTGTACATTTATAATTTTTTATTTTGTTTCTGAATTTACAATTTGTCATTTGAAGAATAAAATAGTCTTAAAATAAACCAGAAAAAAAAAGATTTGTTAAGTACATCTGTTCCTCTTATCCTTCTAAATATCCACTCAGGCAATCAAGTGGCAGCAACTCAATGCATTTAGGCATGTAGACATGATCAAAACGAACTGCTGAAGTTCAAATGGAGCATCAGAGTGGGGATGAACAGTGATTTAAGTGACTTTGAAAGTAGAATGGCTGTTGGTGCCACACTTCTCCGGGTTTCACAGCGAGTGGTCCGAAAAACAGAAAACATCCAGTTCACTAGGTGAAAATGCCTTGTTGATGTCACAGGAGACTGGGCAGTCCGGTTTGAGCTGATAGGAAGACAACAGTAACTCAAATAACCACACGTTATGCAGGTATGCAGATGATAATCTATGGTATGTTGAAACTTGAAGCAGATGGGCTACCTTGGTTGGGCTATGGATGGATTTAAATTTGATGTCAGCAAGACGTTTTAAAAAAATAGGATTCGGTCTATTTAGCACCGCACTGCAATGCTTCTTCTTTTAAGAACACTTTGTGTATTAATGAGCCCAGTTTCTGTACTATTGAAAGAAAATTATTAATATTTTTTCTTGAGTTCAGCAGCTTGGAGGTGTTCTAATGTCTTCACAAGTCTGGAATCCAGGCAGGCCAGGTTAGTCAGTTAACCTATGGAACCACCATACTGTAAATCGTGCAGTGCAGTTAAGCTTGCTGAAATATTTCCCAATTTTTTTTTCAATGCACCAAACCTCTTTGTAGGAGTTACACCGTTCATCATTGATGGTGTCTTCACAGATGTAACACCATGTGTACTAATGCAATACCATACCATGGTAGCATGAACAGTGCACTGGTAGCGTGCCGGATTTGGAATATGCAACAGCAAAAAGCAATGAGAACATTCCCCACTATGCCTGAGGTAACAGAGCCAGAGGTATTTCAGTAAAGCATCTGCATTAAAAGGCACACAGTCAAGAAAGAAAACCAAGACAGAGAGAAATAAAAAATAAAAGATTATAACTTTTTCATGCTGGCCAGTGTTTTTCTAGCTTCAGTCAGGAACCTTCCTCTATACAATTAAAATTCTGTTTGGATTTACGTATATATAAACAAAATAAAACACCCCCCCCAAACACATATTTCTTATGGAATAAAATAAGGAGACTGATTTTTTTAAATCTATGAGCATGTTTGATTCATCTAAAATCCAGTGGTGACATGTAATAGTGTTGCTTACTGTCAACAAGAATCCACCAACATACCCAGAGATGTTAAATATATTGTGTTATAAATAATATTGGGTTCATAAGAATATGAGCATGTACATCATCCTTTGTTTATATAGCTACTGGATACGCTACTATTCTTTACCTAAAAAATAAAATAAAATTTAATAAAAAAATGTCAGAACAAGATGATTTTCATGTCATAAAAAACATTTAATCAATACAAAAACATCAAAAATATGTAAAAAAATTTGAATATTTACATCAAAATCAGCAGTAAAAACCACTTATTACAGAACCACTTATTAAAATAAGTGCAAAAAGGACAGAATCTGTAAACAGTAAACATCTGTGAAAGAAATGCAGCTAATTAACAAAGATGATATCAACTATCTAGCAACGAATTTTAAATTAGGAACCTCTCATCCACCAGAGTCTTGTTGGCGAGGTTCTTCCTTCCCAAACTGTTACGCAAAAAGCGAAATATCTGTAAAGAACGAGAAGGTTGATTACTGCGAGTACTTTTTAGGCGGTGCTGAGAACATGCAGTACGGACAACAAATACTGACCACTTGCTGCACGTATGTAAGCACAGCTGCAAGCACAAAGCTCTGGGATCCAAGGTCGACGACACAGAAAAACAAGGTGTCAAAGATCAGCAGTGTGGCCTCGTTTCCATAATACAGCACGTCACTAAAAGTGTGCGCCTCATCTGCCACGAGAAATGCAAACAGACATCATGTACACACACGTAGGTGGAGACAAACAAACTGAAATGTACTCTGGCCCAGACCATCACCATTGTAAAAGATGCTCTTCTCAGTGGGTTCAAGAAACTCCATCCCTATGACACTCTCAAACATCAGCTTGTCCTTCACTATGTAGTCCATGTCAGAGTGGGCCTTTTCAAATGATACGACATAAGACAGAAATAAGCAAACTGTTCTACTAGAATCAGGTCAGATCAAATTCTGCTGCTTTTAGTTTGCTGAGTGAGTTTATTCTTGAGTGTTTGTACTAACATGGTCAATAACACATCCCAGGAAGTGGTTCATGGCCTGGTAAGCTTTGAAGTGCGGCTCGAGCGAGCTGAGCGTGGATGCGTCTGTTAGTCGTGATGGCTGGTTCCTCTGGAGGACAGGACACAATCAACTCCTTTAAAGGCACTTATGAATAAAAGTTACCAAACTGATAAAAGCTCTGAGAAAAAAAACCCCAAGAAAAACACTGCTTTGACTTCATATCCAAAATGTTTATGAGTTGTACTGCAAAGACAAGACCTGAAGCTAAAATTTGTCCGTGTGATAGTTTAGTGCAACACCACAGACAGTATAAAACATGCGTGTAGCTACCGTGATGTCGCCCACTTGTTTGGGGAGTCCTGTTGCCATCTTGGTGTTTTGAAACCAGATGTGGCGAGTGGGGATGGGTCTGACTATTAAATCTGATGCTCATTGGTTAACGACTTGTCATTTCAAGCTCACTGTCAATGCTAAAACACCCTTCCTGAAACTTAGAATGACTCAGAGATACAAAACAGACTGAATGTTTTAGTCAGTATGACCTGAAGTCAGTGACTGAGACCTTAACAGTGAACAGGAAAGTGTTTAGGGAGATTTGGACAGAGGGTCTATTTTACATAAACTTTTTACAACCACATCTGTCACCCCCTGGTGGCCTTACAAAAGAATGCAAGCTTAAAGTACTTCTGTGTTGGCTTCACTTTTAAACCCCGGGAACCACATTTTATATGATTTGTGTAATACCAATTTCTACTACAAGACTGTGCAGTGATATTTGTGATGCAAAGAAAAGAAGCCAAATAAATGTAAACATCAGAGCAGCTTTTCCATGGCTGTCTGTCATTACTGGTAGAGTACATATGTTTAACAAGTTCCGTTCAGACAACTGCTTTAAACACTTTTACTCTCTTATTAGAGGGATGGGCAGCTGTACTGATCAGTCTGCAGACAAACAGTACCATTAAACAGAACATTCATAGCTGAGGTGCAGACATGACTGTGGTCAGGACTTACCCTGCTGATTGATTCCTGTATTCTTTTATACTGCACCCCCAGACGGCTGGTAAGAGACACCTGAAAGGTCTGGACTTCTGTGTTGGGGAGTAAACCCCTCTGAGCACACAGTGACTCCTTAAAAAAATAAATTAAAAAAATCATGTAAGTCAGCTGAAAACACTAGTGAGAGGTAGACTAAAAGCTTGTTGGGGTACATACGGCTTCTCTTCTCAAATTGTTGTTCATTTCCTCCATGTTTGTATCTGCATGTCCATGAACCGAACGGCCATGAATGTAGTATCCAAAGCAGCGATATGATAAGATAAACACAGAAATCTGCACGGAAACAAACACAAAAAAATGTTTATCCAGGCCATAAAGACAGAAAAAATGGCTTCATGCAATGCACGCTACTTACATTACTGACTGAGCAGAGATCTACAAACTGACGGATTTTGTCCTCCACAAAGTGTGCATAAAACACAGTGAAGAAAATCACCTGTAGGGTTTAAAGGACATCTTTTAAGGGGTTCAAAGTGGTACATTTCACTGATACCTTAGGAAAGAATGAGGTGAGAATGGATGTGAAGGAAAGAAAAGTTAAGTGAGCAAATGGAGGCTGTGCACCTGCAGAAGCCCAATGCAGAGCCACAGCGTGGCTGCCACACCATAGCGCAGTGTCAGGCTGTATGAGGGGGTGTATTCTTCGGGAGATCGCTGTAAATTTGACCAGGGGTCCCTCAAGGCCAGGTTTGAGAAGCCCAGCACCTAGATAAGACAGGATGGCATGTCAGCAACAAGAATTTGAGATGTAGCAAAAGCTGCAAAATGAACGAAGTGTCCATAATTGTGGGAGATGTACCTCAAGGAAGAAAAGCACAGTCATGATCTGAAAAGTCGGATTGATCTTGCGGATTGTCTGAATCTCATTCCATTCATTGGCCACAAAGTAAGTCCTCCAGATGCTGACTGGCGAGGTGTCATGTTTTGATTCGCCACTCACTGAAACAGTAGTCAATGTGGATAATTATTTTAAGCAACTAGTCATTTACCACTTATGAAGCTAAAAGTAAGCATGTTGATACCTGGCACAGATCTATTAGTTTTAGTTCGTGGCCTCTCCCAGTCGATGAGAAATATATCAACCGTAACCTGCAGGGCCAGCTTATGGAGAAACTGGACAGCCTTGGATACAATCACACCAAATAACACATTTTCAGTATTCCAGGTTGAAGCCTACCATCTAGCTTTCAGCAAGGATACTACTCATTGTTATATCTGCTCAGCTGGTGTCTAACCTTTAGAGCAAAGGCGCAGCCGATGTATGTCACAAACTGCTCCTCCTGAGCCGGCAGTGGTAACAGGACCGACACAAACTGTTGGGCCTAAGCAGACACAGACACAAATAAGTACCATAAAGCAGCCAGCAATCACTACATCTAAATATTAACAGTGCTGATAAGGAAAGGTAGAGGAGGAAAAAGACTCGCCTTTAATGTCTAAAGAGTGGAGAGAAGAAAACAAAAGCTGTTAAAAGCCATGCAAAAAGACTGAAGTGGAAAAAAAACTAGAGAAAGGAGACATTGACATTCATATTAAAGAGCTCACAAGAATATAAATAATCCTATAAAAGAAAGACCTGCTGTTTAAGGGAATGAGACATACTTTGTAAAAGATAAGCCAGTAGAGTCCAGTTCCCACAGTGACAGCAAAGAAAACATTGGCCAGGTCACCAGCATAAAACAACAGAAACTTCACCATCGTCTGAAGAAAGACAGGAGAAACCAACATTACTTCATGTGGTTACAGCGACAGATAGTTCTGAAGTACATTAAAGGATAAAGGCACAGTACCTCCAGATCAATGAGGGAAGATGCAATCCTCCTCTTCCAGCTGATGGTCTTCAGCAGGGAGTAGAGCACGGCCACCCCACCCAACACACCCAGAGCAATCTAAGCAAGAAAAAAAAATCAGAGTTGATCCTGCATCGCTTTGTGCTGTAACAGCAGCTGCATACAAGAACTCCTCCCCTGTGTTTCATCAACATTTCTTTCAAACTTTTACTCACATCTGTCTTTAAGCGAGCCTCACTCTGATCCATCTCATACTCTACAGCAAAGGTTGTCTAGAAGAACACAAATTAATTCAGTGCAAACACTCAAAAACTTGCTTCGAGATAAACAAATCAACTAATTTAGTCAAACTTAACAACTGAGATCAAGGAATTAGGTGTAATCGTCAAAATTAAGCTTTAAACTGAAGCATAATGATGTCGGAGGTCCTCAACAATGTGCGAGTGTGCGACCCACTCACAGCCACAGTTTGAGTGTTGAGATCCGTGATGAGAACATCTGTGTAGGTCACAGTCATTAGAGGGGGGAACACCTTCCCTTCCTGGGTTCGTGGAACCAACTGAAACCTACCAAACACGTCTCATCAATACCAGCAAAACCAATCAATCAATCAATGCTTTATTCGCCACATGCAGGTTGCCCTGCAGTGAAATGGGACCCCCCCCCGACCTTACACACACAACACAGACATTACATGGAGATACAAGTCGGAGATCGGTAGCGTTACAGAAAAAACACTGAAATATACACAACAATGGGAAAGTACAAGAGGAAAAAAAGAGACCTCTACTCGTGCTGTGCTTCCATGGTAGGACAGCATGAGAACAGGAAACAAAAAAACTCCTCTGCACAAAAAGCACATAAATGCCCACAGCACAACTTGTGAAAGACATTACAAGCCACAGGATTGGGTGGGGGGTGAGGAGTAATCCGAAGCGAACACAGCAGCCGCCCTGCACAGCGCTACCATTCCAGCGCGGCACACAGACCCGCCGTGTTCCCCCGCAGGAAACAAGCATCGAAGGCGTTTGGAAAGGGAGGGGGATGAGTGCGTGCTTATCAGTGTAAGTGTATGTGTGTGCGTGTCCAGAGTTCAGCTGAGACAGTGTCCTTCGCCCTATCAGGCTAAGTAAACAGTCTGCCAGCCAACCCAGGTGGCCTTGCATGGAATGGGAAGAATAGTCAACACACAGTCATTATCTGGGAGTTTTTGTTCGGCTCTAGCCTTGGACACTCCGACACTGGTCTCTCAATCTCCCGTTGGAGAACCGCGAGCCTCCCCATGATGGTATCAAACTTCTGTTCCGTGGTGTTGTCATCCTTTTGATTCTGAGACACCACAACTGCAGTGAGCCGTTCTGCGATGTGATCCAACTTTCGCTCAAAGATGTCATTTTGAGCAGGCCTCTCCTTGATGTATCCCAATATACGCTCAATGGTGTTATTTTGAGTCTTCACGGCAGCTGTAAGCGTCTCCAAGGTCTTAACCATGCTGCTTTCGTTGTGAGAAGTCGCGCCTCGTCCCATCGTTTCAATCCCAGCGGGCAGCCTTGGGGGGGTTTGAACAGCCGGTTCCGCTCTCTTAATTCTCCGATAAGCCAGGGCCAAGCCAGCTCTGATCAGCAAGAACCCTGTTATCATGGTTCCGAATAGGTAGATATCTTCAGCGTCCTCGATCGACAGTTCCGCCAGGCACATGATCCTCCATTTCTGCCACCCGTCCATCGTGTATCCGGCAGGGAAAGTCCCTCCAGGGCACTCGGGCTCTCCCGAGCCCAGACTTCTCGTTGAGAAAAGGGTGTCAATAGCATTCAGAGACCAGTTGATCAAATCCATAATTCTCTTTTAGGTCTTAGAAAACGACAGTGAGAGACTGTTCCAGGGAAAGTAATACACACAAGACAGGACAAGGACACAAGAGGCTAAGCAGGGAAGATAAGGGGAAGGAGGAGGAAGTGCGACCGCCTTCGCCGAGAGCCAAACAAGAAACCATCAGTAAGAACTCATAAAAACATGAGTTTCCTTATTTCCACAGCGGGAGCCTACCTTATTTTAACACTGCTGGCTACACGGATGACTTTAGGCTGAGAACTTGTGCTCTTTTCTCTTCCGCTCAGGGTGTCGACGAGAAACATTCGTCGAGACAAGTACCAGTTGTTCATGCTCTCTGTATAAAAACAAAATCATTTGTCAAAGAAATGCAAGAAAAATCACACTTATAGCTGTGAAAAAGTATTTACCCCCCTCCTTCTTATTTTTTGGCTGCATATTTGTCACACTTACGTGTTTGAGGTCATCAAACAAATTTTAATCAGAAGAAGAGAACCTGAGTAAACAAAAAAAAAATCTGACACAGTGCCAGGTAAGGTTGGATAGCTTTTTTCCCCTTTAATAAACCATCATTTAAAAACTTCATTTTGTACTTACTCTGTCTTCCTTTGTTTGATTATTTTTTGTTTGATTATTGGAAACATGTAAGTGTTTGTGGGGGGCAAATGCTTTTTCACAACAGTCTATATAAATCCAACCTTGGTTGATGAATCGTCCATTGTATTGCTGGTTCTGGATCAGTGTGGGCAGGGGTAGAAGTTTTGTGTTTTCTCCTCCACCGAGGTCCAGGAAGACGTCATAGAACAATGGTTCGGGGTGGGTGGCAAACAGCTGTGCTACTGAGAGAACACACTGCGCGCACACAGACAGCGTATATTACCACTCAGCATTTTAGAGAGTTTGTATTCTTTCTCTGAGTCAAGTGAAATAAAAGAAACTCACACTTTCTTTGTAAGCTGTCCCAAAGCTGAAGGCTGCTGCCCGTTTGGTTTTTGGCTGTGGACAAAGCTAAAAGAGCAAGGAGAAGAAGAAGACAACATGCTTAACACGGAAAAACTCCAACTCTTTTAGTTAGGCAAGAATCACAGAATAAGTTAACAAAACTATCGGAATACTTCATGTAAAGGATAACATCATGACACAGTGATTCTGTTACACTCGATACATCGCAAGACAATAATCTGCAATACAATTAGACATCTTTACAGATAAACAAAAACTAACATTAAAAGGGAAAAAGGGGAATATTCACTGTTTCGTTTTCTTATTAGTAATAAACTCACAAAATGTCCCAATTTACAATTACAATTTACATTCACCGGACACTTTAAACACTCTTAATTCTTCATGGCACAGATTTGACAAGGTGCTGGAATCATCCCGCAGAGATTTTGGTCCATATTGACATGACAGCATCGCACAGTTGCTGCAAATTTATTGGCTGATAATACATGATGTGAATCTCTGGTTCCACCACATCCCAAAAGCGCTCTACTGGATTGATATCTGGTGATTGTGGAGGCCATTTGAGTACAGTGAGTTCACTGTACTCATTTGGCTCTTAAACAGCTTCTGCAAATAAGTCTACTTTTCTAAGGGGCTGTGCTGTAGAGTAGTATTCAAAGGGTTTTACCTGCAGATTTTGTCCTCCTACTTGCTCCCATCTGAGGAACTCTCCTCTGACATTGTAGACAGCAGCAAGCAGTCTAAAGTCTGTGTTCTGACAAAAATCACACACAACAAAAATGTAATTTAAAAGAACATTTAGCTTTTTAATTTTACATCTCAATTTAAGGTGCCAAGAAATGTTTATGTTCTGCTATCATTTTCTCTCACAGTTATTTTTATTACTATTCTGTTTTAATGTAAAGAGGCTTAAAGTCAGGTACTTACCTTGTTTTTACCTCTGAAGCTAAACCCAATTGGAACAGGATCAGTCTGAAGCATGCGACTGGCAAGTCCTGGTCCATCCCCGTAATAAAGCCACGGCAGATTAGCTCTCCTGAAGAGTTGTGAGCATTCACTCAGGGTAAACTACAACAGGATTCATTCACGTTTAGAGAAAGGTCGCATAATTTATACATGATTACCAGTAAGAAATGCCTTGGGTTGAGCTCAAAGCAGCCATGTATCTGAAGATGTTGTTGAAGAGTGCACAGGCATCTGTAGATGCACTGCTGAAAGAGTGCATGTTCATCACACACATGTTTCCAAGAGCCTGACACGCCGTCAGGTTGGAGAAGCCCTGTAGGAACACGACTTGTTTACACAGCACTGCTAAATACATCAGAATAATACCGGCACACAGCACTCGTAACAAAGCACATTACACATATTTTAAAAGCCACCTCAAGGGTTGGCTTTAAAAAAATCTAATGACTTGTGACAAGTGACATAGTAGGGACATTGTTTATGACAATATTGGAATGTGACTTAAACTTGCTTCCCATGATTTTAGATAAAGAATTACTTATAAAATACATAAGGGCTTAGATTTACAAGGCAAGCTGAGGAAGAGGAGTAGAGGTTTTCCAGGAACCAGGCTGACTGGACACTGAACTTCTGCAAGGGGGAAAAACAGATGAGTTAAAAAAAAAAAAAAAAAAAAAAAAAAGACAAAGAAAGAAAGAACAAAAAAAAAAAAAAAAAAAAAAAACATCAAAAAATTTACCAAGAAATCAGAGAGAAGGAGACTCACCAACTGAGAATAAGTGACAGTGGGATTGACATTGGTGGAGATGATAACAAGAGGGAAACATAAACCTCCTCCCTGGGGAGAGAGAAAAAAATAAATCACAAAACAATCACAGATGAAATCCCAGAGCCTCTTAATTTAATGATGTGGGATATTTAAGATGTCAAAAGGGTCAAGATTGTCTGGACTCACCGGGATGTTAGGAGATTTACATGCACAAGAGGTATTAACGTAGGCAGCCAGACATCTCTCACACCTAAAAGGCAATTTTAAGTATCACTCCATTTCTCACATACCATACAAACAAGATCTGCAGTCAAGGCAGACTTTACTACAACTCAGACAGAACTAGCAGGAGTAAAAAAAAAAAAGTCTGTGCATACAAAAAGAACGCTATGTCCAGATAAACAGAATCATCTTTTTGGGATCAACATTGGACATTTTAAAATCTCTAATGCTGCCTTTCTGTGCCACAGTGGAACAGTGAAATCATCTGTTTCGTTCAAAGTACAGTCTCTGAACGAAATGAGACAGTACTTATTAATCTCTTCAAATATGCAGATTGTATTCAGACAAAATACCTGTCTCCATTCCTGTTTGGTACCGACAAAGCAGGACTGTCTTCATCGCATGTTTCACACCTGGCCTCTTCCAAGAGGGTTCCATTGAGATCTCTTTCCACTGAAAAACAAAAACAACCTTTCATGCAGCAAATGCACAATTATTATGGTTTTTCATTCAATTTATTAGCTTATTAGTTTGAGAGGGAGATTCCCTCTGCACAGGTTGCCAACACAGGGTCACAGACAACCATGCACATTCACATTTCATGTCTTCAGGCTGTGCGATGAAGCTAGAGAGAGCTTGCATAAGCAAAGTAAGAACACACAAACTCCACACAGAAAGGTCCCCAGCTGGATGGCAGATTCAAACCCAGTACCTTCTTCTATGACAGTACCAACCACTGTACCACTGTGTACTGCATTCCTATTACCAGTGACTCACCCAGGACATCACCAGGGGGGCACTGGCACTTTCCGTCATTACTGAGGCCGCCTGGACAGCGAATACAACCAAACCCATCTTTTGTGACGCCCTGTAAATAAAAACAGAGAACACTGTAAGAGCTCACATAACGTAAGATACAAACTATCTTACATGAAATTAAAAAAAAAAAAGGAAATAAAAGTGAAAGACTATACGTACCGGTTTGTTTGGGAGACATTTCTCACAAGAAATGGACGCTTTATCAGTGGTAACAGTTTTGTATCCACTCTGGCAGACACAGCTCAGTCCTGAAAACAGTAAGAAACCCAATTTAAACTTTGAGGGAACGCTGGATATGTCGCGTAGCTTTCAGCTCAGAGATATTAATGCAATGACAACCCCTCCAAAATGTTTTAAACAATGTTTTAGCAGTGTTTTTATGTGGTGTTTATGCTGTATTTTGTTTTGTTTTTTTGCCGTTTTACTCGTATACACTGAGAGCCACATTTAAGGCAAACTTCTACTGCTTTGAAATGGACAGTAAAGTTTTCTGATTCTGAAACCTCAGGCTCTCATTCTTTGCTAGTAGTAATAAAAATACTAGATGTAAAGAGAGTGTGCAACAAAAGAATAACCAGCGAAATGCTACATACAAAAAGTCATCATCACATTTCTCTTTAGTGGTGTTAGAGAGGCAAACTAAATGGTGGATGGAGGACATACTCGTGTCTCCTCTTGAAGGTGAACTGTGTTCATGCAAAATGATCTGAATTTTATACGTTTTTTTTACAAGTAAAGACCAAGCGAGGAAGTGGCCCTGCCACAATGTGTCACAAAACAATGACAGGCACACATCCTTCTTGATTGGCAGGTTTAGTTGCATGTATCTCATGTTCTTCAGTCTTTCTTTGTTCTTTCTAAAGGAATTGTTTCTGCAGTTTCTGCAAACAGAATAAAGAGCAAATACACAGGATACAGGATGTGATTTCACAAGCTTTGATCTACACATCCTCTACTGAGTTTTCTTTTTTTTTTTATGAAAAAAAGGGGATGACATTTATCTTCCCCTCTAAGCTTAATGCTATCTGTAGGCCAAACTACAACGAAATGAGAATCCAACTTTCACTGCCAGCATTCCTAAGTAGACTGATCCTGTATCCTTCTAAACCCACACTGATCCATGCGAAGCTCTTCAATCAGCAGCAAACAAGTGCCAGCAGACATTTGGAGCATAAAAACTACCCCTGGCTAAGTAAATGAAAGCAATTCAGAGCAGCAGATAGGCTTAGGGTTATGACAAAATATGACAAACTACAAGTACTTACTCCTGAGTGTCAAACTGATAATCTACATCAGAAATTATTATTGAGGAGAAATGTGCAAATTCTTATTTCAATTTGTTGCACTGTTTGTTGGCTTTGAAAGTGATGGCATAACTGCACTGATGTTAAGTAGGGGCAAACACACTCGAGTGTGAAAAGATTAACCCTAACCACCCCGTCACTCACTGTATGAATCAGAAGTTAGAACCAAGTCCTTGATGCTGGATTCCTTTAAAAGCAGACAGTTTTCATAGTCTAGATAATCTGCTGTGGTCTAGTTCTCTGTTAATTTAAGTACTGTGCAAAAGTCTTGAAGCACCCCTCATTTCTTTATATTTTGCTTCCAAGGAACCAGATCTTCTTGTAATGTTTTTTTAAAAGCTGCCTTGAACAATAGTTCTTCAGTTTTTCTCAGTGTAATCCTTATACCCAACAATTTTAAGATGATTCACATATGACTCATTCAATCATAAACCCCCCCCACCAAATGGTATTTCAGTCAGTGGTGTCAGAGATCTTGTGAAAATTGAAGGAATTCGGAACACAGAGAAATCAGGTACAGCAATGTCATTAATTTATTTTCTGTGGTGCCTATAACGGGAGACGAACCCAGACATGCCTGAAAGCGAGAGCCACGTGTGAGCTACCGATGACGATTTTTAGTTAACAAAAACCTCCATGTTTTGCAAAAACGGGCAAGAAAACTGTCCCCACTAAAGCTGGAAACGACAAACTTGTTTCATCAAGTGAAGCAAAAAAAAAACCCCACTGCATGAGTACATAGAGGGTGTGACGGCACAGGAGGAGGAGATACGAGCAGCTGGAGATGTGCGACACAGAGTAAACAAATTACTCAACCAAGTGCTCGGTAGCTTCACTTCATATGACAGGAAGAGCGAACGGCGGGTGGAAATCACTGATTCGCAGCTGGTTACAAACTTGACACAGGATACAACATCCCAGGTAGAAAATATTTCTTCAGTTTTTAAATTTTAGTATATGATAACATTGTACAGCTCCCGGAGTTACACGGTTAAGTTACTTTTGCTATTGTTAAACTAAAGTGTTGGGCAATCGTGTAATAAAGTGAAAGCACTACCCGTTATGCTCTTTTTCCTTCTTACATTTGATTTATGTGGTGACTCTATAATGCTGCTGCTGCTGCTGCTGCTGCTGCTGGCACTTTGTGGGAAAAGATTCACACTTTCGGTTCAATGGTTTCAGTGTCTGATTTGGAAAAGGAGGGAATAAAACATTCAACATTTCTCATTGCTTCATCTTGACAAAGATGAAGCAGCAAACATCCAAAGAAGAGCTTTAAATGTCCTCAAAGAAGCCTGGAGAACGTTTCCTGAAGAGTACTTAAAACATTACAAGAACGTTGGTCTAAGAAAGTTCACGGTGTGATAAAGAATAACGGTGATCATAATAAATATTGGCCTTCAAGCTGGTTAGAATTGAACAAACTCTGTTTTTGCCCTATCTGCAGTACTTTTATTTTGTGAAAGATTGAGAAACACCGTCAAAAGTGGAATAAAAGGACTTAACATCCAGTCTTTCTGTGGTTAAAGTGATACAGAGTGCTAAAACAGAGTTTATCCATATGTAATTTTGCTAATAGGGAATCCTACTTAATTCTTTCTAGAATATAATCAAGAGTAAACCTGATCAATATGATGAATGAGAAAATGTGGTTTGAGTAATAAAATGGTTTTAATGCCTGACTTTTGCCTAGATTCTGGGCACATTGTTACAACTACGGTGTGTCCTTGTCTCTCTCTATGCGAGTCTCTGATCCATCATGCATGATTTTGAATAAAAGTATTATATTGAGTACATTGCTATTGATAAACACAGAGTCATGAAGACAAAAGGTATATTCACATGTGACAGAGCTGAAAAGAAGTAAAGCAGTTGAAGTGTCATGATATCATATGTAATTGAGCTAATGAGAAATCATGTTCGTGTACAACATAGAAAAAAAGAAAATGTAACTATCGTGATAAAGTGAGCTTGAATTTGCCTTAAATTATGTGGGTGAGAGGTCAGAGAGAACGGGAGAAACAACAGGATGGGCCTCAACAAGCAAGCCATGCTTGGTAAGAGGAGAGAAAGAAGGGGAAAAATGGGAGGAGAGAGAGCAGGTGAAGTGCCTGACAAATGAGTATAAAAGAGGGCTCTTAGGAAGGTTGTTCTTCCTCTAGTTTCCTGCAATGGCTAGAGAAAATTAATCACTACATCTTTTCCCATTTGACAATAGAAAAAAAACAACAACAAAAAACAAACAACAACAAAAAAACAAAACAACGATGGTCACCTTTTCCACATATACATATATCATACACCCATAAAGTCTGGGGAAAGTATTAGATGAGCACAGGCACTTTCTGAAGCGTGCCCATCTGGGATCTAGGATCAAGTGTGCAACAGGATCTTTTATTTAAGACAGTTTAATTACAACCTAAAATGTTGGAGACAAAGTTAGTGAGGCAAGGCTGAGATGGTTTGGACAGAGGGTGGATAGTGGGTACAATTGACAAAGAATGCCAAATGTGGAGCCGCAGGGTAAGAGAAAAAGAAGAAGACCACAGAGGTTATTGATGGGAGAGGACATGCAGAGGATTGGTGTGACAGAGGAGGATGCAGGGACACAGTGAGGATGGCGGTAGATGATCTGCTTTGGTGACCCCCTAAGGGGAGCAGCTAAAAGAAAGAAGGAAAAAGAAGTACAACTAAAATGAAGACCTATATGTTACAAAATAAGGTTGAATTGGCAATAAGATGTCTTTATGATCAAAGTAATCCACAGTATAGAATACACAGCAAACGGTAACTGTGGGAAAACGGAGTGCTCATGTTAGAAGCCTTCATTAGTTTGAGAATTATAAATGATAAAAGAGCCATCTATTTAGCTTCCTCTCAGATTATCACAAGTCAGAAGGCTTACAGCAAGCAGGACTCCTCTGAAAGCAGTGTTTGTGTCCTCCTGTGCTCTCCAAGCGCACCTGGCTGCTTTGTGCTCTTGTTTGAAATAATATTATTTGCATGTGATCAGCTTTGTTCAGCATTACTTACATTTCAGCTCAAACCTGCTGTCTAACTTTACTTAACGTCAAACAGACTCCGTGCATACCTCTTTATCTCAGCAGCGTGCTAGCTCCTGAGCTCATTATTTTTGCACCGAGCACCCTAGCTTACTTTGGCTTCTTTGTGGTTAGACTTAAACTTTATTTGATTAACGGTAAGACACTTTTATTTTCAAAGTGGCGTCGTTTGCTCGATTCCGGTGATGCGGTGTGATGATGGTGAAGTTAACCGACCTGTTGTGCTCCGCCGCTGATTTGGACCGCACCTCACACACGACAAACTCGAAATATCGAAAAACTCCTCCGCGCCGCAGTCTGATGGAGTCCTGAAGGGGATGGTGAACGGCTGGCACCGCAGGACGTCGATGTACATTAAAATAAACAACGTTACAGGCACTTTGTGTCTGTTAACGACAAACTGTAGCGTCTCCGTCGCCATGGTAAACAACGTTCTTCCCATTTTTTACCCACAGTGCTTTATGCGACGTGATGACGTGATGACGCAAATGAGTAAAAAAAAAAAAAAAAAAAAACCATACCTGAAATAAAACAGTTAAATTAATTTAAAATATTTCTATATAAAATACTTTTTTTTATTTTAGGGGAAATCACTTAGTATTAATCTGACCATTAGTTTAGCTCCATTAGAAATTCATAAAGTGGATTTTCTTCATATATGAGATGTAACTTTATTTTAATTTGATTGTAACTTTATTTAAATGTGTACTTAAATGTAAATGTTTCGAATTCTGTCCAGTCCGATCCCTCCCAGTGAAAACGTTAATACCTTTAGCTCTGGGCTCCTGTCTTTTGTAAGTACAATAAATCATAGCAGGTCTGACGGCAGTCTTCTAAACCTTGCCACCTCCCCTTTCACACTTGCTGCTCCACTTCACCCTGTCTGGACGCCCTTCTTTACCTCTCTTGTGCACGGTCTGTTGCTTTGGATGGTTAACCCAAAGTATTTAAACTCAGCTTTAATTTTTACAGCTGCCTCCTACATTGTTCTAAATAATATAAAGTTACTTTGATCTGCTCCTTTATTCACAAAGGGCCACCACAGCGGGTAATAAAATAAATAAGGGTGTTTTCACCGATTTCACTGCAAATAGGCACATTGAAAACCTTCACTGCTTAAGGTACTGATAAACACAAGCTGAAGATCTAACCAGCTTTTCAGAAGAGCAAGATTTTAGAAAATACACCTATTGCAAAGTAGTAATTACTTGTTTTTGTTTGGGTTTTAACGTGTGAGTCATACGGGACTTTTGACAGGAAACATAATCTGCAGCTGCATCTTGCATTTCCACTTCCTTACACAAAGTACGTATGTTAATATATCGGCATAGACCTCAGGGGAGGAGAGACCGCACCACTTAGTGATCAAGTAAGATTTTAAAAATCTAAAGATTTAAGTGAAACGCTTTAAAACAGGAGAGCAGATAGGAGATGCACAAGCCTTACAAAGAGAGTTCAGGTAAATAACTGAAACTTACTCGTATTCAAATTCATGACGGATCAATTCTTAGTTTAGGAAACCAACACTCAAGGTATGTTTTTTTCTAGCTTTTTATGGATAAATTACTAATTTTATTTAATAATTTGCACTTTAGTAATTTGCTGAAACCATTTTGCTCTTATTTTATTTGAAAACAACAACAACACACACATAGAAACGGGGATATGTTTAGGCTCACATGACATGATTGTGTTGAATCAACGAGGACACTGGAAAAAAGAGAGCTGAGGGCAAAGTCATGCTGATTATTTTTGATGTACAGTGATGTACCAGTTCTCCCAGGAGTTACGCTCCCCTCCAGCAGGTGGCGGTAAGTCTATAAAAAATCAACGGGGTAAGGGGTTAAGTGGGAGAGGCGGGACAAAAGAGATTTTAAGCATGGTTCCACCACTAAAAGTTTAGTCGGGTCTACAGCAGTGACAACGCCCGCCATGCCAGCTTTTAACGAGTATCTGTTGTGAGTAGCTGTGGTGAGTATTTGTTCGGATTTCAAGGAAAGAAGAAAACGTGTTTTTCCTCATTTTTCCTGCGCCTTCTCTTTTGCTTTCCACCAGCAGGACACGTGTTCTCACTGAATGTGCGTTTCGTGGTCGTATGCTAACACACAGCCCATATTTTGTCTCATTTCAGCCGTTTTCCTTCTCTCTCACTTTTTTTTTTAAAGGTATCTCATAACTTGGTGACCTGGTAGCAACAAAATGACCATAATCCTGCGACTGAAAGGTCTGGATGCCAAGGCGGGTATTGGAGATATTCGGGCTTTCTTTGGCTCTGTGCGAATTCCTGATGGTGGAGTGTGCATTGTGGGAGGAAGGCTCCAAGAGGCCTTTATTGCATTCAACACAGAAAGAGAGGCCCAGCTGGCCATGCGGCTGACTGGAAATGTACTCAAAGGCTCTAAGGTGACTCTTCACATAAGCAAGATGGAAGAGCTGGAGCATAGATTAGAGACAGTTTTAAAGGAGAAGAAGAAAGCCTCCCACCATGCTGTTAGACTGCGACCACGTGCAGCTGTAAATCGCATGAGTTCAAATACGAGGCCTCGCGATAATACTGCAAGTCTTTCACCTTCTTCTACATACCCAGTTAGTCCTGCTAGTTCAAATCTATCTGTGAAGGCACAGAATGTTCATCCCAGTACTGCAGATATACAGACTTCAGATGCACAATCTCTTGATCCCAGTGCAGCCTTTCTTCTTGGGATTTGTACTGTTCTCCAAGGTCTTCAGCCAACCCACCAAAGAGATGTCATCATCGCAGACAGTCCTGCTGCTGTAGGGAAAGAGGAGAGGACACCAGAGCAAACTCTAAACTCACAGCCAGGCTACGTCAGGCTCTTTGGTCTGCCACCCTCAACCACAAAAGATGATATCTGCCATTTTTTCAGAGGGCTGACTGTACAGGAAGCCATAGTAAATGTGAGGTTGGGATTAAACCATGGCTGCCTTGTGAAGTTTGCTACAATGCAGGATGCAAGTGCTGCTCTTAACTTTAACCAGCAATCACTGGGCCCCTTCTGCGTGGATGTTCGTGGAGCGTGTGAGAAGATATGGAATAGCGCGCTGCAGGAATGTGAAGATGCTGTTGATGTTGAGGAGATACAAGAACGCCACCAGTACCCTCTTAAAGAAAGTGTAAACCACAGGCAAAAATCTGCTTCTGTACTGCGCCCCAAGAGGAAGTCCATAAACCAGCTGCTAACTAATGGACCAAAAAAGCTAAAAGTTGACAGTGAGTCAGGAACTCCAGCTGTGGAGTACATTGTTATGGTAAGCAATCTGCCCAAAACAATGACCAAGACTGAAATAAAAGAGTTGTTTGGATGTGCAACCATTCCACACAAAAATGTACTGCATCTGCTCGACAAAGAAGGCAACAGAACAGACACTGCTTTTCTCCTTTTTAATCGAACTGAAGATTTTGACTATGCAATGAATCTCACTGGCTGCCACGTAGGCTCCAATACTATTACGGTCTCATCAATCACAAAGGAGGCAATGAGAGAAAAGATGAGCAAAATGCATCTTAAAAGTCTCAAGCATCATCTAAAGCCCAAAGACCCAAGAACGAAACCAAATCTTAAGAGGAAATCTGGCCTAGTTGATGCCTCTGAGGGGTCACTGGGTGCAGACATGGGCCTGGAAGCTAAGACTTGCCTGTTTATAAGAAACATGCCGGCAGATGTGCAGAAAGATCAAATCAAAAGCCTTTTCAGCAAGTACAAAATAAAGAAGGACAACATTGCGTTACTGCGCAACAGTGAGGGAAGTGGCATCGGTGAGGCCGTGATTCAGTTTAAGTCAAAGAAGCTTGCTGCGCTGGCTCAGAGGCTCCATGGGAAAGACTTTCTGGGGACGAAGGTGCTTCTGACGTGCATTACCATGAGGCAGATGGAGGACATCTTGGCAAAATAAGTTTGACAATTTTTAGACAGCGCTCTAATGTGGACACAGCTGTGCGAGACTGTTCAAAGCTTTATTCATTCATTCATTCAAGTGTTTGACCAGTTCTGTTTGTGGCAACATTTCTTGCATGAAACATAATTCCGCATTTCTAATACCTGCTTCCTGTTGATAAATCATTTGTACTGTTTAAAATAAATCCTGAAATACTTTGTTGGTTTATTTATTCACCAAATACAACTGCCAATGGAAAAATCCCTGTTGGATGGAAGATGGAACTTTCAGAACCTGCACCCAAGATGAAAAGAAACCAATCGAGCTAGTTATTTGTGTCCGATACTGCGCAAGGAGGGTCTCAAATACAACTTCCTAACCTAGAGGATCCGTCAGCACCTGGAAATACTTTGATGGGGACATGAAATCAACCACAAACATATCTTTATGTCCATTAATAGCTTTTAATTGCTGTGAAACTTAAACTAAAATGATCAGGTAAAGTTGCTGGATACAACAGCAGACATGTAAATCCTTCCAAGTTATAAATCTTGCCATATTATGAAGAAATAAACATAATTAAAAGAAGGACAGCAAAAGACTGAAAACCCAGTGCGTGAAAATATATATTTTTTTCAAAAGTACATGAAATCAACATCTGGACAATGACCGCTGTGCATGTAGGACAGAAAGATGAGAAGACAGACTTGTTGCATCTCTTATTTGTAATATCTGGGCGGACCGTCATTGTACCGGGATGGACCTGCAAAAAAAGCAAACTATTAATAAGTGGACAGCAAAGAATGATGCCTCACACACTCCTTTGGAGTCCTTCATTTAACAGTCCTTGATATTTGAGCCATGGATCTGTCATAAAAAGTCTGGGAGAAGGTGCATGTATACCTGAGAGGCCACCTGAGAATCGGTTGCTACTGCTTTGCATTCTAGGGGGTGAAGAGAAGTTTGTGGAACTCAATGATAAGCTGTTGGGCCCCTGAGGAGGAAACAGATGCCACAAAATGAATGTTTTAATCTGAGGGACAAGTGAAACATCTGAAAAAGTAAATCTGGTTTTGCTCATCCTTTCAGAGCAAAGGAAACCTAGTGCACACAGCTGAAACAGTTAAAATTAAATTAGAACTTTAGTACTCAGCTCGCCAAATAAGGTTTGAACGCTGATCTTTAGTGTTTGGTTTCAAAATTATTTCTAGGATAGATACTGTTAAAAAAAAGAAGAAGCAACAACTCAAAACACCTTACCCCTGAAACACTCCTGAGTCGATACTCCATCAGCACATCTGTTAGTTTCTGCGTCACCTTCAGCACCAGCTGGGCATCGCTCTCATTCTCTATCCTGAAAGTATCCTAAAAACACATTTTGTAAAATTACTTTCTGAATATAAATATTTTTTTTTAAAAAGATGCTGACTTTAAACCTATTGTAAGAAACCTACCAGGTATGTGAGCAAAGTATGGGGAAGGCTGCTAGATTCTGGAGCTGCCCCCATTAATCCCGGCCTGTCCATCGGTCTGTCCATCAAGCCACTACCCATCCGGTTGCCCTGGTACTCGTCTGAATACATTTTGTTTGGACGTTCATCCAGCAGTCCACTCCTTCTGTAGCTGTCTCTTCCACCACCTGAACCGCGACCCATATTATCCATGAAATTTCCCCGATCCATACCAGAGTCAGAAAAGTCTTCCCTGGAGGAGTAGCCTCCAAAGCCGGACTCCCCAAATTCATCTACGGGATAATCAGGATGAAACTCCCCTGGGAATCTTGATTCAGAGAACCTGGGACCTGTGAGATACAGGTTTATTACATTTCAGTTCACATATTTTTATTTTAATAGAACAGAGATATTCATGCACATTGAGAAAATTAATGTCAATCACAAAGAACTCGCCAAAGGGTGGCCCCATTTGTCCCATTCCTGGAGCTGGTGAAGGCCCGGCTTTAGGAATAGCAGAGCCTGTGATGGAAGGATGTGTGAAATTAACAACTAATGCGAAAGAATGGAAATCTTTTAGTGTTGTTGAATGCTAAGCTAAGCTTTGACCCCAGCTAAGTAGGAAAAATTGTTGTTATTTATTTTTTAAACTGAGAAGCTGATCTTAGTTTTTGAGAACTTAAAAACATTGGATGCAAACAGAGCAGAGTAACTTACGTAGTCCTTTAAAAGCAGGAATGTCAAAGGGCTCCCTGAGGATCACCTAAACGTGACAACGGGAACAGAAAATGATCAAATCCAACATAGTGTTAAGTGCACCCACCCCTCGAATGTAAACATGGGAGACTTTTAGCCCCATCTGCAATGTAAAAGTTTTATGGGGACCAAACAAAGATGAAGTTATCTGGCAGTACCTTGGAGACTGAATTTGAACTTTTGTCTAGTAAGAGAAAAGTAAAAATCCCAGAGCAAACACACCAATTCAGCAGACCAACATTACATATAACATAAAAACTGAACTATCACAGGTGTAGCGCTCACCTTGATTTGTCCCCTCCCCTCCGTCTTTTCAACTTCAGCCGCAGCTTCTTTAATGGATTTTCTGATAGCAGGGTCTTTCACGGCATCTTCCTCCTCATGCGTAATCTTGTCAGGGTGGGTCTTTTTCTGTGTGAAAAGCAGAATAAAACAATGCAAACGATTCTGCAACCTCGAGTGCAGACTTTGAAACAGACAACACTCACCATGTATCTATAGCAGTGTTTCCAGCCTTTCACATGGTCAACAATGTCATGCTGCAAGCTGGCCATGGCGCACAGTTTGCACTGGTAGTGTGGAGGGACAGATTTACTGGGGCTGCGGTACTCCCACACATACTGAAGGCCTGCAGACACAATGATTATTGATTATTCACTTCTTTATGCAAGAAGGAGAGGAGGTAAAGTAGATAGATGTGAGGAAAATCCCTATACTGCTTACCAATCACACAGTCTGTGATACCCTTCAAGATTTTGTTGAGCGAGGGCACAGTATGGATAGAAGATCCTTTGGAGAAAACTGGGAAAACATAATAGTGGTCAGCATTAAGTAGAGGCTGAATTTATAACTAAAACAAGAGTTATATCCTGCAAACTAGTAAAAAACTAATTGCAATTATACTGTACTGTTTCACAACCTGCAATGTTTAATGGACTGGAATTTATTCCAGATTTTACATGGATGGATCAACCCAAACTTCCCATGTGAGCTTGGGAGAAAAAACAAACAAACAAAAAATAACAGGAGCTCTAAGTTAAGCCCCATTTAGGCCCAAACTGAGCTGCAGAACAACACATCCTGTGATGCACTGCTTCTCACCGTGCGCAGCCGCAGAGCGGTAACTTCTGTGTTGCATTCACCAAAGCAGTCCTCTTGCAAACGCACGATAAAATTAACACATAATTTAAAAACAAAAAAATTCTGCTAAACAGGCAAAGTTTATGTCTAAGAAAAAAAAGTTGAATGCAAGTCAAGCCAGTGTAACACAGGCAACTGGTAAAAAATTTGATATTGCATTCAGCAGTATTAAAAAGAAACAAGTGCATTAAAACTGAATTAGTAACCAGTGCAGATGCATGGTAGCATAAGCCATGTGTCGTGCGCTTTTAAGGATAATGGTGCTGCTCTTCAGTGTAGCAACATCTTAATGAGACTGGGTTGGGTTGTTATTAAAATTATTTAGAAAACTTCCAAAAACCATTCCGAAAACTGGACTTCTAAATAGGAAACTTTTATGCAGGAAATGTTTTGCATGAATACTTTTGCAGTGATCTCCAAAGACCAAAACAGTAGACTGCACCACATAAGACTCACCACCCCCATCCTCAAATCTCTGAGGTTGTGAGCCTCACTGAGTGGTGAACATGCCACCACACGTGACATGAAGCATGGAAACCAAGGTCTCAAGCTTCAACTCTCAACACTGGAAGTGGCACCGTGTGTAAAAGGACTTACCTATATCAGCAGAATGCTGCAGCTGCCTTCTCTGTCAGCAGAGGGAATAAACCCACGAGAAGGAGAGAGACACACAGGAAATTAGTGACAGGATGACACTAAGCAGAGGACTGAACTCCTTGTCCAGGTCCGCCACACAACCATTACGTTCTCATCCTCTTTGACGCCTGCATTAAGCAGTGACAGTCACAGGAATGTGTATAAATGGTGTCTAAATCCTCACCAAGTGAGAATGTAGACCAGCAACAATTTGTTACTACAGGGAAGAAACTGGGTTGTTACACCTGCCGCAGTGGCCGCACTGAGGGAGGCTGAGGTCAAGACCTCAGCGATCTGACAATGAAACTGGTAGAAGAGAACATGCTCTTCTACCACCGTGCACTGTGGTCAGTGTGATGTGTTTGAAAGCCCCAAATTTGAGCTTGACAGACAACAGCAAACAGAAACCCTTTGGAAACAACTAAACATACACCCCCTTCAATGATAAGAGTGATGTCAGCTGTGTGAAATATGGAGGTGGTTCCCGTTAGAGGCAGGTGCTGAGGTGGACGCCCCTTCATTTGAGGATACCTACTAATAAAGAAAACATATTTCCAGGCATACAACTTTCTTCAAGATAAGCAAAAGGAGATAAGACAGACATAAGCAGCCAAAAATTGAAGACACTGAGTTTAGATTATTGAAGTTAAATATCTAAGCAGAAATGTAAATAATCACTGTAATTCCTGCAGTGATTTACTGTTTTGCAGCTAATTTACATTTTAAGTAACTGCATGTTACTGATAAACACCAGGAGAGTGTGGTTTGGAGATAGAAATCCAGGACTGAGGGTACTCTGCTGTAAAGTACTGACCAGTGGAGCTTTGTTCACTGGTGGGAGATTGTAATTTCTGTAGCAAATAATGAACTTTTGAGTTTTTAACCTCATGCACAGTGGTTGTACAGAACGGTGACGTGTCTACTACCTGCCGTTTAATTGAGCAGTGATGTAACAACGTCTCTTAGGGAAAAACTGGACTGGATATGTCGCCATTGACTTTAAGTCCTCGAGGATTTGAATCAGCAAGTGATCCGTGACTACCACTTTTGAATGTGACAGCGCTCAGTACTAAAAAATGAGTGGCCTGCCATGTGGTACCGTTTAAGAGAAGACAGTTTATCTCACTTTAGAATATATTCGGAACACCAACATGAATAAAACCAGTGTTAAAAACAAACAAACAAACAAAACAACAATTCTTTAAACCACAGCAGGTTTGACAGGCCGCAGATGTGAGGCCAGAGCCAGTGAATAATGTCTTCAGTAACAAGACTGAAAATGAAGCAGGCCTGAAGGCACAGGAGCAAGCAGGAAGCCCACAAGTTCAGGGCTGCTGCCACCCAGCACTCCATCAGGTACCACAACAGCAAAATTTGGGGAGGATGGGGGGAAATTATAGGAAATCCCACATTTTTACTTTAGGTTTTTGATACTGCACATTTGGGCTCATGTGGCACTGAAGTAGAGCCAAGGACTGACACTTACCTTTGGATTCTTCTTTGGATTTGGGGGCCCACTTTGTGGTGGAGGCTGGTTTCCTGAATTCTCATCCTCCATTTCCTCAGCGTTGTCACTACAAGACAAATGATGTCTTATTGCTGGTTATCAAATCATTACACATACTAGAACTAATTACACAGTTAAAACTAGGGATACGTGCAACCAGTTGACTAATCATCACTGTGTCACTAGTCAACATTAAACATACTCGTTGTTTAATCTAATTGTTCTAAATAAAATTTTTTAAGTGATGCCCAATGCTGCTAAATTGTTATGCAGCCATCTGTCACTAGATGGAGCATCGGTGTTGAAAAATGCCACAAATCTGTTACTCTAAGTCAGATTTTTTGTTAACACTATAATTAGGGCTGCCACAAACGATTATTTTGATAGTGGACTAGTCACCGATTATTTTTGCGATTAGTCGACTAATCAGAGCATGCATCCATTGGACGTAAAACGTATAGATTATTGCACCAGCAGCATCTGCTCTTATATAACTATCATTAGCTTACAGCTTTAAGTGTTTAAGGTATGTGCTAACTAAAAATAAAGACAAGATGATAGTTTATTAAATTTTAATGAAATTTGCAGATTGTTTCGGTGAAGTTTAATAAACTCCTTGCTATCTAAAATATAACGGGACACCGGAGTATATTCTCGAGCATCTCACACTTCTGATAATCAGTTGTCTGCTTGACGTTTATTCAGCTGTGTAAAAACTATAACTTTAATCTCAGCCAAACCGATTTACTCAGGAACAAATAAAATACTAAAAAAAGCCAAACAATAACATTTTTAAGTTATCTAAGTGACTTATATACATTTAACCTGAGTAGCGAAAGACGGCGGTGGGTTTGAAAACGATTTGCCGGGAGTCCGGTGTTCTCACGGGCTCTAGTGAGCTTTGCCCCCAGCTAGCTATCGAACTAGTGGGTAACAGACGTCTCCGAAAACGTCAGAGCGCTTTTGAAAATATGTGGTGTCTTGATAAACTGAGCAGATATTTGAGGTTTCCACAGCTACATTCTCGCCTGAAAATATGTTAAACGTTTATTTTATGACCCAGAAAGAATAATAAGAGTAATATTAAAACTAACTAGCTGCCGCCATTGTTGGAAACTGAGCTGGGTTGCGCTATGAATTCTGGGACAGAGCTTCTTCTTCGGGGTTTAACGGCAGCTGGCATCCTTGTACATGCAGTGCTGCCATCTTCTGTTTCAGTCCATTATTACACTCTTAAATCCTACTACTTATTCCTGCGTCTTTTGTGATCTTACAAAGCTTCAAACGACGAGTCGACTATTAAATCAGTCGTCGACGATTTTTATAGTCGATGTAATCGTGACTAGTCGACTAATCGTGGCAGCCCTATATAGTTAGGGCTGCCACGATTAGTCGACTAGTTAATTGTTAATTATTTTAAAGATGAAAGAATGAGACTCCAGATACAAGTGGCAGAAATACGCTTTCTCTGAAAAGTGGATGAGCTTTTCCTTAGTGATAGGGTGAGCAAAGTAGAGCTTTAAACTGGGAATTTTAATTTACTAAAAGCTGCTGATCATAGAGGTATGGGACATGGGATTGTAAGAGATCTGATAAATAACTTGGAGCAAGCCCATGCAAGCACTTATATGTGAGAAACAATATTTTAAAGAGGACCAACATGCTATGTAGCAATTTAAAAGGTTATATGATAATTCTTCCAACTATTTCTTGGGAATCAACTGGTACATGGAATCAGCAGCATTGTGAGCTAACTGCAATTGTAACAATTATGTTTTTCTCAGTCCAAAATACACTATATGGACAAAAACATTTCCTAATATACTATAACACCACTGCAAAAGTCAGTTTGTGAAATTTCTTCCCTAATAGATATTCCACAATCGGTGACCATGTAAAGTTACAGAGCAGTATCGCTGAGCTGGATAGTGTGTAAAAGCCACCAGTGCTCTGCTGACTCAGTAACTGCAGAGCTCCAAACCTCCTGTGGCATTGACATCAGCATGAAAACATTGCCCAAGGGGCTTCATGGTATAGGTTTTCCATAACTGAAGAGTAGTACCTCCTAATTCAGATCAAGGTAATGGCTCAGTCAAGAGTAAAAATATAGAGCAACCTGAATGCAGCTACTAAAAAACAACCAAACAACTAAAACTATAACACTGCATGGTCGATGTATTAAATATTTTCACATTCTGCAAGTTGTGGTGACTAGATGCCTGCCCAGAGTTGCACACCCACAACCACTTTTGACCACAAGGTGACTGCACAGGTCTGATAGAAGGAAACCTTTCTGCAAACAGTCACACTCTTATTTGGACTGACGGTAATTACTCTCAGAGAAATTGCTGAAGCTTTACAAATAATTACCATTTAATTTATAAATGCAGACAGATTGGCAACATGTTGCCCATCACTCTGAATGAGTCTTTGTCAATGAGCACAATTCGAGGGGACTCGACATAACTGACTGCTAGCTGGTTGTAGTCTGCTTATATTCTTGTTGAAAAAAAAGGTTGCTTAGTGTAAATGTAATAGTTAAATGTGAATTTGTGCCCATGTTTAGGCAGATACACGATTTTCACGATTTCCAACAATTTACCACAGTTAACTGCTGTGTTATAAACAAATTGCATGTAATCAGTAATAATTGACAAAATGAATAGCAATACTTATAGCAGGTTTTAGTGACGGTGTTGTATGTTTATACAATCTCAGTAAAAATTAAATGAAGTGATTCATTCATTTTGTTGGATAAGACATACTGACAATCACAATAGTATAAATACTCTACGCGAGCACTCAAAGCTCTTTTACACAACATGCCTCATTCAACCATTCAGCACTTTTTTCTACGCCTGCTTTCTGTCCAACATACACACACATTCAAACTCAAATGAACGCATCTGAGAGCAACTTGGGATTCACCGTCTCATCTGGCATGCAGATTGGAGCAGCCAAGGATTGAACCATCAACCTTCTGAGTAGATGATCTCCTCTACCCTCCTGAGCTACAGCCACCACATAATATGGTGGCTGCATTAGTACTGTGATAAGATCACGGGGACTTCACAAGGGTGAATACTCAAATCTTGATGTGTTAATCACTCGTCCTCGGATCACACTATATGTTGTAAGATATGTAACGTCTTTTAAAATATGCAAATCTATACTATATTTTAGAGTTTGATAATGTTTATCTGATTGCAAAAAACAAAAAGGAGAATTTATAAATTTATAACATTTTCTCTAAGTTGCGACTTTCTGATCCAGCCAGGTGATTAGCTGTTAAATTTGTTTTGGGAAACGTGCTACACCCCATCTACATGTGCTTTCGAGGACTAGCCATTCAAAACAAAGGGCAGTATTGTTACTACAGACAATACTTTTTAAACGATCTTAGATTTCTTTTTTCAGTATTTTAATAACTTTATCAACGAAACAGAACAGCAACAGTACTGGTGAAAAGGTAGCAGCGTAGGCGGAAATAAATCTAAGTAATACAAATACAAAAGAAGAAAGGGCCATCTTTAAAAAAAATCTTGTAATATTGAAAACTCAGTTTTAAACCTGTTGTTAAATCCTCATCTTAATTATCTTATATTTGTATATAAGTAATCCATATCTATTTTGCTCATAATTATCTTTTGAATGCAGGAACAACAACGAAACAGGGAGTCTCAAAAGTGTTGTCTTTTAGTTAAATATTATCACCAGAAACACAATTTTCTGCAGTATCGCCCAAACAAACTTCAATGCGTCGTAGTTTTTTTTTAAAAAAACAAAAAGATTTAAAGACGTCTCGTGTTTTTTAATCATCAAATGTTAGCGCTGTTAGCTGTGGGAGGGCCACAAGCAGAGCCTTAATTTACATAAATTATTTGAAAAGAAAATGTGCCTGTAAGACACATCTTAGCGACCGCAAACGCCACATATGATAGCTATCCACGTAACGTAATCAAGTGTATTATATTATCAAACTTACACGAGATAATTAAGTGCAAACCGCGAGTTCCTCCTAGCTCAAGGTGAAAGGAGAATACAATGCAAACCAAGCTTCGGGAGAAGATTGTAGTCTGATGAACTCGCCGGTTTAAAAAAAAACAAAAACAAAACCAAAACAAAAACATGTTGTCGCGCTATTTTGTGTCCGCGCTTCACAGAAAGACCTAATCTATTCTCTTAGAGGAAACAAAATGACAATTATTATCATTTATTTGTGCTTTCAATTTTATTATAAACTATTAAGTTAATTGTTCCAAGGCATCTTCGAGGGCAGCTTTTTTTTTGGTTCGTTTATTTTAAACACCACATTAGCGTCCAGAAGCAAAATTGAAGAGAAATAGTGAATTACCTAAGAAAAGAAGGCTTGTGTTTTTCATTTTATTTCAAGTTTGCGCACATGATGACGCTCGAGCAGCTATAAACTCGCACTTTGCCCCAGTTTGGTGGTTTCATTTATTATAAGCCCCGCAGGAGCAGCAGCTGAAGTGCATACATCTAACGCGCAGTCTTTGTGACCATGTACACACACATAATCAAAGGACCCAATGTAGCCACACGAGACCGAATAAAGATCATTTTCTTTGTATATGTGTGTGTATGTTTAGTCGTTAGCCGGGTGGACACATTTTAATGGATGCTTTATGTAGTGTAAATTTCCGACTTTAGACTGCAGACATTTTTATTGTGGTGAGTACAATTAACTACTACCGCTAAAAACTGTTGCAGGGAAATGATAGGTAAGTTAGCAGAGCAAGCTAGCTGTGCTGCTGAGTATCGAAATGTACTATTGAGAGTAAAAATAACAATGTTAACGGTCCTGACACAAATTATATTATTATTGATACGTGTTCGATTTACCATGCGTTTATGTGTCATTAAAATGAGTGCATTAATTCACTTCCCGCTATCTTCATGTGTCATTACACTGACAGCAGTCTAGACTGCAGAGATGAAGGCCAAAAAGAAGAAGAGGCAGGATGACTTCCAGAAAGTGAAGCTAAAAGTGGGAAAGAAGAAGCCCAGAGCTGATAACGCCACCAACACCAACTTTCGGTCCAAGGGGATCTATCTGTCTGAGCAGCTAAAGAGAGACACGAGTGGACCCACAACACACAAACAGCTCGGTATTAATGTAAGATCTGAGATCTTTTCAGATTTTAGCAAGTTAAAAAAAAAGCATGCTATAGGCTTGTTTCATTGAATATAACAAGTTTGTCTTCTTCCGTAGTGAGAGTAGAGAGCAAGTAGAAATATGTTGCGGACGGAAGAGGAATGAAAGTCAGTAGAAGCAAGACAGAATAAATGTGTGTGAATGAGAGTGAGGCAGGTGGAAAGGCGAAGATGCAAGGATTAGAGGTTGTGAAGGTGGATGAGTTTAAATACCTGGTGTCAGACATGCAAAGCAACAGACAGTGTACATGAGATGTGAAGAAAAGAGTGCATGCAGTGGACGGAGATGAGTCTTGGGTGATTTTTGACTGAAGGAAAGCTGCAAGAGTGCTGTGATCTATGGTTTGGAGACATTTACTGTGAGGAGGCATATGATCCACTGTGGTGACCCTTAAAGGGAGCAGCCAAACGAAGAAGAACAACAGAAACAAATTTATCTCATTTTATTCCCTCCTTCCGCAGGACCTCCTGTCTCAGCTGCACCATTACAACGCGAATGTGAAACACAGTGCCTTGTTAGGTTTGAAAGAGTTGCTGTCCATCAGTCCCTCTTTGTTAGAGCAGCATCTTTCACGCTTGCTTTCAGAAGTGGCAGCTGTTTTAACAGACAAGGATCACAATGTTCGTGTGGCAGCTGCACGTGTGCTCAGGTTAGACAAGCATGTCAAAAATACAACAAACACGTTTTTTTCTTTGTTTAAATGTGTCTAAAGTAAACAAACTTGTTTTAACTTGCTTACAGGTATATTGCACAGTGTGTGCCTGCAGAACGCGTGGCTCCGTTTTTCCCCCTCCTCAGTGCTCATTTGTCTTGTGCTATGACGCATATCGAGACAGGAATCCAGGAGGATGCCATAAATGTCCTCGACGTGTTCCTAGAGCACTACCCTGCTCTGCTAGCCGCACGGCCTGCAGTTCTCCTCACTAACTTCCTAGAGATGATCTCTCACAGACAGAACAGCGGAGGAGCCAAAAAAGCTTCAGACTCCAAGGCTTGGACCTGGGCGCTGTCCATCAACCCTAACAGGGCTGTGACGAGCCAGCAGTGGCGGCTCTCTGTTCTCCTCAGGTATGGAAGCTGCATGTAAACACAATCCGGAAAAATCTAAGTTAATAACTCTGAATGCCAATCTTCCTGTTTGTTGTACTTGTATCTCAGGCTTGGGCGCTTTCTCCAGGCAGTTGTTGAGGAAAGACCAACGGAGGAAAGCGATATGTCTGTCCCAACTGAAAGAGTTTTTGGTTCTAGTGGAGACGGTCGATTTACACCTCTTCATCTCAACTGGGAAGAGCTAACGTACAGCAAGGTTGGAGTTAAGATTTATGAACATTCTGGGGCCAAACCAACTCCACACTCCACCTTTAAACTTAGGTATGAAATCTCTGACTTTAGTAGCTGTCCAGAAATAGTTCGGTTTAAGCTTTTTTTTTTGTTTGTTTTGTTTTTTCATTTGTTTTTTTAAATTCTTTCACTGTGCAGACCTGAGCAGGATACAGGAGCTACAGTAAGTGAGGGTCTAGACTCAGCTGAGACTGTTCAAAAGTTTGCAGCTACTCTTGTGCCTCTCCTGCTGGAAGTGTGGGTCGAGGCCAGCACCAATGACAGCCCGTGGAATAACACAGAGGGGGCCCACCTACTCACTCCAGATGCCATGTCAGTAATGTTCCAGGTCTTGTCTATTCTGCAGTTGCTGAGAAAACTGGCCCCACAGCGGGAGAACCAGGATGCACTGGTGAGATGTGACTTGCATGTCTTTTGTTTTTGTTTTTTTCATTTTATTTTAATGTAAATGTTTGATCAACCTCACAGATATTTTTGTTTTCTTTAGGATGCGTGGTTCCGTAAAGAATACCTGGGAGATTTTAAGCAGCACTTCATTAAAAACTTTCCCTACGGGAGCCGGGATACACCCAGACATAAAAAGAAAATTGATCTCAAAAGGTAAGAAAGTTCATTCTTGGCATTCTTTTTATCTTTGGTGTTTTTATTAATACGTAGCTGTCATGGGGCGAGAAGTGGGGTACATCCAATCCAGTCCAATCTAACTTTATTTATTGAGCAGTTTAAAAACAACATAGTTGACCAAAGTGCTTTCCAGTAATAAAAAAAACAGAGATAACAGTTAAAAAAACATACATTAAGCAGACAAAGAAGTATATATAAATAACAATAAAATAAATACATAAGTGAAACAAGGAAGATAAAAATAAATCAGTATATATTAAATATAAAACATGAGTAAAACGGACAATAAAATATACAAGGAATAAAATTAACAAAATAAAAAGATTAAGAGTGACCTAAAACTGACTAAAAGCTGACTCTGGTACTACTCCTAAAAAGCCTTGGAAAAAAGGTGTATTTTTAAAAGTGATTTGAACATTTCAAGTGTTGGGGCCAGCCTAATATGGAGGGGCTGCTTATTCCATAATTTGGGGCCCACAACAGCGAAAGCTCTGCCCCCCCAGTGTTTCAGTCTCGACATGGGGACAGCAAGGAGTGACTTGTCAGTTTATCTGAGAGACCTTTGTGGAGTGTATAGGTGTAGAAGGTCTGATAGGTTCTATCATTTTAAAAGGGACAGGCAACCAGTGTAAAGACAACCAGTGTACATCCTGGACCGGTCAGCAGCCTGTTGATCGGCTGACACAGAAGGGCAGACAACTATTGAAATTTATGCCTACAGTCGATTACAGTCGATTTTCTGTGGACTCTGGAAGGAAGCTGGAGTACCCAGGGAGACTGTGGCTTATGCTTCAGTTGGAAATTTACGCCATAACTGCAAACCCATCTGAAACCTTATGGCGTAACCTGACGTACATCTTGCTGGAAATGTAACTACACGCCAGTTTGACGCAGCCTGCAGCTGCCGTGATTGGCCTGTTTAGTACCGTTATTTCCTTTTGTGCATTTATGGCTCCTTTTTTGCTACAGTTTTTGAATTTAACAATCATTGCCTGTTTATTAGGAATAATAACCCTAGCATCACTGTAAGGACTCACAAATATCAGCAAATTACTGGAAACTATCAGAATGGACGTGTGAGAATGTACAAAAAAGTCTAGAGGGACAAATCTGTTTGCCCAGAGAAATCTGACCACAACAAAGAGCAGGCCAGGAGAGAAAAAATTCCCAACATTTTTTTTTTTCTATCAGCTGACACTGCTTATTTATTTTTTAGCACCTGGCAGCTCTTTTTTTGCTTCTCATCCATAAATAATCTGCTCTTTCACGTCATTCAGTTTATTTTGAAAAGTCTCAACAGGATCTTGAGCTTTATTGTGAAAGGTTTATGTGGTACATAAACAAGCGGACACGCGATGGTGTTACCGTCGTTGTTGCTAACGACAACGCATAAAAACAGGCGCTTGTCCGTCTGTAGTGTGGTTATATTAAATATAAGAGAAAGAGAGAACTTTAAGAAATTAATATAGCCACTACAGTGACCATTAAAACTGTGAAAAAATATTGCCGTAAACAGTTTATTTTGCGACACCACGAAACAAACCATAGCATAAAATGAAACGATAGACATTTTTATATCGTCATTCGATATACATCGTTATATCGAACAGCCCTAACACAGAAGTCTAAATCAGGCCTTAGGTGGTAGAGTCGGCTGTCTACCAATCAGAAAATCAGTTCAAATTGTAAATGATAAAGTATCCTCGAGTTGCCGTGGTGAATCAGTTGGAGTATGAGTGAACGTGAGAAAGTGCTTAGGCATAGACGTGTGTGATTGGGTGAGTGAGACTTTCAGTAAGAAAGTGCTTTGAGTAATCAACTGAGTAGAAAAGAGCAAAGAAACCACAAAGGGGTTTAAGCCCAGAACCTACTTTATGTGAGGCAGGTGAGTTCTCTTAACCTGTGGGGACAGCTGTAACCACTGTGCCGCAATGTTGCCTCTTATTTATTAATGACATTAGATTTAATGTCATTAATAAATAAGTTAGATGCCTCATTGCCCAAGGATGCATCACATTACACTTTTCCTCTGCCTGTTTCACACTTTTCTCTTGACTCACAGCTTGTGATAAGATGCAGGGAAGCTTAACAATCTGCCATCAAAGGCACTGATGAGGAACACAAACATGATATGCTTAAAATGTTTACATTTTTCAAAATATTTAAATTCACATCTTCTTATATTTACATTTATATTATTACAAATTTGTATTTTATTTTATTTTTTGCCATATTTGAATGGATAATAGATGTTGACTTGTTGGAGGCTGACTGTCATCTATTTAAGAACTTTTTTTGATTTTAAATTCATACTTTTTTTTTTTTTTTTTGTAAAGTTTTGGTTGTTTTTTTTTTTGTTTGTTTTTTTCACCTATATGTTTGTGCATAGCTCTAAACTGCAAGTTTTGACTTCTTCGTTTTAAAAACTGTAAAAGATTCTGATCCTCTACTGGTGGTTATTTACTGTGTATGAAATTCAGACTAGCTAAGATTGCCCTCATCTCACTCACCACTCTTCAGGAGCAAACAGACAGCAGCCCTTCCTGGTCCAACTGTGGATCCTCTTGCCCTCAACATCACACTCTGCCAGGTGATGGTGTCCCTCAGCCAGAAGCAGGGCGTTGGTCAAGAGGCAGATGGAGAGTGGCTGACACCACTGAGGACGTTTGTCCGAGACACTCTGGGTAGCGGAGTGAAGCTGAGCTACAGGCAGCTGCAAATGCTGCTGGGTACCGTGTGGAAGATGGTGCTCACACAAAGAAGCAAAAGTAAGCGCGCGTGTGTGTGTGTGTGTATATGTATGTATGTATGTATGTATATATATATATATATATATATATATATATATATATATATATATATATATATATATATATATATATATATGACAGAGATGTTAAAACTGTGTCATAATGTCCATGTTTGTGCAGCAGTGACAGAGGACCTGTTGGCAGCAGTGTATATCTACTACAAGCAAAGAAACCTCCCTCTGCAGACACGATCACTGCTGCTATCGTTCTACAGCAAGCTTTACCTGCAGGAGCAAGGGCATGCACACCTAACCAGGTAACTTGTTCTTAACATGTAGGATTTTTGAGCAGCTGTTTCTTTAAGTTTTCCAAAAGTTTATGCACCACATGGCATAATTATTGGCGATATAGAAGGCAGGATGATAGCATCAGCATAAATAATCATTCATTTGAGTTTTTTGTCATATTTTTCCACATAATTTAGTAGTTTACACTTTGGCCAAACAAGCAAAACATCCCTGGTTCTCTGCCGTGACGGGACAAAAATCTGGTTTAAGGAAAAATATATTTTAAATTGCAAACACAGAGCTACCTGCTGTAGCATCCACTTATGATTAAGGAAGCAGCTGAAAGTAGTTTCTTCTTCATCATTCAGGCATCCCCTGCAGTGACTTTATGCCCAAGCAGTTGTCCCAGCTCACATTTTGCTAGCTGCTGATTTAGAGTTCTTGTATACGGGTCATTCCATGTAAAATCAATCAAAGCCTCTCACGATGAAGGCTCTGGAGGGTCCCCGGATCGGGACTATGAGGTGATAGCAGCTTAGTAAAGTGAGTAAAGGGGACATGCCAAAAGAAAATAGTCACATGCTGAATAGGCAGTAAAGCAACAAATGCAAGGAGAGTATCCCCTGACCCTCTGTGATCCAGGCTCAAATTGCAGGGAAAACTGTTATAAGAGTGTTATAATGTTAATTATATTACAGGTTATTCTGACTAAGAAGAAAACTTGTATGTGAAAAGTAGAGCTTTAATATGCTGTTTGCCCAAAATTGTCTTTTTGAAGTTTTCTCCAGTAAATCAGCAAACAGATAAAAGATCTAGAGTACCAATGCTTGTTACTCCACATCAAAGCCAGTAAATTGGTGCAGTTCTGCTTTGATATATCCCATGATATTGATGCTCACTGGTGGTCATAGAAAGAAAGTGTACTGAACAAGAACCAGAACTGGCTTTAGATTGCGGCATTGAAGTGCGAGTTGATTTAAAGAGTTTAAGAGAGTTTAAAATAATTTTTCAGCCCTGGAAATTCCACTAGGATATCTTTTGCGCTCTATAAGTTATAAGAGCTCCAAAAATACTAGAAAAAATAAAATGAATCAAAACTAGTCATATTTCAGCCCTACGCTGTGTACTCTAAGGGCCCGTAAATAGGAAAAAAATTGTCTTATTGTGATAGGAAAGTTTTTCATGCCTTCATTAAATATTCTAGCTGATTCTGAGGTCGGAATTGATTGATTTTATTTTTATATGGCGTGACTGTGCAGCCAAATCATGTAACCGTTACCACAGCAAAAATAAACTCATGTATCCCTCTTAACACATCTAAAACATGGAGTAATTATTAAACTGTGAAGCACTGCACATATACCACAGTCCTCTCCTGCAGCTGCATTGTTTCTGAGTTTCAGACTATCCATTTGACTTGTTCTGAATAAAAGATTGTAGAAGATTTATGATGGTCATGTGTTGCACAGTCCACATGAAATTATGCTTTTCTCATGTAATTGTCCCAAACTACAAAGAACAAAATCAAAACTAACCATTATCACATCTGTGGCTTCCCTGAATAGCTTTATTTTTGCTCGTAAACAAAATGTAGTGTAAAAATAAATCTGTCTCACTTTTGTGGTCACATTAACTTGTGCTCATACGTAAGAACTATAAGAGTTGTGTAATAACATCAGGCTTTGATGTGGTGGCCTTGGGTTCACATGCCCTTTTTGTCTCTCTCTGAAGGAGCAAGGTGCTGTCTCGCTGGTTGGCATCTCTTCCTGTGCAGTTGTCCCAGTTGGGCCACCGTAACCCAATGCTGTCTGCGCAGCTCATCCTTTCCATCCAGGCCGCTGCTTCTCGAGGCAACAAAGACCTGCTCAGCAGTCTGCAGACGCATGCCTGCACGCTGTATGGTGAGCATGAAAATGCAGTGATCATAATGTTTGGGGCCGCTTGAGAAATGTTTTTTGGGGTGGGGGAGCAAATGCAGCAATCATACTTGAGAACTGAGACCCCTGAAGTGTGTAATCTGTCATGATGTGACTCCTGCTACCAGAGATCTGCACAACGAAGCAGGATTTGGACTGTTAAAGGTTCCCTCAAGTTTAGTCCTGAGTTTTCAGTATTATGGAGGTGGTTCACTTATTACCAGGATACATCGCCATGGTTACTCATGATGCAGACCTAACCAGCACAGATTATGGCTATGTCCAGACGTACACGGATATTTTTGAAAACGCAGATTTTTCTATGTGTTTGGGCCTTTCGTCCACATGTAAATGGCGTTTTGGTTCACTGAAAACGGACATTTAAAAAAAAAAACTCCTGGCAGGGTGGAGATTTTCGAAAACTCAGTTTTTGCATTTAGGTGTGGACGAGGAAAACAGGGATTTACTCACGCACACCTTATTGTTTACATGAAATAAATTATATAGACAAAATAGTGCTGCTGTTAATCTTACTATTTCCAGTTTTTCCACGTTTCCATTCCTCCATTTAGAAAGACAGAGGCATCAGAGTGAACTTCGGATGTGGCCTCTACATTCAGCACAGACGCTCTCACAACCCAAATCCCAATGTCGGTTTTGAATAAATTACATTTTTTTTTAAATTAAATTAATTTATGCTGTATGCATTTTGTTTATTCCTAAGTTGTGAGTCTACACAACAGCCAAAATACTGTCTTTAGTTATTAACATTTGAAATGATGAAGGCACTTGAAAAGTAACACAAAATTATCTGCCGTTCCAGAAAAACAAAAACTTTTCAGACGTGCTTAAGGTTTTGTGACGGCACAAATCCCTGTTTAGTTTTTCCCTCCCAGGCTTCTGATTGGCCAACATTTTGTTTTTAGCGTTTACATGTGGACGGAGATATTTTTTTTCAAAACTGCACATTTGGACGGGATTTTTATTATTTTTTTTTTTTTAAGGAAACAGAAAATCTCCTTTTTCAGAAATACCCGTATACATGTGGATGTAGCCTATGTTCCAAATTAGAGATCAGCAGGTATGAAATAACCGTCTACTGAATCAGTTTTCTGAAAAATAATATCACTGTTGCGCGTAAAGATCTTTTCAGATCACGAAAGTCTAAAGTTTTTGACTTTTTTTTTTGTTTTTTTAAGAGTGTCTTTATGTAAGTATGTAAGGCCTATCCTGGGGGGAACCCCCCCCCAATCATCTGGATGGGAACATGTTACCATAAAACCTGTATATACCTTTCAGCGTTGATTGTCCCTTTCCACATGTGCAAACTGCCATACCATCAGAGATGCTGGCTTTTAAACTGAGCACTTTAACGTTGAGGAACATTTTTCTGAAATTTTTCCAGAGTTTGTAGACATAGGGGTTTTTTTCCAGGTTGATGAACCTCTGCCTCTCTGAGAGGCTCTTTTTTTTTTTTTTTTTTATACCAAATCATATTACTGACCTGTTGTTAGTTTCTCCATGTGGTTTTTTTTTTTTTTTTTGTTCCTCAGACCAAATGGTGGAGAGGTATTTAAGCCCTAGTGGGAGTTGTCCCTTAAGAAGGCTGTTGGCCCACTGTTGATCATGTGTCTCATCACATGAGCCAAGGTGTGGAAAAGGGTGTGGGGTCATTATCAGCACAGGTTTCGGGTGAAACAATCATGTGACTTATTGAGATCAATTGATGCAAGATGTGAGTGGGCGTTAAGGTGCCTCAAAACTGGATTGTAGGTGGCAGCGGTTCATGTCGCAAGCCACCACCTCTGTTCAAGGATGGTTGTTCACAGTGGACATAGATGGCTTCTTTCACTCCTCTTTCAAACCATCTGTCTTTATCCAAAATGTGAACATTGGCATCCTCGAAGGAGTTTTTATTTTTACAGTTTAACCCTGTTCTATAAAATACAAATTCTTGCAGCTCTTGATCGACTTTAGTTCACTTGAACTTTTGTGTGTGTAAAAGACCAAACTGAAGGAAGAACACTCCGAGGTTACAGACACTTCACGACCAGGGAGAAATACTGTAGGTGTAGAAATGCATTAATTTGCAATCAGAGGTTGGAATCACAAAATTAACCTAAAAGAAGAAGTGTAGAAGCTTTTTTTTCTGTCATTTTCCTTATATTCATATGTTGCATGCATAGGTCTAGCAAAGGTATACAGACCTCCAAAAATCTGTGACTCTCTAACTAGAGTAGTGCCCATAGGAGGCACTACAACACTGTGTTAGCCACCCCAGGCAACTTTGTACATTGCTGGAAACCCGTCCATAAGAACAGCTCAGAGAATGGTCAGATAGTTAGATAGCTGGTGTGTAACAGAGGGGGTTGGGAAGGGGAGGAGGGGGGGTGTTTCTGATAGAAACTGCCGCAGAGCCAGCAATTCACCATCACAAGACTCCTTTTGTCTGAGAGCTTCTGACATCAGCATGTGCGTCAGAGACGGGCAGAACACCACACACACAGACGCATTATCTGAGCCAATACTGTAGTAGTTATGTCTTTCGTCTGTCTCTTTTACTGGTCCCAACATAGTCTGGTTTTCCAAGTATTGGTCCTAATTTTCCAGATAGAGTTCCTCGTTAAATCCCCACAGGGTGCACAGCATTGCTGTCTCTCCATAATTACACGTGACTTGTGCGTCTCTGTTTGTCTGTGAAGATCCACAGGATGGGGTCGTGGTGCTCTTACCATCAGAGTCCCAGCAGCGAATGGTGCAGCTGCTCTACTTCCTCCCCAAGATGTCCCAGCCTCTTCTGGCCAATCTGAGCAGCTGCTGCACTGCTGGACGAATCTCTGCCGGCCTCGCCGCCTCTCTGATTCGTATCATACATCTTAGGTGAGCCTTCAGACCCGCTTTGGAAAGCACATGAACACAGTTGTGTTTGACAGCAGATGGTTGCTGGCACACAGGCACACAGGCACACTGGCACACAAACGACGCTCTGCCTGATCACCATCAGATGGCAGTGTTGTTCTTTCACAGACAAATCAGTGACAGCTTTTATGATCTATTACCTGCTTGTTGACATAAACTGAGATGAATATTCTGTATTTTTTATATTTAACTTCCTTATGACAATTAAACCACTTTTTTAAAATTATATTTTGTTCTATTATCATCCCCAGTTAACCTTTCTCTGTGATGATATGTGTGTGCTGCCATGTTTGACCTTATTCTTATGTCAGTGGGGCAGTGTTATACAAATTTTGAGTGGTGGGAGTACTGAGTTCATATGGGATGGAGTGTGCGTACGGGTGTGTGTGTGTGTCTCGAGTGTTGTACAAAGAGCTCTTTTTGAGGCTGGAATGCAGGATCGTCATGGAGTATTGAGAAGATGGTCTGCATGTGTCTCCCGGGCTTTATGAAACACCCTGTTATTCACACACATTTCTCACTGTTACAAATCTATTTTCCCCCACAGGGCAAGGAAGAAGTTTTGATAATTATATTTCAGTGTGCTGTTATTCTTAATATTCTTGAAAATAGAAGAACACTGAAATCAAATCATGAATAATCCTAAAGTGTTTGAAATGTGAGAACTTTCAAAATTTACAAAGCCTGAGATTCAAATCACAATTCAGGGTTTTTGATTGTGTAGCATGATCACTGATTATGTTCTCCAGGTCCCCTCTGAGCAGCTGGACAGCTGTGAGCCAGGAAGCGGCATTGCAGCACGTGGACTATTTGAGCTTCCTGTTCTCCACCCTCATAGGCTTCTCGTCTGAACAGCTCGCCTCCCTGCAGGAGGCAGAGGATGACAGCGTCCTGCCTCCCGCCGCTCTTTCACCTCTCAGCCTCTACCCCACCCCGCTGGAGCAGTTCACACACCACTGGGACATTGTTGAGGTGTGTTCACTGTTCACCTTTTTAATCCCACACTGAAACCCTTACATTTAACATTAGAAATAAATCTGGAGGAGACCCAGACTTGCAGGTGAAGGAAGGGGTAGAAAAGACATTGTTTTGATATTCTGGACACAGCTGTGGTCTGTCGGTCCCCCCAGTCTCTCTCAGTCTCTCCTATAGAGCTCAGAGGGTGGAAGCTTTATCGTTGCACTCCGGCTGAGAGGGGAACGTTTATCGCGTTGCGCAGGTTGGAGATGCGTGGTTATCGGGCATAGTGGATATGCACAAATGCTAATGAGAGCCCATGGCATGATGGGAGAGTGACATTTCTGCACAGAAATTACCGTTAACGTAACTGTGCCCTGGGGCAAGAGTGTGTGAGTGTGTGAGCAAGTGGGGGGCTTATAATCACTAATTCAGCTCCTCAATTAAGGTCTCAGATCCTACCTCTCTCATCTCCCTGTCTGAGTCAATCACAGGGAAGTGGAAGGAAGGGGGAGCGGAGGGGGACGCTTGGTGAGGATGGAAGGAAGGGGGGGCGGCATTAAGGACGGACTGTGTCAACTCCAGTTCGGCTAATGAGATGGGATTGTTTTTAATGACGGCGAGAATGCCAACAGGTGCACCGTTCAGACACCCACCGGCTCACACACACGCACCTAAATTTGATAAAAGTTAATGAGAAATTTGATTTGGATTTCAAGTTAATGATGGAAAGCTGAGCCTTATTTTTCACTTTTAAAAAGTTAGTGGCATGTCGGTGGTTTAGGCCTGAAACCACTCGCTTGCTGACAATCTGGAAAGTGAAAATAGTGAAACTGAAACTAAAAGTAATTTGTATGTCACATCTTTGGTAGTCAAGTGACAATCGGGAATATTGCATTCTTTCTGTATGCTTTCTTTTTTTATGGGCCACCATGGAGTTAAAATGTTTTTAAAAATAAGTTGGGAGGAGGTAACAAGGGCAGTGCACACTGTTATTTGGAAGAGAGAGTAATTTTTCTTTTTTGTACAATTATGAGCAGTTTACCTGTCAAAGATAAATACTTATTAAGGATTTTAGCAGTAACCTGTAAAATGTTGAAATCTGAACCCCCAGCTGAGAATAAATGGATTGCCATAGTGAGTAATATTCAAGAAACTGAGAGAATTACTTTTTATTCAAATATTATGGGCTGATCAATTTACAATAAACTGGGAGAAACTGATGTATGTAATCCAGGTACATACCTAGTTTTCTTCTTCCTGTTTTTGTTTTGTTTTTGTACTTGTATTTGTGAAGAATGCAACAAAATAAAAAGTGTTTTTTTTTTTTTTTTTCTCTAAAGATAAAATAAGAGCAGAAAATCTGTTAACACCGGAGCATCTGTTTTAGAGCTCGTGTGGTTACATATCTGCAGTCAGATTCCTCAGTCACACATTCGGACTTTGAAATCATTACATCAGTGAGACACATGTATGGATATGGTCATAACCAAAATAACTGGTTGATTTATAGGAAGTGTGCCACTGTCTGGAAACTCTGGGCTCAAAGTCTCAGTGCTTTGACATCTTACAAACTGGCATTTGCAACTACCTGGTAAGAGACTGTTGTTATTAAGCATGCAGTAAATCACACTGATTTTTTTACGTAAAGTTTGTTTATTGCTGTTTTATTTTATTTATACTTTTGGTGTGTGTGTGTGTGTGTGTGTGTGTGTGTGTGTGTGTGTGTGTGTGTGCCTGTCTCAGACCAAGTTAGGGGTGGTTTCCGACAGCATGGCGGCCGGGCTGCTGAGAGCTGTATCCAGACTGCTGGATCTCTCAGTCCTGCCCCTTGAGCCCGTGTTGCGCTTCTTGTCACAGTGCTGCCTCAGCCTGTTGTCGTTGCTCCTCACCCTGCAGCAGGAGGCACCTACTGAAACCAACCACAAAAGGTGTACTTGAAACTCTTTCAGTGATCTGTGCTGATTGATTTTGATCGAATGTGTTAACACCCTTGCTTGACATTTGCAGGGAAGCAATTTGGGGTGCTTGCGTGACAGCGCTGAGCAGCATTCCTCGGCTGCTGCGGGTTGTCCTGCAGTCGTTGCGCGTTGCCAATCTGAACGAGGAGGAGCTGCCGCAGTTCGGACAGATTCTCTCCATGCTGCTGCAGCACACGTCGCTCCACAGCCAGCTGCTGGCCAACACCACTCTGCTGCAAGAAATCCTCCAGCACCTCACGGTAAACGCGCCCACACAGATGCAGGCATATTCAATTGAAGGCATTTGAATGACACGGATGGAGATTGATCACCTGATTACTTTGTGCGTGTGTTTCAGAGGTTCTCCCGGGGTGCAACCAGGGAGCAGTGGCTGACAGACCTGCTCTACTGTTACAGCGTCACCGTGGCTCACGGTTCGTCTGCTCACCGTGGTAATCTGGGCCTTCGAGACATATACTAACGGATGCGCCCAACAGTACGTGGTGTATTGCTCAGTTTAGCCTCCCAAACATGTTACAGTCACAATGACAACACGCAGGGCTCAGTAGTGACAAGTACACATGATCACACTTTCATACAGAAGACAATGAGAACTTTTTTGTTTTTTTTGTTTTAAAGTACTCCACATTCTTGTTCTTTCTTCTTTACTGTTTTATTCACAGCCCTGGTAACTGTGTATTCTCTTTTGTGAGTGTTAATACTGAACGGTCGTCCAGTGGCTACTTAAGTGACTTTGTATTAAAAGGAGTGGTGGGTAAGCAGAATAAAGGCAAAATGAAGTTAAATCACAGGACTCTTTCTTTTGTTTTAGTTTTTATTTTTCACATTTTTTTAATAACACATTTTTAAAACATCCAGTATATATTTATAAAAGTACATAATAAAGATTGTTCTGTGCAAATAAAAAAGAACAGCAAAAACAGCATAGTTCACAAATAATACTTTTGAGAGGGAAAGCACTTTAAGACTAGAGTGTGTGTGGTGTGTGTGTGTGTGTGTGTTTGTGTCTCGGTGGCTGCAGGTGGGCTATCTCTATGACTGGCTGTTGATAGACTGCCTCATTCTCCACAACGGGAGGAAAGGTTATCTCAGTGTGTGTGCGACAGCGACGGAGAAGGAGGGAGATGGAGTGTGTATGTGTTTCTTCCACAATGGATGAAAGGTTATCTTTTACACACACCATTTTCTGTAGACTTAACCCCACCCTGTGAGGTCATGGCTCTGATGTCATATGGCTTAATTTTAGAAAACTTGGCACATTGAGTGAACAATGCGTAGAGTAATTCTATAGAGGCAAGACTACCAGCCAGCTGAGAAAACATCAAAGAACATGAAGTGTGTGTGTGTGTGGGGGGGGTTCAATGTTTTCCCCGGCCTCGTGTCCCCTGTCCTGCGCTATGTGGTCTCAGGTGGTAAGAGTAGAGCTTGGCTTGATTCATGGTGTCAGTCAAAGGCACACAGTCTATACCGCTCACTAAAAAAGACAAGCATTTAATAACTTTTGTAGAAACTTGTACTTGATAAATAAAGTTGTGTTTGTGTGCACAGGCACTTACACTGGCTCTGGGTGCGTTGAGGGATGTCCAAGAGCAGCTGAGACTGAGAGTCCCGAAATGAACGCCCTCGTCTGGACTTTGAGTTGCCTAAAGGGCAGTAAAGTAAAGAGCTGATGAAATTAAGCTGTCCAGCTACATAATGTGAATGGTTTCTGAACACAGGTAGTTGATGTTGGATACCAAAGCCTGGTGCGCTCCTTTAACTGGTTGATCTAGTCCAGGGCTCACACCCATGCTTGTTCTGTTGTCCGGTTGTCTTTATGTAGTGTATCCATGGGTGTTACTTCAGCAAAGGCTCTATAGCTCAGTGGTTAGAGCACTGGTCTTGTAAACCAGGGGTCGTGAGTTCAAATCTCACTGGGGCCTAGCAAATGTTTTGGTCCTGTAAATAAATATTTTTTACAGGACCAAGGTTGCCAGACCCTTAGTGGAATGTGCACACAAGCCAGCAAGAGGCTTAAGACCCCTACTAGAATAGGCCAGGGAAATTGCTCCAACTATCCAGTGGGAAAGGCGCTCTTTAGGCACAGGCTTTTCTATATGTGGTTTAGCGCAAGATACAAACAGCTGGTCACTTTGTCTAAAACTCTGTTCTGTCCATATGGATACGCAGAGCACAGAGTGGAAACAAGGTATGCAGCCGCTGTGGCATACCTATTTGGGGAGAACTCATTTCACAACCTCTACACTGAAAGAGTGTGGATTTCTCCTACAAACGTAGCTGAAGCTAAAATAATCAATAGAGCTGTCTTCAAGCACAGAAATTTTACCTTCTTGGCTGAAACCATCCCCACGGTAACAATCTGAGACAGGAAATCTTGTTTCTTACACTCGTGGAGCACAAATGAACAGTCTGGAGAGACTCTCACATGATGGTGGCCGTCACAGTGAGGGTCTAGTCCCTGTGATCCTACCCACTTCTGAAAGTCCCATGTTCAGTGGCATCGTCACTACAGAGGAAGCTAGCAGCCTCTGGGACTGTTTGAGGATAACTTGTGTTGCCTCTGCGAAACAGTGCTAGGGATGACTGTATGGCCAATGTTCTCTTTGAGGACAGAAATGCTCTCACCCAGAGAAGTCTAGACCTGAGTCTAGACCTAGACCTGTTATATCTAGCCTGTAAAACCTAGCAAATGTGTGAGGTGAGGCCCAGGATGCAGCTGCACACATCGCCTGGACAGAAAGTCCCTTAAAAAGAGTCTTGATGCATTCTTAATCATCCAGGTAATTAAATCTCAAAAGGTTGATTCTGTTCATCTGGACGTAGCAACGTAGCAACAGTTCTGATACTCCTGAAACATAGGGGATCACTACGAGTTTTTGCTTAGGCATCAGTTGTCCTTCTCTCCTGAAGATTTCTGATAAATGTCCAGCTGGGATAACCACATTTACTCAGGGCCTTCTTGACCTGATGGTCTTCTGCTTCCGTGGCTGCTGTGTCTGTAGGGATGGTGTTCACTCTATGGTGTAGCGTCCTGATGACACCCAGTTTGTGCTCCAGTGGATGATGAGAGTCAGAACTTAAATACTGATCCGTATGCACAGGTTTACAGTACACATTAGCTTTTAAATGTCCCCCATTACTGATGGAAATCTCCCAGTCTAAGAAGGCCAACCTGTTGCACCAGCAGACCGCACTGTAAAAGTTGGCTGAGGCAAACACAGAGTCATAGAAGGTCTTCAGGAGTGGGACCTTCACTCCAAAAGACCTGAGCAGGTACAGCCTGCTCTTCCCTTTTCTGTAGAGAGCATTTGAATTGTGAGTCCAGTCCAGTTTATTGTTTAGATGAACACCAAGGTACCTGTAGCTGTCTACAGGTCCATACCTTGGATGTTTAGTGGTTGCAGTGGAGGATGTTTGTGCCTGCGGAAGTCTACCACCAGCTCCTTGGTTTTTCTAGTGTTGATCTGGAGGTAGTTCTGCTGGCACCAGTTCACAAAGCCTTGGCTCAGTTCTCTGTAACCCTTGTGGTCCCCATCAGTAATGAGGTCAACTATTGCAGAGTTGTCAGCGAATTTCTGCAAGAAGTACTGGGTGAAGTTGTGAGAGAAGTCTGCAGTGTAGATGGTCATCTCTCACCTTTTAAACAAAACCCAAGGTGTTCTGGGTGTGGTGTTCAGAGCTGCCTACCAATGGGTTGAGGATCGAAGCCAGAAACTTAGAAATATTATAGGTGACCGAGTTGATCATACAGACAATTGGTCTTAAAGGTACACCCTATTTATGTATCTTCGGTAAACCATACAGACTTGGTGTAGATTCCCCTGGGTATAGCCTGTGGTATGAGGTCCGGTCAATAGCATTGTCTTATTCTAACTGCTTCAGACAATCTATCACCCTCTTCCTGTAACCACTTCCTGGGTCTCGTTTCAGGGGCTCATAAGTATTTTTGTCACTGAACAGTGACAACATTTTCTCACGATAGTCTTTCTGATTTTAGCAAGACTGTGCACCTACCCTTGTCTGCCGGAAGGATGATTATGTTGTTGTCATTACTAAGTGATGTGAGTGCCTTCCTCTCCTCCATGCTGATGTTGGATGCTTGGGGATTTGCATTGCTGAGACAGGCCTAAACTTTCATCCCTGGTTGCTCTGCTTCCACATCTACAACATTGTTGTTTGAAATTTCTGTTTCTGTGGCTGTGATCAGTTCAACTCGTGGATTTGTTTCGGCATAACAGCAAAGTTCAACCTTTTTGTAAGGATGATTTTCGCTGTTTGGGTGAGTTGTATGTCAGACAAATCTTTCACCTACTTGTCCACATCCTCAATGTGGCATCCTTCTCTCTTATGGCTGCTACGGACACTCTCTGTATTTTGCTATGGTTTCCGATGCAAAACAAGTAAGTTGATCAATGGTCTTTGATCAGTGGTTTTTGATCAGTGGGCTTTGATCAGTGGTTGTTGATCAATAGTCATGACAATTTGCATATTAATGATCAAGGAACTGACCTCACATCTCATTGTTCATTCAGCGGGCTGGTTTCAGTTATTGTGCAAAGTACCGTTTATAAGGTTGGGGAAACCTGCAGCCAGCTGAGACTGAAGAAGTCACTTGGATGAGTGACGAAACGTTTCTCCCATTGAAAACGCTACGTCCAGATGAACAGAATCAACCTTTTGGGATCCCTTAAAGCAGGGGTGTCCAACTCCAGGCCTGAAGGGCCGGTGTCCTACAGACTTTAGATGTATCCTTGATGTAACACAGCTGATTTAAATGACTAAATTACCTCCTCAAAATGTCTTGAAGTTCTCCAGAGGCCTGGTAATGAACTAACCATTTGATTCAGGCGTGTTGACCCAGGGTGATATCTAAAACCTGCAGGATACCGGCCCTTGAGGCCTGGAGTTGGACACCCCTGCCTTAAAGAGAGTCCATGAGGTTGCCAGACCCTTAGTGGAATGTGCACACAGGCCAGAAGGAGGCTTAAGACCCCTACTAGAATAGGCCAGGGGAATTGCTCCAACTATCCAGTGGGAAAGGCGCTCTTTAGGCACAGGCTTTCCTATATGTGGTTTAGTGCAAGATACAAACAGCTGGTCACTTTGTCTAAAACTCTGGGCTCTGTCCATATGAATACGCAGAGCACAGACTGGAAACAAGGTATGCAGCCACTGTTGCTCCTCTTAAGAGAAAGGCAGCGGGTAAAAGGCCGGCAGTTCCATAGGGGAAAATATCCCAATAACTTTTGGGGAAAAGGTGGTGTTGAGTGGCATACTGACCTTCGTATTATAAGGGGAGCACTGAATGCACAACCTCTACACCGAGGGAGCGTGGATTTTTCCTACAAGCTTAGCTGAAGCTAAAACAATCAATAGAGCTGTCTTAAAGGACAGAATTTTTACCTTCTTGGCTGAAACCATCCTGGGGAAAAAGTCTAGGGAGACTCTTACATGACGGTGGCCATCACAGTGAAGGTCTAGTCCCTGTAAGACCACCCACCTCTGAAAGCCTCATGTCCAGTGGCATCGTCACTATAGAGGAAGTTAGCAGGCCTAGCAGTATCTGGCACAGTTTTAGGATAACTCGTATTGCCTCTGCGAAACAGTGCTAGGGTGTATAAAAGCATTTGAGTGACAAGCCACCCCCTGGCAGTTGGGGGCTGCCACCAGCCAGTCGTTGAAGTATGTGGCTACCCGAAAGCCTTTTCCCTGAGCTGGGTCACTGCTGCCTCGGTGCATTTTACAAACACCCTTGTGAGAGGCCAAAAGGCAGGACCACAAACTCATATGCTATCTCCTGGAAAGCAAATCTTAGATACTTTCTGTGTGGGGATATATGGGGAGGTGGAAATAAACGTCCCACAGTAAAGTGTGGGTGAAATTAAGGTTTCCAGCAATGCAATGTGAATGGTCTCTGAACACAAGGCAGCTAGTGTTGGATACTAAAGCCCTGGGCACTCCTTTAACTGGTTGATCAAGTTCAGAGTGCACACCCACACTTGAGCTATGGTCCGGTTGTCTTTATGTAGTGTATCCATGGGTGTTATGTCAGCAAAGGCCCTATAGCTCAGTGGTTAGAGCACTGGTCTTGTAAACCAGGGGTCGCGAGTTCAAATCTCGCTGGGGCCTAGTAAATGTTTTGGTCCTCCTCTAGGTGGACACATAAGCCCCTTTTCCCTTAGAACCTACTCAGATCAACTCGGAACGACTGGTTTTCCATTACAATCAAGTACCACAGAAAGTGCGTTGTTGTCATTATAGCAACTCGGCTGAGCATCCCATGACGTATTTGGTATGCGTAACAAACGCTACAGCAAAGGTGGACGTCGAGGTGACTGTATACCTGCTGCTCGGTCTGGGACTTTTTGTTAGAGTTGGGGACAACAGCGTTAATTTTTGTAGCCATTTCTCTCTGGTTTCAAAAATGGTGGTTTTGAGTTTCATAAACGAGATGCTCTAATCACTCACCGAGCCCTTACAGGCTGGCTAAGTGACGCCCATGTCAGGAGAGGCTAGGGCCTCCCTATATAATAGGCTGACATAGCGTCAGATGTAATTCAAAACAAGCCCACCTTTTCCTCACTTCCCTAGCAAAGAGGGTGGTCTGGTGAAACACTCGCTCATACTACTCATAGAACCGGGGTTATAGACATAACCTTAAGTTCTCTTTCATAGCATTCATTTTGTGTCACACTAGGGGGACAAATACTAACTCCCGGATTGCCAGACATGCATGTTTAGAAGACAACTGTCCCCAGTAGTACTTCACAGGGAAGAAGCTCCCAGCTGTGAAGAACATGCACTGAGGACTGAATGTGCCTGGTTAGGTGCTGTTATGTCTAGCCTGTAAAACCTAGCAAATGTGTGAGGTGAGGCCCAGGATGCAGCTGCACACATCGCCTGGACAGAAAGTCCCTTAAAAAGAGTCTTGATGCATTCTTAATCATCCAGGTAATTAAATCTCAAAAGGTTGATTCTGTTCATCTGGACGTAGCGTTTTCAGAGGGAGAAATGTTTCGTCACTCATCCAAGTGATTTCAGTCTCAGTAGACTGGATGAGAGGTGAAACATCTTCAAGCAAGTTAAAGAAGTCCAGCCGCTTTTCTTTCCAAGCTCCTTAGACTACTCTCTTCCACGTTTATCTGAAAGCCCAAATTCCCCGGGTGGTGTATAAGAGCATTTCACTGACAAGCCACCCCCTGGTAGTTGGGGGCTGCCACCAGCCTGTCGTCGAATATGTGACTAACCGAAAGCCTTTTCCATGAGCAGGGCCACTGCTGCCAAGGTGCATTTTACAAAACACCCTTGTAAGAGCACTCCTTTAACTGGCTGATCAAGTTCAGTTCACACCCATGCTCGCGCAATGGTCTGATTGTCTATATGTAGTGTATCCATGGGTGTTACTTCAGCAAAGGCCCTATAGCTCAGTGGTTAGAGCACTGGTCTTGTAAACCAGGGGTCGCGAGTTCGAATCTCGCTGGGGCCTAGCAAGTGTTTTTGTCCTGTACATACCCCCCGTCCTCCTTTAGGTGGACACATAAGCCCCTTTTCCATTAGAACCTACTCAGATCAACTCACCACAGCTTGCCACGATTTGGATCGACAGCCTTTACTGTTAGCTAAATGATGCCCATGTTATATAGGCCTCCCTATATAATAGGCTGACATAGCGTCAGATGTAATTCAAAAAAGCCCACCTCTTCCTCACTTCCCTAGCAAAGAGGTTGGTTTGGTGAGACACTCGCTCATGCTACTCAGAGAACCAGGGATAAAAACATAACCTGAAGCTCTCTTTCATAGCATTCATTTTGTGTTTCACTATGAGAGAAATAGCGATTTAGTTAGTATTTTGTGCTTAGAAATATTAACTCCCAGATTGCCAGGCATGACTGTTAAGAAGACAACTGTCCCCAATAGCACTTCACAGGGGAGAATGTGCCAGGTTTGGTCCTGTTACATCTTGCCCATAAAACTGAGTAAATGTGAAGACCCCTGCTAATATAGGCCAGGGCAATTGCTCCTACTATGCAATGGGAAAGGCGCTGTTTAGACATAGGCTTTCACATATTTGGTTTCCTTCGTGCTCTCAGTAGACCTAACCACTATCTACCAATATAAAGCCATCACCACCTATTCAATTGCAGGCTAACATAAAAGTTTCAATTTTTTTAATCGCAAGTTGTAGACTCCTTCCAAGAAATACCTGGAAGTCAGCCAAATACAGGTTAATCACTTTGGAACCCCATTTTCTTGGCTTGTAGGTCATAGTTTTAAAGGACAGGTCAGGGAGTGACACAGTGGCCCAGGACAGGATCGAGTTTTTTTTCTCACTGAGCTCCACTTGTTGTATGCTTACTACTCCACTTTTCATATGTACACTCTTTAGAGAGGGTGGGGTTTGCAGTTTCACTTGCCCACTTATTCTAAGGTGACTCCAGGACAGATTTTTACAAATTTCCTTTACAAGATCTAAGGGTTGAGACCAGCTCTAGGACTCTGTGGCGGGGTTTGTGTCCACTCACACAATTCAACTGGGGAGCTTTCATGTATGAGAGAAATACATTAACCACTACCAGTCTTGTTGTCTGGGACGTTAAAAATAATATTTAAACTCATAAGTTTTTTATATTAGCAAATTAAACAAGTAATACATTTTTTTTATCTGTGATGAAAACAAGATCTTGTTCTGACACAGATTTTTTAGATATAAGAGTGTTGGAAAGCTATTTTTAAAAATAGTTTATAATAATTAAGCGTGCAGGTGATAGCGTCCACAGTTCATACATCTGTCTACTTCAAGATACGAGAGACGGAGTAATAAAATGACTCTCGTGTGTGTGTGTGTGTGTGTGTTTGGGAGGGGGGGTGTTGTTAATGTGTGTGTTCAGCAGATAGCTCTACGCAGTCGTCTGACATTCCCCCTGACAGCTCTGAACTTTTCACAGTGCCAGCACTGTCAGGTAGAGAGGGAGGAGAGGCGAGAAGGGGGAGGGGAAAACAACGTCAGAAGACCGGGTCGGACCGTGAGCAGAGAGGCTGTGCGGGCTTCTGTGTTTTGGCGCAGCAAGGCTTCTGTCTGTCCTCCCATCATCACCTGGTGATGTGTTAAGAAGGTCAGGCCTGTCTGTGAGGGCGAAACCTTACCAGAGCTTCCACGCGGGAAACCAGGCTGATACCGTCCCGGCGTGTGGATTGAAGCATCAGCCAGACATTTCCACGGGTCGCTTACAGTGTTTCTTACACAGCTGGATTTGTAACTTCTTCTTCTTTTAATCTTACAAAATCTTCAAATGCTAAAGCTTTAATTCATGCTGCACATCCTACTCATTGATTTCTCAGCCACTATTTTCTGCTAACTTAACCGAACACGATTTCAAGGTTTAGCCAATTAAAAACATTCCTAATAAGCATATTTAACTCAGGAGTTGCAGCGTGCACGAGCTGCTTTAAAACTGCAAAGGGTCAGTGCACACCAAGAGTTCATCTACAACTACTAGAGTTAAAATTAAAGCTGCTTTTCCTACACTTCATATCCATTGTTTCTAATGTGGCAAAGTTGCAGGTGATAATTTCTATAACATGTTTATTAGCATGGCTGTCTTTTGGCCATTATTGCTTGTTTACAAACTGCAAGGTGCCTGCTTCTGTTAAGAGTGCTTTCCCAGCATCCTCATTTCCTATCATCTCTTTGCTCGCATGACAACACTCCTCCCCAAAAAAGTGTTTTTCGTGTTTTGGTGTGCACTCAGGCAGACTCACAGGTCACAGTGTTGCATTTGTTGAGCATTTCAGCCACTAGAAACATTAAAACTTAATGTTTGGAAATTGAAAAGTCATTATTTCAGCGGTGAGCCATCATCCTGATTAATCCAATATTACATTACCAGAGCAATTAAGTGCAGCATTGCTCTCAAAGGTTGTTTAGTCTAAAATAGCTCTGCTCAGTTTTCATGCTTCTCCTTTTTCAGAGTTCAGTGGAATGTCACAGGATCGACCACACATTTTTAAATAGATGTGAGAGAAAGATATATTAAATATATATGAAATATATTATGAAATTCTTTATGGCAAAGATTGAACAAGGTGCTGGAAACATTTCTTAGAGATTTTTGGACCACATTGACACGACAGCACGGCACAGTTCTTGTAAACGTGTCCACGATGTGAATCTCCTGTTCCACCACATCCCAAAGGTGCTCTATTGTATTGAGATGTGGTGACTGTAGTGGTTTCTGAGTACAGTGAACTTACTATTTGGTTCAAGAAACCAGTTTAAGATGGTCTGGTCTTTGTGACACGGTGGATTATCTTGCTGGAAGCAGCCATCAGAAGTCATAAAGGGATGGACACAGTCAGCAACAACACTCAGGTAAGCTGCAGCATTTAAATGATGCTCACTTGATACCAAGGGGTCCAAAGTGTGTCAAGAAAATATCACCCACATCACAAACAAGAGCAGCTTGAACCAGTGATATGAGGTAGGGTGGACCTGTGCTTCCATGCTGTTTATGCCAAATTCTGATCCTACCATCTGAATGTCACAGCAGAAACCAAGATTCACTGGACCAGGCATGTTGTGTGCTCAGAGGTGCTCTTCTGCATACCTTGACTATAATGAGTAGTTAACTGAGTTACTGTTGCCTCTGGGCATTCTCCTCTATGGAAGCCCGTTTCCGCCACTAAAAAAAAAAAAGTATCCATAACTCGAAATATCGAGTTATTAACTCAAAATTTCAACTTATTTTCTTGAAATTTTGACTTATTAACTCAAAATTTTAAGAAAAGTAACTCAATATTTTGAGTTATCTCTGCCATCAGTAATCTACGTGGACTGCACACTCAAAACCGGATCACAACAAACTGGCGCTTTCAAGAGTACGTTTGCTGATAGTAACACCATGTGATTCAGCTCATAACACAAGCATTTCATCATTTGTGACGCTACGCTGAAAATAATCAGCAATTTGTGCATTCATGACTGGCTGTTATACTGGTAGCTTAACTGTAGCATTTGTAGCTGAGGGCTTCCGCTTCCGGGTAACAAGGAAATTACGTCATTCATGTAGATTACTGATTACTGATTATTAACTCAAACTTTTGAGAAAAGTCAACATTTCAAGCTACTTTTCTCAAAATTCCAAATTAATAAGTCAAAATTTCGAGAAAGATAACTCGAAATTTAGAGTTATGGATACTTTTTTTTTTTTTAGTGGCGGAAACGGGCTTCCATACCCCTCTGACCTCTGGCATCAATAAGGGATTGCAAACTAGAGAACTGCTGCTCACTGGATGTCTTTTTCTTTTCCAGTCCATTCAGAGATGATTGTGTGGGAAAATCCCAGAAGATCTACATTTTCTTTAACGCTAAGACCTTTCTGTCATTCAACGTTTATAAGATATTGCTTACGGTCTGTTCTATACACCTTGATTTGTAGCTTCATCTGCTTTTAATACCACTTTTAATTAAGACGGGCAGATGCTCAATTCCTTAAACATCTTTAATAACACCACTGTTTCTCACTCATTACCTGACCGTTTCCTCTCTGACTTACAGTTTTGATCAAGTGACAATGATATTAAAACTTTCTGATCCATAGAAAAGAAGGCTTTTCATTCATTTTACCCTTACAGTTTGACCAGCCTGTGAAGTGTAGAAAATAATTTTTCTGCCATATTTTGATGATCAGTTTCATCTTAACCAGGTCATCTTGACCACATCTACAAGCCGAAATACACTGAATCGCAGGTGTGTGATTGCCTGATTAGATATTTACATTAATGAGCAGGTGTGCCTAATAAAGTGTTTGGTGAGTGTAAAGAAAGCAATAGAATGATTCGGGAAACTAAAAACAGTTTTGGGGCAGTATGCTGGTGATCTTACCGTAGATGCTTTGTAGCACAGAGCTCTTACTCTGTGTTGGCTTAGCAGGTTGAGCTCTGATTTCCACCTTCTTCCTGTTATGGGTGTAGTTTGAATGTCTGGACTCCACCTCTTCATGGGCTTTTACCTCCCTCCATCTGCGTGCACAAAACCTGCAAACACACATCCACACAAACACATGCACGCAGTTCTATAAAAATCATCTCTAACAGCGTTCAAAGCTTTAAAAGCTGGCAAGTCCTCGCACTAATTCTCACTAAGCATAAACAAAGTAAACAGTTTACTCAAGGAAATTAATAGGCAACATATACACAATATAACTGTGAAGCTGAGGAGAAACAGAGGGCCTCCTGCAGTGGACTGGCATCCACTAAGAGAAACGCAGTGTGTGCAAGACGGAGAGAAAAGCAACGAGAGGCTTCTGGTAGCTATTAGAGCAGCCCGGCTGAACTTTTAGCCTCTTGTTAAAATACTATGAAACTTCTAGATTACAGCCTTTCTGTCCCACGTCTTCTTGTCTCAACCCTCTCCCACGCTCTCCCCCCCACTGCTCCACTGTTCATGGCATTCAGACTAAAGACGGGGGCGGGAAAGTATTCGCAAGGGGGCACATGTGGGTGCCACATGGCACTGCCCCAAAATTTTGAATGCTAAATGCGGTCTGAATTGCTTCAAAAAAATTCATTTGTACCAGCATCGATCAAGCATTTAAATAACAGTTTTTAAGATTATCTGCAATGTGTGTATTGAATATTGTGATAGGCCCCTTTTTTAAATCTATTTATTAATTTCTCTTTTCTTTTAATGTTTACTGACTCTTAGTGAAGGCAGCTTCTGTGACGGCACTTGAGTCCACAAAAAATTTCCCTAAGGGGACAATAAAGTGTGCCTTATGATATCATACTGCGCTGCCAATTTCCCACAACCCTCCTGGTACAAACACAAACACGATCAAGGAGAAAAATGTAAACTCGCCTTCTCCAGGCACGCTGGATGATGCGTGCAGCCTCGTTTCTCCTCCTGCGATGCTCCTTGTTGTACTCCCTGTGTGCGCGTGTTGACATTGGTGCGTGTGCGGCAGATTGAGCCTTTCTTGGGGGGCTTTTGTGATCTACAGATGAACTCCTTCTTAATGAGGCTGAGCGAGTTTGGTCTTTGGTTGTGGCCTTCTCTGAAGTACGCTCCTTATGTTGTCTGTGTTTTTGTGGAGAGGTGTGGGCATCGGTAATTGCCCGGGCAGTCTGCACGCTCATGTGAGCATTACTCTTTTTTAGAAGCGTGCAGTCTCTTCTACCGGCCTCAGTTTGGTCCACAGAGGAGACCGCTGTGGAAGGACTGGGTGAGTTTGACAAAAGTCGTTCCCTGAATTTGGGCATGGAGGGAGGTGTGGGTCTGAAGCCGGAAGGGGAGAGAAGTTCTGTCAGCCTTGTGGTCTGCAGAGCATCGGGGGAAGCATCACTGCTCACATGACTGCAGCCCAAAGCTTCAGGACAATCATGCGGTTCAGCTTCTTTACCTCTTCTAGAGGACCTGCTTTTGTGAGCTGGTTGGAGTGGAGTTGAAATGAAAAAAAAAATAAGATCATGTAAATGAACAAAACACCACTGTCTGTACTGTTTAGTCAAGATGAATGCATTTGCTCAATTAAAAGTTCATTTTAAACACCTAAAAAGTGTTTAAAATTAGTGTTTAAAAGTACACCTCTGTGCAATATCAGTTTAAAGTCAATGATTCAAAATGCATTATTTCACAGAGTTAAATACTCCAGACTAAACTGACTATACAGGCTGCTGACCAACTAAATTGAGTCCACCTCTGATTTCTAGTTAGTTAATTGCATGAATGAGTTTATGAAATTAGCTTTGAAGACTGGAACTTCTCTCATTTTGGATCTGATGTGCTGTGCATATCTGTATATTTGCATCATGATTATACAAAATAATTTTTTTAGAGGAATTAAAAAATCTGATTGTCATCAAAAAGGTGGTAAAGGACACGGGAAGATAAGCGAGCCACTAAAAATCAGCAAAGACTGAGCTGCAGCTGCAGAAAAGAACAGAACGAGCCACGACACCACTAATCAGAAGTGTGGTGTAGTGGTTGTCCACAGACAGCGTGCTACTGCACAACTTTGAAAGTAATTCAGACACAAGGAAGTCAAAGCTTTGTTGACAGCTCGGACAGTGTAAAGGACTGTCTACGATGGAGTCCAGCAAGTTCACTGCAAACCTGAGCGGGAAACTCAAAGGCAGTGGTTTGATGATATCAGACTCCATGATGGCAAGAAGTATTACAGAAAATTATCAAAATAACTGAGCCAAATATTCCTGCATCACAAAGATCCAAAGCACACTGGCAGAATCGGTGTAAAGTAAAGTAAAAACTGGCCAAATGTGTTGCATGGCTTGAATCTAACAGAACACATTTGAGGTATGAAGGTGAAAAGCAGAAGAGCACAATCCTTTCCACAGAGACCAGCTGATAAAACCGTCCCAGGAGAATGGCAGAATATATCCTCAAATAAGTATGCAACAGTGACATCCATCATTCTGAAGAGGATTCAGTGTCTCATCAAAAACAAAGGCAGACTTACAAAGTACTGATAAAACACTTTTACTGACTTCTGTTGCAGTGTGGTTTATATTTTTATCTATCTATCTATCCATCCATCCACTGCCGCTTATCCTTTTTTAGGGTCGCGGGGGGCGCTGGAGCCTATCCCAGCTGTCCTAGGGTGAGAGGCAGGGTACACCCTGGACAGGTTGCCAGTCCATCGCAGGGCTAACACATAGACAGAGACAACCATTCACACTCACATTCACTCCCGCATTCACACCTTTTGTTTGTTTTTTTAACAGGGTAAAATAAAGACAAGGGATGTGATTATGGTTAGTTATTAAAGCGATATTGCACAGGCGTGTCCTCACTTGTAAGCGCATTAACACTTACACTTCAGACTAAATTTGAGGATTTCTGTATTTTTGTACCTCTGTGTCTCTCCTCTTTGCTCTTAGTGCGTTCAGCTTTGGATGATTTCTTTGTTTCCACAGACGAATCATTCATGGATAAGTCCTCTATAATGCTCACTAAGGACAGCTTTTCTTGCTCTGCTTTCACGGGTGAAACCCTCCGTTTCTCTGCTGTGGCCCCTGAAACTTGCTGCACGGCTTCTCTCCTCCGCTGTTCCTCTTCTCGCTTTCTAAACACAAAGAAAACCAGGCAAAAAATGCAAAAGAAACCTCGTCATTTGGTAAAGGCAGTATTGTAGGTTTCTGGTTATTTTCTAGCTCTGGACCTTTTTTTAAGAACATTCCTGGACGTCTTCTATACAGCTTGAATATAATCTGATAAGGATATTAGCTTATCATAGTAATATGTGGAAAAAAAGCTTTGCTTAAAAGGCATGTCTAAATAAAACTGCCTGCTTGGATTACCATAAAAACCTGAAGTCAATGTGCCCTCTGAAAACAAATTTACTTGTCAAAAGTGTTGTTTAAGAGAATAAAGATGAGACTGGTGAGCAAATGGCAGAAGAAGAACGAGTCGGAAGAGGCAGACAGAGAGGAGACGTATGTGTGTGCTGGGCTGACAGAAAGAAAGATAGATATGGAGAGAGTGTGACTGCTTCAAAGGCAAAGTAAATGTAATTTGCGAGACACAGTGTGAGACAAACAGAGGGATGTCAGTGAGTAACTTCTAATGAATATAAACACCATGAAGCCATGTAATCAGTGATTGCAGCTTAAGTGTGTGGTGGTTCTGGGTTTGTCTGGGCAACCAAATGTTAACCAAACCAAATGTGTTAATGTTCACTAAATAATAATATTTTCAATTCAATTCAGTCAGACACCTGTTTATATTGTAGGGTAAAGACCCTACAATGTTAGAGAGAGAAGTCTGATGAGCCCCTATGAGTAAGGACTCGGCGACGGAGGGGAGGAAAAACTTCCTTTTGACGGGAAAAAAAACCGTCTAGCAAACCCGGGCTCAGGGAGGAGTAGCCATCTACTGTGATCGGTTGGGGTTAGGGCAAAGAGCTCAAAGGGAGACAGGACAAAAGAGTTTAATACTGATGGCCACCAGTGCTACCCCTCAGCCTCCTAGGAGATGTAGCTTTGGTATAAGTGTGAAACTCCTAGGTGACTTCCTTCTTCAGTTATTACATTCACAAGATTTTCAGAAAACTTGACCTCTGAGTTTGAGGTGAAGCTCACTCGGATTTGAACTCATCCAAGAGTTTTAGGAGATCCACCTATGATGTCCATTTGAAAATCCTATGTCACCTCATTCTCGATTTATCATATTCATAAACTTGGGTGTCCCTATGCTTTTCACAGAAATGCAACAGAGGTATGCAGATGCATGCTCCATGTATCCTTAACATATACCTATGGGGCTTGATATTTCAGATTGATTATATGAGTAGAAAGATTCAAGAAGCTAACATGGGAAAAATATGTAAGTACACTCACTGCAGCATTCTGGATCATCCTTTCAGGGTGTTTTAGGACAGCCCGATAATAATACATTCCAATAGTAAAGCCTGTATGTTTAACATGCGCACTGAAGGACATATCTTGGTCAAAAATAACTCCAAGATTCCTCAAAGTGTTATTGCAAGGCAAGATCATACTGTGGCGAGCTCAGACAAGGAGGAGACGGAGGTATCGTTTGGTCTTGCTTCCCGTGAGCTAGCCAGGGAGCACAGCCGTTTATTTACATTTGCAGAAGAACACTGCCGCTAGCTAACTGCTCAGCGCGGCAACAACAACAACAACACAGGGCGCCCTCTGACCCCGGAAGGACACACCGTCGCAGCGAGAGGGCGTCACCTGTCACTATGGCAACATAAACAAAACATAACTGTACAAACAGAACCCCGAACAGCCCTGACCCACTACATAGCCCCCACCTAAGGGGTCAGTCGTCCCCGGCGACCCCATTACCCCACACAAAGTCCTGCAAATGTCCAGGTGCCTTCTTTTGGCGCACCGGCCGGTCACGACCGGCGGGGGAAAAGTCACTTGGGTCAGAACATGGGGTGCCACCATCATCCCCTGCTCCGGCGTCTGCTGGAGCGAGCGGTCGGTACGGTGAGAGCCTGTCCCGGTGCAACACCACCATGCGCCCCGGGCCCGGCATGCGGATACGGTACACCACGTCTGTTAGCCGCTCCACGACCTCTGCCGGCCCTTGCCAGTGACTGCAGAGTTTGGGGGACACTCCTCTCTTGCGAACCGGGCAGTACACCCAAACCTTGTCGCCAGGCATGAAAACCCCCCCTTGGCACTTGGTGTCGTAGGCTCTTTTCTGTCGTACTCCGGCGCTGGCCTGGGCCTGGCGGGTGTAGACATGAACCACCTGCAGCCGCTCCCTGAGCCTCCTGTAGTAGTCCATCTCTGGCCCACCATCAATCTCCGGCTCGGGGGGGGACCCGAACACCAGATCCACAGGCGTCCGGAGCTCCCGTCCAAACATCAGAGCGGCAGGTGTGCACTGGCTGGACTCCTGCACCGCAGTCCGATACGACCAAAGGACCAGGGGCAGATGTCGGTCCCAATCTCGCTGGTGGCGGCTGGTGAGAATGGCGAGCTGGGTGGCCAGCGTGCGGTTGAAGCGCTCAACCAAGCCATCGCTTTGTGGGTGGAGCGGTGTGGTTCTCGTCTTCTCCAGCCCCAGTCGCCGGCAGATCTCCCCGAAGACCTTCGATTCAAAGTTACGCCCCTGGTCACTGTGGAGCTCAGCTGGGACCCCAAAACGGGTGAACATCTCCTCCACCAGCTTCTCGGCCGTCGTCGTTGTGCTCTGATCCGGCACCGCGTAGGCCTCTGGCCACTTCGTGAAATAGTCCACAGCCACCAACACATACCGGTTCCCTGACTCTGTGACGGGGAAAGGCCCTAGGACGTCCACTCCCACTCTTTCCATTGGGGCCCCCACCAGGTACTGCTGAAGGGGGGCAGTGGAGCGTTGAGTTGGGCCCTTCTGTGCCGTGCAGGTGTCACAGCAGTGCACATGGAGTTCCACATCCCGTTGACAGCCAGGCCAGTAGAACCGTCCCCTGAGGCGGCGGAGAGTTTTGGCGTTCCCATAGTGTCCTGCCCCCACCGAGCCATGGACCAGCTCAAGCACCTGTGACCGCAGCGACCGAGGCACCAACAGCTGCAGGAGATCTCTGCCCTGACCGGGGGCCCGCCATCTCCGGTACAGGAGGCCGTCGTGGGTCTCCAGATTGTTGTGCTGGGAGTAGTAGGCCTTCACCTCGGGCTCCTGTCCTGACACCCCCGTCCAGGCGGGGCGTTGCGCCGCCTCCAGCCAGGACCCCACCTGAACCAACGTCGCATCGGCCTCCTGCTCCCGCTTCAGCTGCTGCGTTGTCAATGGGAGCCACCCCCCTCCGCCAGCTGTGGCCTGAGCAGTAGCCACCCCCAGCACCTCCTGGGCCCGCTCTTCCTGTCGCAGGCAGTAGCGGCACTCGACGGCTACGCAGGGCCGTCTGGAGAGGGCATCAGCGTTGCCATGCTGTCGACCTGGCCGATGCTGGATCTCGAAGTCATAGCCCTGAAGGACCTCCAGCCAGCGGGCCACCTGCCCTTCTGGGTGTTTGAAGTTCAGGAGCCAAGTCAGAGATGCATGGTCAGTGCGCAGGAGGAACCGGCAGCCGTGCAGATATGGCTGGAAGTGCCGCACCGCTAGCACTACGGCCAGCAGCTCCCGCCGGGTCACGCAGTAGTTCCTCTCGGCTCGCCCCAAGGCACGACTGAAGTACGCCACCACCCGTTCTCCAGCCTCATCCTGCTGGGAAAGGACCGCCCCGACCCCTACATTGCTAGCATCAGTGTCCACAATGAAAGGTTGCCGGGCGTCGGGGTAGGCCAGGACTGGGGCTCTGGTGAGGGCCTCCTTCAACTGCTCAAAAGCCGCAGCACAGGCATCCCCCCAGCCAAACAGCTGTCCCTTGTCAGTCAGGCGGTGGAGGGGGCTGGCCATTGTCGCGAACCCTTTGATGAACCGACGGTAGTAGGAGGCTAGGCCCAGGAAGCTCCGCAGTTCTTGGACGTTCGAGGGAGTCGGCCAGTTCGGACCGCAGCCACTTTTGCGGGGTCAGTGGCGACACCTCGAGCGCTGATCACATGGCCCAAGAACGTGGTCTCTCTCGCCAACAGGCGGCATTTCGCGGGGTTGAGCCGCAGCCGAGCTCATCGGATGGCACTCAAGACCTCGCTCAGGTGAGACAGTGCACTGTCGAAGTCGCCACCGTGCACCAACAGGTCATCCAGGTACACAACGCAGCGGCTACGAGGGATAACCACGAGCACCCTCTCCATCAGCCTCTCAAACGTCGCTGGCGCATTGCAGAGCCCAAATGGCATGACCCTGAACTGCTACAGCCCCTGTCCAATGGTGAATGCAGTCTTAGGCCTTGCGTCGGGGGCTAGCTCCACCTGCCAGTAACCGCTGCGTAGGTCGAGGGAGCTGAACCAACTGGAGCCGGTAACGTAATCTAGGGCATCGTTGATCCGCGGCAGCGGGTACGAGTCCTTCTTGGTGACTGCATTGAGACGGCGAAAGTCCACGCAGAACCTCGGGCTGCCATCCTTCTTCCCCACCAGAACCACGGGTGCCGCCCATGGGCTATTGGACGGCTCGATCACCCCAGCCGCAGCCATCTCACGGATGTTCTCTTCCGCTACCTGCCGTTTCGAGAGGGGCAGCCGGTGTGGGCGCAGACGGATGGGCTGAGCAGAGCTGGTGTCGATGGTGTGCTGGACCAGACTCGTCTGCCTGCAGTCTTTGTCACTGGCGGCAAAGATGTCCACATTCTCGTCCAGGAGGCACCTCAACCGCTGGCGCTGGTCGACGTTGAGGCCTACGCTGCTGCGCTGCCAAAGGTCATCAACAGCCTCGATGGTCTCGGTCGAAGGAGGTTTGTCAGGCTGAGAGGCTGAGGCGAGTGGAGATGACCCGGAGCCACCGGCATCCGAAATCTGCTGAGCGGCAGCTGCCCGACGCCTGTCTCGTCTGGTCCCCGCTCCCTGCTTTTGGCCGCGCTGGAGAGCAAAAGTCTCTGCGCCAAGAGTGATAGCCAGCTTTGCGGTGTCGACGCAGGCCCCCCAGCGGCTCAGCAGATCCAGGCCAATGATGCACTGGTCTTGAATGTCGGCGAGCCAGAAATCGTGCACCAGCTCTAGATCCTTCACTCGGATCCGCAACGGTTTCTTCCCCCGCATAACAGTTTTCTCCCCTGTCACTGTCATCAGCTGGGTGTCTGTGGGCAACCAACCCTTCACCAGTGGCCCGGATGTTTCAGGGAGCACGCCAGGTCGTATCAGGGAAATGGTAGACCCCGTGTCCACCAGGGCCTGGCATGGCTGGTCCTCAACACAGCAGCTCAGGTGGAGTCCCTTGAGGTGCCCAACTCGGCCCACCACTGTGCATCGTCCTTGGAAGGGGGCAGGAAGCTGGAGCGGTGGTCCCCTCGCTACACCGCTCCCTCCTCGTTTCCCTGAGGCTGCGTAGTTCCGGTCTTCGGGGCTGGTGCTGGGCAGTCACGCGCCACGTGGCCAGGCTCATCGCACCGGTAGCAGCGGTCGGTTGGTCGACGAGGACGCCTCCGGGGCACCGAGGGTTGCAGCTGGGACATCTCGGCGACCTCCCCCTCCCCGTCGCAGTCTGCGGCTCTGATTTGGGGGTAGTTTGGGGGGGGCACCTGCTGGTTAGGTCGCGAGGTGAGCACCGGCTCGGCCCTTTCAGCCTCAAGGAGCGCCTCACGGAGGGTCTGAGGCATGGCCAGGCGGACGTGTTGGCGTAGTCGCTCTGGGAAAAGTCCTCGCAGAAAAGCATGCAGGCTAAGCTCCTCACGGGCCGCTGCTGGAAACTCCGGGTAGCCACGACGAGCATACAGCAACACGTCTGCTGCAAAGGTGCCCAGGCTCTCCCCTGGTCGACGGCTCCGGTTGGTTAGCTGCTCTCTGCTCTGATCAGTGGAGTGCCGCTGCCCGAATCGCCTCTCGAGTGCCGCGGTGAGGGCGTGGAGCTCATGCTGCTCTGCTGGGGCTAGGTCAAGGAGTATCTGCAGTGCATCTCCCTCTAATGCTAGTGCTAGGTGTGTAGCAGTCTCCTCTTCGCTCCAGCCACTATGTCTGGCGGCTAGCCGCACTTGTGAGAGGTAGGGCTCTAACGGGGTTAGCCCGTTGTATTTCGGTACCTTAACTGGCGTGGTAGGCATAACTGCTCGCGGTTGGGGGCTCGGCGTGTGGGTCGACAGAGGTAGCCCATGAAGCATTGCCCTAGCATCTGTCGCGACGGGCCGCCGCCGCGGTGCGCTCGCACCATCGGGACCCGTCGGGGGACTTCTCTACCATCGCCAGTTTCCCAAGCGGGGAATGTTCTCCTCGACGGCTTGCTCCAGCCTCTGAATGTCTCTCTCCATTACGGCGAGGGTGAGCTATCCCACTTCTGACACCAATGTGGCGAGCTCAGACAAGGAGGAGACGGAGGTATCGTTTGGTCTTGCTTCCCGTGAGCTAGCCAGGGAGCACAGGCGTTTATTTACATTTGCAGAAGAACACTGCCGCTAGCTAACTGCTCAGCGCGGCAACAACAACAACAACACAGGGCGCCCTCTGACCCCGGAAGGACACACCATCGCAGCGAGAGGGCGTCACCTGTCACTATGGCAACATAAACAAAACATAACTGTACAAACAGAACCCCGAACAGCCCTGACCCACTACAATACCATCCAGTGAAGAGGTCAGATCTTTATGTCTTTAAGCAGGGCTCTAGAGTGCGACCAATTTGGTCGCAAATGCGACCAAATTTTTCAGTGGTGCGACTAAAAAAAAATATTTGGTTGCACCTGTGCGACCAACTGTTCAGGTAGCAAAAAAAAAAAAAAAAATCTGCAACCTTCCCTGTGGTCAACAACAGACACACATTATGCCCCTATCGTGGACTAAACCAATCAGAGATAGTCAGGGGCGGGACCTCTCTGATTGGCCGTGGTCCAGTTGAAAGTGCAGGTGGAAGAGAGAGGTGAGTAGCTTGAATAAAGCGATATCGATTCATTAACGGATTCCACACAAAGACGTAAACACAGAGCGGACCCGACGCATCAGAATCAGCTTTGTCTTTCTCGGCTTTCTCACCCGACGGTCCGCAGACGGACACGCTGTCGGAGCTCGGCGATTCTGCGTCGGGTCCGCTCTGTGTTTACGTCTTTTTGCGCTGATTCTGAGCTGCAGGTTTTGTCTCTCTCCAACCAAAATTCACCGAGCCAGCAGCAAAAGAAGCAGCAAACTGCGCTTCACATTTGATCAATGTCGTCATGAATTTTGCTGTTTTGCTTCCACGACCATTAAAATCACACTTCATGCACAGCTAGCTCTCTCTATCGCTCTCTGTACTTCAAGAACAGTTTCCCGTCTCCAATCCCTGTTTTCTGTATTATCTATTCGCTTATTACCCACCAGTCTACCGTTGTTTACAACGCTGTCGGCTGCTGTCTTTTTCTTTTCTTTTTTTCACTTAAATGACCTCGGACAAGAAAGCCTATTTTTTCTGTTGTTCAATACTGAAGAAATTTAAACTTTATATGCAGAACATTGTAGAATATTTTTAAGGTTATCTGCTATAAAAAGCCAGACCAGGAAAATCTCCTTCATGTTTTTCTGTGTTTTATTCTCAGTTACTTTCACACAAAGGCATCTGCTGTGATGTTCACAATTCTGATGAAGTCAGTACTGATAAATGATCAGAATTATAATATTTCTGACTGTCTGAAGCTAAGTTGAATCGAATCGGGACTTTGAAAACCGGAATCGAATGGATTATAGAAATCATCACTGATTTCTATAATCAGCCTAGGCACGACAGAAGTGGATGTAGCTGTAATAGGAAAAGAACTATTGCTAACTTTTCTGTTAAGTTAAGGCCTGATCCTTCTGAAATTCATAGCCAGTGCTCTGACACGGTGTCATCAATCTTTGAATGCTGAAAAAGCACAGTGTATCCAGAAAAACACATTATATTATATAAATTATTATAAAATTTGTGTGCGCCTAACTTTTGTGCCGGTACGCCTAACTTTTTAAAGTTAGGCGTACCGGTACGCCCATGGCAAAAAGTTAGTCTAGAGCCCTGTTAAGACATGCTTGTAGTTTAACTAGTTGCTGTGTGTCATCTGCATAGCAATGAAAATATATGTAATGTTTTCTCATAATGCTTTCTAAGGGAAGCATGTATAATATAAACAGTATTGGTCCCAGCACAGGACCCTGTGGAACTCCCTCAATAACCTTTGCGTTTGAAGAAGACTCCCCATCTACATGAACAAATTTGAGTCCGTCAGACAGATATGATTGAAACCCCTGCAGTGTATTTCTTTAATACTGTGTATTCTAACCCATGTATACAATATTGTGGTCAACAGTGTCGAATGCTGCACTGAGGCCTAGCAGAACAAGCACAAACATGAGTCCACTGTCAGATGCCATAAGGAGATCATTGCTAGGCTCTGTTAACGCTGGTTAATAAAAGCTAGTTATGCCAATTCCTTCACTTTACCATTATACCTATAACTCTGGCATGACCCTATATGTGTCTCTCACTTGGCTGCATCCTTGCGCAGTTGCTCGTGTCGCATGAGGAGCTGCTTTCTCTCCCTGAAGGCCTTGCGGACAGTGTAGCCCTTGTAGACCGCCTGGATTGAGGCGGCAGCGATGTCCTGGATAGCTGCTATGGACAGAGCACCATGCTCCAGCATGAACTGAGTCACCTCACTGTGCCCCCCCAGCAGAGCATAGTCCAGAGGGGTGTACCTGCACAGCATAAACAGTGTGATTCATACATCTATTTTCCTACTTTTTAAGCTTCACCTCGGCTGCTTTCATTGTGGTCTCAGTCCTCACCTCTCCTCACTGTGCTCCATTTGATTGGGAAAGGCATTGTAGCCCAGCAGCAGTTTCACAGCGTCAAGGTAGCCATTGTTACATGACCAGTGGAGAGCGGTCCGGCCCTGGACCCCCATAAAGAAAAAAACAGCATTAACGTTGTATGTTTAAACCTTACAAAAAAAAGTCAGACATGAAAGCGTATTCAAGCAAATACAGGCAATTTCTTACCTCCTTGTCCTGTATATTAGGATCAGCGTGGTTCTCCATGAGAACAGCCATGCAGGTGATGTAACCACCGTAAGCTGCGCACTGCAGTGGAGTCCTTCCTGCATGATCCTGCAAAAAGTTTACACAGCAGATCAGAAGTTTTGGAGCTACGACATAGACAGCTTTGAAGTTCACAATGATCGGCCATATGCTTTACGCTGGACACGAGAATCCAAACTGTTTTTGGTCATTAATGAGGACAAAATCCAAAATTCATGTTCAGTATGTAACTAGGAAATCACTCGGTGCTGTATTAGATTATCCATAACAATGTTGTTTTATGATTATTAACCAGAGATAGTTTCTGTTGCTCTAAAGAACGGAACACACAGGTGAAACACTACCAAATAAAAGCAGTTTAAATGAAATAGAAGTAACTGTAACAAAAATTTATGACTAAATGTTTCCAATTGACCATGAAAATTTAATATGACACACTACTGCAGCAGCACGTTGGCTTTGGTTAAACTTTATTGCATTTTGCTGCAGGGCTGAGGTAGAGGGTGAGTGGTCACGCTTCATATTAAAGAAAAAAACATCCTTTCATCCCCTCTCCTGCTCTAGTATGTTCACTGTAACCTTTTATTAACCTGTAATTTTAAACTGAATTTGGACGATTTAATCCTAATGGTTACTTTATCAGTTATAGTTATCTAGTGTGTGAAGGAGGCTATCAGTAGGCTGAAACGAAATTAACCTATCAGAGAGATAGCAAAAACTTTAGTAGAAGCCAAATCAGAAACCTGGTACATTCTTAAAAAGAATGGTGTAGTGGTTAACATATAAATTAGACACCTGAAGGGTCGCTGGTTAGATTGCAGTCGGAGACACAAATTCCTTTTGGGGTTGTGTCAGGAAGGGCATCTGGTGTTCCACTCTACCAAATCAAACTTGCAGAGATACCCATTTTGGCATGGCTGCCATGTTGTGAAACACCAAAAGGACTAAAAACTAAAACTAGAGTGTGTGATGAGGATTATTTCCAGGATTAAGAAAAACAACTTTACACCACCTATCTGAGTCAAGAACACACTTGACGAGGTAGGAGTATCACTTTCCAAGTCCACAATTGAAAGACACCCTTTATGAATATGAAGACAGAGGGTGTACAACAAGGTGCAAACCATTGGTTACACTCACGAACAAGAAGGTCCGATTACACTTTGCAAGAAAACTATCTAAAAGAGCCAAACAGTTCTGGAAGAATTCTAGGATGGATGAAAGCAAGATGAACTTGTACTAGAATGATGTGAAGAGAAAAGCCTGGAAAAAGAGAGAAACAACTCATGATCTAAAGCATACCACATCATCTGTCAAACATGGCAGAGGCAATGTTATGGTATGGGCATGTATGATCCAGAGGAACTGGGTCACTAGTGTTCATTGATGATCTGGCTGCTGATAGAAGTTGCAGGATGAACAGTAAAGTGTACTCTTTGCTTAGTTTCAGCCAAATGCTGTCAACTGATCAGACACACTTCACACTGCAAATGGATAATGACCCAGTTATTTAATAGAGAGACTGACAAACAAGCAGCACATCTGGTGGATACAAAGGTCTGGCAGATCATCATAGGAGAGGAAACACAACATGTCTATGGCTTCTTTTGTTTGTTTTCAAGCCTTTAAATAGTCTTACCCCACCCTAACTAAGCTCTTACATGTGCACTCACCATGCTGGTTGCTCAGGTCAGCTGATCAGCTGCTCCTAGATAATACGAGGGCACAGCAAAAGCTCAGAAAGAACAGATCTTTTGCTGTGGCAGCACCTAAGTTGTGGAATTCGCTGCCACTGCATATTAGGCAGGCTTCTGCTCTGCCCATTTAAGTCACTTCTTAAAACCTACCTCTTTTCACTTTCCACAGTGTGAGAGGTGATCTTTCATTGTTTTAATTGTTTTTGTATTAATGGTTTTGTATGTTTATTCTGTTCTTAAGCACTTTGGTCAGCACTTGCTGTTTCAAATCTCTTTATAAATAAGACAGCTTAGCTTAGCTAGGCTTCTATACATTAGACGCCCGTTGCCTGCAAATGATTTTCATCCAAGTATTAAAAACAACTACTCCCTTAGTGAAATATGTTTATGCATACCTGTACATTGGGACTTATCCCATTCTCCATCAGTATCTGACAGACTTCAGCGTTCCCTCCTAGAGCTGCCCAGTGTAGAGCAGTGTGACCATCTACGTCCACCAGGTCAACACGTGCAGAACCTTTATTCAAAACATTCGCATGACTACAAAGACCACAGGAAAACTGAAAAAGGAAATAAGACTTTCCCAAAATTACTGAGAAAGTGTAACTAACATATGTTAATGAACACCCACCTTTGATCAGTGTTAGTATGACATCTCTGTGTCCCATCTCACAGGCACGAAACAGTGGTGTGTGTTTCATGACATCCAGAGAGTCAACCATTGCGCCCTTCTCCAAAAGCAGCTTCACTGTGCTCTCATGGCCTGACAGGGAGGCCGCATGGAGCGCTGTTTAAACACACGCACACACACATGCACATGATAAAATATGATGTCCTGAATCACTCCTCAGGTCTGTCCCTTCTTTTTCTCCACATCACTCCTTTGACTGATGCTCCTGTTTGGGCTGTGGCTAAAGCCTGGTCAGTGAAGGGTTAAACAGGGGGAGACATTTAATGAGGAGTGGTGCACTTAATCCTCCTTGTGGGAATCCCCCCTTGCCCTCACTCCAGTCCCCAGACAGTACAGACTGGAGTCAAGTGCATGGAAGTGATTCGGTCATTTACACTGCCCTTCACACTGTCTAATTAGCATGATTCAACCGTTGCATGTAATTCATGCATAAACAATGACCGTCGAGCAGAGGGGCTATCGCCATGGAGATTATAGGTTCAAATAGCCCCGGGGGGTCAAAGCGTGGCGGGAATCATGTGTGCCTGCATGTATGTGTGTTTGTCAAAGGACAGTGCTGGCAGTAGTGCGCGTCTGTGACAAGCTCACACTAATTTTGCTCACAGTATCACTTCCCTCTCTCCTGTCATCTCACTGCCTCTTTTGCACTTTTGGGGGAATCCCCTGTGACATCATCATCCCAACTTTAAAACAAGCAACCAGTAAGGACAAAGGTATGTATGTATGTGTACATAGAGCATTAAGACCAGGGAAATTATGTCATCATTCCCTCGAAGCACACAGAGGACAGGGGAAGTGGGCCAAAGCAGTTCGGAGGAGCTTTAGTTCCTCCTCTGGTTTGTCAAGTCCTCACCAGTGCCACCGTACTTGTCTGCCATGTTGATGTCAATGTTTGGGGTGAGGGCCAGCATGGTGCGAATGACATCATCACTGCCCTTCCCAGCAGCCCACATGAACGCTGTTCTCCCCTCTAGATCGGGCTCGTCTTTCACCGACGGATGGGACAGGAATACGCCAACTGTCTCCTTCATGCACACAGAAAGAAAAACGCAGGTTATTTGTGTTGTTTTTTTGGACCAAGGTGAAGATACTGAAACATAATTACAACAAACTAATAAGATGAAGATCTGGTTTATTATACTGCTGTAATTTAAAACAGGTGTTTGAACAATCAAGCGTTTAAACTCTCTCCTGTAGGACTTTCAAATATCAGTAACACACCACACTTGTAAGAGTCTAAGTTAAATAGTTTCTCATTTATAAGACTTTTTGTCAATTTTCCATTAAGGTGACCTTGAAGACCTTGGTGGATATAAGCCAGATTTCAGTGGATTGTTAACATGACCCCACTCTACACCCCTACAAAGTTTTATTGGAATTATTTCAAAACTTTTTGAGACATCATGTTTACAGACAGCACGACAGGAAAACACTACCAAAACACAACCTCCTTGGCGGAGGTAACAATATGTGAGTCAGTGACTCACAGCATTGTTGCTTTGTGCCCCATAGTGCAGAGGTGTTGCTCCTTGGCTGTCTGAGGGAATAGTGCCTGATGTGTTCCTCTCCAGCAGCAGGTGGACGATTTTCGCATGGCCTGAAAAAGACACGTTTTTCATCAGAGGGACATGCTGGGAAACAAGGATGTGAAGCGCCAGGACGACAGCTCAACCACACCATCTTACAGATGCAGCGTGTGTTTTTGTTTGTACAGTTAACAGTTAACGTGACACTAAAGAAATAAACAGGTTGCTATCACACATGCTGTCACCCAGAAGTTTGGAGTCATTTTTGCTGTAAATGAAGGCTATTCTGAGCGACAAATATATGAAAATACGTCACAAACCAGCAAAAAATTGCTTGTATGACTACTGTTTAATGACGTTTTCAGTTGTGCCCCTGTGAGATGTCTTATTTTAAACCACAGACGTGGTTTTGCACCTCGGCCTCCCACTTCTCTTTCTGTTCTGGTTAAAGCCAATTTTGCACACTTTTGAGACTACTGAGTAGTTCCCACTTTTCTATGAAATCATTTGTTTGTTTGCTTTAACTGGTTTTTAAGTACAAGACTCAGTTTCTCAGAACTTGTATATTGTGAAGTTTCTGAAGGAATTTTATTTTATTTTCTGTGTGACTATGATCAAACCCATTTAGGATGATTTGCCACACGCCCAAATAGGCACATTTTTTCCTTTTTTTAAAAACAGCACATTTGCTATCTGCTGTGTTAACTTAATCGATTCAAGTCTCACTGGAACACGGTGGTTGCTGAAATGTGCGTCTGTATTCCTTCCACAGACATTCGGTTAAAAATAATAAATGACTTATGATTAAATGACAGCATTAATCTTTGATGGTCACTTATAACATTTCTGATCTAAAAAGCACTTCAAACTTTTGAGTGAAAGTGTAAGATAACTGGAAGTGTTCACACAATAGGACTAAATAAATAGAACTGCTGGAGGAGCCAGAGAAAAAGTCAGGGTGTTGCCTTCACACTACACATTTTAATGCCATTTTATCTGATCCATTCTTCTTCTTTTGGCTGCTCTCGCTAGTAGTCATGAAATCTGACCATGTCTCTGTCACACCAACCCTCTACATGTCCTCCTTTACTACATCCATGGACCTCCTATGAGTACTTTCTCCTCTTCCTCCTGTCTGTGAGCTCCAGCGTCAACAACCTCTGTCCAATATATCGACTATCCCTCCACTGCATATGTCCAAATCATCTTAGCCTTGCCTCTCTAACTTTGTCTCCTAAACATGTGACCCCAGCTGTCCCTCTGATGTTCTCATTTCTAATCTTGTCCATCCTTGCAACTCCCAATGAAAATCTTAAATTCTGCCACCTCCAGCTCGGCTTTGTGTCAGTGCCACCATCTCCAAACCATACATCATTGCAGGTCTCACTACCATCTGCACTCTTGTTGCTGTCCTTCTGTCAAAAATCACCCCTCATACTCATAACACCCACTCCACCCTATCCCTACACTCTTCTTTATCTCTCTTGTGCACTGTCTTTTGCTTTGGATTTGGATTGACCCCAAGTATTTCACCTCATCCATCTCCACTACCTCTACTCCTGTATCTTCAAGTTTCCACCTGTCTCCCTCTCATTCACACACATGTATTCTGTCTCGCTTCGAGCATCTTTCATTCCTCTTCTCTCCAGAGCATACCTCCACCTTTTTACCTCTTTTTCACCTGCTCCCTGTTCTCACTACAGATCACAATGTCATCTGCAAACACTGAAATGGAATAAATGGACACTTCTGCCTAACTTCATTTGCCAACCTGCCCATCACCAAAGTGGCTGAGAGACTGAAACCTAAGCTGCTAGAAAGGAAAAAAAATGTGGATTCTAAATTCTACTGATAGTTTAGCTTTTAAGGATATAATTTCTAAAAAGCCTGAAATTCTTGCAGGTTCTTGTAATAATAAACTGCATATAAGATGTGTGTCAACTCACCCAGCAAAGCAGCCCAGTGCAGCGGTGTTCTGAAGAGGTTATCATAAGCTGTTACATTACAGCCCTCATAAGACGTCAGCACCTCCACTACTGCCTCGTTGCCATCAGCAACGGCAAAGTGAAGGGGCGTCCGACCCTCATAGTCCTGCCAGTTCAGCAGGGACTCAGTGGGTGCTGCTTCCTTTACACAAACACAGACAACAACAAGAAAAGATGCAAACATGCAGGTTTGATGTGTGAGGATGGGAAATGAAGACAAATGAATTTGTGATCGTGTGTGTGGATATGGCGTGTACCAGTATACAGCGGACAGTTTCTGTGGCACTGGGCTCCTGACTGTGTGCAGCCCAGTGCAGGGGGATCTTGCCTTCACTGTCCGGGATGCCGATGTTGGAGTCGTGCTTGATCAGAAGGCGAACGTGTTCTGGTCGGTTATAAAAAGCCGACCAGTGAAGAGCAGTTTGCTGTCGACAGAATGACAATAAAAGATGACACAAAGATTTCTCAATGGTGCTAAAATTAAAATGGGCAGTCGTAAGACTGGGTTTGAGGTTTCCACTTCAAAAAAAATCACTACACTACGATACAGCCAGGAAATATGAGGGAACGTGCTACACAAAGCTCATATTGAAGATCCACCAGTGAGCTGAGATTTAAACCTAGATACCGACGACTGAGCTATTCTGAGATTTGCTGAAACCACTGTCATCTGACACGATGATGCATATTGGATTATTACAAAACTAACTACTGATGTCAGATACACATCAGGTTGAGCAGACAGAGAACACTGTGTGTTTGTGGTTTTATCAGCAAGAACACAGGACAAAGCTACAGCTTGTTAAGCTTTTCACTGAACGTGTTTATGTATGTATGACTTAATGTGTGTATGACTTAAAACCGCCGCTGCATCTACCAAATGGCTTTGAGTGAGTCTGTTTGTAGGTTAATGGCTTGACGCCCTGGCTGGCTGTTTTGTGACTGAGAACAGTTATAAAGACAGATGGATATTTACGCACTCTACTCCACTACCTTATTCTTGTCCTGTGTGTCAACCTCTCCAGGTCCAATATGTTTGAGGAGCAGGGCGAGCGCTTTAGGTGAGGGGTGTCTGGTGGCCAGGTGGAGTGGGGTCATTTCCTCTAAATCTTTCTGCAGCCAGTTAGCACGCCTGGACAGCAGCAGCTTCAAGAAACGCACGTTCCCCTGCAGCACACAAGAGGGACAAACTGTGCTGATAAGAAGCTCAGAAATCGCCAATTCTCCTCAACATTAGTCATGAACCAGCAACAATGACACACACACTCCCACACACACACACACGAACTCCCCGGGCTTTTAGCCGCGTCTGGTTCAATCCACAGGTCATCCATCTTCGTTCCCTCCTCCTGCCTCACTCCTCAGTGTGTGTGATGAGCTGTTAAACAGTAAACAGCAGCACTCTGCCTGCCATCCCCTCCTCATCATCGTCATCATCTTTATGCTCACTCTTTCACCAGCGGGCCACTGGGTGCAACAGTGGCCACACAGCAGCAGTGTGAGGGTGAACATGTGTGAGGGTGTTTAGTATCGTTCTGTGACCACAAAGCCACAGACTGACAGATCTATCTCGTGTGTGAGCATGCATCTAGACTCTAAGAGAGTGTGTGTGTTCCTGTCCTCCTATTCTCAGTCCAATTAGATCAGTAATCCCTTGCCTCTCTCGCTGTCTCAGCCACTTATTGATCAGATGTCAAAGAGACAGGGCTTCCCATCACTAGCATCCCCCAACATACACACACTCCCCATCTACGAGACAGCTCCTAGTAACCTATTACCTTCCCTCTCCCTTCAGTGATATGATGATCCTGTATCAGTACACTCTAATAAAAGAAGCCGCCAATAAATAACAGAGAGGTAAAGAGATATTATTAGCACCACATCCCCGTTGTTCTCATCACTCTGGAGGTTTTGTCATTAACTCTTTGTCTTCATTGTCCCTAAGTGTGTAGATTGAACTGAAAAGAACATCAAGCCCCTCCTCTTTCACATGTTTGTGTGTCTAAAATGCTGTGAAACAGCAGAAATACTCCATGCAGAATAATTCTTCATGTACAAGCATGTGCAAAGGAAGCTCATAGCTACACTGCTTGTGTCTGAGGCCCATAAATCAGGTCATATTATCTTCAATAAGCCCTAAGGCCATAATTACAGCCACTAGGGGGCACTGGCTTCCCATTGGAGCTGACAGACTGTCAAAATTTCTCTGTTATTTAACTTCTATGAGATCACACCTTGGGTTCATATTCATTTCACTTTAATAAATCTATCCAATTATGGCCTTTGTGAATGAATTTTGTCAGGATAATGACATAAAAAGGGCCGACATACGTAACTGATGACATTAGTGTGCTTTATGTGTGTGCTCCAGTGTTCACCTGCACATCTGCGAATGCCCGTACCTTCTGTGCAGCGAGGTGCAAAGCGGTTCGCTGGCTGAGGTCGGTCTTGTTGACCGATGCTCCGGCTTTCAGCAGAATCTCTGCGCAGTCCAGACGGTCAGCCAGCACGCAGTACATCAAAGGGGTCCGGCCAAACTGGTCCTCACGGTCCTTCAGCAAGGGCTCTGCTACATGTGGACACACACGAAGCACAACAGAAGGTTTAAGTCAGAGGTTAAGACATCAATAGAGACCACAATTTTGGTGAAAATCCACAGAATTCATTCTTGTAAGTTCTTGTACTTAAAGAGAAAAATCAATTTATTTGGAGCTGCTGGGAGTCACAAGGAAGCACTTTAGCACTCATAACCTGCATCCTCATATTTGCCCTCTTGTATTCTTTTGCTACACATTTCTAATTTATGCCACATGCCATGACTCGTGTGACTTCATGAACTTAAGATTTAGAGGCCAGTTGCCCGTGTGCTGCTTACCGGTGATGAGTTTGAGGAGAGCGCTTCTATCTCCGTTGACAGCTGCTGCATGAACCTGCGAGCCCAGAGAGGCAGGTCCTGGGCTGGACGTCGCTGAGGCCTGCAACACAAACAGATGGAAGGTCACAACTAGAGCTGCAGCAACACATATACAGACATACAGTTTAACAAAGTGACATTAAACTGAGTCTAGACAGTTTCCTTTGCATTCACTTGACTCAAAGCACACCCTCATTACTGGACACACTCACAATTAAGTGCTTCATGTTCAGTATAATATCATATTGTGTGACAAATAAATATATTCTAAATAAAACTGCGTTTCTCGAGATCAGAGAATATAGACACAGTTTTTCTGTATACTAAGCAAACAGTGATTGAGCCATTCAGAAGGCTATTACTATGTTACACACGGATCGTCTTGCGGGCAGATAATAAACACCTGAAGCTCCACAAGCAGTCGATCGTACAGCAAAATGCGTACAGCCGATAACAAAATCAGGGAGCTAATGTGAGCTGGCAGTAGGGACTGCGAGTGTGCACAATTGAAAGTATGCGCTTGTGTGTGTGTGTGTGTGTGTGTGTGTGTGCTCCTGCTGAGGGGGTTAAATCTCTTCCTGGCCCCACTTAACCAGAGCGCAGTGAAGCTGGGTAACGTGCAGACAGGAAGCAGCTGGGGAGGGGGAGACCCCGTGTGAGCGTGTAAGAGGGGGGTCTCTCTTCATGTCTTATTCATGTCTCATTAATACTGCAGCATGCCTTGCCGTGTTTATATCTGTGTGTGTGTGTGTGTGTGTGTGAGCGCGCATGCATGTGTGAGTTTGTGTGTTCGGTTTGGAGATGTGGGACAAGCCCTGTGGAGCGCAGCACAGAAATCAATTATTGCCCTTAAACACATAAATGCTGGAGGCACAAACTGATGCCACAATCAGAGTTTTCTCCGAGACGTTTTCATTAACTCCCAGATCTGATGCTACCCAAAACTGACCATCCAAAGAGACTTCATGCCGATACAGCAGAGGGGAGTTACTGATAAGTGTTAAGCATTCGCAGCTTTAAAAACACTTCTAAACTTTTGGTCGAGGAGGTGAGGGAACACTGCGGTGTCTTCCATCCATCGTTTCTCATCCCCCTCTTCCTCCCCCTAGTCACCTCATAAAGAGAGCTCCCGTAGACACTGCGTGCAGCACGGCAATTACCCATCATGCTCCTGCTTTCTCACGCACTGCCAAGTAGTGGCAGAGACTTAATACAAGTTTGTTACAACATTTACTGCGAGGTAAGGCTATGTGTGAGATCAAGCGGGTGGTGGTGGTAGTAGTGGGGGAGCGGCACCTTGAAGGTGTGTGTTAGTGTGTCAGCGTGTGTGTTTGGCACATGTGCCATGTCATGGGAAGTGATTTTCCGTGAGAGAGAGTTTTTACACGAGTTTTACCAAAATCAACCACAAACATCTCTAATTTAAAGTCATTACCCCAGTCAGTAATGCAGATGGAAATGCTCACTCAGACACTCACAGAGTCTGCAAATATTTAACTTAATGCACGCACAAACAGCAGATATTCCAGAGCTGCACAAACAAGTAATACAATTTTATTATTATGATTTCTTTTATACAAAAAAAAGAGATGATCACAAGACCTCCTTTAAGTCGTGCACTCAAGCCAAACTTCTTTCCTTCGGTCCATTTAGTTTTATCCTTTTCTACACTTCTCAAGTCTATTTGAAAGCCCCCAGCAGTCAGACTAAAATATGAATTGATTTATGAATAATATTAGATGCAGGAAAATAAATAAATAAACAAAAGTTATAATTTGGCCAAACACCAACATGAGGGACACGAGTCAATATCTGAATCTATGCGAGGGACATTCATATCACCAAGAGTAGGCAATTAGAGTTTTATGAGGACCTGAGTGTTTTGGAAACACCTACAGTGCATCCAAATTTGGCTAAAAAGGCTTTTGCAATGCAGCGTCTGAAACTAGACAAAGGAGGATGTAAACACAACACAAGGTCCTGTTGAGAGGTTTGGAGTGGTCTCATTTAGCCATTCATACGCGTTCCTCAGGGAGCACTCCGCTTGTTAATATGAAGACAATAACTCAGAGTAAACCATTGATCATGGACTGAGGTCCAGACCAAGTGATTGTGCATCTGTATGAGTATTGATTCATGCTGATGCTGACATTATTTAGTCTTTATTCATATTCTGCCTCATATAACTGCAGAGATTTTAACAAAGAATCTAGACACTCCGACGAAACCTTTCAGAAACACGACAGGAGTGCTGCAAACATACGCGCTGCTGCCTCCTGACAGACACACACTCACTGAAAGTAACGCTTCAATTGATGCCATTGAGACAAACAGGTAAAAAAGTGTGTGTGTGTGTGTGTGTGCTTCTCTATTTGTCTGTCACTGTGAAGGTGTCTGCTTTTGATAGGCGACATGACTAGGGCATGCTGGGTTAGCAATGGGGGACAGAGCCTGAGCCTGTGGCCTTTATTTCATTTCTAGAGCACGCACGCACACACGCAAACATTTTTATTACCGTTTATACAGTTAGAGCAGAGAGCCCTTAGCTTCTTAGCCATCACGGGGTTATTATGGGTTCCTACATGCATGTATCTGATAGAAGATAGAAGCTTCAGGGGTCGGTTCCTCGATTTTTTTTGACTGACAGGTATAGATGTTGGAGGAAGGATAATATCAGCCCTTAAGGATCCCCAATCTGTAAAGCCCTATTTCTCGGGGACTTCCTGTTTCCCTAAGGACCAATGAGCTGGCTCCCTCAGCTGGGGGCCGAGCCCTTGGGCACAGCGGGGCCAATCAGCAGGAGGGAAGCAGGCTGAGTGACACATAGATCTGCTAATTTACATCATTACCACAGTGCATCCTGACAAATGAGCCCCTAGGGTGTGAGCCAATCACCTGGGAGAGTAATGCAATTAGGTGGGACCACAGCTGTCAATCTCACAGCCACGGGGGTCAGGTAGTGACGCCTGTGGCTAAAACACCCCTGCCTGACTGCCGTTCACTCAGACACACACCACCGATACACACACACACTCACACACACACACACACACACACACACACACACACACACACACACACACACACACACACACACACACATATATGGTATATGTATAGAGATTAGTGATGCAGATATGAAGTGTAGGATGGAAAGGCGTGTGTGTGGGCAGAGGCACATTAGAGCCTGGCTCTCTATCTTCCTCCTGAGATACTCAGAAAGCACAGAATGTGTGTGTGTGTGCGCACAACTGCTTAAGGGACACAGAGATTGGCTTGTGCCCTCTGAGAACTTACACCTGAGCCTAAGTGCGTGCATATCTGCATACATCAGGGTGTATTTTTGTGCGTGTTTTCATTCGCCCATGTGTTTTCATCCACTGGGAAACAGTGTTGTTATGCTCCGTGCAAAGACTACGACAACAAAAGGGGGAGAAAGAGGGCGGGAACTGGTGCAGCCCTGAATTTGACTGCTGCTAGTGAAGCTTATCTTAGTGTCATTAGGTGTTGTGATATCACACTGAGTCGATAGGGTTCTGCCCAGCTTGTGATTGGTTTGTTGTGTGTGTGTGTGCACATTTGTGGGCTGATCAATTCTGTCTTGAGTGGCAGACTGTCAACATTTTCACTTAGCCTCTTTTTAGCTTCAAAGAGAAGAAGAAGAAGGGATGAAACAACAACAATAACAACAACAAAAAAAAAAAAACAGTTCTCTAACACTACCAGCAGAGTCCCCATAACCTTGTCTGTGTAGTTCAGCCACTGCTTGAGACACTCTGAGAGTTAGAGGAGCTGTGTGTTTTGTGTCATCCCATTATATCACTAATGAGCCACCCTCAGGAGGGAGGGCAGAGAGACAGCAAGGCAGACAGAAATAGAGAGATGAAGAAAAAAGACAGAGGAGAGAATGAGAAGGCAGTGTAGGGGGGGCAGAGACACCAGCTTGGGGACTTTTTCCTCTTCTCCCCACCATCCTCTTTTCCCCACACCTCTGAGTCTAATTGGACTAAAACTGTGATCTAATTAAATGTCCAATTAAAGTGCAGAGAGCAATGTGCCCACCGGCGAATCAGAGTAGAGGGACATAATCAGCTGGAAAAACAAACAAAAAAATCAATGGGAGCAATGCGAAATGGAAAAAAGATGGAGAAAGCAGAAAAGGGAGGCAAGGGCAAAACAGAAAGCAGATGGACAGATGAAATCAGATCGGTGTGAGAGTGTGCTGCATTACTCTGCAGCTAGTGTGACGACAAATTACATTGTCAGACGAGGACGCTGAAAAGGGTTAACATGTTCACTGGGGTTTCCCTGCATGTAAAAAATTTTGGCACCCAGAAAATGAGGGTTAGGCCTTTCCACCAAAGGACATTCACCAGAACTGTTATAAAAATACTTAAGATTGAACCTTTTTTTTTTTAAAAAAGAGGAAAAAACGGTGAGATCATTTACAAAGCTATATATATATACATATATATTTTTTTAAGAAATGCAGACTTCTGTTAAGACAATGTGGAGCATTCCCACTTTGAGCCTGGAAACACCCTGACACGCTGTATGTTATTAGTCATCTCGTACCCTTATTTTCCATGCCTCACAACATCACAACAAGCTGAGATGAACAACAGCACATGACACCATGACATTATTTAACAAAAACTAAGCCAAAACACAGAAGCAATGTGTGAAGTACACACAGTCATTCAATAGCTTACTGAACCACCGTTAAAACCAACCTGACGCAGTCATTTTCTGTGTGACTTCATCAGTCTCTCACATCGTTGTCGAGGAATTTCGACCTACTCTTCCTTACAGTGTTGCTTCAGTTCATTGAGGTTTGTAGGCATTTGTTTATGTACAGCTCATTTAATATCTCATAACAGCATTTGAATCAGGCTGAGGCCTGGACTTAAACTTGGTTATTGCAACACCTCATTCTTTTTCTTTTCAGTCATTCTGTTGTAGATTCGGTGTGATTGGGATTAATTTTCTGTTGCATGACCCAGTTTTGTCAAAAGGATGGCCTATATACAGAGGAGTTCACGGTCAACTCAATGAGTGCCAAAGTCCCCAGGTCCTGTGGCTGCAAAACAAAACCAAATCATCACCTTTTCACCACCGAGCTTGACAGTTGGTATGAGGTGTTTGTGCTGATGTGCTGTATTTGGTTTTCATTGTACATTATGGTCAAACATCTCCACTTTGGTCTTGCTGTATGTCAAGCACATTGTTCCAGAAGTCTTGTGGTCTGTTCAGATGCAGCTTTGTAAACCTAAGCTGTGTAGTAGCTCAGTTTTTTCTTCAGTCTTTCTGTCATGAACGTTAACATTTAACATGCAAACTGAGGCCTGGAGATTCTCAGATGCACCTCTTGGGTCTTTTGCAGTTTCATTGAGCATTGCACAGTCTGACCTTGGGTGAATTTCCTGGGACGTCCAATCCTGGAAAGATTGGCAACTGCCTTGAATGCTTTCCACTTGTAAATAATCTTCCTCATGGTAGAATGAGGAACTTGAAAATGTTTCGAAATGGCTTTATAAGCCTTCCCAGCAAGCCGCCAAAACATCTGCTTTTATAAAGGTGCTCACTGTTACTGATGATCAGTAAAACAAGTGCATTTGATTAGCAGCACCTGGATGCTAATCAACCTCTTAACTCCTATGGAAACAATACTTTACTTACTGTGTACTTACTTATCCACACAGAGATTCTGCTTTTTGGCTTAGTTTTTGTTAAATAAATAATGACAGTTTAACATATCTGGTGTTGATAATGATTTTTTATGTTCTGATATGTACAACTCTAGAAATGAAAGAGGGTATACTTTCTTTTTTGTGACTGTATGCAAAACATAATTTTAAAAACATAGTTTTTCACAAAAATAAGTAGTTGCAACACCCAAATTATTTATATATATTCATTTTTCCTATGTCCTTCTGTTCAGTAGTATTTAGTTAATTGACCAATATTCAACTTTTACATCATTACCTCTACTCAATGAGTAATTTTATATAAATAACATATAATATTCTTGCTAAATTAAAATAACAGTAAAAGTTGTTTGCTCTTCAAAACTTTGATCCAACTTTAATTCACATTATTAATCATCTATGAGCAAACACAGTAAAGACAGTTTATCAAAGGATTTTTCATACCTCATAACTACATATATATACATAAAATGTGGACTGACACCCAAAGGATATGGCGCTCCTCCCTCTCTTTATCACTGAGAAATCCTCCCCACTCCATCTGTGAGTTGCTCGCACACTGTGAGCCCCCTATGGACAGCTTTAGCCCATAAAATATTAATGCTGGGATTCAATTCAACATTCCAGCTTAATCTCCTTAACAATTAGGTTGCTGCTGCACGCGCGCGCGCGCGCACACACACACACACACACACAATTAGCTTTGTTACACACGGTCTTGACTCTAGAGAGAGATTTAAAGACCAGGAGTTCAGCTGAGACACTAAAGACATTACCAATAGAAAAATAAACTTCAGGGATTTATACATCAAATTAGACCTGGTTAACTGCACAGTGCACCGGAGTCTTACCATATCTGCGTTAAGGGGGACACTTCAGCAGATGTTTCCCAGTTCAGAGCATCCTCAGTGGGTGTGAATCTGCATCCAGGTCCCCTACCTGCCCTGATCCTGACTCCTGCCAGGGCAGAGAAAGAGGCTCGCTCACATACTGAGATCAGCCCACCTGTTCAAACAAATAACTGCCAGCATAACACTGTACTGATTACAGGCAGGGGAGACATGTCTCAGAGTAACAGATTGTTTATAATAGTTATAGCTCTGAGTTGTTAAACAGTGATTTAAAAACCAGCAATTAACCACAAACGTTCTTTTTTCCTCCTTCTTGTTCTTTATGGAGAACATTTGCAGAGGTTTTGGAGAGTTGTGAATCAAAGTAGGTATCTAAATATTTAAAAAAGATTTGTGCAACCAAGTTTGTTTTAGCTGGAAAACATAAAGCGCATAGCTAGACGGTGAACAAAGGAGTATTGCAAAAAACTCAAGCATAATGATGCAACTCCATCGTGTTCAGAGAAATCAGTTATTCATAATCGCACTGAAAAAGTCCAGAGAAAAAAACTGTGTTTGACAATGAATCCGCTCAGTAAAACACTCGTGCCATAGCATTTTAACAAAGTGCTCCCTCCACTCCTCTTCGTCGTCGTCATATTTACCGTTTGGTTTTCTTTCGGCGAGGATGAAAATCTTTAAAAAGTTTTCTTCCAAGACGTCCCGTTGAATCGCCACTGTCTGTGTTGACAAAATACTACAACTCCCGTTAGTATCGTAAAACAACAACTCGCCATAATTTGAGTTTTCTCTTCATTCAAGTGAGCCGCTTGAGGGTACCAGAAAAACTACAGTATCCACAAAGCCTAGCAACTACCAGGAAGTGTCGCTCACGCTTCCGTGGTCACCGTGAGATTGGTTCGCCGTCGGCTTCCTGCTGCAGTGAGAAGAGCGGCGTCGAGACATACTGGGAAGACTTAACACCACCACCTCCAATAAATGCACCATACAATGAAACTGTTAGCACTACCTCCCTCTGTGGATGTCCGCTTTGTCACGGCTGTACTGCTGGTATGTATTCATATGAAAGCCGTGGACTGTGCACTGTAACCGCAGGCTGTTGGTAGCTTCCATAGCTAAGCTTAGCTAAGTAATTGCCGCTGGTTAGTTAGCTGCTAGCTAAGCGACGAGCCTCTGCTGGCATGGGACGTGGCTTATGAAGTGACTGAGTTGACCAGTATGTACGCTGTTAGTGTTGCAGATGTTTAGCAGGTTCACAGAGGAGGCCTTCTGTTTCCTCCTGCAACCCTCAAAACTAGTCAAGTTATCCGGCTGCAGTGTAGCCGGTAGTGTTGAACATCACTGTTAGAACTAGCTGTAATTTACAGTATGTGTTTGAGTTGCAGTAGCTATAATCGTTAAAAGCTAGAGTTTGAGTGCAGGTAACTTTGTTAAGGTGTAGGAGTGCATCAAGCTAGCATTAGGCGCTACCACACATTGACAGCAATTAGATAACTTCTAGCTGCTAGCATTGTTAATTTAAGAGATTTATGAAGGTTTTCTGCGTTTGACCTTCTTTAATATTTGCTCCTGTATTGATGCTGAAGTTAATGTGGGACTCTTCGTGTTTCTGTATGTGTCTCTGAATGAAGCTCGCCGGTTGGTGAATTCCTCTGTTGTGGCTCATTCTCATTGGCTGACAACCCGGAACTAGCCAGAGAGCAGTGTGCCCTGAAGTGAAAACTTAAAAACTTGTGTGCGAGCTTCAGACCACCGTGATATCTAATATCAATCTGGTGCGGTGCCTTCTTTGAGGCAGTCGTTACCGTTTTTGATGATGTGAGCTGATACTTTGGTGCTGCTGTAGTTTAATCGGTCAACAACATGATTCATTGTGCTAATTTCAAATAAATAAAAACATTACAATTTGAATTAAAAAGGAAAACAGCTGGGTAGCATGAAAGCTTAGTTACATATAAGCAATAGATAGATGGAGACCAAACGGATGAGGTGCCGAGTTGTATGATCCAGACATATAGCTAAATATTGGGTAAATTAACATAATTAAGTAGAACTCATATACAATATAAGGAAATTGGTGTTAATAGTGAGTGATTTCTTTTGGGAGGCGGAAGGGAGGTGGGCCATAGGTAATGGAAAACTAGTTACATACACAAGAAAGTCAAAAACGAACCTGTATTTTTTTTATTGTTATTTTTTTAAATCTGGAATATATTTCAACAAAGATGATGACATAATGATGTCACAAAGTAAATTACTGACATGAAGACACAGTTTTGACATTTATCAGTTTAAAGCAAGGTCAGCTTAAATGAAAGCGTGAGGTCTTTGAAGTCAGGGAAGACATAAATGTGTCTGAATGAGTCTATGGCCATGACGGGACAGTCAGCTGGAGTTTTCTGGATACTGAGCAGAGGATGGCGGAACTTACTTTAGTCTGCGTGAAGAAAGTTTATTGACCCTGTTGAGGAAATGTCGACATCATTAACACTTGTGTCACTTATACAAAAAGTACTGGGCCACATCATATTAAGCCTACAGGAGCTGTTTGGGTATGGAAACCTGTACCATGAAGCTCATGGTGCTTAGTTTCTGTGCTGATGATGATGCCAGAAGATGTCTGGAGCTCTGCAGTTAGTGATTCAGCAAAACACTGGTGACTTTTGCACACTCTGTGACATTGCTCTGGAGCTTGGCACAATGTTGTAGCTGAGTTTCTTTGGTTCATAAGCACTTTCACTTTGAAATAATACCATTTACAAGTGATCTTGGAATTTCCAGGAGGGAAGAAATTTCAGTGATCTCTTTAGAACAACCCACTCTTATCAAATGTTTAAAGGAAGCGTGCATGACTAGGCACCTGAGTTTTATAAACCTGTGGCAATGGGACTGATTAAGAGGTATGGCCCAGCACTTTTGTCCATGAGGTGTATTTAGCTTAATATTATTTGAGACATGGCTGAAAAATCCAAGGCCGACCCCCCCCCAAAAAAGTGGGACCAGTGCCACATTTACATCCCCGGATCCACAGTTGTTTAAAGTAGTTTAAAATCAATTTAATTAACACATATTAACCAAGATGGATGGTGTCCGTGAAGGGATGGTACCTCACCTGATCTGCCTGCCTCTGTGTGTGGAATTGCTGTGATAAATAAGGGCCGATTAACAAAAATAGGTTAAACACTGAAAAACTGCACGTCACAACTTCTCAAATGTCAGAAATTGTTTCCTTAATTAAAATTATCAAATTAAAACTATATTGTGTTAGCATTTTTTTTTTTCATTTAGGCCTGATGAACATGTGATTTAATGATAGAAGAAATTGGTTGTTTGCGGCCCTAATTTTGTAGGATAGTCTTTTTTTGTTTGTTTTGTTTTGTTTCTTTAATCATTATTTATTTAAAGTAAAAGGCAGTGACGGCTTGTGTGCGAGCAATTGTTTAGGCCACTTGAGCTGTGTCACTCTTTACAAGTTTGTCGACTTCCTCAGAACTGGCCGACCTTCACGTATCCTGTTTAAAGAGGATCTTAAGTCAGCAAAGATAACAGATAACTAGATGGTGTGTTGTAATGTTACGTTTTGACTACAGTGGCTCTGGCATGGAGATCCACGAGTAATATCTGATAGCCTTGATGAAATAAGTTGGTAAAAGAGGAAGGTTTTGTCTTCTGTCGTGACATTTGCATGATTAAAAATAGGCTCATTTAGTAACAGTTTATTCTAGCTACAGTTTCCTTTTATATTTGCTTCTGTGTGTTTGTAGTTCCTCTCGCCATTTTCCTCAAAGTAAAAGTAAAATTCCCCATGTGTCAGTGCTCCTGTACATTTTAAATGCTTTGACATTTATCACAAAGTAATCTAGAAACCCGCAGGGTGTGAATAGGAAACCTCGATTGTACTTGTATCTCAGAAACCTGGTCTCCCCTGTTCTGCACCCTGCAGAATGTGAGACCTGGAATGTCGCTGTAATCCGTTTATGCACATGCTGTAGTTCCAACCCGTGTTTTCTTCTAAGCGTTGTCAAATATTTGACGACAAAAGGATGTTTGTACAAAATAATTGTTTGCAATGAACACCTTTGAGTGACAAATAAAACATTAAGAATTGGCTAATATTTTCAGGGCTCAAGGCAAAGAAAGAAAGTTATGAAACTTATTTTCACACCTTTGAACCATGAAAATAAAATAAATAAATAAAAAACCCTAAAAAGGCTGAGTGTTTTGAGGCTTAATCTCGGAAGCGACTCGTATAAAATAAATAAACACAATAAAAACCCATCTCAGTGTAATGGTTTAATGTTCAAAGATCTTTATTACGTCTACATTCCACCATTATAGTGCATTTTGGACAGTGTGGACAAAAAAGAAAAATAGTGCTTTTCCTGTATACTGTGTTCCATGTAAACCTTAGTGAATTAACAAAAAATCCTGGGAAAATAAATATTTTACTCAGAAATCCAAGGCCACTTTGAAGCTTGCACTTGATATCTCCCATTTTCCTAGACATTACACAACAGCGACGCATGTGATCTCCCCAGTGCACGCTCTCTGCGATGTCTGGTTGTGCTGATTTGTGCCAAGAATGATAATCCAGGTAATTCACAGCTAACGAGTGGTCGTAATGTGTCTTCTGCGCTTTACTCCGGGCAGCTCACAAGCATAAACTGAGTGGAGAAAAATTTCCTGTAAAAAGGACGAGAATTACATGTAGTACATATTATGTGCTGCCTGTGAGAATGGGCAACTCCAGATGATATCCTCACATAATTCACCTGACATTTTCCAGATTTCATATGTGGAAAAATCTTGAGAGCTCTGCAAACAAAGCAGGGCAACGGTGGGAGTGTGCACTGTATATTTAGCTCAGTACCAGGAATTGCAGGGAAGAATCCTGGGCAGTCCCAGGAACAAGAAACAATGGAAAGATGACACTCACTCTCAGTTTTCTTGGGGCACACTGGGAAAGTTTTTGGTAAAGGATCCACTGTCACTGTCCACTGAGAGAGAGACCTGGGAGAGATGAGTTTTAAATTTTTATCCCACATGTTGGCATATCGCATCTGGAACCAGATGGTAGCACCTTGAACATCATAGACGGACGATGGTCATCAAGGACTGGCTGGTTCTTCTTCAGCAATCATAGGAAAGTCATTCAAGGTCATACCTGCAATTTTATTGCAATTGTGTTACGTACATTGAGAGCAGAGAAGTAACCAGCGCTCAGTTCCTTGTGCGTCTACACATAATTGGTCAATAAAACTGATTCTGACTCTGATCTTCCCCTCTGTATTGTTTTCATGTTTTATTGTAAGAAGATATTTAAGCTGATTAGTCTTGATCATTTATCGCCACAGGAGAGATGGTTCTAGTCTTAGTTCTGAAATCCACAACCATCCCTTCATTTTCAAATGGACACGTTACACCTTACTGTGAATTCTCCAACTACAGGGTCATAAAAAAAACACTGTCGCTTAGTCATCTGGGAACTTAACAACATGGTGCCACACGTATTTGCTTTGGCAGCCATGAGCCAAAAGTACATTTTAGCTGATTGGCTCGGCTCAACCGCTCTCCAAAACTATCCACGTTTTCTGTGTGTGGCCCTAAATTTAACCTGTTGGTTGTCGGCAATTTCAGGTGTAAAATTGTGTGAAGCAGCACCGTGGTGTGCTACGTTTTAAGGAAGGAGTGTTCAACTCATCCTTATTAAGGATGAGAATTGAAAATCAATTCCAGTTGCGCTTCCAGATCACAGAAAACAGCTCCAAAATTATCATTGTGGTTTTTATTTTATTTTATTTTTTTGTTTTAAATCACATTTTATCATAAGTTGTATTGATGTGGTTGCAGATCTCTTGCACACATAAGTCACTTCATAGCCTTTTTTCTGCTTATTTTCCATGCAGATAATTGATCAGTAAGCAAACTGAGCTATCACATCAATAAAATCTGATCTATGTCCTTCCCTAGTCATAACACAGATGGAGATGTAGCGGTCTTACTCGGCATGTGTGTTTTAAGTTGTAGCTGCTAATCCGTCCATTCCATGTGTGTCTGTAGGTGATGGGCCTCTCTACTCCCGGACAGGCAGAAATCGTCAGCCTGGACTCGAACAACATTGACGACGTCCTAAGTAAGACGTCACGCTTTATTCTTCACATTTGTCCTAAAGCAAGCATTGTATAAAAGGGAAAAATATTTTAGAGAATGATGATAACATCCTCAAATCTACACAAGTTCAAACAGTCTCTAGTCATTTAAGTGTCGACAATAAAGTAAATAAGTATATTTCTTTATTTATTAAATTGGTAGCAAAGGAAGATCTTGATTGTTGGTTTTGCATCTTAAATCTGTGTTTTTTGTGTCATCTTACTGTCAACACGTTTTGTAGTGTCGCACAGTCACGTCTTTCCCAAAATCTCTAGAGGTGTTTGCTACAATACTCAGATGACCTGGAAATAAGCAGCTCGCCACTGTTATGGGCGTTGTTTGATATTCCTCGGCTCATCCACTTTTCATTAAGCAGCATTTCATTTTCCTGTGGCTAAATTGTTCTTTAACTGCTTTCTTGTTTTGTTTTGTTTTCTTCCATCAGTCTCAGAAAAATGACGGGGTTCACATTTAATTTGGTTTCTTAATTAATTTTACTAGCTGCACATACTTTCATTAGAGCAAGTAATACATAGAGGCTTACATTTCTTCCCTGTTTGTGTTTCCTTGCAGATAATGCTGGGGTGGCATTAGTGAATTTTTACGCAGACTGGTAAGTGTGTTGTTTCTCTCTGTGTCATTGGACCACCTCATTATAATGCCAGTGTTTTGATAAAGTTCCACATTTTCCTTATTCATTTGTAAAGGATTTTTATGCACTGCCTTTCTGTTGTAATGTAGGAAATTCCTACAGTTAAAGTGGGAATAAAGAAAACACTTTCCTGATCATCCCACAGGTGTAGATTCAGTCAAATGCTCCATCCAATTTTTGAGGAGGCATCTAACATAGTGAGGGAGGAGTTCCCTGATACAAAGCAGGTGGTGTTTGCTCGCGTCGACTGTGACCAGCATTGTGAGTAATACTTATAATTTTCCTTTCTGACACTGACATTTGCTGATGATTTGTTTGTACCTGTATTATGAAAATGGAGCCAACTGGTTCGTGTTTTTGGTGATCTAATACCTCAAACTCTTAACGGCATCATTCTGTATACAGGAAACAAAAAGGCGCGCGCACACTCACACGCGCGCTCTTATACTTTTACTATACTTGATGCACATATGTACACATAGATGCCCAACACACCAAAGCACAGCCACATAAACCACCGGCCTCAGCCTTTTGAGATAAAGCAAATTAAAGGGAATTATTGATGACCTGCAAACTGTTTGAAGGCTAATGACAAAACTGCTGCTTCCTGTGAAGACCGAAGGCTTAGAGACCGCCTGCTGGGAGATTGACACCTGCCACACACACACACACACACACACACACACACACACACACACACACACACACTGTGTGCAGAGAGAATATTTACTCTTGGTGGGGGGGCTGCTTTCATGTGGGAGATCAGAGCTCAGAGCTGACTGAAGGCACTGTTTTCAGACTGAGGTTTAACTGCTGTCTCCGTCGCCGCGCCGCTCCCCATCCACCCATCCCCATGTGTTTTTACTCTTCTTCTCACTCTTCATCAATTGATTTCTTTCTTTGCTTAACTTCCTCTCCCCCTCTGCCTGAGCGCAGCGGACATAGCTCAGCGCTACCGCATCACCAAGTATCCAACACTGAAGCTGTTCCGCAATGGGATGATGATGAAGAGGGAGTACAGGGGTCAGAGGTCAGTGACGGCCATCGCTGACTTCATCCGCCAGCAGCAGGTCGACCCAGTGAAAGAGCTGCCCTCAGTGGAGGAGATTAATTCTGTGGATGTAGGTGGCAGTTTCTGTTAATGTGCAAGTTTCCCCTTTGTATAATTAAATGATATTCATTTTTAACACTTTTTTTGTGTGGGGGGGTTAACAGAGGAGCAAGAGAAACATCGTTGGTTTCTTTGAAAACAAGGACTCTGACAACTATCGAACATTTCAGAAAGTTGCCAACATCCTTCGAGATGACTGCACATTCTTGGCCGCTTTCGGGTGAGACACAGACACCAACTAGATCCACCGATGGTCCACGGTTTCAGCGTTATTCTTCTTTTCATGTTTATTTCCTTAAATTGACTGTTGTAGTGAGGTGTCTAGGTCCGAGCGCTTCAGTGGAGACAATGTGGTTTACAAACCTATGGGCGAGGGCATTCCTGACATGGTTTACCTCGGCTCCCTCACCAACTTTGACCTGACCTACGCCTGGGCCCAGGACAAATGTGTGCCTCTGGTTAGGGAGATCACCTTTGAAAATGGAGAGGTTTGTTACCTGCTTTTGCTTAGTTTTTATCTTCTAGATGTACGTGTATATATTTACATTAAAAAAACAGGAGGGTTGTTGTGGAGTCTGTGTGGAACTGCTGAGGCCTTAAAAGGTTCTGACTCCATCTGTTTTTGACTGTGTGTGTTTTCCAGGAGCTGACTGAAGAAGGAATCCCTTTCCTCATCTTGTTCCATCTTAAAGAAGACACAGAGAGCTTGGAGAAGTTCCAGCATGAAGTGGCTCGCCAGCTCATCAGTGAGAAAGGTGATTGTGTGCACTTTGTATCTGTCAGGGAAGTCATTTTTCTTTTTATACTATATTGACAAGAATCGGGCCAGTTCCATTGCCTCAGGTTTATAAAACCATTTGTGAAAGAAAGGCTCTTTCTAAAGAGCTTGCTGAATTTGAGCGTGGTTCTGCAACAGGGTGCATTCATTGCAACAAGTCAGTAAATTCCTTCCCTCCTAGATATTTCACAATAAGTGGTATTATTGTTTTTTCTTCCCCCAGGGTCTATAAACTTCCTTCATGCGGACTGCGATAAGTTCCGCCATCCTCTGCTCCATATCCAAAAAACGCCAGCTGACTGTCCCGTTATCGCCATAGACTCATTCAGACACATGTATGTCTTCCCCGACTTCAAAGACCTCAAGTAAGTACGACGTTACTCTTCCCATATGAGGCAATCTTGTTTTAAATTGATAAATAAGAAAACTGTCTTAATTTTAATAAATTAATTTGGTTTGCGATATCACCTCATCTTTGTTCAAGTATATCCAAGATTTAACAAACAGGAATATAGGTTCATTATTGTTTCATACAATAATAAAAAAAAGAAAGAAAAAGCAAAGGGCCAGCTACAAATGAAACCTGTCCACGACTGGACTTTACTTTGTGATTTACAATAGAATCATTCTCGTGTTCAATCAGTTTCATAACCAGCATTCTTTTGGATGTTTTGAGGAATTACTGTTGGATACTGATCAGCTAAATTATATAAAATTTACCTGTATTGTTATAATGTTAATTTCATAATGAGACCTTCTCTTCATAAGACAAATTTTATTACACACACACACACACACACACCATAATCCTCTGTCCGCTCGACACCAGAGAAATGTCACACCTCCTCAAATCTGTCCTTTATGAATGGGCCAGGACACTGGAGCTAATGTGACATGATTTGGCACGTGCAATAAGTGCTAAACTAATCCAGTCTAATCTAATTTAATCTTATTTATTGTGCCCCCACCATTATGCACCCCCACTCCGTCCCCAATCAGAGTCTGATCAGATAGACAGAAGCCCCGAGGACTGACTAGCCCTCCACAGCCTAATTACATCACATCACCACTACATGTGGCACACGGCTTGTAATTGCATTAGCACAGTGTACATTTATTTTATATATATATATATATATATATATATATATATATATATATATATATATATATATATATATATATATATATATATATATATATATATATATATATATATATATATATATATATATATATATATATATATAATATAAAAACACACACATACATATATGTGCGTGTGCATACTGGGTTACTGGTGACTCGGGACCAGCGCTGCCTGTGTGACATGACAGCAGCTCATGACCTGTCGTTAATAGGGAGACTTTACAGGGCGGCGTAGATATGGATTAATGCTGCTTGATGACATGTCCGCAGGGACTGGTGTCCTCTGCTGCGTCTCATATTAACGTCTAATTCTGATCAGCGCTGTAGTTGAAGCAGTTCTTTTTCCATTGTCGGACATTGTGTGTTGGAATGTATAAATGATCCACCGTATTAAATTTTTCCTTTTACTCTTTAGCTCTTTACCCCCTGAAAGTAAAGCGCTTACCATAACCTTCAAGGGTTACTTGAAGGTTATGGTAACAAGCCTCCTAAATAAGTGGGGTTTGTTTCAGCTGTATTAGGGATTTTTTAAATTTTTTTTAGGAACAACTCGTACAAACCTCAAATTGGATAAAAGATGATTCATGTCCAACATGTGTTTCTGTTTTTTCAGTGTCCCTGGCAAACTGAAACAGTTTGTTTTGGACCTTCACTCTGGTAAGCTTCACCGAGAGTTCCACCACGGGCCCGACCCCACGGACAGCACGCCTGGACAGGTTAGTCACCGGAGGCAGTAGAGTCGCTTTTTTTCGGGGGGGGGGGGGTTCAGGCAAAATTTGACCATTTGTTTCAAATTCGATTTCTTCTCTCAGGAGGAGACGGGCGGAGAAGCAGCCAGCAGTCCTCCAGAGAGCTCGTTCCAGAAGCTGGCACCCAGCGAGACACGCTACACCATCCTCAGCCGAGACCGCGACGAGCTGTGACCTTAACGGCCTTCCTGTGACTCAATGCCACGCCCCGGGGTCAGGGAGGGGGTTAGGGTTGGGACAGGCTAGTGGGACAGAACAGCAACACCCAACACCCTTACTGAAGAAAAAAAAAAAAAAAAAAGAGAGACGATGAGGAGAAAGAAGAACGGGAGGAGGAGAGTGGAGTCCATGACACAACCATGTTGGGCTAACCTATATTTTCATAACACTTTCACATACAATTTTTATTTTGAATCAAAAACGTGGGTGGGCTAAAGAGGAACAATGTGTGTGTGTGGGCGGGGTGGGGCTAAGGGCATTGGGACATCAATAGAAGTGTTTTTACTTTTATTCTTTGGAGGTTGTAAATATGTTTGTGCTACATTGGACTCTCAATGTTGGTCTAAATTAAATGCAGTGTTTTTTTTCCTTTATTTTATTCCTTTACATCACCCTGCATTTTTATTTTATTTTGTGTTTTTTTTTGTTTGTTTGTTTTTTGAGGGGAAAAATTGAAAAGAAAAACAGAACAGATCCCTCACTCACTCCGGTTGTGCGGTTCTTATCTGTGGGTAGTCCAGTTCAGCCTGTCTGATAGGAGATACTCGTTTAGTCTCACTGACCTCATGGCTGCATCTCAATATGACCAACTCAAGTGTAACTCATTTGTATAGCACAAGTTATAACTGTATGCCTGTTTGAAGTAGCTTTATCTCCATATCTTCTACACACACACACAAACACAAAGAAGAAATAGAAGAATATTTGGTAGGGGTAGCATAACTTTAAATCATGGCTTGAAGATAAAGAGACTGAGCTACTCCAGCCTATTGAGATGCACCCCTTCTCTCCCTGGTACGAGTGGTACCATGGTTATTGATTATGTCCCTTACTGTGCTTATAAAATATCCCTGGGGTCTTCTTACATTATATTTTTTCTTACCGTATTGTGCCGCAGTGGATGTAGTTAGGTTTTTCTTTCCCTCCCTCTACCACCAATCAAAAGGATGTCATACCAGATTTAATGTTTTGTATAAACGTAGCACAAATCGGCACCAGAAACGCACCATCATCCCTCTTCATGAAGCCTGGTGGTGGCAGCATCATGCTGCATGGAGGCCCTCTCTGCAGCAGCCGTGTGATCTTACAGAAGGTCAAATGCATGCCGAAAAGAGAAATACTTTACAGAAAACCCTTCAGCTATGTTATTTCTTTTAGAGGAAGAACAAAAAACAACACACAGGCAAATTAACAGGAACGTGACATTTTTTGTAATTTGATCAACCTAAAAAAAAAAAGGTGTGGGAAGCTGTAGTGTCCAGACCTGAGGCAGCAATCCACAAGAAGCTGGAACTGCTGCTGAATCAGAATGAAGTCATGAAGGATACGAATGCTTGGCAGATCTGTCCACTCCACCCTCTAAAGCATCTGAAGATGCTGAGAAACATCCTGCAGTCAGAACATTTCTAGCCAGGATCCTTTTGTTAGAAATCTTTTAAATCCACAGACATATGGTGAAATCTAAAGGTCAAAGGGCAGGCTGGGTACTTTTCATTGGGATTGTTGTGGCAGTGACACCTTGGAGTTCTGTTCCTGGGAGTCAAAAGTAAAGAAGAAACTTTTTTGAAATACTGTACTTTAACATGATGATTGTTGTTGTTGTTGTTTTTTTTTTTTGCTGTCATCTGATAAATGTGTCATCGTGCTGGGGGAGAAGAGACTTTCCCAATGCTAAAGTAAAAAGGCCAAAACATGAGGGGAAAACCCACATGATGAACGGTGGAAATTTAGTCTGCCACTTAAAATTGAGTTCTCTTAAAATTGTTTGTGTGTCTTTATACGTCTACAAGTTTTTGGTACTAGATCCTTGAGAATCCACAGTTGGAGCTCTTGAATACGGGGACCCATTGCTGAGTTTGTACTGCGCATCCTGCCCTTCCCACAGAGGCCAACAGATACCTGCATAATGACATATCAGCCCACATACAGACCAACAGGGGGGAGTGTGATGCCATTTCTTAACCTGTCATCTCAGAGGAGAAGAAGAGTTTAAAAAAAAGTAAATTAAAAACCATTTTACAGGATGTTGTCTACAGCTTTGTCATTTCTGTGGTTCATTCTGTTTATCCAGTGAAGAGCCAGTGTTAAAAAGAAATGTTTTATTTGGCAGCAGCAGGATAATAAGATATGGACAGTAGCACTTTTTGTGCATCAATATAATTTATAAAAACCAAGTATCACTTAAATTTACACAAAGCTGTTCACATTACTATCGGCATCAAACAACTGAGGCATAGCCATCGGTAAACCTGAACACCCTGGAAATGAGCCTAAGCAACATGGATTAACTGTGCTCACATTATTGGTAGGGTCTGACAAAACCGTCTTAAAGTAATTTGATTTAAGTGCTGAACATTGTTTTTAGTAGAGAGTTGTGCTCAATAGTCAAAAAGCACAAACAAAAAAAAACAAACCCTGAAGTATAAATAACTGGTGCTGTGTTCAGAACATAAAATCAGTGGTGTATAAAACGAACATCACCACAGAAACACCATTCACCCTGGAACATCAGCGTGTGACTCTTAATTAAGGCCGTCATTACATAATTGTTTTACACAGTGCTTGGTAACAGCGATGTTTTAGGCGAGCACCTGACATTCAGTCTCTCTGAAGCTCAACAACACTAGAGGTGTTCATTGGTCAGTCAATACAGGACCGTCAGTGGAACACCAGGGGCTGATGGGTCATTTGTCCTTCCTCGCCTCTGGTTCATCTGTTGGTAGTGGTGATGGTGGTGGTGATGGCGTCGCCGTCAGCTGTTTCATCTGTAGATCCACTTTGGCTCGGCGGTGTTTCTGGACCAGGTTGCCACCAGCAAACCCCAGGGCGCCGCCTCCCAGGGCGGCAGCCACCCCTGCAGCTTTAAAGCCAGCCAGCAGGCCAAGTGGGCCTCCTAATACACCGCCCAGCAGCGCCCCGGCAACCGGCAACACCGCCAACTTGTAGCCAACTGCCTGGAGAGACAGGAAAAAGAGATATGTTCTAGTTTAATTTAACACCGCTGCGCGCACACACACACACACACACACACACACACACACACACCTTTGGTGGCATTAGTGGCTTCAAGACAGCGATAGAGTTTGGATGCGTCTTTCATGATCACACATCAACTCACAGAAGAAGGGAGAAATTAGAAAATAAATACACAAACAGCCTCGCGTGTGTAAATGTAAACCGTCATTTCCACGGCTGCATCAAAGCGTTTTCATTATCTCCATTTAGGAAAAAAAAAATCAGAGAGATGTGGGCTGTGTGTGTTATTACAGCTGTTATCATCAGAGTGGAAGGTGCTCTTTGCTGATGGCAATTAATGACTGATTCCCTGACCATCCTCGCGCGCGCGCACACACACACACACACACACACACACGGACACTCACTTGATTAACACTTCACCATTAAATTAATCTAGTTCAAAAGCTGGCATCGCTTGTCCCCACCCCTGTGGCAGTTGAGGGAATGTTAATTTCATCTGAGCTGAGTTAAAAGGACTCTGGGTGCAGGTTGTGGAGGGTGGAGGAAGCGTGGGTGTCGTGTGTGACTATGAGTCTGTGTCTGTGTGTAATGCCGTTTGACCTGATGACAGATTACAAGCTTTCAAATGCGTTAAAACATCTGACGTCCTTCACATCCGCCTTATCTCTCCACAACCTCCTCTAATGTGCGGCCCACTCCATCTACCCGTGACCTTACAGAGAGGTCAGCTTTCGTTTTGTTTATTTGGGTCAATTTAATTTTAAAGAACCTGCTTAAAAAGAATGCTTTATTGAAAAAAGTTTAAAGGTCAGTGTGTCCTGACTGTTAACGGCACAGTCTGTATGCACAGACCCTGATGCAGAGCTCAAATAATTTACAAAGATGTTTTTGTTTGTTTTTTACTTGGTTGATTCACAATTTAAAGTCCACTTTAAGGTAGAAAATCTTAATAAAATAATACATTTTGCCTGATTTCTTCCAAAAGATGCTTTTGCTGCTAATCGAATATCCCTGATTGTACTGCTACAACAGTACAGTCAGCCTGGTCTGGGTAATAACAATTTTCATACATTTTTAAAACATTTCATACACAGACTCATTAGCTAACTGAAAAATGATAAAATTATGAAAACAAGATGCCTGTCAATATTGTTCTGACCCTTTATTTAAGCTCAACTACTCTGCAGATTACTGAGTAGTGTTAGCTGTGCTAGAGAGGCTGATATAATACATTTTTTCTACGTCATGATCTCAAAAAAAGAAATTTACCCTGACTGTATTTTGGTGCTGGCAGAAAACTCAAAAGCAAGCAGATAGTCCTAAAGGAAGCAAAAAAGGAAAGCAAATGACAGAGGGCTGTTTTTTTTAGTTATGCAAGCATTTACAGGTGTGACTGTGTGTCATCGCCATCTCTGAGTGTTTGTAATTACAGTCCAATTACTCCACAGTGAGCTCAAAACAAAGACAAACATGGACGGCTTCTTAGATTTCTCAAACTAAATGTAAAGTCAGGAAAATCTGTACCGAAAAGCACGATTGTTCATTTTCATCGTGCGCTGCCGTGCGTGTGTGCGCGCGTGTGTGCCATTTGACAAAAACAGGTGATTCATTCTGGGTATTACACACAAACCTTTCGACATTTCGAGTGTGTAATACGTGTGAAGGGCACTGAGTCGTCTGCTGACTTACACTCAGCGCAGAGCAGTGTAAGGGCGTGCTAAGCTAAAGGCAGTGCTGCTCCTGGAAAACTATTAAACAATCATTTAAACCTCTTCTCAATGCTACACACACACGTGCAAACATACAAACACACTTCTCTTCTTGTCTCTTGTCGCCCCTCTTATCCCGCCTCTCTCCATCCCTCTCCTCTCTCTATTTCCTTAATTGCAGCTTTCCTCCGTATTCGAACAGATCAATAGGGACAAACGCTGTGGAATGGCTGGGAGGCAAAGTGCCATCGATCTCCCCATCTCCCAAACACCACACACACGCACACACATCAGATTATCAGCACACACACATTAATACACACCTTCCCCAGGCTCTTGGTCCCCTCCTCCACGTTGGCAGCGGCTGTGTTGACGTTGTCCTCTATGCTGTCAATCTTCTCCTGCTGGGACTGATGCGCAGGGGTTAGACACACACAACACGTATTAACACACACACTCATATGCTAGCAAGCAGATTCACTTACACACACGCGCACACAGACACACGTGTAAGCACAATTGTTGTGCAGATATTTTTTTACCCATCCAAATTCTGCTCTGCAGGACAAGTTAACAACAGAGGGGTGTGTTTGGAGGCTGCAGGTATATTCAAGGGAGATTTCAGTGAGGGTGGGGGGTCATATGGCGTGTGCGTGTGTGTGGCATTGTGTAGATCTCATGAAATATTCAGAGTGGCAGCTGTCTCTCTCCATGTGAGGGTTGGATGGACACAGTGACCAAATAACAACCGGAGCATTTTTCTTCCTCAAAACAGTTTCTTTCTTTCTTTCGTTCTCGCGAACTAAAAATCCGCTTCTCTTATGAATACCCGCGTGAAAGCTTCCTGTTATTTTGTGATGGTTTCGGAGATTTTAAACCTGTAACCCTAGACTTAGAGATCGTGTGTTAGATTTTTCACATTTTCATTTTCTGCACCATTCTTCTTTCCAGCTTAAAAGCTGCAGTGGCACAGAGAATTGGGATAAAATGAGCGGCAACAACCAATTATTATAATTACTCCGATTAATCAAAAATTTGCAGATTTGGCTTTTACTAATAATTTAACCAGTAAAATGTCAGAAAAAAGTGGGAAAAAAAGCTTTAGCTCCTTTTTTAGCTCCACCAAAAGTGCCAAAGCCCAAAACTGTTAATGTAACTCTCCCATTAAAAGTGATCATGACCCACTGTTCACTTTTGTTTTAAAAGAAAAATATCCTAATATAACCAGATATAATAACAGCACTCACAAAAGAAAGAATCTTGACTAGAACAGTTATTTGACGTTAACCATGTTCTGACTGTGTTCATGAGTTTTGGTGAATGTTTAAAAGATCCTCGTAGCTGTTAGTTTATAACATTTAGCACCAGTAATTCCAAAACAATCAGACAGCTCTAATATTATAATACTGTAATGAGAATTAATTTAATGCTGTGTTTCTGCCTCAGTACAGACACAGAAACATACAGATAAGCCTGAAGGCGCCCCAACATCGGAACAGACACAAACATGACGCATGTACAGACACAACCACACACTCACACTCACTCAGTATTTCCACTGTGGCTGAGTGCTGGAATATTACTCCCCTAACGGCTCCTTTCACCCTTGAGACACCACAACATGTCTATGCTCTTTCTGCCACACCCCCTCCCCGTGCCTCTTTGTGTTTTTTCAGCCTAGCTACATCTTTACTCGCCCTCCTCTTCACTGTTAATCTCTCCTTCACTCAGCCTCCCTCCATCCCTGAGGATAAGAGTGATAATCTGAGCCGTCTGTTCTCCACCTGCTCCGATGTATCCCTTGTTTCCCCTCCTCTCTCCTCCCCCTGTGAAAACCTGCCCCCCCCCCCTTTCTCCCTGCTTCACTCTCACTCATCTACTTCTGAATCTCTCCTCCGCTGAAGGGCCTCTGGGGCCCCAGCACTACTCCGGAGCTGCTCTGTGTAAGCTTGTCTCAGTGGGGCCTTACCAAGCAACGCAAGCGAGCACGCGCACACAGACACACACAGGTCAAATACACACCACCCACCTCCTGGAGGTGCACAGACCTCTGTCACATTGTTTTTGTTCACAGGGGTGGCTGTGCACACATGTAGACAAAGAAATGCAGAGCTGAGCGTTTGTACTCACATGGACGAGGATAGAAAACTCTGTCACCAAACCGCTCAGCTCCTTCAGATCCTGAAAGGGGGAAAAAAAATAAATTAAAATGCTGTATTGATTTGTTTGAGGTGCTTATCGTACAAATCTACAGCTACAAAGTGTCCAGACTGTCAGTGAATGGGATTCATAACTGCATTAACGAGAGTGACTAATTAGGATGTGCTATAGATCTAAATGTGTCTGCAGGAACAGATATCATGGCATACATGTGAAATAAATCATGAATTTAAATTTAGCTGTGTGAGTTTCAGGGTTCTCGTACCATGCTGATAACTATGACATGTCGCCTGTGAAAAAAAACGCCTGCTGTGTTGCTTTTTAAGTCTTTTTCCAGGTGAGAGTTCATGCATACGAGAAACCCCTCATCCTACGCTTCTCTATCAGCACACTAAAAAGGACCACAGAACAACACCCAGTCAATAGCAGCGACTGTGGATACAGCAACATATGTAAGGCATAGTTTTGTTGGTTTGCTATTATCCTATTAGGCCTAAAAAAGAAGAAAAAAAAAAGAGATTGAGATTGCATGCCTGAAACAATAAATCGACTTCTTTATTTGCTATGAGATCACAGCAAAGAAATAAGTCAAAACTTGTAGGATAATAACACCCCACCATAACAGACAAATGATTTTTTATTTATAATCAACACACAGGCTTAAAGCTCGACATTTGTGAATATTCCCAAGGACATGATAAATAGATACATACATACATACAGCTTACCTAACAATTAGAACATATCTGACTATGACTGGCAGACTAAAGCTTGTTCCAGACGTGCATACCTCTTCCAGGTTATCCCAGGACTCAGCTGCTCTCTGATCAGGAGGGATTTCTGGAAGCTGGACCTGGCTTTGCCTGCCAAATCCTGGTACGTCGCCCGTATTGTCATCAGTGTGGCAGCTACTGGATGCACAGCTGGATGAATGAGAGGCAGGTGGTGACGCTGGAGCGGGCTGAGGCTCGGGGTTAGAGTGCAAACGCAGGAAGTCCTGTGCGGCGGCTGACGCCCTGTCTCTGACCGGCTTGATGAGCGCTTCCAGAGCGTCGGCGTCTTCAGCACGGACCCGAGTGCACAGCTTCTCCATCTCTCTCATGTTGGCTCTCAGCTGCTGCAGAGGCGCAGAAGAAGAGAACATTTTTCAGTTTGAATGACAGTGAGTGGTATGAATGTGAGGGAGAAGGGACACTTGGACGGCCAGAAGGACAAGCAAGCCTGTGGTTAAATACAGCCGTCACTGCCAAAACAAAAACATGCAAGAAAAAAAAAAAAAATAGAAAATGTGACGAGGCAGACGTGGCATAACAAATCCAAAATCTCCAATCTGTATGGAAATAGTAACATCTCAAATCATCTCAATATCAAACATACATTTTCCCTCTTGCATGCAGACACTCCAGTTATAAAGACTGTTTGGATCAGAGTTGTGAAATTTCTTTCTTCCCTCATTTAATGGAACTAGATGGCATTCACTCTGTGTTCAAAGCACAAAACATGATCAGGTGACATTTAAAAAATAAAAAAATAAAATCCACACTCTTGTTTTAAGCGGTTTCATGTAGGAACTACTTTCTTTCTGCTGTCTACATCCGCCAGCTAAAGGAAGCTCACAGCTACCTGACATTATAGCTCAGCCGATGGGGAGTCCTTAACGTTTACATTAAATCCTGTCACCCTGTCAAGAGCACAAGCACGTCATCATTAGTAGATGCACTGTGATACGTCTGCAGGGTGTAGTTCAGTAACAATTAAAATGGTTCTTGGTCACAATGTTAAGTTTTCTGAGCAACCAGGTCATGATTTATATCACCCAAAAAGAGCACTTTGCTCAGACTGCAGGTTTACTTGTGGTTCCCAGAATATTTAAAAAAAAGGGGGGAGCGGGGGGCAGAGCCTTCAGTTTTCAGGCCCCCTCTTCTGTGAAACCAGCTTCCAGTTGGGATTTGGGAGACAGACAAACTCTCTTCTTTTAAGATGATACACACAGATGATGATACAGCATATAGTTAGGGCTGGATCATGTGACCCTGAATCCTCTCTTAATTACATTGATGAGGGCTTCCCATGATGAATGTTTCTTGTTGACGCACATTTTTCACTCATTATGCGTTTACACACCACTATGGTTACTTTGTCCTGTCCCCCTCCCCTTATCCCGAACCAGTGGCAACAGCTGGCCGCCCCTGCCTGAGCCATCCCACTGTCGCCACAGCACCTGCTCATAGGGGGTCATATGTTAGTTCTCTGTATTATCGTAGGGTCTTTACCTTACAATATAAAGCGCCTTGAAGCAACTGTTGTTGTGAGTTGACATTATATAATTAAAAGTGAATTGAATTCAATGATTTCTGTGAAGACACATGCTTCTGATGAGATTTTTAAACTTTTTTTTTCCTTTGGTGCTTTGAGCAGGTGCCTTACAGTTCACTATATTCAACTCACAGCTAAAACAATCATATATTCCATCACTGAAACAAATTCTGCCCAAAAACATATAAACCATTCACACAATAAGAAACAAAATGATTTTTACTTTACACATAACATCAGTCGAATTCAAGAGAAAACCTAAGTTCTTGTTCATTTAGCCCATTTAGCAATTGGCTAAATGAACTTCTTTGGCAATACAACAAACATATTCAGTGTGTTGTATTGCCAAAATGATGTGAACTAGAGTATTATGCAAAGGTTTTGAGCCGTCATATTTTACTTCCAAGCAGTCAGACTGTCCTGTTATTTTTTAAAGTCATCTTGAACAATAGTTCACCAGACTTTCTGAAGGTCATTCAAAGGTTGTCTTTGGACTGATTTTACTCCGTTTCAGTCGTGTTCTTGTACCTGTCGATTATCACTGATTACCACTCAGTGTGTTAATAGACCTCTCTGCATTGAATCATATTTGTTATTAATCTCTGGCTCTCTTCCACAGCATGTCCTTTATCCCGTCTTCCTCCCTCATCCCAACCAGTCGCGGCAGATGGCCGCCCCTCCCTGAGCCTGGTTCTGCTGGAGGTTTCTTCCTGTTAAAAGGGAGTTTTTCCTTCCCACTGTCACCAAAGTGCTTGCTCATAGGGACGTCATATGATTGTTGCGTTTTTCACTTTATGTATTATTGTAGGGTCTACCTTGCAATAAAAAGCACCTTGAGGCAACTGTAGTTGTGATTTGGCGCTATATAAATAAAACTGAATTAAATGTTTGTTTCTTAAACCACTTAGCACTGACCACCGAGTAATTCAAGCATAGCAAGGCTCCAAACTCAAGAGATTAACTAGTGTTGTGTTTACACATAAATTAACTAAGTTGTCTGTTAATTTAATTGGTTAGAAAAACAAACATCACATCACTATCAGTCACGGACTGGCCTCCCCAGAACCCACACCTCAAACTTATTGGAGCAGTGTGGGATCACCTTGACAGAGAATGGAAGAAAAGGCAGACAACACCCAAAGAAGAGCTTTGAATGAGAAGAAATCTGGCTAAGAGAGTTCAGGCTATGTTGAAGAATAAAGGCTGTCATACAAAGTATTAACGTTCAAGCTTGTTAGAACTGTACAAACTCTGATATGCCTCAGATCCTGTATTTCTATGTACGCTTTCATGTATTTCAATACATTGTTGCACTCATATTGTTTTTTTTCCTAGCAGAATATAAAAGAAGAGTGGTGCAAGCTTTAGATATGAGGCTGAGGAACATCGCAGCAATCATCCCTCCAGGCAGCAGCATGACCTGGGTTCACAGGTTTGTTTGTTTTTTTGTTTGTTTTTGTTTTTTTTGTTGTTGTTTTTTTTTTGGGGGGGGGGGGGGGGGGGTCAGAGATGTGCCAATAACACATTCTGCTAATTACATGACATGAATATGAATATCCTTGTTCACAGAAGCAAAAAACACACTAAGGTCATGTGCCTTTTAGCCTGCAAATTAACTGTGACTGTATGTAGTTCAAACACAAACACCGCAAATAAAAACAGTACAGACTCTGCTCTCCTGTGTTAAAGTGTTTGCAGTAGCTCGTGTGGCAAAAGTGGGGCTACTGAGGTCTGTCTGCAATCTTCTCTTGGGAGTTAGCTTGGTGCTAGGCTAGCTGGAGAGTATGTTATGGTGATGGGTGGGAAAACAGGCTTTTTTCCAAACAGATAAAATAAATAAACATAAGCATGCAGTGCCAATGATTAAAATAGGAACTCTGAATGACATAAACCAACCTATTTTCCTATGTTTGAACATTAAGCACACAGAAAAACATCTAAAGCAGGGCAGACAAACTCCTACTCTGGATTTACACCATGAAGACATGGGAAAGCACTCTGTGTGCACCCCTGAGGGTTCGCCGGGTAATGGTGAGAGGATAGATGTGTGCCTGTTTGGAGTTATTTCACCTTCAGAGACATGGTGGCTTCTAGGCAACAACATCCCCTGAGGCATTTCACACTCACTATGTGAACAAGTTCACACGCACGCGGACACAACACAAGAAAGATGGATTCTAGGTTTAGCAGCAGCTCTTTTCTTGTCCTGATTTAGTAAATTTATATAGATAACGCTGTTTCCAAAAGTACGCGTTTGTGTATATGTACACATGCTGTTAATTCCAGCTGAACAGATTTCGTTGCTATTGATTTGCTCAACAGGAGGCAATTTTCTTGTCATCAACATCATGCAGGGTAGCTGGTGACATAGAGAGGGAGACTGTAGCTTCAGTCTCAAAAGTGGTTTCTGCTGTTGGATACTTCACTGTCAAAACACCTCCATCACAACTGTAAAACAATAAATAAATTAAAAAAAAATACTGGCGGTGGCCAGTGGTACCCCTCAGCCTCCTAGTAGATACACTGAAGGTATGAATTCCAAAACCCCACGTCCCCTCGTTCTCAAGGTATTGCATTCACAAGATTTTCAGAAAACTTGACCTCTCACCTCCCATCAACCCTATCTGCTGAGGAAGAGCAAAAGGTGTGTCTGAAAGTGGCTGGACCTTATGTTGAGTACTTGTCTCTGCGAAGCTGCTGTTTTTCTGTTGCTCAGTGACTCTTATTTCACACAAATCAGTATTCATTTTATTATACTGGCACGTTTCAAAAGGCCTCTGTTTGAGTGACAGATCATTTCAAACAGGCTTAGTAACGATGACTGACACATTTCTCCTTCATTCAGACGTCACAACAAATGCTGCCTGTTTAAACACTGGATAAAGACACCGGTTGCTGCCCTTTTACTCGGTCTTTACTTCGATCTTCAAACTGGAACAACATGACAGGCACAAATCCGAAACATCAACATCTGATATTTAAGAGGTCATGGGGTGCACATTTTGGAGACAAAAAATATAATACGCAGAGTCGTGCTTGTTCAGGAATTTCAATAGGCAGTGAGTCACGTCATCCTCTAAACAATCGTCACATTCACTAAACAAACACATACACACAAACACGCCTCTGCTTTTTCTATTTACTTCACAGGTTATCACTTCATACCTGAACAGTTCTGCTGGCATTAATATGCTCCTGATGAAGGCGATCCCATTGCTGGGTATGCTGGTACTGTGAAAGAAACTAGGAGTTATTTATCTGAAGGCTGGAAGTAAGAGTTTGAAAGTGAGGTTGTGATCCTGTGTGCAGCCAGATTTAAGCCGTCACCTTCAGTATGTTGTTATGGTGTTTCTGCAGTCTCTCCAGGTCTGTGGGCAGAGCCACTTTAATGAACTTGTGGATCGGTGCCTCCAGGCGCCTCAGTGTCAGCTTGTTGCCTTCCTCTGCCATGTGTCCCGCTGACTGCCCACAGCCAACACTACTGCGTAACTTTGACAAGGCACCTGCTCAGCTTTATCTCGCTGCGCCCACAGATACTGTAAATACCAGCAGAGTATTTTAATATACAAAATTAATAAACTCAGCGGCACATGTAAGTCTGAAAAAACTGTCACCTCAAAAGGCCAGCGTCCAGCCGCATAACCAGACAGTTTGCACAAGGGTGGCCATGATCAGACCATTACTTACACTGGGGTGTGACAGAAAATCATATTTAACTATCCTTTTTTTTAAAAACAAAACAAAACAAACAAAGAAACAGGCCAAACTGTTGTACACCAAATAGTTAAGCTTAAGTCATTAACGTTTTGCATTTGTTTATGAAAACAGACATGTACAAGCCATTCCCCTCTGTGTATCAAAGTATTCTAGATTCAAATATGAGACCATCTGTCTGACAGATAAAGCCTGGCCCAAATTGGTTCATGCAGCAAGACAATGACCCAAAGCACAGCAGCAAATCCACAACAGAACAGCTAAGAATGACAACAATCAAGCTGGGGCAACAGCTCAAAGTTAAAACCTCAACCTGATTGAAATTCTGTGGTGGAATCTTGGATCTACAAGCTACTGAATCAAAGGGTGTACTCAGCTTTCCACAGGACTGCATAACAGAAGTGTTTACACTGTCAAAATGTTTTTAAGTACAGTAAATACTGTCATTAAAAAAATGGCAAAAAAAAAAAAAAAAAAAAAAAAAATGATAGAAACAAAGCAAACAAAAAACAGTGACAGTTACTAGATAAAACTTCAGTTTTTCGTGTATCTTAATGTTTAAACTATCATTTGAAGACATGTATTTGGGCTTTGGTGAGGATAACTAGCTTGCAGCTTTGTATTCACACTGTACTGTAGATGTTTATAATAAAACTGATATATGTATCATTCAAGCATATAAAAGGCACTTAAATCAAGTGATGAACCAATGACATGCCTTCAGAAAACAGACAACTTAGCAAATAACCAATTTTAAATTATACATTTTAAAATTGGTTAAACATTTTTACTGGCAGCCTGTCCCAAAAATACACAATTTGTTCTCGTTTTAGTCGAATCTAGGGCTGTTCGATATAACGATATATATCGGATGACGATATAAAAATGTCTATCGTTTCATTTTACGCTATCGTTTGTTTCGTGTCGCAAAATAAACTGTTTACGGCAATATTTTTTTCATCGTTTTGATGGTCACTGTAGTGGCTATATTAATTTCTTAAAGTTCTCTCTTTCTCTTATATTTAATATAACCACACTACAGACAGACAAGCGCCTGTTTTTATGCTTTATGGTTAGCAACAACGACGGTAACACCATCGCATGTCCGCTTGTTTATGTTCCACATAAACCTTTCACAATAAAGCTCAAGATCCTGTTGAGACTTTTCAAAATAAACTGAATCACGTGAAAGAGCTGATTATTAACGGATGAGAAGTAAAAAAGAGCCGCCAGGTGCTAAAAAAATAAACCTTAGACTCAAACGTTAGAACAGGCTTTTCCCCGCAGCACACTGTGTAATAAATACTCACAAAGAAAACGGTGGCTGTTACAACTTATGTCTAAAAATGTATCGTTTCATGCATCTGTTAAAACACTCGACTCCAGCCACATGACGCGCAGCTGGAAACACTTCCCGCAAGTCGAGCTGCCCGAAATTCACAGAATTTACAGAAAATGTTACATTTGTGTTATTTATATCGTTATCGGACGATAGAATTCTTATATCGGGATATGCGATTTTGGTCATATCGCACAGCCCTAGTCGAATCCATGAAAAAAATCCAAAGTTCACACAGTTTGACAGGCATAAAATAGTGTGTTCGCACCAACATGGTGATTCCCAACAGCTATTAGGTAAAAACTTGGAATATTTCGGCATGGTGAGCAGTGTATCTTGATAAAGAAATAAATGAAATTGGTCCTTTAGTTGAGTCACCAACTGTTCACTGAAGCCTCATTGGAAATGGTCTCAGTGGAAGGGTGGCTGTCAAGAAGCCTTTCATACGGAATAGAAATGTGGTGAAAAGGCTGAGGAGTGCCAAATTACACAAAAACCAAATTGAAAAAAAAAATAGTTGCAACAGGTGTTATGGACTCATGAATACAAATTTCAAGGGAGACAATCATGAGTGTCTACATTCATCTGTAAAACACACTGGAGGCTCTGTCATGGTTTGGGGCTTGGGATATCTTAAAAAAACTAAGAAAGCCATAGGTAATTAATTTTTCAGCAATGACATTAATCCCAAATACACTGTCAGATTCTCTAAAAGCATACCTGAATAGAAAAGGCACAATGGTACAGTCAGTCCTGGATTTTCTCCCCAGAGGCCCACATACAAGTGGCTCAAAACTTTTGCACAGCAATATAACTCTTATTAGCAGTTCATACCAAAAAAAAACAAAAAACAAACAAAAACAACAACAAGAACAAAACCCCCAGGTTATTTTACTTGTTGTTTTGTTTGTTCCAGCGTTAATGGCAATTAACTTCGGAGTGACGTAAACGGTTTGATGACGCCTTCTACTGTTCCCTTCAGTCCACATTTCGAGGCCACGTCCCACGAACTGTCCCTGAACAGAAAGTGAAATCACTCAGTTTGGCTAATGACAGCAGACTGGCCCAGCTGGTAACGCTAAATTAATCCATTAGTGTCACTAGCTTACTGCTGAGGACGTCAAGAGCTTTGTGAACGGCAGAAAACTTCCCAGACGGAGTTACTAGCTAATTCAGTAACTTCACCCGGATACAGGGAGCTATCAGCCCGTTGCTGAAAACATAAACTCACAGGGCACACATCGACACTTACCAGTAAAAAGACAACTCGACAAAGTCATTTACACTCGCTAATGACTACTGCGAGCCTCCATATTGTAAAGAAAAACTTAAACGTTCAGACAACAACTCGCTGCCGCTTCGGACAGAGGTGTTGTTTATAAACAGCTCCTAGTACGTCCGCGAATAGTTTCCGACCACAATCAGCAGCCGCAGAACATAGTGTTCCTCATCACTACCCCGTGATGCCTGTTCTGATAGCGAATCAGTGACATGTTTCTAAAATAATACTCCCGCTGACGGTGGTGTTTATTTCCCCCATCGGTCACATTTTATTGCTTCAGGAAAATGACTGTTTACCATCTGTTCTTCATCTAAAAAAAATTAAAAGATTTGCACACTCAATTTCTTACATTAAAAAATTTAGGATGCAGTAGCCACTAGTTTCACCCTGCCCTCCAAAAAGCCTTATTTATCTGAATATTGTTATTAGATTTAAAACAATATATTTGATGTTCTTTGTTAAAGATAAACGATGACATAACAGCGAAACTGACCAGTTAAATTAACACAGATATCAACTTTTTGTGGCTACTTAACATTTCTAAGCTGGTTGGGATTTTGTTCGGGCGTTTGGACTTCACAGCTTAGTCATTTCCAAGTTGCTGGCCTCAGCCCTGATATGTGATCATACTGTTTTTTAAAATACACTGTGAAAGTGAAAATGTATGACATTTCAAAAATGTGTCACGGCCCTTTCTTTTTTTCTTTTTTTTGTTTTTTGCCAGCCAGACATTTAAACTAAAATGAACACGTGCTACAAATAAATAAATACAAGTTAGAAATGCTAGATTGTTCACACTTGTGCGTCTTCCACACCGCTTTTTACCGTGCGTGAAACAGCATCAATCCTGTGGAAGGAAACATTAGATGTGATATTTTTTGTCTGTGTTGCGTTTGGAAGAAAGACTGGGGTTCCCCCTCCTCTACTGTGAGATCAGCCAGCGTGAGTGGGTCTATTGCATGTTTCCACTTCTATTCTTCAGCACCTTTTACCTTTGACATTTAGGCCAACCCCCCACACACTCTTCCCTCAGCGGATGCTCCAATGCAAAGGGCCACAGCACACAGTCCCCAGCTACAGGGGATTTCCCCTGGTGCTGTACACATGTTGTTAATGTGTGTGTGTGTGTGTGTGTGTGTGTGTGCGTGCGCGTGTCTGTGCTCATATGTGTTTGCTTGTGTTTATGCAAGTGTGTCTGTCCACTTTCAGGGGACTCCCAGACTTGCAGACTGAGGGGGAGGAGGGAATAGAGCTGACAGCCTAAATAGCAAATCATCATCAAAAATGTTTCTGTCTCTGTGTTTGTGGAGACAGAGAGAGAGAGAGAGAGAAGGAGGAGGAGGAGGTGTCTGAGCGTGTGTAAGTTGTACCCTTGATGTGGGCACATCAAGGGTACTTACAAAGAAGAAGCATGTCCCGTTATGTAAATCATTCAAGTCTAAGGTGAAGACTTGCTGTGAGGTTATGTTTATGTCAGGGATGTCAAACTCATTTATATCAAGTGGGCTGGACCAGTAAAACTGCCCTTTCTGTCAGTTATAATATACGAAAATTACATGTAATTTCATCAGCAGTTCCCAGTTTTTCTACATGATAAAGAACAGCTGCTGTAGGAAATGAAAGAAATGTGTCAGACTGTGATTTAGGTATAAAACAAGAATTTTTCCTTTTTTTTAAAAAAACCATTGTAAAACACAATTTCTCCTTCACATTTTCCAAAGCTGTCCAGTGGGCCGGTTTAGAGTCTTTGATGGGCCAATTCTGGGCCCTGGGCCTTATGTTTGACACCACCGGTTTAAGTGAATAGTCAGAATCAGTGATTTGGCGTGAATGAAACACCACTGTGTGTGTTTAAACATGTGTTTTTTTGGGGTCCCAGGAGGACTCAGGTGCCATTTGTTTCAGTCTAATCCGGGAGGTCTGTCAGCAGGAGAGGAAGCAAGCAGGGAGCTCTGTTCATGTCTTACCTCATGAATCTTTACTGGTTTTGTTGTGGCAGGTGTGATTAGCACATCCTGATGCCTCGGTGGATATGGGCCTGGTTTTTTTTGTCATGGTAGACTTTGTGACAAGTCATGGTAGGAAAGCACAGGTGTTTCTAATAACATTAACTATGGCAGGTGGTCCAATAAGCCAGGACACTGCTTCCACAAAAAGCAGACATGAACCTGAAGCCGTTACATAAACATAGTCATGATTTTAATTTCCCTGCCCTCTTGATGTGTACATGAAAACATGCTTGCTGTTGTTTATACATGGCTTTATGAGAAGAACTTATGAATTGAGAACCAGAAGAATACATGCTTTGAATCTGTGAGTGTGTGTGTGTGTCTATATGTTCTAATGGGACCTCTAATTAAGACTCTGGGTATCTGCTATCTGTCAGCACCGATCGATCGGCTTGGAGAGTGACAGCTCAGCGTGTGAGTGTGTCTGTGTGTGTGTGTGCGTAGATTTTGCTCTTCATGCTCTCTGCTTCATGTCATGTTATTTTACATGTAACACAGTTGTAGGAGGAATATTAACACTTCATTCATTTCCTTTAGCATGTACACAATCACACCACTTTTTAAAAAAAAAAAGAAGAAAAAAGTGTGAATGTTTTTTTTTCCTGCATACTCATTAAAAACACATCACAGTCCCCACGCACCTTCCCCCAAACCAAAGGAGGATGAAGTGTTGGACAGATATTTGTTGTTATGTGCCACATGCACTCACAAACACACAGAATTATAAGTAATACACTGATAATGTTTATGGGCATTTCCAGGTTAGTATGTGTCACTGAAAGCCATTGCGCTTCATCTTTCTAAAATTATTATTTTATTCACAAAGGGGAAAGTTTAAACATCATAAAACAGAAGAGGTGGTGGTGCGTGCTCACTCTTTACTTTTTGTGCACTTTCTTCTGCTTCTACCCACTTCTTCTTTTCCCCCCGCACACATGCACAGGTAGAGCTGTTCACAATTGTCTAACAGTTGCTATCAATCACCTGGCTGTTAGAGACAGAGAGTGTGTGTCTGTGTTAGCGGTAACGCTGTTGTGCAGGACGGCAAGTGAGTGATGGCGGTAACAGTATAGACGGCATGTGCTGTGAAATGTCACCGTGCCGATCGATGGTGTTTAACGAGGCTGGAGGCTGATCTGGACCTCATGCTAACATGAAGCTCTTCTCCCCGCCCTCTTCCTCCCCCTCCTCACTTTCCTAATCCCTCTCTACTCTCTGTGAGAGCCCGAGGGTCCCCCAGGAGAGAGACAAGGCCTTTTACCTGTCAAGAGGCTTTTGTGTCTGACAAGTCACACACACACACACACACACACACACACACACACACACACACACACACACACACACACACACTTAAAAAAAAAAACATGTAAAAATGTGGCTGAAATTTGATGTTTTGTTACCTTATATAGAAAACAATATTTTGTTTGTGCTTTTTCTTTTTTTTGTTAATGAATTATAAAGAATCAAAACACAAGACACAGCCGGGGTCAGAATAATCAGAACTAGTTTATGATTTCAAAGTGCTGAACAGAAAATCCAGTGAACCAAAGAGAAAGAAAAAACAACAACATATCGAACAGGAAACTCTAACCAAAGAAGGACATTGAAAAAACAGCAACTTTTTTTCTCTTTTTTTGTTTCTCTTCAAAAAACAATGCACAACTCGTACCACAATATTTGAAAAAGCTAAAAACACTTCAAAATATTAGTTTTGTATATATATATATATATATATATATATATTTATATATATTTATATCTATAGAATTTGATTTTTTTTATTTATTTTAAAACCGGCGTCATCATGAGGGTGTGAGTGGGTGGTGGAGGCCCTGGGGAGATTCCCATAGAGCTGCAGTCTGAGACACAAACACAGGTCGAGCTGTTTTGACAGGCTATGCCAGCTCTCGACAGCTTATAACACACCATGCATATGATCCTGGCTTGTCTAAGCGCACACACAAAGACGGTAGGCGATCATGTCCTCCACACTCACACAGCCGCCGCGATATATAAAACGATAAAGAAAAAGAGCATGAACGTGGAATGTTTCACCCCTGGACGTACAGCTGTCTGTCGAGCACCCTCCTCTCCCTGTCCCCCAGGCGAGCAGGTAGGGTGTGTGTCTGTGCTTCTAGCCCTTCTCAGGGTGTAAGTGCTTCCAAAGCCAATTTCTGTCCATGTTCATTCCTCCACACTTCTACTCGACCTATGATTTTAAACTGAGTTAATAAAACAAACAAACAAAAAAAACAAAAAACCACATAGTAGAGAAAGTTCAAGTCTGAGTGACTCAGTCATCGATCGTTAGTGCACAGTATCTCCTCTGCTGTCTAAAGCAAGATGGGAGACTGTCTTTCTTTTTAGCTACTGACAGTACAGGACAAGTTTTTGTATTAAAATAATTTAGAGTTTGAAATTAGATTTCCCCTCCTCCTCCATCCCTTCCTCTTGTGGCGCGATAGCACTTAAGGAATTGCACTTGTAATTAAGAGCCCGCCTCAACAGCCACTTCCATGTGTTTATGAAACACCTGCGTCCTGCGTCGTAACATCTCGGCCCACCTACGCCTACGCCGCTCCACCTCTGACATGTCGGCACATTTCGGAACGATCACCTCCCCGCACTCTCTCTTTTACATCGCCACCTCTCCCAGCCCTCCTTTCTAAATGGAAGTCCTCAGACAGAACGAGCCAGGCCGAAACACAGATAAACAGTACTCATAAACGTCGGTTCTTTCTTTGTTTTTTTTTGTTTTTTGTCTTTTTTTGCCGAATAAGCTGCAACCCAGATGGAGCAAGGACAGTCAAAAAAAAAAAAAAAAAAAAAAAGTCACTTTTCTCCTGTCCATCTCAGCCTCATCATCCTCCCCCCTCCTCCCAGCGTGGGGCGAAACAGGAGGACCAAATAAAAAGTGGTAAAGCATTTGAGTAATTGTCTTTTATACAGGTGAAAAGCATTTAGCTGGTAGTCCGTTTGAGTGAAAGGCGCTCTCGTTTGGTTGTCCCCGTCGAGTCAAAAATATTTGATTGGCTCTCCGTGCGCTGCATCAGTCTTGAGAGAGAGAGAGAGAGTGCGTCTTCTCTCTCTTCTGGGTGTGTTTGCATGCTCCTTTGGGGAAAGGCCTTGACAGGACGTGACGTGGGTTCATTTTGCTGCGTGCTTAGCCCGAGTCGTCAGTAGGGCAGAGTGTCCAGGAACCTGTCAATCAGTGGCGGAGGCGCTACCAGATCCTCCAGCTTCAGGTAGAAGATTCGCTGAAGGCCTTGGGTCCTCTGGGAACGAAGCTCTTCCCTTATACCCAAAATACGACTCAGAGAAGGCGCGGCTTTGGACGAGGAGGATGAAGGGCTGCAGCCCAGGTGGTCTCTGAGACAGCAGATCACTTTATTCTGCAACTCCTCAACCCGCTTTGAGTCCTTCAGACCGGGGACTTGCTCTGTAGATTCGCAAGAAAGAAAGACGGAGAAAGAGATGTTAGGAGAATAATCATTAAATGGCCAAAATAAAGTCAGTGGGGAAAAAAAATACACACACATATACATACATCAGAGCTCATTCAGCTGAAAGAGCATTAGCTACATCTTCTTTTATATTGAATTCCACCTCATTAGCCCGTATGGCTCATGTTCTTAACAGGCCTTAACCTGGCTCATTCACTACAGATCAATACTCAGTCTAATCTAATAAGCCCCCTTCTCACTGGTGTACGTCCACATGCACGGCTATATGAGCACATTTTTTATTTTCTTTTTTTAAACATTTGCACAGAAAAAAAGTCAGTGCAATTTTAGAAATTAAGACAAAGAGCAGAACAGAAGTGCTCAACAGTTAGCTGATTATGTGGCCCTGTGTGCAGCAAAATGAAATTAGAAATGCACACACTGCTGCCCATAGCAACTCCAGTGGCACTCGTACAAGGCTTAATGTGACACTAACTCATTCTGCAGAGAACAGGGTGTCCAGGCCCCCAAACACAAACACACACATGCAGGCACACTACGAGCTGTGCTGCAGGGGAGGCTGCCACTAAGACCCGTCTCACTTTGAGGTATCCATTATCCGAAGCTTATTTACTGTTTGTTTATGTGACTCTTTTGTTTGTTGTGTTTCCCGCTGCAGAGTCACTCCGGCCCTCCTTTCAGCGCGGCTTTCAGACCTCTCGCCACACAATTCCGCTTCCCTGTCTTTCTTCCCGCTCTCCCTACCCCTTCTTTCTCTATGAGCGTGAGCTCCCGGGGAGAGATCGATGACTGCCTTTCTGCACAGGCCACTCTGAAGCGGTCGATCGCCTGGTGGCTCTGGTGGCTCTGTCGTGGCTTTGCGCTGTGTGCTTTGCCGAGGTGGCAGAGCGCCACTGAGAACACCGCAGACGCCATTCCAGAGCCGCGCTCCACGGTGGGCTGGTCGATCAGGAACAGAGTTAAGTGCTCCCCCAGAGGGTGAGGATGGGGTTGGAGGGCTCAGACAGAAAGAGGTTGAGGAAGAGGAGGCGGCGGGGGCAGGGTGAAATAAGGAAGCTAAGAGCAGGGGGAGGGGGATTTTTTTATTTAATTTAATTCTTTTTTTTTTTTTAGCTACTGCACATTACTTTACAGCATCCAACACCCTAAAACTGTTTTAAAAAGATGAATATAAACACTTAACTGCAGACTAGTCTCTGTCGCCTGATGCATTTTACTTAAAAAACGAAATCTGCCTCGCCTGCAGCGTGTGTGCTCTCAGAGCAGGCTGCGATTCTCCTTTCATTTTTCACACATGAACACTGATTAGAGGGCCAGGTGTGTGGCAGGTGCAGCAGGTGCTTCTGGGTATCAGGTTCTTGTTTCGGGGCAGAGATGTGTGGGAACACGCATGCACATGTGTGTCTTTAAGCGTGTGTCTGACGTTAGAGGATGTGTCCACCTGATCACTGTCACACTGAATCACCAGGAGGCAAAGCTCTGGACAACAGGAAGATGCTGTGTGTGTGTGTGTGTGTGTGTGTGTGTGTGTGTGTGTGCGTGCGTGCGTGCGTGCATGCGTGCGAGCGAGCGAGCGAGCGTTTTATCTGTATATTCATGTTCAGCTTAAATGATTCGCAGTGTTTATGAGGAGTGGAGAGGCGATGTTAATAACTTTGAGCACAGGTGACTATATGCAACCACAGAATTAGGACCCCTTGATTCTTGTTCCTCCCGCTAGTAAGCTCGTGATTGAAAATCTGTGGTTACCTGTGAGCAGCACAAGGGCGGCCAGGCAGGCGAAGGCAGAGGTATCCAGATTTAGGTTCTGGAGGTGAGCGGAGAATTCCTGGATGGAGTCCAGCCACTCTCCGAACCCACGAAGGCACTGGAACCTGTGCAGCACCAAGCCGTTACAGAACACTAGTTTATCCTCCGACAGCATCGACCTGAGGAACCGAGAGAAAGAGGAAGGGGGAAAAAAAGAAGGAAATGGTGGACTGATTAGATCGCCGTTTTCCAGAGAAAACTCTGTATTTTCCCTCATGTATTGTAAATATAGCTTGAGATGCTGGGGCAAGGAAACAATTACAATAAAAAACAATGAGAAACCTGGCAGTGTGCGCACTCACGCAGAAACGGGACACACATCAAACACAAGCATGCAGCTGATTAAGGTTGTGTTTCCAAATTACAGCATTTTAAAACATTCCTGCGTTTCCTTGTGGCAGGGTGGGGTGAAGGGTTAGGGCAGAGGGTTGCTCTGTGTGTGCGTGTATATTTGCAGATAGATAAACTGTTATGGCTTTAATGTGCCCAGGCTGTGGTGTGCAGTGGAAACACAAGGTTTTAATAAGGAAATGAAAAGTCTTCTCAGATGTATTTAACCATCACTTACTCACGACACACAACATCCCACTTCTTTGACATCAAGCAGAGAAGGAGGAAGAGAGAGAGAGTGCAAGCAGAGGATGATGGAGAGCTATGACTGGTCTCTATTAGTCTCTAAAATAGGAGCCCGCTTTTCTTTGGAGAGCTGCAACTGTGTTTAGTTGAAGAAGGGTAAACTATGAGAGATGGAAGATCTAGGGGAGAAAGTGTGTACTTGGAAAACAGACGATATTAAAGAGAGAGAGAGCAAAGAGGGGAATTAGTGTGGAAAGGGAGGAAAGCCTCAAATTGCACCCTGCACAAACTTTGGTTTGGCAGTTATGAGGATAAACTGCAACGCTATTTGTGTCTAATTAGACTCAGTTCAAAAGAGACACCCCGTTAGGCCAGACACATGCACATACATGAGAAAGCATTAACAACTAACATCAAAAACAATTAGCACCAGCGATCGGGACCAAAATATTCTTTGTACTTCCAGGAAATCACAAGAAGAGAGCACAGAGAAGAAAGTGAATAACAGGAAGAGGTTGAGAAACGATGCCCCTCACCTATTCTCACCTATTGCTGGGGAAGAACAGCAAATTTGTTTTTGATTTCGATCCCTCGTATCATCTCCTCTAGGCTGAGGTTGAAGTCCTGACTTCTTGTCAAACATCTCTCACAGAACAGATTCACCTAATTTTTCATTGCTGCACGAGGTGCGACCTTAATGTTCCGCATGTGAAACTCAAAACTTGTACTTGGCTGATCAAAGTTATACCATTGAGCACCTTTGAAGCCAGCAAAATTCATATTTTTAGATCACTCCCTGGAAGATCTGCTCTGAACTCCTGCACTCGTGCGCCTGCGATTACACCCGGGGCCTCAGACTTGCACACAGACCACTTAACTTCTGTGTCAAACTGGCCCCACGGTTATGTTGGGGCTCATCGCTGGTGATGAAAGCTGGATCTTCTCTTATAAACAAAAAAGCAGTTTTTAGTGGAAAGGTCTGCAGCATTCAAGACCAAAGGTACCGCAGTAGACGACTGGAGGGATGATCGTCATTTACGTTCCACATTCCCAGCACCAGCACAGTCATTGCTCACTTTTCCCCGAAATAAAATTAAAGCTGAAGTGTTTCTGATTTGATCGAGCGTGTATCACAGGGGCAAAGGAGCACAATGTGATTTGAGGGACTAAAATCAACAGCATTGCTCCAGAACACCTCTTGAATGGGAGATCGGTCAAAATTCAAAACTTTATTAAAAGTTAAGCGTCAGCAGGGTAATTTTTGGAGAATTTCGCGAACATGAGCGTGAACAGTCCTTGTCGATGCACGTTTGGTAATGTATATTAGTACCTGTTATTTCCACAACATACCGGCTGTATTTCTGTGATTAAGTAAACACAGAGCTGACCAAATAATATCTCACAGGACCATTTCACCCGTGTGAGATAGTGCCACTGGAGCAAAAATACACAGACAGGCTGGTAGATGCGTATCTAGGCAGATGCACGCACGCACACAAGCACAGGTGGATGTCTGCCACACATTCCACTCACCCCTGACTACGCTGTCACCACGGTAATCGACCAATAACCACAGAAACTGTTAGGTAACGGGGTGCTTACAGCAATGCCGGCCCAGAAGAACGAAGCAAATTTACTCTATGCACTCTGAGCACACACTCACAAGCACACAGACGCACGCTTGAGTGAGGGTCTGCGGGGCATCTAGGTTCAGCACGGGGTCAGCGAGGAGATGCACTGCATCCATCGCTCCCACGGAAGACGGAGAAAATAAGACAGTGCTGTGTTTGTGTGCATTTTCCTCTCTGCCGTGGGAGTTTGGCCGATTAGAAGATGAGCAGTGTGTGTCTGTGTGTGTACGTGTGTTTGAAAGAGGCCCCTATGAGTCCACCCTTTAGAGTGAGTCAGAGTCCCAGCCTGATCACCCCTCCTGCTGGGACTGTGATGGCACCGCCCATCCTCTACCCACCCTGCACCTGGACCTACACTGGGAGGAGGACAGAAAGTTGGGATTCTACATCATCAGCGAGTGTGAGTAAGTGTGCGTGTCTCACTGTGTTGGTCTTCTGCCCTAGACGACAGCGCAGACAAAGAGATGAGCTTGTAGCCCCCCACCACCGCCACCATCTTCTACCCATAAATTTAACCAGCCGCATGCCTTGCAAGAGTAAACTGGTAACCCTGGGTAATTCTGAGGCAAAGATGGGCCGGGGCAGTCACAATGGCACCACAGGTATCCATCAGTGAGACACACACGTGCTCTCTCGCTCAAACACACACACACACACACATACATACACACACATACATACATCAGGGGGCGCATGAGGTAAATGAAGCCCATTGTGTTTTTATGTCGGTCAGCTGAACTGAATATGTATTTCCTTCCATAACAGCGGCTCTTTTCAGTTACTCAGCTGACTAACTTTGAGATGGAAATTGATCTTGTCAATTCACAGTTCACAATGTTAGCACAGTTTTAGCCCGCAGAACACACACACAGATCTCTCTGTGCGTCAGATATCAGACGAGCAGAGCGGAACTCTGTGGGTGTAGCTGCTGTCATAGCTACAGACTCCATTCATAATTTGGTTCATATGGCGATTACTCAGCTCCACTCCTCCCACTCTGGAGATACACCAACACAGCAGCACACAGCTTTGCCAGCACAGTTATGCACTGTACTTTAATCGGAAAGGGTTTAAGTGCCTCTTGTTTCTGAGATGCTAAGCAAAACAAAGTTGCCCGTACAAGTGTGAGTCGGTGTGGTTCAAAAGCTTGAGAGGTGTGCATAGGAGTGGAGATCCAAGTTTAAAACAGGTGTTAAAAGAGGCTCCATTTCTGCCTACTTACCTGTGAGCCAATCGCAGCACAAACAGCTCCAGGAAGGCGGAGTCTATGAGCAGGTTCTGATCTTCACGCTGAAGCTCGGAGAAGCCAGGCAGCCTCTCCGCCCAGCACCTTGTGGTCTCCATCGAGATGGTGAGTAGCCTGTAGAAGAGGTGGATGTGTTCGACGTCCGAGGAGGAGGATGGCGGGTCGGCAGCGCTGAACTGCAGATCAAGAAAAGAAGAGAAATTACTGAAAGAACTTGTAAACTATCTCTATTCGAAAATAAACTAATGCATTTCTCCAGTTGAAATGAATTGTTAAGGGCATGGGTTACCTGGCTGTAGTCAAGGTCACGAGGTGTGCAGTGAGAATAAGCCCTGAGCAGAGCAGAGAGGAGGCTGAGGGGTGGAGAAGGAGGAGATGCCTCCGTCTGCAGGGGGCTCTTTGGTTTGGAAGGCAGACGACCTCTGCGCCCCTTCAAGCTGTCAGTACGCACCACTGAAACAGAGAAACACAGAAGGCAAGAGGTTTTTGAGTTGGACGTGGAAATATTAACTCTGCATGCACAGTCAAGTTCTACCCTCCAGCTGACCGGCTTGATATCAGCTTTTCATCTCAGCGAAATAACGCCTAAAAGGTTGGGAGAGCTCTCTTCAGGAGTGCTCCCAACATTGCCACGATCTCCACACACAGGAGGCCACGAGCCAGCAGATGGCAGTGGAGCTGTTCTGCAGGCTGCAGACGGATGTGTGTTAATGCAACACAGAGACATCCAGTATGCATTTTGTGTGGGTTTGTTTGCGTTTATGCATGTGGATATGTGGGTGGGGGTATTACAGGGTGTGAGACAGGTGACAAACCTCATGGGAATGGGGGCAGTTTGAGTGTCACGCTGATTCTACACATCATCGAAACGTGTCTGTCTGTGTGTGTGCACTATGCAGCAACAGTCAACCCATCAGATGTGGTGAACACAATGACATAATGGGAGAATCTTTGAGTAAGATGGTCAGCTTTGAGGCTCTGCTAAACAACACTGAACTCAGGGGCTTTAAAGGTGGCAGGGACTAATTGGTATGATGTGTATCATACTTTCTTCCAAACACAGACAGGCGTTTCTGCATAGACAGCTGTGTGATGCTACCACAGGCTGGGCCATTACTGGCCTATTAACCACTGACTGCAGAGACGGGGGTTATGATCACTGACTGCAGGTCTGATTAGTGTTGCATTATTAGGATTAACTCTCAAGAGTCCAATACCACCATCGGGTCGCCTTTATGACACTTGCATTGAAGCAGTTGTGTGCATATGTGCTTGTTTGTGTGTGTGTGATTCAGGTGTGTGATCTCCTACCTTCCTTCACCATCCCCACGCTCAGACACTTCTGAAAGCGGCAGTACTGGCAGCGGTTGCGTCTCCTCTTGTCCACAGGACAGTTCTTACTGGCCAGACAGACATACTTGGCGTTTTTCTGCACAGTGCGCTGGAGAAAGAAGAAACAGGCATGCCGATAATCAGCCTCCAAACACAATCAACACCTAATATTTGATTTGTTTAATTCAATTTCTCTCTCTCCCTCTCTCTTTTTCCTTGCCCGTCAAAGAATGAAAGCGAAGCTCGCAGGTCAGATTTTAATTACGCGCTGAAAGGCGGCGGTGACATCAGTATAATTAGATAAAATTAATTTCCCAACAAGCCTCGCCTGCAGGAGGGGCAATTTTATTAGCGCCGCAGCTGACAATAGAGATCCAGCGCGTGGCGTGCGGAGGCGGGTCCCGTGAGACGGGGTAGGGTGGGTGAGGTGGAGAGGGGTAGGGGACGAGCGGCCGCGAAAGCTGCCTGATCAGATTGTTTGTGAAGCTCGCGGGTCAGCTCGTGGCACCTTCGGGGCCTCGCGCATCGCGCCTCTCTCAATGGGCCCCGCGGGAGCTGTTTTCTCCTCCGCTGGCTCGCGCGATTATTACTGACCTTATTAAAATGAAATCAGAAACGGGCCACGTGGGAGGGAGTGGAGAGGGGGGGGGCTCAGCGAATACTTTGAAGGCAATACTTTGAACGGACCGTCCCAGTAAAAGCACGAAGTTCTTCACTCGCAGCACGAACAGACCGCAGACCGACATTATCAGTTCCAATGAGGCCTGAAGGGGCCACGCTGCCCGTGTCTGACAGGAGATTAAACTCGGGGGTGAACCTGCGATGACAACACCGTAAAACCCTCACAAATACTCACTTTACCACACCGTTTACCCGCTGTGACTCTAGCACTCCACTCAGGCAGCGCCTATAACTGAACTGTAATTTACACATAACGGAAGTGCCACGGCTTCTTTAACGCTTCTAAAACACATCAAAACAAATAAATCCAATTAGGAACCCCTCGCGCCGCACATGCCCGTCCCCCCCAGGAGACCAATAACACACCAATTATTCCATATGCTTCGGCGCGAGTGCGGAACCGACGCGTAATGGGCGCCAGTGCCGGATGAGAGTCGTTGCCATGGCACCGCAGATCGCTGTGAATGTCTCCTTTCATCCCTTCAATGGTCGGCGACCCGTGCGCGCGAGGATAAGTAAGTTATGGTCATTAATGTGGTCGAGAAAGGGGGGTGGGGGGATGCATCCAGTTAGATGGTGTCCGGACTAAACATGAGGCAGGCTGAATGACGCACAAGGCTTCCGTGCGCAAACTTTTATTTACACTTTTAAAGAGGTTCGGAGTCATTTACGCCATTTTCCCCGATACTGACCAACATTAAAGCCCACGCGAACACGCCCGGAGCGTGTTCTAAAGATAACTGTGACTCTTTTTTTTGTGTTTTCCTCTCTGAAACTTTAAAATCTCCGGTTTCCTTGGCGGTGTGCTGGGCGGTGCGCATAAAGGTGAAAGTGGAGTAGTCTATAAGCTAAGTTAACCCTGCTGTTTGTTCAAGGAGGAAATTCTTCAGTGACCTCAGGCTTAATTTAGATGTCTGTTTCCAAGAAAAGCCAGAGTTTGCAATCATCAATTAAGGGCTCGATAAATTAAGCTCTCATGAGCGAGCGCTGGCCCTTTCGCTTCTCTGTCTGTCTGTTATCATCCGCGTGTCTGCGTTTGTGTGTGTGTGTGTTGGTTGGGGCTCTTGTGACTTTGCTTTCTAATAATCAGCAAAAACGATGACTGGAGTCACTATCAAAGCTTCAAAGCTATAACTAGTCTCTGATGTGATGTGTAAATATACATACATACATATATATGTGTGTGTGTGTGTGTGTGTGTGTGTGTGTGTATGTATAGTACACTTTGTTCTAGTTCAATCTAGTTCAATTAATTTAATCTTCCCTGTCATTTTTCCTCGTGTTTACCCCAAATTTAATTAAAATAACAAATTTAAAATTTACTTTGCACCAGGCCATATTGTTTCTGTGGGCAGGAACTTGATTAAAGTGAAAAAGTTTCAGTTAGATGTTGAGTCAGAATTGAGGAATGAGTGGTGTGCACTGAAAGCACATTCACAATTGAAAGTATTCTGACAGGAGTGCAGATACTGTGGCTGTTGTAGAGGCCGGACGGAGGCGTGCAGAGACAGATTCTTGACATGTAACATGTACTAATAGCCTCGGCTTAAATTAAAAGCCTTGAGGGACTTTGCTCTCTCCACCCCATCTTAAATCCCAACCCCCCCTCTGGTTGCTTCCGACCGCTGATTCTCAGTTTCTGCCGTCAAAAAAGTGCAAAAACACATGTAGACATCTGTATCTGTGAGCTGACTTTACTGTTTTTATAACTCTAAAATCCTACACACTGGGTTTATATGATCAGCTTACACGTTTCCGAGCTTGTTTTTCCAATTATCTTCACCAGCACACGGATGCTTACCATAATTTCTATGACTAACATACCAAGCAAGCCCTGGAAAACTAAAACAGTATGTAGCAGGTCTAAAACAGCTCACCGGTTGGTTAGTACAGTGGGTGCATGGAAACAGGGGACTTTAATGTTCTTTTTTTTGATAACATAATGTATTATACTAACAGCTGGAATAGTTTTTTATTTTATTTTAAAAATTGAAATACTGAATAGGTTCACTAAATTAATGGAAACCCGTGAATGGAACACATTATTCAAAATAATAAACATGCCCCCAAAAAAAAAACCCAAAAAGAAAAAAAAACCTGACTTGTTTAAGAGCTAAAATTAATTCACGGGGAAAATGTGCTTCAAATTGCACTAATGAAATAACAATAATTTACAGCAAGCCTCTACAACGGTTTAATGCGTAATAACTATTCATGGATAATTAAATATAATCAGGAAAATATTTTTCGGGCACAATAAAACCATCAGGATAATGGAGGTGATGTGCCTGAGAATATGTGAACAAGGAGCAGGTGTGTGTGAGAGACACGATTTAGTTTCTGCTGCTGCCGCTGCATCCTGGATTCACGGGGTAACAGTGTGAAAAAAACACATGTTACAGTATGTTTTTCTATATGTGTGGTTGCCTGCATATGTTGCGTGAGGCGGGGATGGCTCGCTGCATCTGCATATGTGTGTGTGTGTGTGTGTGTGTGTGTGTGTGAGAGAGGGAGTGTAAAGGAAACATAGCGAGGTTTGACAGGCTTTGTGGCTGCGGAGGGAACACTGCAGCGAGCAGACAGCCCGCAGCCTGCTGCCACCAGACGCTGCTTTCATTAATTACTAAATAAAAACAAATTGTGAAACTAATTGAAAGGAAGGATAATTCATTTCCACCTACCAGAGGCATTATTCAATTACCTCGGTGTGTGCACCCTCCTTCTTGCTGTCTCTTAATTTTAACTCTCGTCTCGTGCAGCCAATAGAATGTTTAACAAGTGTGCCGGAAAATGTTTTAATTCAAAAACTGTGCAAATGAATTACTCCACTGTCACCGAGTGCGAGTTCACTGTAATTCCAAGTGATGTGCCACTAAGCCTCAAATATATATGTATACACGCACATGCACAGCAATATAATATCTCGCTTGTCACGTCTGTTGTATTTTATGACTTGCAGCATGAGGAAAATGGAAAATGAGTCTGACTAAAAACCGGCTCTTGGATTGTGTTAAACTGTGTTGTCAGCGCGTTAGCACGTGCGGCAACATGGGATGTGAGACAGCAGGTTCAGAAGTGTTAGGTTGAATCACTTGAGGGACCAAATTTCAAACAGATTCATATCGGGTTGAGCATTATGCAAGAGAATTGTGGTCAAATTCGTGGCCGCCAGTTGACTAAAAACACGCCGTCAGAAAACTGATTTCATGAAGGATTCCTTCACCATTACGTGCTCGCACACCGCGTTATTTCTGAGTATCTGAGCTCCTGAACACGGCTGTTATTTTGGAGAGAATATATGTTTTTATCATCCTGTGTTCTCATGCAAGCAATCACAAACACACACGCACACATATACACAGAGCCAGTGCTTATGCACACTTTGCCCACTTGGTTGCTGGGAGAAACGACCCCTGTGGGTGTGTTGTGCTTTCGCAATGACTCTAAAGACGATTTAGAGAGTACAGAGAAGGGTGTAGAGTGGGAGCAAGGCAAATGCTAGCAAACTGCTCCGACTTAAATACGTCAGTCAGCTTGCAGCCAGTTCACAGATTCTGGCTGAGATTTTAAAGATGGAAAGTCTGTTGTGAATGTGAGAGGTTAGAAACAAGAGGGAATACTTCAAAAGATGCAGAGGGATACAAATGAGGGACAGGTGCGTGATGTCTTATTAGAAACCACAAGACCCAGAAGTACAAGAAAACAAAAGAAAACCAAAGACCAGAAAGGTTGAAACTAGAGGAAGACTTTAATAATAGCTGTGGGTTGTTTTGTTTTTTTACCTTGAAGAAGCCTTTGCAGCCCTCACATGTGCGTACGCCGTAGTGCTGGCAAGCCGCGTTGTCTCCACACACCGCACAGGTTCCCTCTCCCTGTGGGCCACGTGGGGGTGGAGAGGGCAAGCTGTCTGCTAGTAGAGGGCCACAAGGTCCAAGTGCCAGGGAGCGAAAGGCGAGGCTGCTGCTCCCTGCTCCGCGGTGCAGCTGGTACAGGGGCTGCTCCAGGGGTGGGACGTGAGGATGAGAAACTGATGATGAGGAGGAAGAGGAGGAAGAAGAGGTGCGAACCAGCCCTCCTCCCAGGCTGTCATAACCGCCGACGCTGCCTCCACTGTGGGGCGGCGAATGCTGGTAGAAGTGCGGAAAACGGGGGGACTTGAGGGGGCCGGTCTCCAGGCTGGAAGGTAGAGAGTGAGGGTGAGAAGGAGCCAGGGGGTGCTCCTCCCCCCACAGGAAGGAGGTGCCCGGCTGGGGTGGCAGAGACGGGGTGGTCGGAGTGGAAGGGGGAGACTGTTTAAAGTACATGGTGGAGGAGGACATGGTCTCCAGGGGTGGGGCAGTTGGGTAGCTCTCCTCCTCCTTTTTGATTGTGGGCCTGTGCGTGGGCATCTGGTAGAGGCACGAGGACTTAGGCTCGTAGCTCCCGTCCACAAAGACATTGAAGCTTGGGAGAGAGGTGGTGGCAGCTGCAGAGATCTCACCCCCACCCAGGTCCAGCTTGGTGTAGTCGGGGGTCATGAGGTCAGAGCTGTAGCTTTCACTCTGGTAGCTGAAGGACTGGCCAGAGTAGGCTGAGCCTGGAGGGGCCGGCCCGTACTGAGCCTGCACACAGGGCATATCTGTCGGAGGAAACAGAGCACACACGCAGGTTAGAGCTGCGTGGCACATCAGACCACATGTATCCCAAAAGCTTCACATTCCCATGTTAGTAGGGTACAGCTATATAGCAACAATCACTGGGCAGAGAAGAAGAATTTATGACATTTTACAAACAGTGATTTAATCAGAGAAGCAGGGCTTCATGTTCAGTAAATCTGCAGGATACAGGCAGACTCTATTGGATGCACATGCACACAGTGGTAACACTAAACAGGGTCAACCATTAAAAAATTAAAAAAAAAGAAAAGAAACAAAAACAATCTGCACAGCTCTATTGGAACAGGCAGTTTGCAGAGTGTTATAAAAGTTTTTCTTTCAATGAAGAGGCTGTGAAAAGCTTTAACCAAATCTTTCCATTTGATGCAATTTACACCCATTTCTGCTGTTAACACTTCTTGCACTTGCACTGAGTAAGTACAGCAAAAAAAAAGGGGGGGAAAAAACCCTGAATACTGAAACACACACACACATACACACCCAAAACTTCGAACATTGCTGATTTTCCTAGTTAGTCAAGTTAGAGAAGCTGCAGTTGATGATTCTGAAGCTCAAATACAAGAATCTGTATGTGTGTGCGTGTATTCTGGTTAGTCAGATGGAAAAGCAGATGAGATAACATTAAATAATAATGGAACCCCATGGTGGTGCTGGATGCTTGCTGCACAGACCCTTCACACACGCCCGTGCACGCACACCCTCTCATGCACACACACACTGAGATAAAGACAGACAGGCAGACACAGATATTTCCTCTAACTGCTGCAGACGCCAGTCGGCATGTCTTCACTTTTCCCCCTTGATTTAATTCTGCTACAGCAACAGGCCACCAGCTCATCGTTTCTCTGTGTGTGTGTTTGTGTGTGGACTATATGGTCTTATCAAAACTCTTACGTAATATACAACACCTGCGTTTGCGTGCGTCTGCACGTGTGTGTGTGCATAATAATAATCAGTCATGAGTGTCAGCGCAGGCAGGGTTTTGTGGTGTTTGCTCGTCTCTCCCGAGCAGGGAACTGTCAACACTGCGCTGCTCCCATTGACGCCCAGCATGCGCGCGCTCTGCCGTAATCGCCCCCTTTCCCCGTACGTCATGTTTGTCTAGTCAAATACGGGATATATCGGTCCTGCAGTTGTTAAAGCGTTCACAAATACCTCCGCCCAAGCGGTCTCACCTGAACTTTTATCTATTTATAAAGCAAGAAAAAAAAAAGGAAAATAGTCCTGATTAAATATATATATATATATATATATATATATATATATATATATATATATATATATATATATATATATATATATATATATATTGAGATAAATAATTTTTTTTTTAAAAATTCTTTGCTATAAATATTTTTTCTTTGAAATAATTCTTATTAATTTTTATATTAACCATTAAATATACAAGCATAGTGTATCAGTAGGCTCATTAAGCCGCTACATTTCTTTCTTTCTTTTTATTTTAATTGAGGATATGAGTCAAGCTGTAGGCATACGTGTGCTTGACGTCATCGAGATTTTTTTTCTTCTTCTGCGAGTGACCAGCTCTTCAACCCACGTGGAAAAACACACATGCAGCATTAAGGGCGTCACGGGGCCTTTCTGGGCTATACCTAAAGACCTTTTTTTAAACTGATTAGGCATCAGAGGAGGAAGAGAACCAGAGAAAGAAAAAACAAACTGAAAAAAGGAGAGTACAGTGGTAAAGGTTGCGGCTCTCTGTGTTGTGTCAGTAGGTCAAGCCTCAGATTAGGGGCCATTAGTGTAGAAATGTGTGCAAGACTTACTGCACGTGGCACATGCACATGTTTATATTTAAATATGGTAAATTTCTGGTTTTTCTGTGAAGAGATGAAAGAATGAGAGAGAAATGGGTAGAAAGGCTACAAAGTAGTGTGATGTTTGTCTGTCGGGTGAGTAAAGAAATTCTTTCTGGTACACACACACACCACCACCACGTGTGTTCATCTGCTTATAATGTTCAAGATGTCAACATGGACTTGTATATGTTCATTCTACCAAAAGCATACACCCTTATCCTGAAAACCTGTAAAACCACTTGTCTCTGCGAGTGTCTCACCGTCTTCGTTACTTGACTTTTGTTGGCGTGTCTAACCTTCACTCACACACCCATGCTTACAAACTTGCATCCTCTCTTACACACTCACCACAAGTGCAAATAGAGATCCATCACCGGAGCTTCTTAGTTGTTAATGTCACCAAAGCAAGTCAGTGTAGGGGATTCTCAAAAGTCCAATACCACCATCGGGTCGCCTTTATGACACTTGCATTGAAGCAGCTGTGTGCATATGTGTCTGTTTGTGTGTGTGTGTGTGTGTGTGTGCGTGTGTGTGTGCAAGCAAGAGGACAGACAACCCAAGCAGAGTCAGACACAGGTGGTGCAGCATAGTGAGGCAAAGGGAAACAGTCTCTAACCTCGAGGTGTGCATTTCAACTGGACAAACTGCAGCTGTTCCAATAACTGAGTGCGCTTGTTCATTGTCAGAATGCCATAGATCTAACAAATGAAAACATGAAGGTGCAGACATAAATTACAAAAACACTTTATATCAATAAACTACAAAACATTTTCGGGGAGTCAGCGTCCCACAATGCGTAGAGTGATTTTTACTTTTTTCCCTTTACACTGTGCACACAAAAATAACAAAAACAAAACAAAACACAAAGCACAGAGACACACTTACACAACCAGTTACTTCAGGGTATACAGTGTAGTTTCTCTATTGAATTACAATTGACAAAATTGTGTGTGTGTGATTGTATTATATATAAATATATATATGATTCACATTTCGCCTCCAGGTTTTGGATATAGGTGTGCCTAGCCTCAGAATTGTCTTATCTTAATGACTGAAATGTCAGCTCACTTGCCAGACAAAATCAACCCACACACATACACATGGGCTCACGACTGCAGCACAACCAAAAGATCACTAGAACATTCAGGAAACTTCAACTCATATTTTGACCTTTAACAGGAGTAAAAGAGCATAAATAAACACATAAATAAAACGACTGCCTACCAGCTGATATTCAGATCTAACCCCTGTGTTTTAAACTACTAAGTAAAAAGGTGTATGTATATATATATATATATATATATATACACTTTTTTTTTTCAATTTTTGGGATGTTGTTTTTTTTCTTTTTTCCCCACAATAAAACAATCACCCGACTCATATCACCAAGCACTCCACAACAGCAACACGAAATGAAAGTGTCAGAGCCGCTGCACTCGTTACAAAAGCGTCAGATGAGAAAGAGATTAAAAAAGAAAGAAAGAAAAAAGGGTAAGATGAAAGTGAAGACAGACTGAGCGCTTGTTTCTGTACCTGGTGAAAGAGCCTCGCGCTGAATGGTGCTGGGTGTCCGGGATTTAGGGGTGGCGTGGCTGCGGCCGGGGCAGGGCTCCTGGAGCTGGGAGGGCTCGGCGGGCGTCGCTAAGGAAGTGTCCGACCGCCGGGGCTCCGAGCTCGGCTGGGCGCGCTCTTCCGAACCTGTGCCTGGGTGAGACATGGCTGTGTTAAAGCCAGTGGCAGGCTGAATAATCAGGTAAGTGCCTCAACCGCTCGTAAAGACTTAAAAAAAAAAGAAAAAATAAAGAAAAAGATTACTCAAAGAGAAGCGAAAATTTATTTCTTTTTTTTCTCCCTCAAGAATGGAGACCTTTGTTTAAATTGCTTCCACAAAGTTCAGCAAATTCAAATTCGGTGTTCAAAATTTCCTCACACTTTTAGAAAAAAATCGGACAGAGAAATATTTTTGCACAATTTAAAGACAACCAGCAAAGCGTTCGTTTCATCTCAAAAGCAAATCGTTATTGGCACAAAAATCTCATCTGAGAGATTCAGTCAGTTTATCGGGTTTAAAAGCAGTAGAAAGAGATAACAGGGGATGTAAAGCACTGCGCTGAGACGGCGCAAATTCAAATAACTACAAGTGCACACGCTGGAAGGCAAATTAGGGATAAGATTTAGACTTTTACATCCAACACAGGGCAATTCTGACAATAAATATGTCACTGAGTGCATCCTACAAAGAGAACCACAACTGAGGACTTTGGGTTCATTTCAAAACTTTGCCTACGTGGGCGACAGGTTTCATTTTAGCACTAACGTCTTCGCCGTTATTATTATTATTATAATTACTGCCTAACAGATATTTTGCACCGTAAAACAGAAATTCCACCAGTCAACAAACTAAACGACTTCTGAAACAAAATAATAATAATGAAAAAATATATATCATAATACAGACCTACAAAAGTGACAACTTTTATAAAAGCAGCTTGCGCCAGTGCCTCCGGGCCATCGCTTTTCTTGCCTCTGATCACCGCCGCATTCGCCTGCTCAGGGTTCATCCAGAGGGGAGAGAGAAATCTAGAAAACTGTGAGTCGGACCTGAAACCAGACCAGCGGGCTCCTGTGCGCCGTGCGCCTCCGACTCCCTCTCACTGCAGCAGGGTGCACCGTGGCCGGAGGATTTCAAGGCCCAGAGCGCCCCCTTTCTGTAACACACTCCTATATACTCTGTCTCTCTCTCACTGTGGCTCTCTCTCCGCCACACATAGACCCCCTCTATGAGACGATCAAGTTGAGAAGACCACGCAGTCTCCCTGTGTGTATCGCAAAACAGCTTGGTGACAACCCACAACCCTCATACGGATCAAAACTAGGAGCACCTGCAGCTTCATGTCAGTAGCCACTTTTCACCAAACTTTAAGCCACTTCTCAAAGGATTTACTGGACACCCACGAACCCCCTGTCGGTGGTTCTTTTGTCGGAATATGGCTTTCATATAGATGTAATCCCTCCCAACAGTCCCCAAATAGGTTGGAATAAACAAAAAAGCACAAACCAGAGTAAACAGACAAGTCAAGCTGTATAACATTTATTTGATTAGGGCTGATTTGGAACAGTTAAGCCATTATTCAATTGTGTATGGAGCCATTTGAGCACTGAGAGAAAAAAAGAGACCTCTTTAGGCCTGAAAAATGATTTTGTTACAGTAACAGCACAAATGAGAGTACATTTGAAATAAGCTGAAGTCATCTCATTCTTACATAAAGTTGTGAAGCTAAACCCGTAACTGCGTAAATACGCTCTAATCAGAGCCTCCGAGGGGAGTTAAAGAGATGAAGATGAAGTGTTTTTACTTCAAACAAACTTATTTTTGTACAAAGTGAGATATTCTGCCTTTTTCTAAGTTTTTTTTTTAATGAACCCGCGGTCTCCCCCTACTTTATTCTCAGACCGAGCCGGCCGGTGGGGCTCTGGCCCTGCGCGCACCGGTAACCAAGAGAACGACAAAAGAGCTGTAAAGCACGCGCCCCGGAGCGCCGGTAGCCCCCGGTAGCCCCCTCGCACCAATAACCCCGGACAGCGCGAGGCTTCCAGCAAACAGAAACAGAGAAAAGAAAGGACATAAAGGAGAGAGCAGAGAAATATGCGAGTAGCCTAGCCTACTGTAAATCAGCCCTGAGTGGGAGCCTGTCACCGGAGCCTGCGCGCGCGCGTTCGTGCGTGTATGCGTAAACCTGAGTGTGTGTGAGGGAACTGAGGGGGAAAAGAAGGTAAAACCAGCAACTTACTTAAGTACCTCAACCCGGTGTTGTCAGCTTATTATTATAAACTACGTGACTGGCCAAGAGGCACGATAGCTGCTGGAGCATGCTTCACGGTGGGCTTCAGAAATGTTGTTGTGGCTTTATGGTTGAGGGTGTTTTTCCTGCGATACATGGCTCATGAAATTCGGAGGCAATTTGAGTACCAGTGTATCTTGGGTCACTTTTATTATATACGGTGTAATGGTAACAGTACGCTCACTCCATGTTATTGGAGGTTAAATCATAGCGCAGTCCGGCACAGACTATCAGCCGAGCGATATCTAAACTCAAACACACCCACAACCTCACAAACACGCACTTACACACATCTATGTATATAAATACATTTTATAAAAAGACACCACCCCCTCAAAAACTTAAAAATTAAAAAAAGAAAAAAAAACTCCGATAAGACACCCCCCCCCCCACACACACAAAAAACAAAAAACCCAAACACACCATGGCTTGAAATCAAAGAGCATTAAGTCTCCTCTTCGAGCTCCTGCCTGAATGTAGGTTACACCGCTCTCCACTCAGACCATTTGTGCGTCCGACTCCACTATTCATTGTGAGAGTGAGAGGCATCTCATTTCCATGACAACCGGAAAGGATACGATACCTTCTCCAGCGCAAATTAAATTCAGAGTTCAGCCTCATTCGCCCTCGGAGACCCCGCACATAGGCACAGGCCAACAAACATGACCGGCAACACGCGTGTGCCGGTGGCTGACGTGAGCAGCAACAGGTTGGGCGCACAAAGTTGGGCAGCACGCGCACAGATGATGTTAGAGTAGTAAATCCATCATGGCTTTTGATTTAGGTGGAGAAAAAAATTGAATACGTACAGCTGAGGGTTATCTTCTTTAGGCGTGTTTCCGCCAAGATGTGAGGCAGAGCTTTACAGATTCATTCATTCATTCTGTTTACTTACTTGTTTGCTGTAGCGGTTCCGTCTTTACATGTAGTGGGCTAATAACTTCGCGTGAAGTATCCGTTTTCCATCCAGAACAACCACAAAGAGTTAAAAATAATGACAGGAAAGAAAAATAATAATAAAAGCACTCTTAGTGATGTCGAAGAGGCGCTGGATTCGTCGGCATTAGAAAAAGAAAAGGGAAAGGAAAAAAAGTTCCGTTCCTTCCACTTACTTTTTCTAAAGTATAAAAAGTAGAAAATGAAATAAAAAAGAAATCATCAAACTCCCGAGTGGCTCTAAGGAGCGAGTCTGCGTCCGTCCCCGTGCTGCTGAGTGTGTCAGTGCTGATGGGTGCTTTGCAAAGTGTGCTCTTGTAACGCGCGTTTGTTTATGTGCGCCGTCTGAGGGGAGAAAGTCAAATAGTGCATTTATGTGGGCTCTGCCTCCACACAGAGCTCTTGGTATGCGCTACGTCAATGTGACGCCATGGGAGAGGTGACGTCACCCAGTGTAGAGCTCCCTCTCTCTCTCTCCGTACAGTACAAGACACATAAGCCCCGTGTGCCGTGCCAAGGAAAGAGAGAGCGAGAGGGGTGGAGAGAGAATCTGAGAGAGCCAGAGAGCGAGGCGGTTGGTTTGATGGTTGCAGGAGAGGAAGCCGAGGGGGATCCGGCGGGCGAGCCTGCACCACTAGCAGGAACTGTAAAGAGGCTGTTCTTCTAGATTACTTAATCAATAAAGTATAAAGTAAACACAAAACCTTAAAAAATGCAAACAAATATTAATAAAATAGATTTTAAATTTAGGTTCATCATCAAAATCTCCCATTTCTCTATCTACAAACACAGCATATTAATAAAGGTAACAATAATATTAGTCATGAGCATGTTTTCCCATACAGAACACATGCTGGGATGTATCTAAATATTTCCAATCAACTACCTGGTGATGCTTGTGCTCCATTACTTTTCAGAAGCATGTTTTAACCGATTGTACACATTTATCCACAAGTAAACTTTAATCAAACATGTCAAAAGCAGCATTTCTCCGTGTAATGGAGCTCTTTTAAGGTGTGTTTCCAGAAGGGATTGTATGAAGATTATAATATCATTATAAACCACCATAAAAGCACACTTGCATAATTTTGGTGCCTTTTTAACGTGCTCTGGACAGATTTTTACCTGAAATTGCGGATACATAAGAACCTGTAAATGAAGAGCCTCAGAAAGGACTTTTTATCTTAAGTAAAGTCATTTGTTTATTTATTTGTTGTACAGAGCAGATTTTAAAACAACAGACCAAAACAACAGTTGACCCAAAGTGCTTTACAGGAGTGATCATTTGTAAACCAGGTCTCCAAGAACCCAAATGCAAACACAACTCACAGAAAAAGACCATAATACTATGTGTGATATGTTTTCTGGTCAGGGCACTAACCATCAAGCATCACCGTTAGTATAAATCAGCTTCTCTAAGGTTCATTTCCCAGCATTTCTTTAAGGTGGTGGTTTTCAAACTTTTCCTGGCACACCCCTCAGAAACAGGGAAGGAGCCAACCCACACAACCAAACTTTTATGTTTTTTGAATTAACGATTAACACAAAAGGGAGAGCCATTAGCAAAATTGTGTTTATTCTGGCTGCAAATAAAATCATATTATTTTCACTTTGGTTCACTCTGTATTTCTTTAGTGTCTGCATGTCTCACCAGGCTTCATGCCCATAGTCTGAGAACAACTTTCAGGCAAGGCATTAAATGAAAAATTACCACCTAAAGCTCAGACTATAACTGGGTTATTTTTCTAAGAGAAATGCAGATAAATATGTTTTTAAAAAGGGTAATATCCCACAAAAAGGTAATATCCCACAGCCTTATTTTGGTAAAAGATAACAACATCAAGAAAAGCCCTGATACATGGATATTTTAAGTGGGTTGAGCTGGATGATCTAAGGATGGTTTTTTAAATATGTTTTAAAATAAATATATGTGCAAAAATTTGTTGATTACAGTTTTGAAGACTGGTGAAATGACCTGATTTGTGAAACTGGAATTCAAATATATAATTTATTAATGTCTGTATAGCAATAAAACATAAAAAGCTCAGCCAGGATGGCATTGGAATGGACTTAAATCCCTCTCTCTCTAATTTTGAAACACACATTTAAAACTGTGGAGAGGCTAATGTGGTCTTGAGTGGGGAAATACTGTAAGCAGCCAGCGAAGGCAGCAGACACTGAACGGGATGTGAGAAGCAGCTATCAGTTTCGCTTCTGCACGCTCGCAAACCTCAAAATTAAAAAAACGCCTCCGGAGACGCCGGGAATAATAATTCTCAACCGCCAATCACAAGGCGCGTATTTTTCAGTCAACGTGCTAATTCCGACCAATGATCAGCCCCTGGGGGCGGGGAATGCCTTGACGCACTGAGGCTCGTGATTGACGCAAGCCTTGTTGCTAATTTTAGCTCTTGGCCGACGGAGACAGTGAGATAGTCGACATCCTATTCATTGTCGGGCGGGCCCGACTATTTTAGCGTTGTGATTGTGATCCAGCCAAGCCAAATATAGCTATAGACAGGTATTTTTAGCCGTAAAGCGTGACCCCGTTTTTATTCGGCTAAAGAAGCCTCGGGATGCAGTTTGAAAATGAGTTTCGGCTCCCCAAAAACAGCACACTCAGTGTTAACCTGTTATTTTAGCCGGATAGTTTTTCAGTCAGCTGATAGAGTAGAGCAGGCATAACCAGAGAGAAAGTTCCAGTACAGCACAGGCTCTCTCTCTGTCACTCTCACTCACTGCGGGGGAAACAGGGTGGAAAAGACCGTAGATGTGAAGATAAATAGCCGTCAGGTCGTCAGACAGACACAGTCAACAGGTTTGTATATGTGATGGCTTTGCAGCTTCGCACAGCACCGCTGCTGCTGCTTCTCCTCACACGAGGCGTATCAGCTGAGGCTAAACCGCTGCTGCTGCAGGGGAGCTTTAACCACTTTTGAGTGGTGAGGATGAAAAGTTGCGAACTAGAGGATGTTTTTAAAAAAAGCCATGAAATTGCGGGGAGCGCGCAAAACACTCGCTTGGAAACCATGTGTGCATGTATAGAAAAGCCTTGCTTGTCCACCAAATCGTCGGTCCCAAATTCACTCCCTCCCTTCCAATTCCTCTCGAAGGTATGTAGGTTATGCAGTGAAATGTGCAGGACATCCGACATTCCTGTCAGTTGCCAAGTTTTTGCTTGTAGCCTGCTCAACTGTGACTGGTGATTAATACTTTTACTTTTGAAAGTCTTTGGCAGTCCCTTTGTGCCACGATCACAGCTGCAGGGTATACAGATCACATGCCACCAGACCACAGCCATCCACAGGCTCATTATAGTTGTGATTTATGCGTAAACTTCCCCTCTTAATTCACATTTCCACTCAATTCATGCTTGTTTAAACTTAATGTTCTTCCATTTAATTGGGCGGGCGGGTGGGTGGGAGGTTTGCTCTGGTTCAGATGAGTGCCTGGACAGTGCAGGTGTCTTAATGCACCCTGAAGAATGCACATGTTTCTTGTGTGTTCCTCATATTCAAATCTTCTATAAGCTTATTACTAGATCGTATCCTACATACATATCCTATAGGCATAGATCACAAGTTGTTCTTCTTCTGCATGTCTTGTGTTGTTCTTTGTCTTATCTCAGCTGGGATTCCCTCTAATAAATTCCCTTTACTTTCGGGGGGGGGGGGGGGGGGGGGGGGTGAAGTTTTGCACTAGTGCCGCCATATGCAAATTAATTTACTGGTTATTTCTACTGTCTTTATCTTCAGGTATGAATCATATAGCGTAAACTCATCTTATAGCTATCTTTATGTTAGTGTTCATTATTTTTCTCCTGTTCCTGGCTCGTTGGCACATCAGCTGCCTGGGCTGTGAGCTCACGGTCCTGACGTGTAATCCAGATTAACCTGCTCTCTTATTCCGCCAGACTTGGAAGAGATTAGAGATTATGACCGTGTCCTTTTAATAGAATTGGATGTGTGGGTAATCAACTGCGTCCGCCAGCGTCGGGCATCAGGTGACTCACTCACACTCAGTCACACTCACACAGCCACTTATTTTGTCACTTAGGAGGACATTGCATTGATTTGCATTCATTCCCCAAAGACTCACTGTACTCAAAACAGCTAATACGCGTTTAACACCAGGCTTAACTGTAACCAGAGCCAAAGTTACAAACATAAAATTGAATTGTTTACGTATTAGGGTTCACGTTCTGTTCCTAAATTATCCGCACAATGTGACTGTTTGAACTGAAGTGAACTCAAGTCTGTAGTTGTGTTTCACCTGAAACATAAGATCCCTCATCAGCCAGCTAGATAGTGAAGTGAGTAAACCATACAAAAAAGGAAACATCCTACATCCCTAAAGATATATATTTTTTTTCCTTTGGCACCTTTGTGACCTCATTGCTGCCCCATGCTATGGTTACACCAGAAATAGAAAGTCCTTGGCTGTGGCTGAAAAGACAGGTGGAACAGAAAAAAGGATGTGCAGTTACCAATACTACTATACCACAAGTCTTTTTTTTTTTTTTTTTTTAAATGGACCTCTTCTTGCCCGCTGTCACATGTCCTGGCGTTCTCTCACTGCAAAGCAAAAGCAAGTATTTTCTTGGAAATTTGCAGTTTTTGGGAAGTAAAAAATGAATCCAGACTGAGCTCCAGCTAAAAAGCAAACGAAGTGATCAATTTTCATAAATAGCAAAAATCTTCTGCAAAAATCTTTATAACACAGTCCACAACTAAGGGTGCAATTTCCCTACAATTAAATTGAAATTCATTGTATTTTATCAGAATCTGAATGTAATTGTATTTTTGGGAACATAATTGGTAATCAAATGCCCTTTCATATTACATATAAAACATGATAAGGACTGTTCTCTCTTTATTACATACAAGAAAAAAAATGAACAAACGTCACAGGGTGTAGAGCCATGTGATCTTATAGCAATGGAGCAAACTCATAGTTGTTTTTTTTTCTTTGGTTTTTGTGTCAGTGCAAACCCCAAATTGAACATAACAAAATTTACAATAAATGTTTGAGGCTAGCAGATTGCTGTGGTCACCAGTAGTTTACATGATCTTGCCAACTATTAGCAGAGCAGTAGTGCAATCCAGAAATGGAGGTTTCTTTCCAAGAAAAAGCTCTGCCTTCTGAAACAAAAGCATAACCATCTCCAGTTCTGCTTTGAATCACACATGTAATGCTAAGCCACTAAAAAGGGGAGAAATGTTCACCAGAGGGACAAAGTAGTGTTTCCTCATTGAGGAATCTTCGTTGAATCAAATAATTTAAACATATACTATTTAGTGCAATTTGCATATGGCTTCATGAAATGTGGAAAACGCAGAATTTCCCTCATTCGCTAGTCAGGGCTTTGTCTAGATGATAGAAATGTATAGATTTCTAAGAGATAAGTGGGAGGAGAAGATAAAAGCAATTAATCTCACGCTACCAGATTCAGACCACTGTGCAGATCGCTCATAATACCACTTTAACAAAGAATGAAATAAACAATGAATCGCTGAATGACTTTAGCTTTTAACCCATTTTTAAGCATAATTTCTATTTTTTTCTGTCTTTAAACAATTTTTAAAAACATGTTCAAAGTCTCTCATAACTGTATGACCTTTTTAACTCGATGTAAAATTTATTAAAGATCATGATTTTCTTGAGCTCAGCGAGTATTTGGCAAGTGTTCGCAGACATATCAGTATCTTCCATGTAAATTATTGTTGATCTGCTATCATCCAAATTAAATCACATTGAGATTTTCAGTGCAACACAGTATTTTACATCGGAACTGCCAGCAATCACTCGCCAACCAGTCGGGGAGAATGCGCAGTTTTCATCGACCGGAAGCTTCCGAGGGAACACCCACCCGCCTCTAGGCCTGTGTCAATGAGGCCTAATGAGCAAAATTGATCAGATATACAGCAACATTGTGTGAGGGTGCCATTCTATCACTTTTGGGATGTGCGTTTAAAGTGGTTCGCTACTTTTAATTAGCCATAGGGATAAAATGACTGTGCTTAGAAATTCTACAATTAAAAAAAAAAAAGTATGAAAAAAAGAACACAACAGAACACAAGAGCAAATTTGATAGTGTAAGATAACAAAATTTACTTTGTTTTCCGCTATATTACCATAAGTTATATACTCCTTAAAAGTTCCTAAAGCTGTCCTAGTTGGAGTGTGATGAACCTTTATTTGGGTAAAAAAAAAAAGCATGACACGCAAAAACAAAACCATGTCAATAAATCCAGATGTGGGAATACTTATTATACTTAGAGGCAGACAGAGGAAAAAACAACAACAAACATGTGCAAACTAAGGCTTTGAATATACTGGGAACTAATCTGGGGAAAACAACAGCTGGGACAAAATTAGTAACAGGCGAAACGAATCAAATGAAAACAAGACAGGAGAAGTAAAACTAAATACCAAACACAGAGACGGAGCCTTAACAATGGGGAAAACGAGGGGAGAAAAGATAAACTGAAACTCCTGGAATCAAATATAAACAATCACTGCAAACAGAAACAACTGGAAACGACAACTAAGAAAACCAGAGAATAAGATCATGGAAAATAAAATGAATTGAAAGCTAGAAACATCAAAATGACTAGAACGAGCTAGTCAGAAAACATAATAATAAACAAAACCAGAATGCACTACTCAAAATGCAGTGTGGCAGATCCAGGATCACGACAACATCATTATTTGTGTCATTTCATGTAAAAAACCTTAAGCTACACACTACTTAAAATTCCGTACACAGCACTTAAAATTACTTGATTCTTTTTTCCTGTAAAAACGTTAACTGTTACCCCATTATTAAATATTATGTAGATAAATATTATTCATTTCAGATTCCGATAAAGTACATTAAAATTCCATTTAATTTGGGAAATTATTCTGTTTGTCATGGGCCATTATGTTAATGCAGTACCAACGCATCTTAGCAGTAAGTGAAATACTACAAGATCTTATTTATCTGATCAGTTCCCTTTGCTCTGTCGTCACTTACTCATGTCCACAAGGAAAATATTACTCTGACAGATTCAGTTACTGCTGCTTTTCTTCAGAACGTGTCTACATAGTGTGATTACTCACACAGGAAGTTAGTTTATTTGTATAAAAAACTACAGCTTGTCACTGCCGTTGCATAATACGTCGGTCTAGCGTCTTTACTCCACATGTACCGAGCTGCTGGTGGGCATATTGCAACAAGACACGCTGAACTCTGTCTTATCACAAAACAGAAGCAAAAAGTGATTGTGGCACTTTGAATGAGCTCTCTATGTCCGCGGCCAAGGCACCGGCACTCAGCGTTCTGGTGACACTGGAGAAAGAGGAAAGAGCGAAACAGTGGAAAGCTTTTATCTTCATGTCACCAAATCTGCTCCAACTGTACGTCAGAGTGCAAGTGAGGACGGGAGGGGGTGAGGGTGCGGGGGAGATGCTTGCTGGCGCAATGGCAGGCGCTCAATGGTGGCATTCTTCCCTTTCTGTGGGGACGCGCACAAACACACATACACACTGCTATACCAGGGGATTCCCCCCAGGAGCGCCCAAGAAATACAACCCATCACTGCCTTATCACACCAGTGCCCAAAGACAGGAGAGAGGAGTGTAGAAAAGTGTTACCATTAACCCAAAACAGGAGGTGTACTGTATATCACTAAAGGATTCTGGGGTATCAGTGTGAATACAACACTGCCTTGTGTTTGTTTCTTAGCGTCTGGGCCTCTTTATCTGTGTGCTTTAACAGTGTTTATATGTATTTAAGCGTATTTATGCAAAAGTGTCACTTTTACAAATCCTCCACTATTCATCTGCACATTGTTCCTTACTCTAAAATTTCAATTTGAGGGGATTGTGTGCAAAGGTTCATTTAAGCCTATCCGTTCTCATTGTCAAGTCCATATTATCTTCTGAGGTCAAGGCTTGTTCTGACAGTGGTAGGATCTCAGTGGGTGTAGACTTCTTGTGTCGTGTGACCGGATCATCTCTTGATCTCAGTTCAGGAATCTTTCCTGAAGCACTTATACACAAGCTTCTTTAAGCACCATGTGAAAGGAACCATACACACAATCTTCACGTAAACACACAGATGTACGGTTTCGAGCAGCAGGTGTGCATCAGGCAGGATTCAGCATGCTACAACACATGACAGCGTATCACGTTTCAACCTTAAATGGTTGCTCTTTTTGCTGATGAGTTCTGTATTTGGCCTTAAGCCACAGATATAGAAAAATACACAAAAATTTAACAGAAATTAGAATATGTTTAACTCCATTACAGCGTGCCAGGAGAAATAAAAAAGAAGTGAGAAAGAAACTCTCTAATCTACCAACTTATCAGGTTTCTAGTTGCTTTTGGTGATCAGTGAAACAGGTTCGTCTCATAATAACTGTTATTGTGAACTGTGAAAACTTTCTCTACACCCTCAAAGCCTGTCTATCCTGCGAAACAGGGCAGATATCGTCATGATTAGCAGGTCTGCTCTTTTGTCTTGGGGCATATCATTTGTTGGTTGCAAAAGGCACGCAGAGCCAGAACTCAGATAAAATGGAAATGGTTGCTTTTGCATTTGTTTAATGAGACACTGCAGCAGTTTGGATTTTTAAATGATAAGCTTACCAGTTATATCGGTCACAACGATTCTTTGGATTCTGATTTATCTGGCTCTGAACAACAAAAAAAAATCCCATGTAGGAGATGTTATAGCCACGGCTGGTTTATAATTATTGCACTGGTTGTATTGCACGCCACAATCATGCCCTGGTCTCTGTATCTGTGGGGATGGTGTTCGCTCTGTGTTGTAGTGTCCTAATGACACCCAGTTTGTGCTCCAGTGGATGATGAGAGTCAAACCTTAAATATTGATCTGTATGCGTTGGTTTATGATATACATCAACTTTTTAAATCTTTTAAAGAAACTGCCCCCACAGCCCATTGTTCGTTAGTGGTGCTAGTTTGAGTCATTGTGCAAATATAGTGTTTATAAGGTCGGGAAAACCTGCAGTCAGCTGAGACTGAAGAAGTCACTTGGATGAGTGACGAAATGTTTCTCCCACTGAAAACGCTACGCCCACATGAACAGAATCAACTTTTTGGGATTTCCTTACCTGGATGATTGGGTGTGCATCACGACAATTCAATGTATAATTTTAGAATTTACGAAATTAATTTGAGAACTTTTAGAACTTAAATCTTACAAGAACTTGCGCTTCATCTAATGAAGTTTGACCACAACATGGATTCGGTGGGCTCGTTCAGCCAACCACACATGCTGTATGAGCAAACTGTTCTTATTTACATTGTATTCTTGTAATTGTTTGGGATGGATTTTTTTGCCTCGGAATAATTTCCCGAAGCGCCACTGCTGTCAATGTCTATAGAAGTTTCTTGTGTGATGTCATGTGCACAGTGAGGGAAAAATGAGTATTTCCTCACTCACTGTCGTAAGTGAGTGGGTGCTGGCTGTCTCTGGGTGAAATCACCAAAAACCTCCGTGTTTTTGCTTTGCTTTCAAGCAGATCGCCACAGTCACTTGTAGTTTTGATGGAAGATGCCGACTTGTCTGCGTCTTGTCTTCATGCTCGCCAACTACTAGCTAAGCAGTAGTAAAACAAAGTCCAACGCCACCTGAAAATGGAGAACATTCTCCATCAAAGTGAAAGTAGCACCTCGAAGGAGGAAAATGGTCTCCGTTTCCGATTTGTGTCACACTTTTCACAGTCTCCCTGCAGCTCAAAGAGTAGCTGCAAGTGATTGCAGTCGGGATGTTCCATGCCATTCCATATTATAGGTGAATGTTGGCGACCTAAGCAATCACAAGGATGTTTCATCCAACTGGTCAGGGAATACAGATTATCCCTAGGAACTGGTAGTTGCCAGGTGTCACTGACAGGCTCTAGCTTGTATAACTAGGGCGTTATTTCCTTAAGCCTTCATTGACAAGCATTAAAAATTGCAAACAAAGTCAAATCACCTGGTTAGCAGTCATGTGACTGGTTCTTGAGGCAGCCTCAAGTTTTCTGCAGAAAGTGTCATATTTTCAAGTTTCTCTTTCTGCATTGTCAGTATAACCTCTGAACTCCAGTTCTGATATCGTATCACTAAAATGGCGTTTTAAAAACCAACACGTGGCGGCTCAGAGAGTGTACGCCACATTACAAAAATCAAGATGTGCACGACAAGTCAAAAGGACACCAGAATGCGGCTTGTACCAGGAGCTGTGATGCCACTTTCACAGTTTTTTGTTTTTTTTGTCGAACAGCCGTTTAACGGTGGCAAGCATAAACCAGGTTTAATGCTGCGCAGCTTCTATATATTACTATATTACATAAACACAAAAGTAAATTTTTATTTTTTAATCATGTTATTACTCACAGAGTAGATCTACAAAAGATACGCCATGAACTGAAAATCCCCCTCCTCTTGAAATGTTCTCATCTTATTGTCCTCTTCTCAGATGTTTGACATTCTCTTTGAAGTCTGATGTTACTGGAGTGTTTGATCTGTGCTGAGCTACAGAAGGGGAAAATTATCACCTTAAATCACCTTAAAGGGAATGTCATATGCAAAAGTTTTCACAGTTTCCAAATATAGCTACATGACCCTACTATTTATCCATTGAAGAGGAAGAGTGTGTCTTTAAGGGATATTTTGATTTGCTAGGCTAGGCACCGCCCCCAGATTAATGGCAACAGCGCTCTTGATTTCCAAACTAGCAGCTGCTTTGCAGCCTTTTATTTTATTTATTTTTTTCTTCACTCACGATAGCTTTGCCCATTCTGAAATGTCTTGGTCAGGTTCTGGATTAATCATAGAGGATAATGGTTGTTTTTTTGTTAACAGTCATATAGGTATTCTCGCTTCACTTGCATCGAGGTTTGGAGCTTTGAGCGGTGAGGGGGCGGGGCTAATGAATGGGAGGGACTTTAGCTCAATGTGGATTGGTTGGCTATTTTCTATGTTGCACATGGAGAAAATTCAACTGTCTTGCAAAAATTGGTTGTGATCTTTAATACTGGTTGTAGTTTCACATCTTATACTGAAGAAAAATCTTACAACATTATAAAAACACATTTTCCTGATACCTCTAAAGCTACGAGACACTGAAGCAAAGCATTTGAAGCAGAACTAGGAACCAGGGGTATACAGTCCGGGTAGCAGGAATGATCAGTGAGTTATTTTTAGCTGAAACTTAACAAGAAGCACTCTGGGAGACTTATGTGTGACTCAGATCCACATGCTAGAAAAGGGTGTAATATGGCAGCTTTAAATATTAGCTTTAGATGCACATCATATGTGCGACATAAAAGCTGATAGTCCCTAAGCAATAAAATGTTTTTTTTGCACCTGGTAGCCACACTGCAAAAAAGGAAGACATTGAATTTAGTGGAATTTTTGTTTAACATCAGGCAATATTGGTGTCAAGAAATTAAAAAAACCCAAACAAGTTGGCACCTGGCATTGAAAAACAAACAAACAAAAATAAAGAAAACCCCCAAACATATCTCGTGGATTAAAACCTGTACACCTACCACTCTGAAGCCGAGCTGCTGACCTCTAAGGAAACAACAATCTGTGTCAGCGCTGCTGCTCTTAAGTTTACAACTTGACTACCAGTGGTGAATTTATGTGTGTGAGGGTGTCATTTATAAGACAGTGTGGAAATATGTGAGCAGTGGGTGTATGAGTCACCTTCGTGTAGGCAGTTGTTTAAAGGCCATTTTCTAGGAGATGTAACAAACAGGGACGTGAATTTAATACACGCACTCTAAGTCTGTCCGTCAGTGTGTGATGTGGTTTTGTCATTTGACTTGAGGCGCTGCAGGATTTCCCCTCTCTGAGTGTTCAAATTGCGATATCAGAAATACTATCAGGCAGAATCTCCACTTAGATAGCAGGCGGTGTTGCAAGTGATAGAGGGAGAAACAAATGTTGGCATGGAGTTGAATTTAACAAGAAGTAGGATGGTGAATCATGCAGTGAATGCAATTTTTAAAGTTGTGCAAGCCTGCAGTCGCTTGTATTCATGGACAGTGTGAGAAACTGTTGACCTTTAGGCCACACACAGTCACATCTGGGCCTTGTTTTGGGGAGACACTTGTGCCCTTTGGCTGGATGCCCTGCACACCTCCTTTAGTTTCACCTCCGCTCATTCCACTCCCACAGCTTAAGCTTAGGTATGTGCTTGACAAATTGTAGTTGTAGTTCAGCCTGGCTTCACATAAAGGAGTGATGACATTTTGGTAGCTGAGTCAGTGTCTTCGTTGCCCTTCAAATATTCAGCACACGAGCCGAATGTGTCTGCGTGCACGCATGTGTGCTTACTGCGATTTTTTTTTTTAAACTTTAGTGCTTGTCTGTGTTTGACACCTTGCCGTATAGCTCAGAGTAATGTTATTCTGGGTCAGACAGTGACCACATGGGCATGCACACGCGCAAACACAGTCCCGCTTGCAAACACACTCGCACAGAACAGAGATAAACAAGTGGTTGCATTTCTGCATGAGTCACAGTCGTGGGCAGAGGTGGAAAGTTTCCTTGTTTGGGCTATTCCCCCCTGCTGACACTTTTGATACTTCCATTAAGTATCTGATGTGTTTCTAGTCCCAAGTCAAGTGATAGTGGACGGTTCACCTACAAGGGATAAAGATATCCCTCTTAACTCTTTAAGCTTTTGATCTGTCTGCTGCCTGAAAGAAAAGCACAGAGATATAGTTATTTGCTACATATACTATTTTCATTGCTGCTACTCCTGTAACTGTTTAGAATAGTAAATAAAGTCACTGGCCACTTCATTAGGTACAGGTGTTCTACTGGCTGTTGATGCAAATATCTAATCAGGCATTCACAGGCAGCTGCTTATTGCGTTGGGCATGTAGACGTGGTCTAGACCAGCGGTCCCCAACCCCCGGGCCTCACTTCCGTGAGTCGTTTGGTACCGGGCCGCGAGAGTTGAGGCTCAGGTGTGAAATGTATAGTTTTCAGGGTTTTTTATCGGTTTTCAGCGTTATTTTGTTATGGTTTTTATCGTTTTTATCGTTAACTCTGTTTTCCTGGGTCTTTTCACGTGTGTTATGAATAAATCTCCTTTTTTCGGTACCGGTACTAGTTTTATTTTGTTGTATTTATCACCTTAAAGGCCGGTCCGTGAAAATATTGTCGGGCATAAATCGGTCCGTGGCGCAAAAAAGGTTGGGGACCGCTGGTCTAGACCACCTACTGAAGTTCAAACTGAGCATCATGATGAGGAGGAAAGCTGGCTGGAGTGATTTTGAATGTAGGATGGTTGTACGATAGTAGTATGGCTGACAAGTCATTCAATAGTATGTCGAAATTTGCATGACTCTGTGCTGTGCGGTGTTGTAACATGCACGTTTCGGCGAATTCTGTAATCTTTTTTTCCCCCACAGTCGACGTATTTCATGTAATGGAAGGAAAATTGCAATTATTACTAACTCCACTAACAGTCAGTCACGTATGATCAAGTGAGTCATGAGCTTGATAAGTTACGTGATATTGAAGGTGATGGCGGGTACCTGGGGCCTGAGGCTGAAAGAGCTAACGTTAAATTTATCAGCTGTGTTAAATGCTAACAGATTTACATCCAGTACCCCTACTACTATTTCTGAAAAGCTTTTTTTGCTCGTATTTACAGTCTGTGATATTTGTTTATAAAACTAGAAATTTCACTGAAAAATCACCTTGGGTTTAGAAATTTTGATGTTTCCGTGACTTTAATACTTTGACTGCATTGTCTGTTCTCACCCCCGCTTTCAGCGAGGGCTTGTCGCTTAGTGGGCGACACATCAGACTGTTTTTGTAATGGATTTTCCAAGTCTGAAAGTGTGCAATCGCATGATGTTATGAGTATTTGGGTGCCACTAAAGTTAGCAACTCTGGTGTTACCAAAGCAGCATTTTAAATACTTTCATCAAGATATTTTGAATTCTTTAATAATGTGGAGCTGAAAACAGCCGGGCTTCCTTCCACTCCTCCCCAGACTGTATGAATGAACTGAGGAGGAGTGAGGAGCATCAATTGGTAATGAAGCATGATAAGTCTAGGCGCTGAAAATATCAGGTATGTGTGGTTTAGCCTCGAGAGAAGGAACGGCAAATGTCAACTTTTTGGGACGAACTTGTCTGATCATGTTTTTGCCTTTGGCTGTCAGAGACGTGTGAATTGAGTGCCTGCTTGTACATGTATTACCGGAGTTTATCATTTACTTTGCAAGTTGACTCAGGATGTGTATTTATTTGTTAAAATGCCACTAACCTTTGATATTTCATTGCGTGTGGGAGGACAAGCTTAGCTTCATTTTTCAGTGCAGTGTCATAGTTTTACCCTTTAAGACATTGGCCTTAATAAACATTCAACTGAGGTACGTTTGCAGAACTAACTTACGTTGATCTGCGGATATTCTACATTTATCACTTTTTGTTTCTTTTTTTTGCTGCTAAGTAAATAATTTAAAATGAAACTTGTAAGTTCAAAACAGTATTTTAATCTTTTTTGGTAATCTCTAGGGATTTTTTGTATGCTTTCTAGTTGACGTATGTCGAATCCTGTGAAGTTAAAGGTGAAATGTCACTTTCACTAAATGAAGCTGCAGTGGGTGGAAAAAGAAGAAACCAGAAAGAATCACTTCGAGAAAAGTTAACTTTTTTTTGAGTTTCAGTAATTAATCGCAATATGTCCTCAGAACGCCAGAAACATCCCCAAAAGATAATAATAAAAAAGTAATACAGTGATGATCTGCTTTGCAGCTATTCTACAGCATGACTTTATAGGTATGTGTTATTATCTAACATTGTGAAAGACACTATCATAACTCAAAGCCAGAAACAAAACTGTAGTTTCACTTCTTATTCAAGTCATATTTTGTGCAGTGTTCAACTGTGAAGGTTTTAAGAGTAATATTTAAAATTTCTGGTTACCTTAACCTCCTAAGATCCGAACTCTTCCACTGCATGCATTTCTAACTTCTCTTTGATATTTGGGCATACTGGGGCCCGATAAATGTATAAACAAAGAAAAACCAGATTTTTTTTTTACCTTATTTTTGTTTTTATGAAAAATCAGAGCCACATATGAGGATATTCGTTTAAAATTTTGATAGAACAGTAGCACTATAATGTCCTCGTAAATGGATATCAGGCCGTTGAAGAGCAAAATTGAGTATTTTGGTCTAAATAACCCAAAATGTGATGTCCACATATCTGGACGCCAGGTCCTAGGAGGTTAAAGAGAAAAATGTGTAGATATTGCATTAAAAAAAATGAAATAAAGGTCAGAACACTTGCTTTTTCCAGTTGCTTTGTAGTAATAGGAGCTTGAGGGCTAACAGCTGGAAATTTTCAGATTATTCTTCTGCTAATTGTGGACATACAGAAATGCACATATACAATAACATAAATCATACACAGCAGGCTAGACCGTTAGAACTTTTTACCCGCGTTGTCACCGTTAACAGAAAAATCTCACAGGAATTTTATTTCTTCTCTTTTATCTTTGTTGCCTTTTTCACTCTTAGTTGTTGGTTTTGCTGAAACCATAAGTGGTCTCCAGTCTAGATAAAATCTGCATGAGATAATTTGATTTTCTTTTTGCCTTCTTCCTAACTTTGACCTTTTAAAAACATTACGTTTTATGATTCACTGTTTGCCAATTTTGACATTTAAATTTCACCTCTTTCTCACGATTGAAACATGGTGTTTAACAACTACCTGAGAATATAACATATCCATTATGATAAATAATAGCCACTGTGGGGGCATCATCCTGTAAAAACAGCTACGCCCCCACAGGTGCCATTGTGATCTTCCCAGAAGCCCTCCATGCATCGAAAGAGGCACTCCCAGAAATTTCCATACCGAGGCTTTCTTGTAGTGGAAAAGGAGCATGAGGACATCCCTTTTGATATTAAGCCAGCTGCATACCTGAAGCTTCTTTACGGGGAGTGGCATGCACTGGAAGTGTTGACATGCTGTGTGGGAGCATGATACTCGAACAAATGCTTACATAATTTTATGCTGATGCAAGATGCTCAGAAGGAGTTCCAGGAGTGTGGATAATTTTCAGGAATATTGGAAGTCAAAAATCTGTTTTATTGTAAGTACACCCACTTGCCTGTGTTAAAAGAACACCGTTTGCATCATTTGAAGTCTCTAATTTTTCCACTTGCACTCTAAGCGCCCTCCCACAGACACACACAGATGACCACATAATAGAGCTACGACCAAACTGGAGGTTTTTGAGCATCAGTGTCCTGCCAAGTCTGAAACAAAAACTGGGAATCTGGACAAGAAAGCTGCATTAGTTCTACTTATTTGCATAGAGCTGATAGAATAAAATGTTAACATTTGTTTTTTAATCCAGCCATGTCATGGAACAAGTCTTATCTGGAGGTCAACCATCCAAAGCAACAGAGAGGTGAAGAAGAGAGTGAAAGAGAGTGCAGCTAGGGTGGAGTGCGTGGAGAAAAGTGTCAGTTGAAATGTTTGGTTTGGACGTGTGCATAGGAGTGGATATTCTGGACAAAGGGTGTTTAAGATGGAGCTGCCAGGCAGGAGGAAAAGAGGAAGACCTCAGAGGAAGTTCATGGATGTAGTGGAGGAGGACATGCAGAGGGTTGGTGTGACAGAGGAGGATGCTGATGGGAATAAGGTGAGATGGAGCCAAAAAGAAAAAAACATTTTGGAACACATTAGTTTAAAATACTAAAAGTTTTACGCAAACTCAAGCCTTGCACTACTCACATTTTTTTGTTCAAAGCGCCCACCGTTTAATTATTAGTATGTCGTAATAAAAGCCAGGAAAAAAGAAACACATTGAAGCAGCTGAGGCCAAAACATTCTCGGTTTTTAGTTTGGGTCAAGCTCCAAAAATGCTAAATCTTTGATTTTCTTATAATTAAACCCAGTAGGCTGACCTGTGCGCATCTTCTGTGCTCTTTTTCTTTCAAACTTTTGACAGCTTCAGCAACGATTTGAAACTGTTTTCACAGGTTAAATAACTGTTGCTCCTTTAAAAGCATATTTTGCATATTTGTTAAAGACATGTACACATGTAGTGCTGAGTTTTCTTAACGCTGAACAAGGATGTTGTTTCCTTAAAGGTTAATAATGCTGCAGTGAGCTGTTCCTCGCAGTTACCGGTGTGTCTGTGTGAATTATCTCTGATTATGACTGTATGCTATTGATCCTTTGGTGATAGTAGGAGTGAAAATTAGAGCAGCTTTAGCTCTGTCACTGAGATGATGGAGATAGCACTCCTCCCCTCCCTCAGTGTTGAATAATCTGCTTACTCACCGGATGTGATTCACCTAACTAACTCTAATGCAGAGAGAGCGCTCTGTTGTCTAAATGTTTGGTCAGTAAAGTTGTGTAATGTTTGGAAAGTTGTGTGCCTGTGAGATAAATAAATTCATTCTAGCCTCGGCCTGGCTGGATCATCTGCCGCTCTTAAATCCTCACTGAACTTGTGACTGTGGCTTCAAATAACAAAGATAAATAAAAAAAAAAAAAAAAATCTTTTTTAGAATAAAAGGCTACAAAAATTTGCGTCACCCTTGAAAAGGAGATTTTTTTGATCTATATGAGCTTTTACCTGGAGGATTTTACACTACCTGGCATCAAGGAGAAAAAAGAGTCACATTTATATTTGTTGGACCAGCTTCAGCTTTGATAATGCCATGCATTCGCTCTGACATTGTTTGGATAAGCTTATTATTTCCATCCAGAGTTGGATTAGTTTTTCCTTAAGGTACCAGCACATCCCAAATATTCTCAGTGGGGTTAAATTTGGACTCGGTGGTGTCTAATCCAAGTTTGAAAAGGATATCCTACACTCCCTGAACCACTCTTTCAGTTTGAGCCCGATGAGCCCTGCCATTATCTGATTTGAATATGTCCTTAGCATTAGGAAAGAAAAAAATCCACTGATGGAAAAACCTGGTCAGTCAGGTCAACTACAATGCTGCTTAACTTAACCTGACCGACTGAAGCAACTCCAGATCATAACACTGCCCCCACAGCCTTATGAACTAGGCACTTGGCAATGACGTGTGCATCAATTCACCCGCTCTCCCCTCATCCTGATGCACTCGCTACTCTGGAAGAGGGTAAATATGCAGTCATCAGATCACATGACCCTTTTCCATTTCTCCAAAGTCAAATCTTTATGAGATTAGCAACTCTGATAAGTTATTAAGGCTACACAGTTTCACTGTTTCACTGTCCAGGCTTTAATAATGCAGTGGACCCAGGGAGATTCAGTTAGTAGATTCTGCAATTTTTTTTTGTTTTCTTTGCTTGACACGGGCCAATAATGTGACCCTTCTGAAACAGATTAACATCTTTTTAACGACCACGGGATATGTCTTCTGCCTCTGCTGTTTTAAGGAATAAGAAACTACTCATTGGATCAGTTAGAGTTCAATAACCTGTCATTGGTCACTGCTGTAATTATAAAGTTAAACGCTCGTACCCATAGCTTAGTTAAATTTTTTTTCTTTCTTGATTTTTTGATTTCAGTGAATAAATGATTCTGATAGTTCGGACAGTGTGTGTTTTAACCCAAACTGGCCAACTGTAGAACTCAATAAATGCTACATGTTGAAGGAGCACTCAAAAAAACAAAACAAAAAACTTTCTCGAAGTTTTTATTTAATCCTCCACAATATGACTAAAGTACAGGCCTACTGACCTTTGCGTTAACTAGATAATGTAGCCAAATCATGTAGCTATGCACTCTGTCAGTATTTTCAGGTAGTATCACTGATTATCTCTTGATCTTTTTTTTTTCATTGTTTATTAATAAACTCCTCCACAGAGTACACTCTGTGTATTCTTGTGGTAACTTGTGGTAACACAAGGTGGAAATGAAGAAACAGAAGGCGTAACTGGTGCGTTTAAAGAAAGGGTGATGCCAAGATAAGGAAATGTTTTTGAGCGTGTTGGCGTTTTTATAAATCCTTTTTTCCCGCTACAGAACGCTACGACTCCTACTTTTTGGTTATTGTGTCTGATAACTTCTTTTGCTATCTGAAATCAATGTGTATGGGAACCTGCTAACCAAGTAAGTGTTCCAGTGGTCAGACACTCCAGAGTACCTTTAGCTTCTCTGCTTCAGCTTTCTTCTGTGCTGAAGCAGAGAGGCTGCTCTTTTAATCTTGTTGCCAGTTGCCAGACCAGACTCGGGTCAATGGCAGGTCATGACCTAGAGTAGACTAACCAACTTAGCCATTGTCAGTAACCCTCGCCCCATCAACGGTCTCTGTTCCACTCTCCTCTCCGCCTACTCTTTGTCCTTGTCTTGCTCTCTTCTAAAGTCTCCTTTCTCTCTGTTGCCCTTTCTTTAAACTCATCGCTCACTCCTTCCCTTGCTCTCTGTTTCCCTCCTTGTGTTCCTTCAGTCCATGAGGAGGAACTTCCACTGCAGCCTCTATCCAGGAACAAGCTTCCACAGTGGAAACACGGCTACATTACAGTGCTCCGTGGCTGCTTTCCACACCAACTAGAGTGGGTGGGGGAGGGAGAGCTGAGCTTCGATGTTTAGATTATTATCCAGCCTGCAATACCACCAGAGAGGCATTTGACAGCTCCTAAATTCTTTCTGCTGCGCGGCCATGAACCCACATGCACAGTCAGGGCCATAACGAGCTTTCCACAGTGACACGAAGAGTCCGAGTCATGGCACTGTTTTTAAATCACATAATTCAACGTGCATCACATTAATTGGTGCTACTAAGTAACCAAAAGTGATAAATCAGACATGCTGTTTTCAAGTGATGATGCTGACTTTTCTTCACAGCACCTTGAACATCTATTGCATGTGCAAATGCATGTAAAAATTTTGCACAGCACTGCATATCGCTTTAATTTGTGCATTCCCTAGTTGCATATTTGTCTTCTTGTTAATATAAATAGTTCCAAAGCGCCTGAAGTTAGCGGCACTCCCATGCAAATGACAGAGTTTTACATCAGCTCAACATTTGAAATGACTGCCACATGCAAAGCAGAGGTCTATATCTGTCACTCTATGCGTGTTATTTTTTGATGTGCTCCTGAAAGACAGCTGCTATAATTGGTCACTTATCATTAATGGACAGACAAGAAACGTAGGTAGGAGCTTTCTCTCACACACACTCAGAAAACACAGGGAGAATCATCATATTCAAAGCAGACAGGAATAGAAACAGAGCACATGAGGTAACCACAGTGGCGTAAGCAGCACCATTACCTCAACAATGATCATGACCAGTAGCCTTTATTGTGTCTGTTTCTGTGTGTGTGTGTCTGTGTCTGTGAAGGATGGCTTTGCCATACTCAAAATTTTCTTTTTCCTCGTGAATATATCTGGTCTTTATATAAGGTACGCTTAGGACTTACCTAATTCTTGGCGCTTTATGGTTCAGTGTGTGCATCTGGAAATCTGCATGTGTGTGAGATGCTTTGGAAGCCCTGCTGGCCACAGCTGTGGAAATGCTCCACTGTCCCACTCCACACAGTGGAGACTGCAGCGGAGAAGCGGTTGGATGAATGGGTGAGTAGTTGGGGTGTGGGAGCTCTGATGGTTGGGTGGAGAGGAAGAACTGTTGAACGGTGGCACTGACAGAAAGACGGGGAAAACGAGAGAGGAAAAGTTGTGCCTGCTTCAGTCTTATGTAAACCAAACCTTCTTTGTTAGCTTTAAGATTTAACTCGATGCAACTGGCTTATGTCAGTTGACTGTCAAAGTTCATTTTATTTATTTTCCTTTTTGCTTTGTTGTGTTTTTTTTGTGTTTTTTGCAGTTAATATGCCCATTTCTTTGGCCCAGCCTGAGAAAAATGGTTTCTGATAGATTCATTTCCTCCCAGGCCACTGTTAAACTGTTTAATCTGTTTCCACACATGCACTGAACCAGTGACCTTTTCTTGACATCACCCAGCGGAGATGCATGTAAGAATGCAAATGCTGTACACAGTCCTCCCATCTCCGTAGTACAAAGTCCATGTGATGTCAGATTGCACCACTGTGAGACTAACACAGGCGACACTCAAGCGAAAAAAACTGGAGCACTCCAGCAACAAAAACGCATCTGAATATGTAAGAAAAGACAATTTTGGACATTGACCAAACTCTCCAGAGTTCACATGAAAACTTTCTTTTGTGTCATGTTGCAGTATTTTCCTTTTTCTCTGTCATCCCAGCAGGTCAAGTTTATCCTGTAAAATATCCTCATCTACCTGACAGACTGACACTGTATTTGATCTTCACGGTTCTCCGTTCAATTCAATTTAATTCATACAGCACAAAATCACAACAGTCATCTCAAGGTGCCGTATATTGTTAGGTAAAGACCCTACAGCAGAGGTGTCAAACATAAGGCCAAATTTTTGCCAGGGCAATTTTGGCCCTGGCAAAGATTCTACTCTGGCCCACTATATAGTTGTGGAAAATGTGAAGGAGTGCCTAGATTTTGAACTTTTAACTGTATTTTCATAAGTTTAACAGTTTTTCCTATTCATAAACAGACCCCCCATTGCCTTCGATACTACACCAAAGTAATTAAGTAATAGATAAACAATTAAATCACAGAAAAGTCCTATTTTTCGATGATCTAGTATAGAAATGTCTGCTTTTTACAGTCCACAATAAAAAGAAAAAACAACTTCATTTTCTATGAATGAACAAAAACTTTATACTTTTGACGAGCAGCACTGATTCTGTCATTTTACACATTTATCATATAGCTTTACTGTCCGGCCCACTTAAGGGCAAAGTGACTGACAATGTAAAATGATTTTGACATCCCCTGCTCTACAGTAATCGAGCGAAAACCCCAACAATCAGATGACCCCCTATGAGTAAGCACTTGGTGACAGTGGGAAGGAAAAAAACCCTTTTAATAGAAGGTGGATGATGCACTGACTTTCTGTCTGGTATCTCCAATGGGTTGAAATTTGTGGCTTTGAGTGAACCGAACATGGAACCTGTTTCTTTTTTTTTTTTGCTGACATGCAATCCTCTCAAGGTGACTTCTGCAAAGATAATCCCTGCTGGGCATATGAGCATACTGAGTGGAAACACTGTTGTATCTAAGTATAATTTCACAGACCACTAGCGTCAGTCTTTATGCACAGTTTCAAGGGGCAGTTGGGTTCTTTCCTTCATGTTTTTTTTTTTTTTTATATTTGGAATTTGTGTTCACACCTCAGTGACTTTCTACAATGCAAAGTACAATGCGTGCTTTGGATCTTGTGACAAATCATATGTACTTGCCCCACAGATATTTAAGTGTTGGACTACTTTTATTCTTCTGTTTTGTGAAGCATGACGCTTACAGCATAGGTGTGTATGTATGTATTTTTTTCAGTGTAGTGTACAGAAATATATTTACTTTTCTTTTGTATCGGAGGGACTGCCCTTACTTTGCATTATGGGAAGCCCCATCTGGAGCTCTGTCCTGTTAGGGATTTGCATGCTGGGTGCAGCCTGCGGTAACATGTGTTAGTTCTCTGTAACAGTCTGCCTAGTTTACTGGTTATCTGCTTCTCTTTATGACACTAATACACCAATAGCTATCAGAGTGTCTGTGCCTCCCTTCAGTCATTGTGTTATAGTTTAATTCTTTGTTTCCCATCAAACATCTGACAGGAATTCATCCTGTGAGGAAGTGTGTGTATGTGTGTGTGTGTGTGTGTGTGTGTGTGTGTGTGTGTGTGTGAGAGAGAGTCTTATTTGTAGTGGAAACTCTTTGGGAATCTGTGCCATGGAATGTCTGGGCAGGATTCCCTCTTTTCCCCAGTGGAGCAGACCCATTCAGACACAACTATCCGTACGCAGCATGAACACGTAGTACAGAGAAGCATGGAAACACATGTCCACTATCTCTGCGCAGTTTGTGTGATCTTTGCTCCTACGTCCAACAGTTGATTTTTTATGAGGATGTGTTACCACATCACTAAAATATCAACTACCTCTGTCAGGTTAGCCTTTCCCCTTCTCTATCTGACTTTTGAGTTCTTTCCTCTCACTTTCTCTGAATTTTCTTCTCTCTTCCTCTTTTTTCCCCTTCACTGGAATGTAGCTTCAGTTATACCATGTGATTCATCTCTCCCACGCCGACCACACCAGTGCTGCCTGTCCTATACAGACGCAACTCTGACCTAGACTCTCCTAGGAACACACACATGCATGCAGTCCCACTTGCAGAAGCGCGCACACGCACGCTTACACACTGCGCACTGTTGCGTCACTCTGCTGTGGTGTGGCCTGTAAGGACTACACAGCTGTTCCTGCTTAGCTGTCATGTCAGCCCTGATGTCAGAGCTTTGTTGTGTGTGATTGGTTGACGTCTGCTTGCGTCTTTCATATGTGGGAGATAATATGCAGGAGCCTGTTGCGCTCTGTGCCGCAGAGTCATGGTCATGGACGCAACGTTACCTGATGTGTGCCGTCTTACCCGACAGCAGAAGTCTTGCGTATATTTGTTACCACAGAGTGTGTCATGGTGGTGAGTGACAAAGAAGTTAGTGACCCTGAACTCATGTAGGCTTTCATCCATCAACTGGCCACCAGTGCTTTAAGGTCACCCCTTACTGGAACCCATCTCGGCTGGCATTGGAAGAAAGGCAGGGTACAACCGAGAGAGGTCACCACACCATCACAGGGCTAACACAAAGAGTTTAACAACCATTCATGTGCATATTCATGCTCCGTTGAAACCATGTTTTTTTTAGGTTTTGTGGAAGAAAATGAAAGGAGCATGTTTTTAACTTTTATTCTGTGCCATCTGTAGCTTCACTAGATAATCAGAGGATAAAAAGTTTTCAACACCTTTAAGCTAATGTTGATAGTTTTTGCTGCCTTTTATTTTGTCAGGTCATCACAGCAGCAGTTGCAGAGATTTGGTTGCTTGGTCAGATGGCTAAAACAAAATCAAATGGTATGAAAAGCAACCCTTTCTTTTAGAGTTAAGACTCCACCACATGGGATTAAAAATGATACTCCAGAACTACATTTCATCATCTTCATCGTTCATTATAGCTTTGATGTCAGAAGACAGCCTTCCTGGTGTCGCGTTTTATATATTACACCGGCTCCAAAGTCTTGGGGGTCAGGCAGAGAGATTTGTATTTGCTCTGGGAAAACAGGTGATAAAGAAGGCAAAAAACATTATTAACCATCATGACCATGTTTTGTTTTTTGAGTTCAGAAAATTGCTCCCAGTCCCAGGTTACCGTTACCTTGTACCCCAGTGTAGAACAAACAGATACTTCAATCCCTTGGCTATTACATCACTTAATGCTGACAGAGGTCATTTAGATGAACTTTTCTATAATAGTTCATTTTTAGACATGGCCTTGAGGGGCAACAGACAAGAGACACATAACTGTATCAGGGTTCATTATATGGTACTAAGCAAGATGGAGATAGATATCTTTCTTAGCAGCACATTCAGTCTTGAAACACTTCAACCCAACACTTGCTTGTTCGAACTCCCCGTGACTATCTATCTACTAGTCAGATAAGTCCAGAAAGTCCTCTGCGTAGAAAAATGAGGGAAAACCCCTGCAGTAAATTCAACTGTTTATTACTGCTATTATTACTTTGATTACTTTGAAAGGTACCCATGTGAATATTCTAACATGAAAACATGTAAATACCAAAATATGTAAACACCAAATTTAAATGTAAATCAGCATGTAGTTAGCTCTGGAAACACATAAACACATCACTGTAAATCAAATAAAATTTGAATTTACTTCTGAACTTTACACCTTAATAAAAATAAAGATCCTGTATTCAAGCAACTGTATTCAATTACAGAACCATTTATTAGCCATTCTGTTGCTGCTAACAGTTGAGTTGGTAGGATAGGCTGTCACTATTTTGGACTAATTGCTGGTAAATAGGGCTGGGTATCGTCACTGATTTCTAGAATTGATTCGATTCCGATTCACAAGGTCCTGAATCGATTCGATCCTCGATTCGATTCGATTTGAATCGGGGAAATTTTGCCTCAGACAGTCAGAAATATTATAATTCAGATCATGCATCAGTACATTTCCATATTTTTCTATAAAAGGAAAGCTGACACTTGCAAGACTTTATCAAAGGTGTGAGCATCACAGCAAGATGCCTTTGTGTCAAAGTAGCTGAAGATAAAACACAGAAAAACGTGAAGGTGATTTTCCTGGCCTGGGATTTTATAAAAATATTCTGCAGGTGATCAAAAACGAAAGAAAACCATTAATCAACATATGAACATTACCTGATGCTGCTGAAGTGAAGCAGAGCAAAGTTACAGAGGTTTTATTAGAGACACAGCCAAGCGTTTTGCAATTTTGCATAATTTTAAAAAGTTTAAATTTGTTCAGAAGCCTATTGAACAGCAGAAATTAGGTTTTCTTTTCGGAAGTAAGTAAAAGGAAAAAAACAGCAGCCGACAGCGCTGTAAACAACGGTAGACTTGTGCGTAACAAGCAAGCGAATAATGCAGAAAACAGATTTTTAGACGGGAAACTGTTCGTGAAGTATACTGATAGAGAGAGAGAGAGAGAGAGCTGTGCATGAAGTGTGATTTTATCGTGGTGGAAGCAAAACAGCAAACCTAAGAGGGAATTCATGACGATGTTTATGTGAAGCGAAATGTGAAGCGTAGTTTGGATCTTCTGTTGCTGCTGGTTCAGTCAATATTGTTTGGAGAGAGATAAAACCTACAGCTTTCAGAATCTAGCGCAAAAAGGGCGAAAACACGAAGCATGGACCTGCCGAAACATCAGAATCAGTGAGCTGTTGGCTTTCAGCCCCGACCGTGTCCGTGCCGTTGGGTGAGAAACTGATTCTGATCCGACGGCTGGTCCGTGCTTTGTGTTTACGTCTTTGTGCAGAATCTGTGTACCTGCTCTCATTTACTGTTTTAGCTGTTAAATAAAATAAATGTATATTAAAAAATCGATTCAGGATTTTAATGAATGATATCACGTTATCCAAGCTAGAATTGATTTTAATCGATAAATCGATAATCAAAACCCACCCCTACTGGTAAACTAATGTGCTTCAATCAGAAACCTTAAGAGAAATCACTTTTTAAACAACGAATTGTGTTAAACTGTTAAATTAACACTTTCTATTAATGTTACAGACAGGCAGGACTGATAAATGTTTGCTGTCTATAATGCTGTAGTATTATAGTTTTATTATTAGCCATAGCAGCCAGCTGCTACACTAATGATAACTTGACAAACTGCTAATGTGGGTAATTGCTAATAGTTAAACATGTGAAGTTATTGTGTGCATCTGTTAGGTTAATATTTATGATAACTGTTGAATGCTTCAGTGTTGTTGAAACAGGAGCTTTACTGACCTTAAGAAATTCTTCATAAAGACCCAGGTGTCAAGATGCTACGTTGCTAAGTTTGTTGCGCTATGTTCATGTGTTCAGCTGCTAGTGTGGAGATGGGCTGTGTGAAGTTGTTTGTCAGGTAGATGGAACTGTTTGTATCAATACTGTTACAAATGAGTATCTAATTTTTAGTACTGATTAGTACTCGAGTATCAAATTTTCTGACTCCATTTGGGCAAATAGAAAATAAATAAAAATAAATATATAACATAAGAACTGTTCCATTTTAATAATTTTGATATTGAAATGTACCATAGGTATTAATTCTGGTGACATTCCAATTCATTATTATGGATAGGAGCATTACATTATGCTGGGTAATACTATAATGGACCAATCTACTGAAACCCAGCATGCATTTAAAAAAAAGGGAGTGACAGCAATGAGACATTAAAAGACCCTTAAGAATAACAATATAAAAGGGACAGTTTAAGTACATATGAAGATAATTGGAGCCTAGCTAACATGTGGTGCACCCGTACAAAATCATACTCCAGTGAATGGCACTCTGGTGAATAGTAAAAACATTAAAGCAGTTTTAAAAAAAAAAAAATCCATTTAATTTTTACCACCTTTTCACAGTTTCTCAATAGTTCACAGTCTGTAAACCTGGAAAGAACAATTATAATGCACCATGTAATCAAAGCGAGTCATCTTGGATCCACTCAGGGACTAAATGTATTGACACAGTACCCTGAGATCTGCAGTAAAACAAGAGGACTTGATTATTTTGGACCTGTCCAACTGTGGTGCAGGGTCAGGTATCCATTATTCATTTCTAAATGTGTATCTTAAAATTGTTTAGTGTGGCAGCAGGAGCTAATTTAACAGTAAGCCTTAAGAGCTGCATTTTTGTAAAGGTAAAAAAAAAAAAAAGAGAAGACAAAAGTGTGTCATTGACTTATTTAGGAAATATTCCGCTGCTCTGGATTAAAATTGTATTTGTGTTTGCACTTGTATGTGTGTGTGTGTCCAGTCATGGTCACCATGGTGAAGTCCTACTAAAAATCGTCATGACAACTCAAGCCATCAACAGCCATGTTATAAGCCAAAACACGTAACTGTCTCCTACGCATCAACACCATTCACACATACGCTCATGCGCACGTTTGCACACACACACGCACGTGCGCTGATACACGTACACAACAAAGACGCCCACATGCACAACGACGTATATCACAGATTTAAAACAGTGTCAGAATAGAGTTACTTGTTTGTGAGATAAAATTGGTGCACTGTTTATCCTGCTCCAACTGATGCAAGAGATGAGAGGGCTTGAAGCGTGCTTATTTTTCCGTCACATAGTCGGTTCTTTTTGAAGAGGAAAGCTGCACAAAGAAAAAAAAAGTATTTTTGGACATGAATATAATGGATCAGAACATCAGAGCAGTACTAGGAGCTTGTGCCTGGAGATGATGCCACCCTTGGGGTTGTTATCTTAAGCTCACCTCATTCACGTATCCATAGCACATGGACTCCTGGAAGGTTGAAATATACAACCCACCCACCCCCTGACCCATTTTTCTGCGTAGACTGTAACGGCTTTGGTGAGGAGCCTTGCCATTCGCCCAGCCACCCACCCATTCTCATTTCCAGTGGGGTGGAAAATGTTACTGGAGTGGGGAAAAAAGGGGAGTGGGAGAAGTAGGAGCAGTAGAAGATGAGCTTAAGGGGGGAGGAAAGTATCAGGATGAGTGAGTGCGTCCATTAACCAGCCCAGAGGTACACCTCTGGGGGGGCTAGGGGATTGGCCCTTGTACTCATGCTAAGTGTTCGTGTGTGCATATAAGTGTGTTAGAAGAACTTTAGATATCTGAAAAAAAGCATTTCAGTGCGGAAAACATCGTCTGTCTCTCTCTCGCTCCTTTTGTCTCTTGTGCCCAAGACATTAGAAAACTCTCCGACTTTGCTTCCTCTTTACCTTGGCTACACCATGGTGTCTATATTCTGAGGTTATTTATGTTTTACACCATTAAAGGGAAACTACAGTGAGGTTGTTTCACTTCCATGAAACATTAGAGACAGTCAAGAGAAGAAAAAAAACTGTCAAAGCTCACAAAAACCCGCTACGCTTTGTTACGCTGACCACATTTCTTAAAACTTTGGCTATTTTAATATGAGTTGCCCTCTCAGTACATACGCCGATCAGGCATAACATTATGACCACTGACAGGTGAAGTGAATAACACTGATTATCTCTTCATCATGGACCCAGAATCTGTATCTTCCTTTTCTTGTTTAGAAACATCAGGAGCATTGCTTGATGCCGACTTCCTTTTTTTCCACAGTGTGGTTTTAGAGGACAAATTCTTTGCAAGAATTAGACGTTTCCAGTGTGCTTATACGTTACACAATTTGTGTCATTCTTCTGCTATGTGCTTGGTGGCAAGTGTAAGAGTGAGTTTGACGAGGGCCAGATTATGACAACGGGGTCAGAGGATCTCCGAAAACAGCAGCTCTTGTGGGGTGTTCCCGGTCTGCAGCGATGAGTATGTATCAAAGGTGAACCAGGACACTGTCATGGGCAGCCAAGGCTCACTGATACATGTGGGGAGCAAAGGCAGATGAGCTACTGAAGCTTTTACTGAAGGTAGCAAAAGAGGGACCAACACAATATTAGGCAGGTGGTCTTAATTTTATCCCTGACCACTTTGGGTCCACCTGTCCATTCAGATAATCTGAAACCATCAAATACATTCAGCTCAACCTATTTCAACTATGCTGAAATATACCACACCTAAACATTTTATTGAGAATTGTAGTTGACTGTTTATTTGGTCATCCGGTTCGTTTACGCCTCGGTGACACAGGCCTGGAGACTGACTATTTAAAACATGTTGATTGCAACAGTAAGGCACAACCTTTACTTTGAAGGTGTTCTCCGTTTTTGGTTTGGGCTGCACTTTTTCACATTTCACTACCTCTTAGCGACTGTTTGGACTCAAGTCTGTATTCTACATGCAAACTGCTAAATCTGACCAATGCAATCACAAGGAGGCTTTCTGTGCAGCACACAGTACCTCTTCGTGGCTGCCAGCAGTTTCCAGCAACCACTCTCCAATTGCTTGTGGAATACACGTTTTTCCATAATAAAAATGGGTCAACCTCCTTCCAACTGTCTAATTTACTTTTAGCAAACAGCTATTCATTTTTACTCGTTATTTATGTATTTTAGCAATAATTGCTTTTTATGTTTTTTCCTGTTGCCTCTCTGTTAATTTATCTGTTACCTTTACTGCTCAGACAAGTTTAGGTCCTCTCAGTTTAAAACAATTGTACTCTTTGTTTCATTACATGAGCTAATTGTTGTTGTTACCCTCTGGCTACTGCAGAGGTAACGCCTACATGGTACTTGTACCCGTACTTAGCAGTCGCAGCCTTTGCAACTCTTGGTTTGTAAAGCTCAAGCTGAGACACTCATGTGATAATTTATCAGACTTGTCAAAACTCCCCGAGAGCCAATGAAGATATTTCAAAGCTGTTTTCACAGGCCGAATGATTCTCCCCATGTTGTGTGACTTTGGCAAGATAAATCGATGGAAACCCCCTTTTGGATTGATTTCCAGCTTGTCTGCAGACATTCAGGCAGTTTCCATGTATTCAATTATGCTACATAAATCACGCTGTAGTAACATTGCATTCAGTGAGACAGCCGGCCTACCGAAGAAAACATTCAGTCACCTTAATCCTTGAGTCAGCGTTGCTTCATCATGTAGCGATGCAGCTACAAAATGGAAGAATTTGGGAAAACTCCTTGTTTGTTTATGCGTTCAAGGACTTGTCGGGGAACTCCAGTCTCGGATGCCAAACAACAGCCATTTTAGTACAAATAACTGCAGTATCACAGTTACGTGATGTAGATATTTCCGTATTGTTTCTTGACTCCTCTGATTGCATTTATTTTGACCCATGTTCCTTTCATAAATTCTATTCTTTTGCTGCCCCACACTTTCCTTTGAAAAGACAAAAGATCATTTATAGCATCTAGTTTTACAGAAAGTGTGAGAGGGTAGTTTTCCCTCCTACTTAAAAATAAATGAAATGTCTCCAGGAAATTGATCTACGAAACCAGTGGTATGCCTCACAAGCTACTAAGGCACAGTGTAGTCCTTTAACTGGCAGAAGGGCTCTGTTAATATTTCACAATTTTCTGTGAAAAATGAAAACAGACTGGGTGACGCCTACAGTATGTTTCATTAGTGATGCTGCATGAGAACGAGCCTAATTTCCCCGCGAGCACGGGTTGTTTCTGGAGTCGTACAGTCAATCTAGGACCATTTTTCCCCCTTTTTTGTCTCTGGTCATACAGCAGATAGGTTTGTGGTCCAGTGATCAAGGTAACGACAATATCACCCACTCATGTCTCACTTGCTAGTTTCATCCTGTTACCATGTGATGTAAATGGAAGTGAAAACACCCACCTCTTTTCTTAGTGCCATGACAGTCATATGTCATCAGTACTACAATGACACAGCTTTATTATCACCTGAGTATCCTGTGGTATATCACAGAAACTTGAAAGGTGCTGTTTGATCAGCAAGTGATGCCAGTTAAACCAGTCTGTGGGTGCAGTCGTGTATATGGTGTAGTTGAAATATAAGTCATTTTACATTTGGCTGTTGCGTGTGAGCTGTAGACTTTCTACTATGTTCTGTCTTCACACCTCTGTTGTAGAGTAGAGCGTAGCTTTGTTTTTTTGGTTGCATGTCTCCACGTTGGAAGAACTTTACCTGCAAGAGGCGATTGCGTAATTTTAAATTAAAACTCACACATTTCATCAGACTCACCAGCGTGCACAGTGTGGGTGTTTGTGGCAAGGAAGTGTGCACTTTCACTGGTTTTTTCTCATTTGTCTTTGTGACGTACGTGTGTGTCTGTGTGTGTGTCTTTGTGCATGCCTCTATATGTCTATGTGCTAATCCTGGAAAGAGAAGTGGACACTTCCGCTCTTTTCTAAAAATAGATCTTCACTTCCTCTGTCTGACACGTCAGACACACAAGTAACCAAACAATTTCCTTATCTGGTATTACGTGGTAAGCATGTTGCGGGTGCGTTTTATGTGTGTAAGTGGAAAGCGGATGGTCTAATGGCACAACGTGTGGGCTGGGAAACAGCTGGCGACTCCAGTTGAGGCTCATGGATGCGCTGGGCGCTCATGTTACGAGGGTTTACGGTGGATGTTTGTAACTTATAGCGCATATTGTATTGGTGTATGTGTGTATTTGTGCGTGTGTCACATTGCAAGTGAAAAAGTGAGAGCTGGAAAGCAGTGTCTCACCACGTGATGTAGGTTTCTGGTGTTTTCCAAACCAAGGAAGTGGAACCAGCAGTGACGAGGATGTGATGTCACAGTCAGGCTTTCTTTCTTACTCGAGCCGCGGCCTCCCATCTCACGCTACTCTTTTGTAATTTTTTTTTGTCTGTGCCGTATATTTCCATCTCTTTGTGTCTGTCTCTGTACTGCATCTGTCTCTTTCTGTCACTTGTCTGTTTCTCTCCCTGTCTTTATCTCTTCTTTCCCCTCTTGTTGCGCTGCAGGGGAGTAGGCGTTTGCCGGCCTTTTTTTTATGAATGGGATGCGTTGTTTACTCTCTGAGAGCTATTTTTGTGCCGATGATGAACACAAACTGTGACCACACTTCCTGTTCTGTTGCCTTCCTTTCTCTGATTGGCTAAGGTTCCCCTCTCAATGGCAACGGATTTGAGGTAGCTGTGAATGTGTGCTTTTTTTGTAGGAGTACAGTTTGTGCATGTGTATATGCACGTGGGCCAGAGTGTTGAGGGGTCTTTGTAGGCTTCTTTTCAGTGATAATTGATAAAAACATCCTGTTTCCAACAGAGAGAGAGAGAGTAATTTTTTTCCAAATGATGTCAGTGCAGCCCACGCTAAAAAGAACAAATATATATTTAAAAGTGTGACTATAGCCCTTCTGTCAAGAACGTTTTTTGCAAAAATAAATAACATATACAAAGATTAAGATGCTGTTTATTCATTGCTTTTCCCCTTTACTATCCTTACTTGTCAATTAGACGTCTCTGTGGAAAATCAGTTTTTTTATTTTTATTTTTTTTATGAAAATGTAGATTGACCTAAATGTAGTCATTTAAGTCACCCTTTATTTCTTGTTTCTTTATATTTTCCTGGGATAATGGGTGCAATGATTTACTTAAACATGTGGAAACATACATCTTAATACAGTGTAAAAAGGCAAAAAAATGTTTTTCAACTCCTAATGAGCTTGAAAGTCAGTATTTGGTATGATCAACTTTATTCTTCAATACAACCTGAGCTCACTTTCTTCAATAGTTCTCCAGGATTCTTCAAGAACTTTCCAGAATTTCATAAGATACTATTTAAAAACTGGTTCTTTCTTAAGTTGCCTGATGTTGTCTGAGTCAGGTGCCTTTTTCATGCTTGAATGATTCATAGGTCAACGTTAAATTGCTTAAAAAACATAAAAACTCCCCCACTAACGGTCAGGTACAAGGACTGCAACGAAAATGAGCGAAAAAGCAGCCAATGTCTGTAAACAATAAAAAACAACAAGAGCTCAGTTCATTGTCACAATCTGCTGTTTCCTTGCTTCACACACCAACCCTCATCTTTGTCAAGATTTTTTATATTTCTTTCCAGGTTTTGCGAAACTTTCTGAAAGGGCAGAACGCACACACTCATGTATGTGGGCACTGACATGCAGTGAAATGGAAGGTGGAGTTGTGGTCAGAAGTTTGCACACTCTCATCATGGGCATGAATGTCGTGGTAAATTTGGGCTTTCACTGATTTCTTTGAACTGGTTGTTTTCCGGGGTGAAATGGCTATACAGCATATGTCTCAAAACAAGAAATGGGTGCACAAGTCTTGAGATTTAAGGAAGTGTATGTATATATTTGGGCCTATATGTGTACTTTTGACCCTGTGTGGATTAGAGAAAATCCAAAATAAATTCAAACAGTTCAAATAACTCAAGGAGGGTCAGACTGTGAAGTATAGAAACACTGGACTGGATTTTTATTTGTTATTTTTTTTTTTTTACAATTTTAAAGCAAAGCAATGAAAATTGACATTTTAAATTTACAGCTGGGAAGACAAACCTCATCTGTTGTTACTTTCTCAGACTTCAGTGTAGAGTACAGACATCCCCACTACATGGGGAACCTCTCTGTTTGTTAAACCCGTTAACACTGACCTATGAGTATTTGCAGTCATATTGTTAACTAATAAAGCCAAATGCTGTCCTGTCTCTCATTACCCATGTACTCTAAATTCACACATGTATGTGAGAGTGCTGTGCTTGTGTGTGTGGTCTAGGTGGGAGAAGGTTTTTGATGTGTGAATAAGCCGGGCTTGCAGCGGTGTGAGAGGCTGCAAGTGTCACACTGACCTCGAATTGATCCGCTTTTAAAGTGACTTTGCTGAAATGCAATGCCAAGAAAGGCTTTCCCATAGGTTTGAATACATCGCTGCACTGTGCCTTTTCATGGGCTGTGCTGATGAAAGCTGATTGTTTAATTAGCATTCCGCAAAGGATCAGTGGTAACAAGCCACATAAATCTCTAAAAATCACAAACACTCTCATGAGCACAGACGTGTGTAAATCTCTCAGTATTCTAACCGCTGCCCTCTTCTGCACGCTGTTCTGTGACTCATTTAATCACAGTATGTTCTGTTGTGAGCAAACACTCTTTCTGTGTGTGACCTGACAGATTAGAGACAGATTACTGTATTGCTGTCTCAACACTCTTGTTAGACAATATAACTAATTATGCTGTGGGATGACATTTCAAAGGGTAGGTTCACTGAAACTACACAAGCATATACATGTGGATTATTTTATGCTTGTTTCTGAGATTTCTGCTTCTTTTAAAAAACAGAACCCCCCCCCAAAAGAGCTCCTATTAATTATTGTCGTGCCAGTTGCACAGTTCCCCCAATATACAACAACAAACACTGTAAGCTATTAAAATGTTGATGATGATTTGTGACAGGATAGCAGCATGAGTGAAAGGGAAGGTTTACAACATGGTACTGAGACCTGCTGCGATGTGTGGTTTGTTGATGGTGGCAAAAAGTCAGGAGGCCGAGCTGAAGGAGTTAAAAATGTTACGGCTTTCACTGGGAGTGACCAGAATAGGGAAAATTAGAAATGACTGATATGTCTTGGACATGTGCAGAGAAGGTGGACTGAGGATTTTGGTCCAGTGTATCCATGAAGAATATTAAGGTGTTGATGATGGCGCAGCTGGAGCAGTGCCATGCACTTAGGGGTGGAGCATTTGAAACGTGTGGGGATACGGTTCTTCCAGCCCTGCCTCATTTTTATCATAAACATGTTAAACCAGGATGTCAGGAGGATAAACTTCACTACCTCCCTACTCTGCCCTCTATCCCTGAACTATAACACACTGACACTCACGTACACATGAACTCAATGCATTTGATTCTTTTAGTGATGCTTACTGTCTTTGGCACTTTACTGCAACCATCTGCACTACTGTCACACTTGCTGCTGTTGGCCATTTGCACTAATGTCCATTTACGTCTCACAAGCTGCTCTGTCCACGTACATCTCTGTTACTGTATTTGCAGTACTGCCACTGTTGTGCATAGGTCTGATTTTTATAAATTGCCTTGAGTGTCCTTTGATCTTATTTTCATTTTCTCAAGTCTTCTTTTATATCAAAGTGAGAGAGAAACAGTATTTCGAGTCTCCTGTATTTCTTTTATGTATATAAAAATATTCAGATTTTTAAATCTTGAGTAGTGCATCACGCATTGTTCTTCTAGCCAATTAGAAATTGCACTCATATGGTGGTTTTGCATTGTTTACAAGTGCTTTAGCTTGGCTCCTGTCTTGGTGTTCACCAGAAGCAGACCACACATTGTAGTCATCTACTGCTGTTCTCAATAAAAAGAAGCTCGATATAGCGTTTATTACAGTTTACCGCTCTCTGTCACTTGACACCATCAACTGAAGATTTAACCATTTCACCAGCTAGCCAACCATTTGCTAACCACCTGGTATAATAGTGTTGACTGACTGACAGCAGGCATACACTCACTGGCATAATAAGTCTTAACATATCAGAAATACCAGTCACCTAAAGCAGCGGTCCCCAACCCCCGGGCCTCGGACCGGCTGCGAGAGTTGAGGCTCAGGTGTGAAATGTATGTTTTTCAGGGTTTTTATCGGTTTTCAGCGTTATTTTGTTATCATTTTTATTGTTTACTCGGTTTTCCTTGGTCTTTTCATGTGTGTTATGAATAAATCTTCTTTTTTTCGGTACCGGTACTAGTTTTATTTTGTTGTATTTATCCGCGACACCTTAAAGGCCGGTCCGTGAAAATATTGTCGGGCATAAACCGGTCCGTGGCGCAAAAAAGGTTCGGGACCGCTGACCTAAAGTGCCCAGGAGGCAGGATCACAAAGTTGGTTTGTTTTAATAGTTATAATAAGCTTCATAAGCATTTGGATTGTGATAAAATTGTAATTTTGCCCCTTTACACTGATTTTTACATGATTGATTTTAAAGCAAACAATCAAGATGTGGTTGAACCAAATCAGCTCCAGATGTTTTGTCCTGCTCAATTTGTCACAAAATATGAGGAAACGGGTTCTTGACAGTCAATTATCTCTTTTCTTTTAAGCGTCTAAAAATGGGGGAACTGTCCGTAATTCCTTCAGTTTAACCCAATATCTCTTCAGCCTTACAGCCCCTTCAATCAAAGCTGGAAATCTGCACTTCAGTCACATCTTGATTGCTTGTACGGCAATTATTGCTTGGTTTGCTTATATTGCTTGGATTTCAGGATAAGGATTGCATTCATTTAGCTTTGCTGTTCATTTGCAATAGGAAACAACTGCTGTACAGCAATAAAAACATTTCCTTCCATATTTCCACCGTAACATTTTTAAAATGCCTAGAAAAGCTAGGCAATTGTGCAATTTCTGTTTAAATAAATGCCACGTCTGAATCTGGTATCTATCTCTTATAATATAATATATCCACACGATGCGATCATATAAAGTCATGGACTTAAATTTGACCCAACCTGGTGTAAATCACTATTTTTGTTACAAACACACAAAGGCAAGTAGTGTAGTGTAGTGTAGCAACCATGCAGATAATTAATAGGAACATTTTTGTAGCAAGACTCACTCTTGTACCACTTGCCTGTTAACCTTCATAACTGGCTGCTGATGTGTTGACTTTTTTAAGCACAATATGTACTCTCATACCTGCTGAATACATGAAATAAGTGTTTAAATGCTTTGTTGGGTATAAATAGCTTAATATGAATAAAAATAACAAGCTGTTCCCAAGCTAGTTCTCCAGTCTGTGTCCCACTCAGTCCATTCATTTTCGTTTTATTTGCCAAAATACACTATCGACAACTTTGCCAGCCTGATTTTTGTGTTTGTAAGAGTCTGAATATGTGTGTTTGAACTGCTCTAAGGACATCCAGTTGGAGTGTTTCTCCTCCAGTGCTCTTTCCGGTTGAGGAACGGTAGTTTTTCTGTCGATGGGGCTTATGGATTGGCACATTCAGCATCCCTACCCCCGCTCACTCGCCCACACATGCAAAATAACAAACTAGGTTTAGACTTTGTTTCACTGGTCAGGTGACAGAAAGGGGACTTTTTGAGTTTAATCTGTGTAAACTGTAAAACTGTAAAAACTGACAATAGTCAAATCATATTGTGTTTTGACTTAAGTATGCACAATTTTGAGATCTTGCAGATGCAGATGAACTGCTTTGTATTTCATACCAGGATGAGGTTTTGGAGTGTTTCCCACTCAGTGCATGATCTCATCCAGTGGTAGGTAGGCTTGCAGTTACTGATAGCTTCTTTTCTAAACATTACATTGTAATCATTGCTAGTAGGATAGACAGACTATTTTGTGTTGTTGTTTAAACATCACAGATCCAAATAAATGGTTCATATACGGCATAAATGAGAAAGTGAAGGAAGCTGTGCTTGGCGCCTGTGGCCCGGCTGGGCCCCTTCCGAGGGGTGGGGTGCCCTCTGGCCTCTGGGCCTGAGGTTCGGTCCTCTCTGGCACAGCTGGCTGCCGGCAAAGCCCGCGGGCACGTCACTGCAACCCCCTCTGGCCTCTGCTCCGTGGCTGCTGGGTGACCTCTCGTTTGGGGCTCTCCTCAGCTCTTCCCAGGAGGGTGGCACCGTTGCCCCTGTGGTGGTCCTCCGTGGGTCCTCGTACTCTGGGGCTTCTGGATGTCTGGGGCCTGGATCTCCTCCATACCTGCTTCATGCCCTGGGGACGGGGCTATGGCTCCCCACACTCCCTAGCAGATCGTTACATGGAGAAACCTTTGGAATACACATTGTGCGCTGTCGATCTTGTTTGCTGCACAATAACATGTAATATTTAGTATCTACCGTTATCTACTGTTAGCTAGTTTATTGAGATGGTGTTGTATTTGTTATGTTGCTCTTTTTTGTTTGTTTTCTCTTCTGTTTTTCTTATCTCCATACAGGTGATCAAGGTGTTTTGTTTGTTTATCTTTTTTTTCTTCCCCCCTTACTCACCATCTCTTCTCCCCTTTATTTTTTTTCTCTCCCTCTCTTTCTTTTGATCTTTCTCCCTGTCCTATACCCCAGTCATGTCTGTCCCATCTGTAACAACCAAAAATCAAATCAAATAAATACATAATTTAAAAAAAACCCCAAAAAAACCCAATATAGACATTTTTGGTCATATACACAGATATCTGAAAGTGAAATTTTCCATAGAAGTCTGCAGTCAGGTGAAAAACTACACATTCAAGGCACGCCCTTATTGCTTCCATAGGAATTAGGAGGGTAAGTAGATTTGTAGGCCTCAGTTAGCTTGTTAAATGTTAAAGTTCATGAAAGTACACTTAGAAGACTGAACAAGTTTGGCTTGTTTGGAAGGGTTGCTGGGAGAAAGCCTCTTCTCTCTCAAAACAACATGACAGCACAAGACTTCTGGCACAGATGAGACCAAAGTTGAGACGTTTGGCAATAACAGAAACACCAGCACAATCACCAGCTCATACCAGCTTTCAAACACAGCAGTGAAGGTGTGATGATTTTAACTTGTCTTGCAGCCACAGGATCTAGTCACCTTGCAGCCATTAAACATGAGCTCCTCTGTATACCAAAGTATTTTAGAGTCAAAGTTGAGGCCGTTTGTCTGAGAGCTGAAGCCAAACTGGGCCATGCAACAGGACAATGATTGCAAGCACAGCTGCAAATCTAGAACAGAATGGCTGGAAAACAAAAAGAATCAAGGTGCAATGGCCTCAACCTGATTGAAACGCTGCGGTGGGATGTTAGAAAGCTGTCCAGAAAGCAACAGTGTAAAGAAGAGTGGGGCAAAATTTGTTCACCACAATATGAGAGCTGAATAAAATCATTTAGAAAATGATTAGTTCAAGTATTTAACAGCTAAAAGCGGTTCTACAAGCTGCTGAATCATCTGATGTGCTCATGTTCACAGAACTGCATAGAGACCTGTGAAAACTGTGGCAACTGGGAGGCACCAGTCGACCAAACATGACTTTGAACAGAGCGCTTAGATCACTGGTTCTAAAATTGTTCAAATTTAAAATTCTTACACTTTGTCTGAAAAATTTTACATTCCCAAATTAGATGCTGTTATTGGGTGCATTAACAGTTGTTTCTTGTGGCTGTCCTGATCGCACTGATTAAGCAGTATAGAGTAAAGACTTATTACGAGCCCTGCTCAGTTGGATATTGTCAGGTAATGCCCGCCTTTTCTTCCCCTGTGTTTCCACCTCGCGCTCAATGACGTCATGTGTTGCTGATGGAATCTCCTGCCTGACGTTTCCAGGTGATAAGGAACAAAACCTGCCACTGGGTCACAGTGGTGACCGGATGGCTCTCTTAGAGAATGACATCACACGCGCGTATAACTCCATCAGCTTTACTATACACACCTGGGACACGGTAAGCTGGGGAAACCCTCTCTCTCTCTCTCACACACACACACACACACACACACACACACACACACACACACACACACACACACACACACACACACACACACACACACACACACAGAGTCACACTCACTAATCCAATTAGGACAGTAGTTAGTGGCAGCCTGGGCTCTTGGACACACGTTGATCCACTTATTACCGGATGGATAGGCCAGGCAATCCCTGTGTTTACCAACGGTAAGGTGCTTAAATGGCACTGTGCCATCACATTAGGAGGACACCTCATACGCATAAAGGATCCCCCTGCTATTTTTGTGGACATACACGCTGCTTACCCGGTGAGTCAACAAAGATGAGGAAGAAGCCAAGAAGCAACTTCCACTCAGTCAGCAGAGTTACAGAGAGGGAGCTGAAAAGCTTAGCCAGAGTAAGAGACTTTCCCCTACGCACAGGCCTGTCTCCACAAAACTCCTGATTACATGCCAGGAATAGTCACGGACATATAAACACTGGAAATTATTAACAAGAACGGAGAACAATGAACGGATGGAAGACCTTGGGATGCTGCTCTCACCTACCAAACATGCACTCATTTTTCCATGTGCTGCAAAACCATTGATACCATTTGTAGTGTGTGTGTGTGTGTGTGTGTGTGTGTGTGTATGTATATTTTCTGAGAGGCTCTTCATTAAACAACACACCAGAATGAGGCACACTCCAAACAAGGCCACGAGTCTATTCAGAGGCTCTTACCAAACACTCGCTGTGTAGTGAGGCACTGCAGAGTTGTTATATTCTCTTTTATTTGTCAGGGCAAACACACACACACACATTTTATCAGCAACTGTCTCATGCGGTATTATTAGGTAGAATGGCATTTTAACGCAGTGAACCTTTGCTGTGGTAGTTAAAACCATGCACTCATATTTATATCATATGTAAACGAGCCAAAAAAAGAAAACTCTTCCTTTCGGTGGGAGGAAATGAAAAGGTGACGGAGCGAAAGGGAGTTGTGTCTGTCATGTGTCATGTCAGGCCCTCCCTTATGCTAATGCACTATTCATCTGTGTCATAGAACGATAATGACTCTCAGTGCCGAGAGCCTCCCTGGAGCACTCGTGCAGAGTGAAGCCCGGCCATCCACTCCACTGTCAGCCTCTCAGTCTGCGTCTGTCTCTCGGTCCCTTTTTCTGTTTTTCGTTTGTCTGTCTGTGTCTGTTTCAGCGCTTTCCAAATCCTACCTGTCTGCCTGTTTGTCTCACTGCGCCTCTTTCTGTCTATTTCTTTGGTTTTGGTCTCAGTGTTGACCCGCTAATCTCGTTCCTTCTTTTTCTTTTATATCTATGTTGTCTCTCTTTTGAAAATGGGGAATCGTTACATTTAAAGTTGAGCAAATGCAAAAAAAAATGTATACGAGTGCTATTGCGTTACACATCCTTAAAAAGAAACAAATCTAATCTAAGACAAACCTATACAACTATTTGAAAGTAAGACATTTTTAAGGCACATTTTGGGTTATGTTTAAGAGTTTCTTTCATTTTCTTGCAGCAACAAAACAACTTTTGGGGGAAGATATACAAAATAAATAACTAAGAAATGTAATAATTGCACTTATTTAGGGATAAAGCTAAAAAAGAAAAAGGCAGTCATCCTGTGGTGAAAAATGTATGTCTGTTTGTGTTGAGTATCTCATCCAGTGTTTTCCAGGCAGGCAGGCATATGCTACGCCTTTGTCCAGTGTGAGCGAACGGCCAGTTTGACATCGACAGCAAACAGAGAGACTGAGGTTTCAACTGGAGGGGATTTGAGGTGGGGGGGATAGCACATAGCCCTGGGGAGGTTTGACGATGTACAATGCACGTGTGTGTGTGTGTGTGTGTGTCTGCCTGAGGTGAACTAAGGATGTTGATGCTGATGTCTTCTGACGGACTCGCACACAGACACAGACCCTGCCTGTGACTCACAGACGAGACGCACGTATCCCCCGTGGGACGGCCCGAGGAACATGCGCGCGCGCGCACACACACACATAGTGACACACAGGCGTACATATGCTTGCCAGGTTAGATATCTGCTGGAGCCACTCATGGATCTTGTTCTCGCAGGAGAAAGGGGATCGAGCGAGGAGGAGGAGGAGGAGGAGGAGGAGTGTGGGATTGTCGGGATGTTTGGCTGCAGTTCTTCAGAGGTGAAAGCTACATTTGAAGCTTCTCACTGTGTCATTTTTCTTTCCCTCGCCCCGTTAGTGTGTTTCTGTGTGAAATTAGATTTGGACTTCTTGGGGGTTTCTTGCTCACCTCTGGCTCACCCTTACATTGGCGTAAATGTGTGTCAGCACAATGTTCTGTTCTGTTACTTCCTATAGTGTGGGCTATGAATGGTCCTTATTGAGCGGCTGTGGGAGTTTGAGGGAGTTTTCTGGGTGCTTGGTTGAGTTGTCTCAGGGCACTGACTGCAGAAAGTTTAGGACAGCGACCGGAGGGTGTGGGCTTGATAAAGACGGATGATGAGGCTGGATGAGGATAAACGAGATGGCGCTCAAGTCGTAGCTCTGAGCCAGAGACTTTGCCTCATTCTTTCCTTGAGTCACTGCACATAATCAGACATTAAAACATGAGTAAAACACTTACTGTTGCTTTAACATGGATGAGCACCCTCACATGCATACACGGACATGGCTGTAAATACACATTACAAAAAAACAAAAAACAGGCAGAAACACACAGTCTAATACGTCCATACAGAAGATCCAGAAAAGAGCTGAAGGGTTAATATGAGCTGTGCATGTGACGCCAACCGTATGCTCGTTATAATAGTGCTTGGAGCCTCCAAGTGACAGATATCACACACACAAATACACACAGTAGATGATCACTAGGTCATTTTGAGATCCAAGCATTCATCACAAGCCACTGCCCATTTATTAAGGAAAAAGGAAATGACCTCAATATTGGTGCAGTTCTGTCGGTTAGTTTGTTTACTTCACTGTAGACTTGTTCAAATCTCAAGGAGGAAGCCATGAATTTTGTAGTGCAGTCAAGAGACAATTTGAGGTGGTATTATCACAGATATTAGATAGTCGGCAGTGGAGAAAGAGCAGAAATGACTGAAGGTTCTCATTGTGACTGTAAATCTAATAAAATTGTGGCCTTCTCTTCATCCTGTTCAAATGCTTTCAGTAGGCTGCCAGCTATTCATATCTAAATGTGCCTATTGTTCCTCATTGGCTGCTGTAGGTGAGCTGTGGGAACTGCTGACTGGGGAATTCTTTCCAGTTCATTCTGGATCTGAAAATGTATGTTTGTGGGGGGGGTTTTAATATTAAAAAGAAAAAAAAGAACAGGAAAAAAAAATACTTTGACGTTAAAAATGACAGAGTCAAGGACGTGACGGTCTGTGAATATGAGGCATATTTTAATTTTGCCCTTTTGTCGGAATTTGACAAATGGACATGTAAAAAAAAACAAACATGTAAAATAACTGTGGTGTGTTTGGTATGTGCGCACAAGTGATGGAGTGTGTCCTGGTGAACATAACGGCACATCTAAACCTCATTATTGTCCCACAAGCTGTGCCTCTGTGGTCTGAAGGTCTGAAAAGGTGAAAATATCCAGTGAGCAGCAGTTCTCTGGGTGACGTCAGAGGTCAGAGGAGAATGATTCCAGCTGTCAACAGTAACTCAAATGACCACTTGTTACAACCATAATATGAAGAAGAGCATCTCTGAACACAAAATAGACGGGATACTGCAGCAGAAGACCACACCAGGAGCTAAAAACAAGAAACTTGGATACAGTTTATACAAGCTCACCAAAACTGGAAGACAGAAGATTGGAAAAACATTGCTTGGCCTGGTGATTTTCAATTTATGCTGTGACATTAGATGGTAGGGTCACAACACGATGGAAAAAATAAAAAAGCATAGATCCATCCTATCAGTGGTTAAGGCTGCTGCTGGTGGTTTCGCAGTGTGTGGGGATATTTTCGTGGCACACTTTCCCTTACCATCTTCGGTAGGTTTCGTAAACATGACACTGTCCTCAAATGGCTTCCCCATTCACCAGATTTCAATCCAACAGAACACCTTCGGGATCTCGTTGATCGGGAGATTCACTTCATGGATGTGTAGCTGAGAAATCTGCAGCAAATATGTGATGCTAGTGTGTGTTTCCAGCACCTTGTTGAATCTGCGTCATGAAGAATCCCTCTGATAATTTTGTGAAGGATAGCTCTGGAGGGCCGGTGGCGCCAGTGTCCGGCAGCCTCGCCTCTGTCAGTGCGCCCCAGGGCAGCTGTGGCTACAATGTAGCTTGCCATCACCAGTGTGTGAATGTGTGTGTGTGACTGAGTGGATGACTGTATGTAGTGTAAAGCGCTTTGGGGTCCATAGGGACTAAGTAAAGCGCTATACAAATACAGGCCATTTACTAAAATGGAGTCATACCCAGTGCTAGCAAGGTGCACACAATGAAGTAGCAGGTGAGTATAAACAAACACATTTACAGGTCAGAACAAAATGATTGTGAAAATGTATCTAATTTCTAATATCACCCATTTTTATACCATTAAGGCTTCATGTTAAACATTATCAGGAGCTCAGCTGCTGTGAATGTGGATGACGTTAGCTGTCAAGGCTTCCCTTCAGCTATTTTGAATCATTTAATGGGATCTTTCATGGCATGCATTTTTACTTTTTCTTTGCTATTTGGGTTGATTGGGACCTAAAGAATGTAAAAACAAAGAATTACCAGATTTTTTTTTTTTTACCTAATTTTTGTTTTTGAGAAAAATGAGATCCACATATGAGGACATTTGTTTCAAATTTTGATAGTACAGCGGCAGCATAATGTCCTCGTAAGTGTATATCAGGCCTTTGTAGAGAAAAATTAAGTATTTTGGCCTAGATGTCCCAAAATATGATGCCCACATATGTGGAGTTCCTAGGAGGTTAAATATAATTATCTGACAAATAATCTGCCTGGTTGGTTTTTAGTTAACTAACATTGCTCCTATGTTAATTTGTTTAATTACATTAGACTAATTAGATAGCTTACCTTAGCTGCTAACTCAGCTCTCCACCACCGGCCAACTCAAGATTTTATTCGGTGATGTGGTTACATTTATAATTTTGCATAAACATTTAGTTTATGCAAAATTGTGGTAAAATATTGTATTATCTCAAAAATTAAAGTTCCAGCAAACTTTAATTTTTTAAAATGATATCATGTTCAGAAAACACTGAATGTAAAATACTATTTGTTTTGTTCATTAGGATGACCACAGCTACAAAAATAAGATGACAATAAGAAGTTCCAATCAGCTGGAGTCATGCTTTAAGGCATCGTTTGGTAGTTTGCCCTGAAATAACTAAATAAACACTCGTGACGTCAACCCCGTAAATGGGTTCTGAACTAATAGCTGTGGTAGTAATGGGGACAAAGAAAGCCTGTGAGCTGGTTTGTGTGTCACTACCCTGATAGATTCGGGTTTATCCTCTGTCTCTCTTCATTTTTCCTCTAAATTCCTTTCATCTGTGAACCTGTTTCTTTTTTCCCTTGTATGACTTCATGCAGAGGAAACTAGTGAAGCATAGATTTGGTTTTATTGCACTCTGGGCTGCTCTTAGGTAATTGTCTGCAACATCCGTCTATAGTGGGGAATAAACCTGACCACTTAGGTATCTTAGGAATCCACAGCATCATCACATTCTGGTCTGATAACACTGGAACAGCCTGATTCCTATCACCTGCGATGTTGTAACCGTCTCTGTCTCTGAGTATGTTTGTGTGTGTAGGAGTGGATGTGTCCTCATACCATAATAGGCTTTTCCAAATAACTGTCCCATAATTCTAGTCTCGTGAGTGGATACAGCCGGCTCTGGCCTCAAAAGGAAGAGAGAAAGGGGGAGTTTGTTGCTGTAAATTTCGCTCACTTGGCTACAAATGCATACACACACACATTGGACCCAAATTCACCTTCTATTTCAGACAGCAAAGTTTCCGGAAGGAATCCTAGGCATCCCAGAAACTGTCTTCCTAATTCCTAAAAGCTTAGTATTCGGCTCATCCTGTCTAGATCATTGGCCAAGGAGCACACTCGTGTACACACAGCCCGACGTTCTCAGATATCCCAAATATCCACTCGGATGAGCTGAAATTACGTTGTGACTGACCAACAGGGAATTCTGTGATCCTGGCTGTGCCAAATCATGAGTGATGAATTCCACTGGGATGCTTAGCTGGCAAACTCTCATGGGAATACCACAGAATATCCACAGTGTGTTTGGCAGGATTGAGAGAGAGAGAAAGACGGAGAGGGGGAAAAATAAGCTAATAAAAGACTGTATCTCATCTACCTCAAATAAGTGCTTTACAGATGACAGGTGGGCGTTCACCACAGCTCCTCTCACCCTCACACTGCCTGTTCATTTCAGATCCACAGGCTGTCAGGGTAATTTTTCCACTGTGAGGGTAAAGTGAGGGTCGACGCTCTACTGTGTTTAGACAACACGGAGTAAGCTGGTGAAGAGACAACAGGATTTACTCTGATAGGGGTTGAAGGCACGGCGTATTTACAAAAGTATGTGGACAGCCATATTTGATTGTTAACCATCTCACTGTATTATTATAAGCAGCAATATTCTGCCTCGATTACTGTGGTCGCTGTTCGTCCTAAAGGCATTTCTGTGCAAAAACTTGACAAATGGGAGATTAAAAAAGCAAAATGAGCATTTGAGGCTGTCCCCAAAAGCAGCTCAATCCCTATAAAGACCTCCTTAAGGTCAGTATGAAACCATGATTACAGGCTGCTACAAAAACAGGTTTGGTGTCTTTTTTTAAATTTTCCCTTCATAACAAATCTACAGGAAACAAATGTTTTTTTGTTTTAATTATTTGAGTTTTTGGCTACTGCTAATTTCAAACTCTTGTTCCTTCTGGGGCTTTTACAATTCTAATGAATCTTTTAAAATGTTATAAAGCCTGAAACTTAGGGATATGGGCACTTTAATTCACAGGGAGCTGGTAGCTGTTAGCCTAAGGGCTTCGCCTCCACTAACTCCAGTCTGGAGTGTTGACCATTGGTGGGGTGTTGCGTTCTGGAGAACTTTTAATGTAAATGCCTGCAGGGGTTAAAGTAGTGTTTGGCAGGTTGGGGACCCCTAAAATTGGGTATAGCAGTGCAGTGTGGAGAAACGAATTACTAAGGGCAACAAGTCAAAAATATTTGTTTTGTGAGCTTTGGTGGATTTTTCTTTGTGTCCAGGCGGGGATTGGCTGACCTGTGCTGCTCTTTCAATATTCACTGTTCTCTGTGAATTGAGCCACAAAGATCTGATTTCTGACCCCCAAAACTTTAAACAGTACAGCTGGGACAACCCCCAGCGGAGGAGCCTATCGCAGCTGTCACACGGTGAGTAGGGTGCACCCTGGACAGGTCACCAGCCTGTTGCAGTGTCAACATCACATTGCATGCAAGCTTAAAATTTCTAGTATATAAAATTTCACTTGCTGGGCAGTACTTACCTATCTGTGTTTCTTTGGGATGCGGCACAAGTGGCTGAGCTGTATGTTGGTTGTATTCCTACATAACAGTAAGGTTTCAGCTGAATTGCTTTCCTGCAGCAACTACGTCACTATTTGTGCAGGAATTTTTGAATTCCTCTTTCAAATCTATGAGGTTCTCTGAAACCTGAATATAAGTATTATATAATTCTTTAAGTTGCTTGAAGATGTTTCACCTCTCATCCGAGAAGCTTCTTCAGTTCTAGGGTCAAATGGTGGAGAGTCCCAGATTTAAGCCCTGTGGCAGTGTCCCCCCAAGAGGGATGAAGAAGCTTCTCGGATGAGAGGTGAAACGTCTTCAAGCAACTTAAAGAAGTCCAGACGCTTTTCTTTCCAAGCTGCTTAGACAACCGGCTTGATACTTACTTCAGGATGTCAGTGTGGCAGTTTGAGCTTGTGTTGGCAGAGTTGGGACCACGTCTGAGGAGGCAGATGAATCATTTCAATGAGCCAATTGACCTGCAGCAACATTTAACTGTGTGTCTGAGGTAAAATAGAATTATTTTACTATTTCTATAACATTGTGTATTCAGAACCAGAGCAATTTTGAAGTATGAGCGTACTTCTTGACAAATGTAGCAATCTGATTCGTCAGATCTGTGTATTTGGATTCGAAAAATCGAGTCTGATTTGAGAAAAATAAATGCCGCAAATTCATCCGGCGAAATTATGCGGTTGGCGTGAACGGCTGCATTAAGAATTGGTGAATCCAAAAAATATTTTTAACACATTAAACATTTGCATAAATCTTAACTCTGTTTTCTTGCTCCCTTGGGTAGGTCGCAAATGATGCCTTGACCTGCCTGTTACCACGAATGGTTGTAGATGTGGTCCCCATCTTTGAAGAAACAATTTGAAAGTTCATTGCACAGTATTGGAGCAGTTTTTGTCGAAAAATAAAAATCAGGATGCGCATTAATATCGGCTACAAAAGGATGGGCGTTGAGCGAACTGATTTGTGTATGGATGGGACTTGAGATAGCGCTCAAGTCCCAAAACACCAGACAAAAAAATATCTTCTTGAAGGGATTATTCATGCCTTAAGAAGTGTTTTGCAAACTTGTAGTGTTTATTCCAAGAAACACTGATGTTATCCATGCACTTAAACCCTATTTTGTATATTTACTTTACTTTATCACTCATCTGTGCGTGGAGAGCCTTTTTTAATGTTTTCATTCTGCTGTGGCAGCTGAGTTTCCAGCATTTTGAGTGTGAACCATCTGAATATAATCAGAAATATTTCACACTCATCAGCAATTCCCACTTGCTTGTTCACTCAAATTTGAGATCTCGCACTCCATAGTGGACGACAGGTGAGTGAGTGCTTTGGAGTGTACAGCCGGTGGAGTACTGTGCCCATGAAAGACTCTTCTTCTCCCACTCAGTGGGAAGAGAAGAGTGGGCTGCTGTGGAATTGAGAACCCTCATCCCCTTCACTACAGTGGGAGAGAGCCACCGGGTTCGCGCTAAGTGCTGCCCGGCACTATTACTGTGAAAAGGACTCCTCTCTAGGGTGTCCTTTCAAGTGTCTGCTGAACGGGACACTACTGAGAGGCATGGCCAGCTAGTGTGTTTGTGTGTGTGTGTGCCTGCATCTGTGGGTCAGTGTGCTTGCTTGTATAATGTGTTGCTGGGAAGGTTTGTGCTTCTGAAACCAGATCAGGTATGTGTGACAGCCACTGCGTGAGGGTGCATTTATAGAGCAGCATGTGTGTGCCGGGTTACAGTATTAATAGGAAGTAGTAAGTTTGTACAGGACACTAATAGCTGTGCTGCTGATATTAGTGGATCATTTTCCATCACACTCTGTGGCGTAGAAGCGCCTGATTCAGCAGGTGTCTCCCTCGAATGTCCTCGATGTTCTCTGCCTCCTAGAAAAGTGTCCTGAGGAGTGTTTGCCTTGTGATTTGGCTGAACAGCCTACCTGCCAGGGACCACATAAAATGTGAATCCAGGGCAGAAGTAAATAGGGTAAGGGGCACGGTCCAGAGGAACTAGAAAGCAGTGAAAATGCTTGTGAAGCGTTTTGTTCACTAATATTTTTTCTGTTATTTCAGTTAGCGGAGAATCAGAATTTAAGAGTTAAAGAAAGAGATGAATATGAACAATAATCCAAAGAAAGAATGATCACTTACATAAAAGATATATGATATGAGTATGATATGAGTAAATAAAAGATACCAAAACGAAAAATTGCAGACAAAATTCAAATGATCTATGTACTGTTCCTGACTGTTTGCAGAAGTGAAGTTAATGGAGAAGGGAAGGGATTTCTGAGTTAGCAGACAAAGTGAATTAATGAAGTGCGTCTTGAGTTATTAGTACAGTCTTTCTCAATTTGCAGAACAAGCTACAGTGAAGGGTTTAAATCCCAGTGAGTGCATCAAAGATGGAAGTGTAAGTGCTGGTACTTTAAAGATAATTTGCGGATAACGACACAGGACACACCTGTGGTATTTATCTCTAAAATCACAAATTACAAAAATTCTAAAGCATCTTTTGTTGTGGAATTTAAAAAAAATATATTACTTTTGACAACTGAAGGCAGGGAAACAGCAAATTCTTGGCCTTGTTAGTGAGTATCTTACCTTTCTTCATGATAGCCTCAAGTTTTTTAAGTAAGCTAAGGACAGCCAAGCCGTGCTCTGATGTTTCTTTTAGAGAGAAAAAGCTTTCTCCTTCTATACTTGTTCAGTCTTTCTACTCTCACTAACTTTTACATTTAACATGCTAACTGAGGCCTGTATGTAGAGATGTAGCTCTTGGGTTTTCTGCAGTTTCTCTGAGTGTTGCACAGTCTGACCTTGGAGTGAATTTGCTGGGACAGCCAGTTCTAGGAAGATTGGCAGCTGTCTTGAATGTTTTCCACTTGTGAATAATTTTCCTCGCTGTTGCTTCTCTTATATCATTGCTTATGTCTTTTCTCCTTGCATTGTGTTAACAGATACCTGAATAATTTGCTTTTACAGAGGTGCTCACAGTGACTGATGTTCAGTTAATCGAGTGCATTCGATTAGCAGCAACAGGCTGCTCTTATCCTCTTAATCCCTACGGAAGCATTAAGCTTGCACTTGGTTTTCTGATGGATTCTACACTGGAATAACAGAGTGTGGTAGATATTTAATGTCTTGGGAAGGCTGACTTTGTTTAAATATATCCTAAACCATAAAACATTTGAACTGAGTTTCTTTTTACCTGACTGTAATCATTACTTGTTTTGCATGTTAGCATTTAATAGATTTGTTTAGCTGAGAGAGACCAGAAAGTGGGGAATGGGAGCAAGCGGTCACATGCAGTCAGGTTGTGTGTTAAACAGTTATAGAACTGGGCACTCGCTGCTTGAAGGTATCTGTGGCCACAGGGTATGCACCCTCAGCACTCACATATCAGGTCATCCCAGTATGATGTTGTGATTCAGCTGACAGTGCTGGCATGCAAGCATGTAAAGTGACAGGAAATTCATGATGTTACTTCAGATCAATAAATAACATCAGACCAGAAACCGGCAAGCCTCCTCAGCCGTTTTAATCTGGCTCCTATAATTTGTTAGAGATCATATTTCTGCACACAGCAGCAAAATGACAGGTGGTGTGATCATGTTTGAGGCCGCATGTGTGTGTTTGTGCTCATGTGCACATGGACAAGCCCAAAATTACACTGTCAGGAGGAGGCTGAGTGGAATAATGTGCATATGAATACAGCATGGCAGCACACACACAAACTTCACTTAAACAGCATCATGAGCTGGCAGTGGGCTCCTTTTCCAGCTCGGGTCAGGCTTAGTTCAAGCACAAAGAGTGAGTGAGGGTTGGTGTGTGTGAGTCTCTCTGTGTATGTGTGTATGCGTGGTAATCCTGCTCCAGTTTTATTTTTAAAGTGAGCTCAGACAAAGGCCTCCAGTCAGTCCGCTCTGAGAACAGGACCTTGGGAAAATGACCAGTGGCTGTTGCGTCACATAGTGTGTATGTGTGCATTTGTGTGTATGCGCTTGAGAGACAGAGTGTTTCTGACTTTTCTCTTGTAAAGAAGTCACTTGTTCAGGCTGAAAAAGGAACAAAGAGGAAAAAACTCATGAAAATCCTTGCCAGATGTGCAAGGGCTTAACTGCACACACACACCAACACTGTTTGCTTACAGGCTGACTTAGGGGACATTTGAATGTCAAGAGACGTCACTGTGTGATGTCATAGGAAGGATTTTATATGCGATAGGAGCAAGTCACCTACACGCACACATGCACACACACAAACACACACAGTGGGTACAGTGAGTAGAGTTTGCCTACACACAAACCACACCACACCCAGCAAAGCGCTCTCTCAACAGGTTTGTAGAAGAGAACAAACTGAAAATGAGGACAGCAGAGATGAAATTATAGATTAAAGTAAAAGACAGGAAAAGGAGATGAGGGAGAGTGTGTGGTTGACAACGGAGGAGGCTGGAGGAGAGAGGGAGGGACTGGAAAAAAGAAAGGTGTAGGCATGAGAAAAGAGGAGAGAAGAAGAATGGGAAGGAAGCTGGGGGGGGGGGGGGGGTAGCAGGAAAAGAAAAGGGGGGATCAAAAGGATGAAGAGAATCACTGGGGCAAGAAGAATAGAAGGGAGGAGAGGAGAGAGGAAAAAAAGAAGAGACTAAAGAAGAGGATCAAATTCCTCTTAACACTTGTTCTATTGTACTTTTGAGAAGCTTCCCAAACCTGCAGACACCAGAGGACTTGGGGAAGCCTGGCCTCAGTTACATTACATCACACACACACACATGCACAGAGAGCGTAATCTGTCCCACAACAACATCACTGCCAGCTCCTGTCTTTCTTTTCTTTCTTCCTCCCTTTCTTCCTGTGTTTTCAAGACTTTTTTTCCAGCGCTGATGACGCACTCTGGCATAATGAAACTGTTAAGAGAAGTCCAGTAGAAGCTGGGGCTGAGACCAAGAGGGTGTGGGGCGGCGGAGGGGTGTAAAGTGAAACCACACCAGGGCACTATATTTACAACGAGCCTCTTTAGCACACAGCCTATTTATAGCTGCCGGATCTTTTCTCAGTGTCTGCTGCACACTGTTGCACCGTCACAAGTGCAGGCATCAGATGGCACCGGTGGATTGACACTGCACTGTACTGCCAAAGGGAACACGCCTTATCCTCTAGCATGTTCCTGTGTAAACTCAGCCTCATCACGCTCCAACCACCCTCCACCCTTCACACTGGCACTTTCAGGACATTCCCTCCTCTGTGCTCTGACTGCATTCGCTCTTTTTTCTGAAAGAGGAGGGGAGACCTCCTCTTTCAGAGATCTGTCTGCTGTTAAGATGAAAGAAGAGAAGAGGGATTTAACCCGTTTTTCTATCATGGCTTGACTTTACTTTTAAACAGGACAGAGGACAGGAAAAACTGGTGAGATAAGTGGAGGGATTTAAATGTGATCAGGGATTACACACAAACTTACACACCTAGCCAAAAACACTTGCAATATTGTATGTTATGAAAGCAGCTTATCAAAAGAAAAATGTCACTAAAGAAAAAGTATGGTTGGTCCCCATGAACATGTTATCAAGGAGTATTGCACAAAGGTCATTTCTTCAGATTTTGCTTCAGATTAGCTGGACTTTCTTGTAATTTCTTTTCAAAAGTGGTCTTGAGCAACAGTTCTCCAGGATTTCTGAAAGTCCGGAGTTTTCCTTTTTACATTGGTTGCTTTTTCATTTTAAGCCACTCCTTCTACCTGTTTCTTTTTCTTTCTTTCTTTTTCCAGCAGGTACGTATGAATCATTCAGTGTTGTATCTATACATAACAAAAACCTATCAAAGGACCAGTTTTATAATAACAATTTGACAGGCATAACATTGTATTTCGAGGTTATTCCCAGAGAGCACTAGTTGAAAGCTTGGCATATGTCGACATGGCATGCTGTATGTCCTTAAAAGAAATATAAGGAAATTGGACAAAAGAAGTGTCAGACCTGAAAATCTACACTCAGTAAAGGAAGCTCCCCTCTGTCGAGTGTTCTTCAAGCTTCCTGGCCATGGATGGAAGAAAAAGCCTTTGTAAAAGGTAGCAAAATGTGCCATCTGTGTCTGCATATCATTGTAAAACACCTCATTTAAAAATGAAATCAATGCAAAAAACCTTTTTGTCATCATCCAGTGATGCTAAGATGGTGTTAAAGTTGGACTGAAATATGTATTTCTGATAAGTTGCACTTCAAATTTACAGAGAGATGTGAAACCTGTTCTTCACTGAGGATCTTTGTCATTCTCAGTGGCAGAGTGGCAACTGCAGTGATCCAGCTGTTTTCCAGGCAAACTTTTTTGTTGCTTAGTTTTGATCACATCAGGTTTTCAGCTGTACCGCTGATACTTTTCAACAAAACTTCAAGTTTAGAAAAAAGGAAACAACTGGAGCTCTGCTGGTATCCCTCAAACCGAACCCACCGGTACTCATGGAAAACAAAAGGGGAAATAAGAAATGTAAAGAAACATAAAAAAGTCCTCTAGTAGAGGTACAAAAATACCAACAGAGCAATTACAGCTTCACTACTCACAGGCCCGCAACACTACAAGTACATGGCCCATTTTCTGCAGAGGTGAGTACAGCATTTCTGCCTTTAAGGGCATCAGTCAGGAATTACAAAGCCCAGTGACAGACTCTTAAAAACACTTGTCTAATGCAGTGTAGTGTGGACACAAGAAAGTAATAAAATAGACAAATACACTGAAGCCACAGCACATTACAAAAATATTTAGGTCCAAGAACATGAGGCGTCAAAGTCCCCATTAAGACCAGAGTAACTGCTGGTTTTAAGAGTATAAATGTAGTTGGAAATCCTTTGTTTGAGGCGCTCTGATACTCCTAGCAGGATTCACACAGAAGCAACAGATGTGATGCTTCAGAGTCTGACGGTGAGCTTTCCTAACGTTTGGGAGATATCTTTACTTGCGCAGTTGCCGTAGCAACAGTAACCAATCATTACGAAGTAAGCTAGCTAGTTTTGATTGGCAGTGGTGACTTTGTTTGTACACACCAGGTTGATTATTCACCTCAATGATCAACATCTCTTGCATTTGGATGATGAACTCTCGGGATATTTGCATAACATTTAATAACATTTAATTGGCTGAGCTGGAGCATTTGAATAAAGTTGATTGGATGATAGCCATTAGCCTGACCGGGCCACTGCAACATCTTCATTCTTTTCTTTCTCATTTGCTGCTGTGCTTGGGATCATTGTTCTGTTGCATGACACATGGCGTCACATGTGACTCTAGAATACTTTGTGATACAGAGGAGTTCATGGTCGACTCAGTGACTGCAAGACGATCAGGTCCCGTGGTTGCAACGGACAAACATCTCCCCTTTTATCTGTCATGAACCTTTCATGAAGTGGCATTGTGTTAACACACCTGAATGCTCCAAACCTGCAAACTGCCAAAACCTCTCCATTTGCAGAGGTGGTCACATATATTGATGATCAGTTAACTTAATTGTTTGATTATAAATTATACATTTAAATTTAAGAGAAGTACAAATCTAGAAAGCACAATGATTGTAGTTCGTGTGATGAGTTTGCCGTAGATGAGAAGAAGGACAAATAATGCGACTGGGGTTTAGGCACGCACTCCTTTGCCTCCCGGGTTTCTGATGCATAATCCCACTCTGCACGGTTTCACTGTGTCTGCCAGTGTACACATCACAAGCCCTCACTAACCGATTTACGCATCTGATCACATTTGTTCAGGAATTTATGAGGAGTAAAAACAAAATTCTTAGACTTTTTGGAACACACGCAAGAGCTGCACACAGTGTGCCGACACACATTCTCTCATGTAATCATGACGTCCAAAACTCAGTGTTTTGATCAGCTTTTGCCTGGGAGGTGGGGAAGATACTAAATGCTTATGCTTGCTTCACACTATTACAAAATCCCACTGGGCCATTCATGTGAGAGTTTTTAACATTTTTTGCCCTCAGAGTATTTTTTTTGCCTCAATAAGCTGTTTTCATATTGAGGCTTTTGTAATCCCCCTGCCTGCGGCTCACTGCAAATCACTGTTTTTATTGAGACGCTGGTTCAGTTCGTTGTGTGCAGTTGAATCTAGTATACAAAGTGTGCAGATGAAATCATGACTGATTTGTGCAGCAATAACCACAATAACGTTTCAATTGGTAAACAGGAACAGAAAGTATACACCACATCAATCCTGTTTTGATTAAAGGAACCTGTTATGCTCATTTTACCCTCCATTTTTTTTCATTTGTGTAATTTACTTAAATAATCATAAGTAATCCTTATCCTTACCTGGGCCTTAGTGCAGCCAATCAGTTCATCCACTGTCCAAAACAAACCATTTCACAGCTACTTTGAGCCAGTTTTCTTCTGATCAGCTGCCCCTCACAAACTAAACATTTAAACAGCCGGTGGTGGGTGGTTCTTCTGTGTTGTGTACCAAGATAAAATACAAAGGATTTCCCCTCTCCTTGACAAGAAAGTCTAAATACTGTTTTTTTTGGCTCACAGGGATTGCTTTGGCAAAATTAAATATGAAGATTCAACTCTGTAACAGTGAATATATGACAGAAAACAAAATTGTATCCATGTATCCTGGCAACACTTCCTGATATGCCATACTTGTTCAGTCGTTTCCTAACTGTGCATGAACTTGAAGGGTATACTTAGTTTATCACAGGACTGTATAAAGTCCTATGGAACTTTTCACATGACTGTATCTGCTGACAGTGAGAGGTGTCAGCCCCCTACATAGTTATCATGAAAAGGGGGAACTATCCATAGAAGCCCAAACATTTATTGTACCAGGCTGTAAATCTGCTTTTTAATGCTGTAAAATTGAACATTTCATGATGGAAGTTAAAGGGGATTCATGTGCTTTTGGGGCAAGTCTCAAGTGGCCACCAGACAAACTGCAATTTTTTTGGCACATCTGCAATGGCTTCACTTTTCAGCTCAAGATATTATTGAGTTGGTCATGCAGTATTACTTAATCTTCTTCATCCTTGATGGTAAATGTTTTACTCTTTCCTGTACTTTATCTAAAATAATGTTATGTTTAATCTAAAACACTGTTTTAATATGTCATGACTTTGGAACTAAGCACAAGAACCTGGAGCCAGGTGTCATTGCAACAGATCTCTTCCCAGTTACTAGAGTTTTTGTATGCAGTTTATTACGACCAACTACTGTGGACTTATGATTTATAATTTTTGGCTTTTCTTCTCCTCATCTTTACTGTGTTCTAATATTGTGTCAAAGGAGTTGAAGGACTTTGTACCGAGTCACTGCTTCCCCATTTGGACTTTATCTGGCTCAGGACGGAGAGAATGTACCGCCCTCATTTCTGACCAGGATGTACATTTTGGCAAGCAAACAGTTTTATGTAGCCACAAGTTTGGCAACAGTGGATTTCAGTCTTTGGCCTTAAGGGTGACAGTGTGCTAACATTTTTTATCTGACCTGTGTCTTGCCGTTTCTTTCCCCGTGGAGCATGACAATGAGCATTGTTGACAATTTAGGGGCCATTAAACTACAGTACTGGTATGTTTTATATGTTTGGGAGAGATGTAGCAAGACTGCTCTGAACCCTGAGCTGGTGCTGTTTGTTGGGCCTTCCGTCGCTCACCAGATGGCTTCAGATGGACCTGAGGTGCAGGGGTTGTCGTACGTTGTCGCAGTTGTGTGTGTTAGGGTGTCTGTTTACTCAACAGGGTGTTAACGTCAGTCAAGTAAATTAATGTTTATCCTCACACGTGTCAAGAGAGATGCATCCGAGTGTGTGCACCACTTTGCTTTGCCATCATCCCTTCACTGTCCTCAAACACATACGCACAGACACACACACATACAAAGATGAACGCGTCCTGACTCAGCCTTTATTGAGCCACGTTAGTGAATATACCCACCAGCTGGCCAGTGCAACCACAGCACAGCTCTACGGTAGTTTTCCATGTGTGTGTTGGAGGGCAGAAGGTGTGTAGGGTTGCTGAGTTTCTCGTGCCTTCCATTGTAATATCTATGGTGGGCGGTGTGACAGCGTCACCACTGCTTCCTGTGCGCAATGCTGCACACACACGGTCAAACAGAGACAAGATGATTTTAGCGACTACGTAGAACAACGCGGCGCACAAAGAGAGAGTAGCATCACAATACATCCACTAATAACATGCTGCACTCAGGGTCGTCCCCTCTCTCCGGCTCTGGCTGAGTCCTTTGGGGGGAGGTTTGTGGCCACTTTCTCAGCTCTCCCTCGGGAGTCTGTTCCAGCTGCTGCAGCTCCACACAGTCCCAAACCTCAGCCCGACTTCACTGACCACGGCTGCAGCCTGTGCGCCGACATCACTGCCCGTGCGTCCAAGCACAGGAAGCTCAGACCACCACATACGCACTCTTTCAGAGGCGTCACAGCCAAGGCCGCTGACACACAGACATGCTGATGTTGTAGTTCCCAGGGCCTCTGGGTTGTAGTTCTCAGGGTAAGGGCAACATGGGTATAAGATACTGATATAAAACCCAGTTAATACTTGATTATTAAGGCAGTTTACACAGGAATAGTCTGCAAAAATGTGTGTACAACTCTCTCCTTCTTTTTAATTTCTTTCATATTAGATTTCAAAGTTTTTTGCACATTTATCGCACTTAAATGTTTCAGATAATTAAAGATAATGCAACTAATGCAACTTTGGGGTTTTTGAGCGTAAGAACTGTCTGTTTAAAGTCACGACATTTCAATCTGGATTAAGTCCAAACATTGACTACGCCATTTCATTTTGCTTTTTGAATCATTCAGAGGTGGATTTGCTTGAGTTTTTGGATCATTGTCCTCGTGGATAACTCGACTGCACCACTGGTTTGATGCCCTTTTTATAAAATTCTGTGAAAATTGTGCACCAGATGTGACGGGACTCAGACTTTCCAAAAAGTTCAACCTCTGTCTCATCCATCCACAGAATATTTTTTAGCAAATGTGAGCCTGTGTGATCTTTTTGGTCAGCAGCGGTTTTTGCTTTGGAACTCTCTCCTGTGGATGCCATTTTTGCTCAGTTTCTTTCTTATTGTTGAATCATAAACTTTGACCTTAACTGAGACAAGTCAGGCCTGCAGTTCTTTAGATGTTGTTCTGTGTTCGTTTGTGACCTTCTGGTTGAGTCATCCATGCACCCTTGGAGTAATTTTGGTAGGTCGGCCACTCCTGGGAAGCTTCACCACTGTTCCACGTTTTCTCCATTTGTGGATTATGACTCTCACTATGGTTCACTGGAGTCCAAAAGCCGTAGAAATGTCTTTGTAGCGCTTTCCAGATTGATAGATGTCAAGGACTTTGCTTCTCATCTGTTCTTGAGTTACTTTAGATGGTGGCAAAATGCGTTGCTTTTTGAGATCCCATCGCTGTTTCCATTATCAGCGCCAAAACTCAAGTGTGGCATTAATGCCATTTTCTATAGTATTTGATACAGCAGGCCTTCCCAGATGATATTTTCACATGGTGTGAGGTTATTGTACTGAAAGGTCAGCATATTCATTGACGCTTTGGAGGCATATTGTAGCATGCAGGCATATTTCCTGTCAGTCTGGCTCCTGGCACACGTGTTTTCCACATGGAAAGATACAAATATTTGTGTGTAGGTGGAACGCTGAGCGTGGGAGTATTCGTGGAAAGGAATTATAATATTGTTCTTTTAATATCTGAGTAACTCTGACTTTTACAGAGTTGTTGATTTATTTAATGTAATATAAATGTAGAACATTGTAAGATAGACAGATAACATATCTTTATATTTTCCCAAAGTTGTGAAATCCCTTAATTTGTAATGAAATTCAAAGAAAAAAAGAAAACGTTTAAAGTTATGCATCTCTAAAACAAACCTGTCTTTTCAAACAAAGGAACTTGATATTTATCTACAAAGTGGGTAGCATTCAGCAAGTTTATTCTTCCCTGCTAATGCTTCTGATGTCTTCCATTCACCCAGCACTGTTACCCTGTGCCCTGCCGCCTCATTCTCCTCCACATTCCTTGCACACTCAAGCCAGGCGCTGGTTTCCACTTCGGTCTCTGTCATCTCTGGAGGTGAACACCCTCAGTTATCATGTTCATAGGGAGGGATTGAGGGAAGAGCCGGAGGGGTGGAGGGGGGCAGGTTGCCATATATCAGGCCTGGTTGAATCTCAGCATTGATCTCATGAATAATAGAGCTTCACTGTCTATGTGATGATATTAGATGTGACATCCAACTATAACTTGGAGCCAGGACTTCAAAGCTTGTGCTTATCTGTCTTTAACCTCTTAAATCTGTGACTAATCCAGTCTAACTGTTAAACCATATATGTGAGCACATGCGAAAGGTCATTAAGTTCCCGAAACAAGAAGTGGAATAAAAGTTATTCCTCTTTGGCTTCAAATCACTGACTCACAACACAGTCATCAATATGAAACACTCTCATCAAAGAATAACGAGTTGTCTGCTAAACAAGACGAGCTTCAGTGTTTTCGTGTATTTCTCAGCCTCTTAATAATATATAGAGAAACGGCTCAAGTCCTGAGCTCGTGGCTAACACACACATATGCCTCAACTGCCATGTGTATCGTGCTTACTGTCATCAGTCATTCACCGTGACAAAAGTCTGTGAGAAGAATCTGCAAGTCTGCATTTTTTTCTGCCCCAGCAGATTGTAACTGTGGGTTTGTTTTACCTGCCCTGCTTTTCATCCATTAATTCATGCGAGCAACTGGTGAGCAGCGGGGCTGAGCGGGAGCCCAGAGCAGTGAGGTGTAAGGACGAGGATGAGGAAGTTGTGAAGAGTAACTGCTGCAAATATGTACAACTTTGAGGCATTTCATTTGAGCATTTATCAAATATCCTGGTGTACTCGGTGTACTGGGTTCCACGCTCAGTTTCTGACATGTATGAAAGCATTTGAAAGCAAGTGTGAGTATAAATATATGAAGCACAGCGTGTGAATTGTTCGTGGTTTCCCCAAAGAAACATTTTCACTTTTAAAATTCTCTCATAGTTTCACTTAAAAACCCTGTGATGCTGAAAATATTTCATTAAACAAAGATTTTATTTCAAAAAAGAAAATAATGTTCAACTGGTTTAGCAGAACTTTAGCTTTTCTATGCTAATAAAAGTGTGAAACGCTGAACTTAACTGTAGACATAGACATAGACTTTATTAATCTCACACTGGGGAAATTAAGGCTATATTACAAAAATGTAAAAGTAAAAAGAAATGTTTATAAATAAATACAAATAAATCAATTTCTACTATTTACTGTTGCTAAATACAGTAATTTACTCAATTTAACCATGTTGCCACCATGATAATAACTGACTATTGCTTTGGTAATTGAGTGGTAATAACTTAGAAATTACCACATTATTATGTTCTTGCTTTGGCCTTATTACCCTACTATTACCACTTTATTACCGAGCTGTAATAGAAAGTGTGACCAAGTTTTATTGTTATTTTTTTCTTGCCGGTAACTATTGCATGTTTCCTCTGTCTACACACTTCGACCTGTGTGTCCTACAAAGTCTATTGCTGGTCAGGGCCTCCACAGTCTCGTGCAGGGGGTGGGAGGTGTTGTCTATAAAGTACATCAGCATAGCTAACATCCTCCTCTCACTCACCTCCTCTATGGAGTCTAGGGTACTGTCAGAGCTGGGCCTCTTTATCAGTCTGTTAAGCTGTTACAAAGTAATTAAACTATATAAAAACGGACTTGTGCATTTATGAATGAACAGAACTTGAGTAATAATTCAATAATGTATCAAGCACATATGATCGACATGATTTACAACATGACCTTGCCAAAATTTAGACACTATGCAAGTATGAAGTATGCAAGTACCGTCATAGACTGGAAGTTTCCCCTTTTCTTTCCTCTCAAACCACCCTGACAAAGCCACTCCTTACCTAACATGTAAACTACAAGACATTAGATATGGTGGACTTGGCTTGCCTTTTGCTTGCCGGGCTCTCATGTGTCTACACATGCTCATGCCTGTAAGACCCCCTCTCTGAAATACTACTCCTGATTTACAGTTGAATGTTAAACATGAACTCTCTACTCAAGTGTACAGCAGCTTGATGGGGAAAGAGATGTGTAGGTTGGATAATAATGACAGTTTCACTCAATAAGAGGGGACAAGCTCAATTATCTCATTCATATAAGTCAGGGTAGTGTGTCAAAAATGCAGCTGCTGCTTGCTGGCTCACAGCAAGATACTTACTGAGAGGTTAGCTGAGTGTTGTCTGTGCTGGAGAATTATGAATAACATTGCAGTTTGTAAATGAGTTCAGCAAGCATTCCTCGCATCCACGTGGCCAAAAGTGAAATGCAAGAAATACTCGTAAAAGTCTTTTATATAAAATCATCCGAGCACGGTGGCCATAAAATCATGAGATTCATCCACAAACAAAGCATCAGTGTTGGTCATATGTTGGTTTATATTTGACTCTTGGGGTATGCCGTGTATGAGAACGTGATGCACACTATGTCTCTGTTCCATAAGGACTTCCGCTCTCTGAAAACCTGGGATGGCCCAATGTTCACCTCACCTGCTGCATGCATACACATAGCATGCAGTAACCTGTCTGATGTACATAGCTGAATGAATGTGACAGCTACAAAATGCAAATTACTCATTCTGCGATTCAAACATAAAGGGGCTACACAATGATGTTTGCATGCCAAAAAATGTGTGTTTATGGTTGGTAAAGAATTAATGACTTTGAATTTACCCTTAAAGGTGCACTAACCTATATTAACTAAATTAAAGGAGCCATGTTATTTGCAAAAAAATCAGCAGAATTAGAAATGCTTCAGTAAGCACAAGCCATACAGACACAGTCAGTATATTTAGTTGAGTGACTGCAGTTATCAAAAAACTAGCGGCTAAAATTCATTGTGCTTATTCAGCGCACCCATCTTAATCCTAACTTCAAACATTAATCTAAGAAGGGGATGAATAAAAAATGTAACCATGTGCAGTTTTTATGAAGGGGGAAGTTAGAATTATACCTGTACATGTAATTATAGAGACCAAGATAATTATTAGCACCAGACCATTGGTGTGTTTATTTCTGCCTGATGGTGTGTAATTTAATTTGGGAAACAAGCCTTTAAGTGGTCATTAGCGGAAGTGCGGTTTTTGGCCCTTTCACATCATTTTTCAGGCCTGGAGGCCACTGTGTGGTAAACACAAACACTGCTCCATACCTGCTGAATGTGTAAACTGGTGACCGTTTTGTAACAGCCTTATACGGTAGCCTGATATGTCAGTGTTGTGTTTACAGCCGGCTTCCTCTCTAATAGCAGGTTTAATTTAAGAGAAACCTACCGGACAGTGTTTTAAAACAGCCCTTTAGGAAAGCATTTAGATGAATGGTAAGCACAGCGGCCGAGATAGATGATGTTTAATCATCTCTAATTTATAGCTGGAGTCGGCAGCGAGTGAAGTTATTCATTACTTATGTGCGAGTGTCATGTTCAGTGTTTGTCCAGTGGATGTGACTGAAGCCTGCTCTCATTGTATGCGACTGCTTTCTTCATTCATCAGTGCAGCAGCTCTCGTGCTCGTCATGTGGAAAGCTTATGAAATCACAGACCACAAAACCAACACGGTTGCAGTCTGCAAGCTTGATGGTTTTGGGACAGACAGCAAAAGAAAGAAACAGATATCCTGAATGCTGTCATGAATAATTAACAAATTGCCACAGACTTGGATCGACATATATATTCCTATATACAAAAGTATGTAAATAGTTTTTGCCACAACTGTGGGCTTAAATGAAAACACACAGTAATATTTGACTCAATAAAAGAAGGGAAGGTGGCAAAATTATCTACAAGGTATGCTTAGGATGATATATATCTATATCTATACATGTATCTATATGTATCTCTCTCTCTCTCTCTCTCTCTCTCTCTATATATATATATATATATATAGAGAGAGAGAGAGAGAGATAGAAGCTTTATTCCCAAATTTATCCACAAACATGTTAGACATTCAGTAAATACTAATAAATACATATTATCAAGACACAGAAGTACAAATGAACTATAAATTAAATTATGTGTGGCCTAAAATATTTTATTGAAGAACATTGTTATATAAGAACCAGGTGATACCCTCATTTACTGTACAGTCCCCCCTGCTTCTCCTCCCTCCTCCTCACCTCTCCCTGCTCTGGAGCGCTGCACAAGGAGTGGAAAATACAGTCACCTAAAAATACACTGCACATAAACAACACAGTTACAAAACACATGGCTACACACACCCTTTCACACATGGCCCACGCGTCTTTAATATTATAAAGCACACGGCTGACATCTGAGACACTCAGTGCAACGGTTTCACCCCCAGTCACCCCACCCTCCTCCTTAAATTAGCCCAGCCTCATCCACCGTGTCCCTTAGAGTCCATTCTGATCTGCTCCACTGCTGGGTGTTAAGTGAATGAGGTGAGATGAGGTGGGGGCTTTCGAGGCGGGGAGGGTTATACATGTTTATGACATCACAGCCCAGTTGGCTCTCTGTGCTTGTGGCAATCACGCGGGGCATCATCTGGCCTGACATCCTGCTGATGGGGATGTGTGTGAAAAGGTCACTGAGACCAAAATTCCTCTGTGTCGGGATACCCTGTCGTCTCACCCCCCCCCCGCAAATGCCTGCTACAGCAATCATAGACAAGCAAAACATTAGGACTATAATAAAATGTCGGTACAGCGTGCTGAGCAGTGGTGTTTTATTAATCACTGTCTGCCTGTGCTTCATTTTTTTGTCTGTATGGCAGCTGATCCCTCGCCCTGCACTTGCTGCCTTCTCATCAGAAAGCAGCGCTTGGTTTCCTGCTGCTCCTTTAAAGTTTTATTCAGCTCTGATCTTGATATGTGTAGTTGAGCCTCCACATTGTTCCATCCTGTTAAATCGCAACAGACCTGTTAAATTTCTTTTGGTTTTCTCCCACCATCGACTGTCTCCACTTGTTTCCATCTTCCTGTAGTTATTCATATCTCTCTTCAGCACCCTGTGCTCCTTCATCTCTTTTTGTTTCACAGCTTCTTTCTGCTCTACTTCTATTTCTTTTAACTCCAGGTATATTTGTCTTCTTTCCCTTGTGCTTTTAACTCGACGGTTGGAGTTTTATCGTTGAAGATCTCAATTTCCTTTTTCTATTTGACTTGTGTTTCTATTTTTAGACAAGTTCTTGTCTCGTATTTCATATTTCTCCTTTTGCTAACATTGTCTTTCTTTTACACAGATGTTGCCCTCTCTGTCCTGGATCATATATATTTGATACATCACAATTCCTTATCATGCCACTTTTAATGGCCAGCATGCAACAGGACATTTTCTCTGAATAGATCTTTGTGGGTAAATCTTGTTTTTGAGATTTTGCTTATAATGAACAGAAGCAAAGTTTTTTTTTAACGTACATATACTTTTGTCTCATATTATCTGTGCTGAAGAGCAAGTTGAGTAGACCGTTTCTTTTAATCTTAAAACATAGCTATTTCTAAATTGAGGGGGAAAGAAGTGCTTTAGAAGCAGATTCGTGACTAATATTGAACAGTATCGAATATCGTTTATTTAATGTTGCAGAATGCAGTGAGATGTCTTACTCCTCTATGCAAATCATCAAAAATTATCACAATAATTAGAACCTAATAAAAATCACTTCTGACTTTAAATAGTTATATATACATATTGCTTTTATTCCTACACATACAGCACTGGTTAAGTAAGTTTTAATCAAATCTGATATGAGTTATTATGTCTTTCGCATTTCATGCATTGAGCACGAGGTGAGTGTGTGTCACAAGGAGGGTTAGAGTGAGAGAGAGAGAGATGAGGTACTGATAGATGCTGACTAAGTGTTGGCTCTCACCCTGACGCTCCTATTTCTCTGAAGGTAGATCTAAGTCCAGAAGGATCAGGGAGGGTCGAGCTGGCTCACATATACACATTCACAAATTCTCAGTTTCTCAGCTTCAATCCCCCCACCCACCTACCCGACCCATATACAGCACGCGTGACATCAGCCCTGAGCCGTGGATGGTAGAATATGGAGTCAGATTATTTTACAGCGAACAAGTTTTCACCTTTCAGCAGATCAGACTGTGCTACTGATCACTGGCCATTAACAAAATGTTTGACCAATTGACTGCTACGCTAGTCACCGGTCTTATGATCACAGCAGCTGCACGCATTTGCTATGAGTAAAAATGCTTTATTCTGGAAGAATTTCCAGGCACTGGTGTAAAGATTTAGGTCTACAAAGTGTGCTTTAAAGTGGATAATAACAAAAAAAGTATCATAAAAGTAGCGCACATAATGGTAAAGAGCACAAGTGAAATTAATGATGAAGTCAATAAGATATTAAACTGGCACAAACTCTAAAGGTCACAAGTTATAGTATGTATGAATAGTTAATATTATGATGCAATCTCATTCATAACAATGCAGATTATATAAAACGACAGGTTTTTCTCATTCCTGTACTATCTTATATTATTTTTATTATTCCTTTATTCTTTTTTTTAAAATTCAGTAACAGTATGGAAAGTCAGTAAAACATACAAATAGAAATAATAATGATAATACAGGGCAAAATGGGATATCACCTTTACTTAAAACAATACACCTAAAAGTGAGCTTGCCCACTGGCTTGTGAGCAGTTTTCAGACATTTGCCATTACCTGTCACAGGTGTCCCAGTATAACCTCTTCCAGTCCTCAGTTTTTTGGGACATCCTTCAGGATTTACTTGGTCAAAAAGTCTGGATCGATTCTATCCGCCCGTCCAGCCATTGCACGCTTTATCAACCATGTGATCTGCTCAAAAAGTACGCACATGCACACACACGCTCATACCTGACATGCACGGCTGGTCAAAAGTTTCCGAACACCCCCAGTTTTATTGAAATTTCAACAGTTAAAGTGAAGTGAATGACCCGAAGTGGTTCAAGAGGTTATAAACAGAGTTTAGATCACCAAAAGCTAAAGAACAATGCAGATTTCTGAGTTATATTAATAAACAGTGGACAAAAATTACAATTTGGAAGCTAATACATGTGTCCCAAACGTTATTGATTTCTTCAGACTGTCTGTCAAAGCACTGTTAGAATAGACTGTAACTTATATCCTTATATCCTAGCATTTTAAGTGATTCTGTCTGTAGGCATGAGTACACTCACCAGCCACTTTTTAGATACAACTGTTCAACCCCTTGTGAATGCAAAAATCTAATCAGCCAATCACATGGTGGAAAACTAAGCATTTAGGCATGTAGACATAGCCGAGATGACCTGCTTAAGTTCAAACTGTATTTCAGAAACTGCTTATCTTCTGGACCTACTTTCTCACACAGCCATCTCTGACCCTGTTGCAGAGAATCGTCCGAAAAAGAGAAAATTCCAATAAGCGTCAGTTCTCAGCGCCTTGTTGATGTCAGAGGTCAGACTGGTTGGAGTTGACGGGAAGGTAACAGTAACTCAAATAACCACTAATTACAACCAAGCTGTGTAGAAGATCATCTCTTAACGCACAACACGTTGAATCTTGAAGCATCAGCTACAAACAGAATTCACACGAGCTCACCAAAATGGGACGACAGAAGATTTAAAAAACGATGCAAGCTCAAATGAGTCTTGATTTTTGCAGAGAAATGCATATGGTCAGATCGTTAGAACCACTGAAAGTTAAGCATTTTCCTTTAGAATCAAATACAAAGAAAGCCAGGTGACTACAATCGAAAAGGAATTGGAGGAAACTCCGACAGAAGGCTTTCCAGTCAATCCGAAACCACAACAGAATTAGAAGACAAGTTTCAAGAGACAGTCGATCACGTGATAGGTGGCTGTCAGGACGACAGCTTCAAGCTCAGCAGTTTTCAAAGCAAGGAAATCTTGGTTTCACTCTTTTTCAGCTGTGAACAAAAGACTTTGTGCTGCAAGTTCTGCAATTTTTGTGTCAATAAAAAAAAGTGTTAAAAAACGAACAAAATATGGTTGCCTGGGCACCAAATAGTGTGTTAATGGAGACTGGAAGAAAGTCTTCTAGACTAATAAATACTATTGAAGAGGTTAAAAATGGTCCTTCTTCTGTTGTGACACCAACTGTTAAACATAGAAGCTTGATGGTATCTAAACTTGTCTAAAGCAAACGGCTAACCCAAAGGCCTAACATTGTATTTTTCAGTCAATTCAATTTTCCTGTAGACTCCTGGTGGAGCATAGGTCCGCAACAACACCACGCCAATGGACTGTGTTCTGGGTCGTTCTCTTCAGCTGGGTCCACGTCATTCCGGCGGCCTTCACTTCACTCTCAACAGATCTTCTCCAGTATTTTTCAGTGACACAACCTAATTAGCCAGGCGTTCATTATACTGCAAGACGAAGACCCCCCAAAAAAGAGAAGCAAGAACTCCACTCCATGCAGCTACCTCAGTGTAGACTGGACTGAAGGCTGGAAGCAAAGTAAACGTCAAGTAGAAGAACTGTGCCTGAAAAGGGCGGTTTCTTACATTTTTGCTAAACAAAGCAATTCTGTGATGTTTTAATTTTATTTGCCCTGACTATACAATTACCCTGCATGATTTTCAATAAAATCTGGAAAAAATGTAAATGTGCTGAAAGTTTTACTCTTGTGTAAAGAATATTTTTTTAGTCTTATAAAGGAAGGACAAATTTCAATCACAAGCCTTTAGCTGCACCTGAAATCCCCAAATCTGTGTTTGCCTGCGCGGTGGGACACCTCTGAGCACGAGCATGTGTGCGATGGACGAGCGGGAGAGCAACACGGGCTCAGAGACTGTTTCTTTCACCTCCATGCCAAAGCCCCGAGCTGCATGTGTCATGTAGAACAGAAAACACATGTGACCTATTTACAGGTTTCCTCAAGTGTGCGTATCTACATGTGCTCACCTCTCTCACCTCTCTCAGTGTAAGGGACCATCCCCTGTGAACGCATGTGTGTGGGTTTGTTGTTTTTTTTTCTCACAGGAAATGGGTTTTTGGTGAAAAAGAGACAGGGAGGAAGCACTCTGAAGAAAGCTTCTTTTCGTTTCTTTCCTTCTCCTCTTTCCACAAGACAGACCACGTTTCACATGTGCATGTTCAGGAAACAAAGGCTTTGACTGTAACTTAACAAGCATGCAGATGCACGTAATTACAAGTTTGATGTAGTGGAAATGAATGCGAACCATACATCTTGTATCAGATAATCTGATATGCAGTGGGAATACATAAATCGGAAATAGGCTACAGTTTAATAAATGTCCCTTCAGGACTCTTTTGGGGTAATTTGAGACCTATGATGCACTTGGATGTTCATGTGCCTTTTTTTTAATGGCGTTTCTTTGATTTATAATACAGATTCAGTTTCATTTGTCAGTATACAAACTAGCCCTTACATACAAAGGTTACAGATCTATGTGAACCATGCAGTGACCTTTCTAGCAGTAGCAATGAGCAGATAAAAGCTACCTCCTTCTCCTCCCTGAGTGAAATGCTGAGCTGACGTGTTTGGATGGTGTCAGGAGGAGTTTGAAACTACAGGTCACGGCGCTCACACACACTGCTACTCGGGCCCGTTTGACTCCTGAACCCTGAGGGACAGCTTTACCATGGCTCCTCCATATTTAATTATTATGTTGAATTATTCTGGCTCACTGCCGTGTTGTGCCACCGTGAATTGGGCCGTGGAGTCTGTGAGTGTATTTTTCAGTGTGCGTGTTTGTGTGTGTGTAGGAAAGGGAGAGTGATGTGGCAATAGTGCCTGAGTTTGCCACGAGAACTGGAAGCCTTATGGAAAGTAAAGCCATAGCAACAGAATGAATTAATGAAAAGGACACGAATGCTAGGTTTAACACAGACTCACACACACACACACAAGGCCATGCCAGCTGGTGGTTACATATTCAACGCAGATAAACCTCCTGATGCACGTAGGACCAAAACTTCTTCTACAGTACAAAAACATCCAGCCTGCAGCTGTCAGTAATGGTCTCTCAGCATCAGTGAAACCAGAGAAAATACACTTTTTAATGATCCTCATGGTTTAAACTGATGTCTGCAGCTATTTATCTCATCTAATTCTTTCAATATAAATCTACTCAACATGATAAAGTATAGCTGTAGCTGTAGAACATACAGAAATATATATCATTAAAATGTTTCGCCCGGGCTAAATAAATCACTACTTAGGCGTAACATGTGTTCATGCTTGTCCCTAAGAGAGAGAACAGCTTTATGAGTTCGTACCTACTGAGCCAGTGGCGCTCAGAAAGTAGTCTGCAGCGCCCCCTACAGGAGAAGAAAATAACACACCTGGGCCAAATTCACAGGAGTGGCAATTAGGACAGATTTTGGATCTAGTGATCATGAAGATGTACATATTCGTATTAGTGGTTTGGTCAACATTAAAATTTATTGCAAGCTGTGTTTTTTGTAATTAAATTTTCTCTGGTTTCTATACGAGCTTTATTCACAAAGACAATTGCCCCGAAATGTAAAGAGACATTCAGGCAGAAAGAAGGAATGCTAACATATTTAATTTCTGAAATGATTTCAAAGGTTTGCCTTGTGGCATTTCTGCAACTGTTTACACAGTGACAGCCTGTATTTATAGATTTTATAGTCTGCAGAATGACACATTTAATGCCGCCAGTACAAATAAAACCAAAAACAACCTTTTGGCAGTCGGGTGTAAGACCCAAACTTAAAAAGCCAACTTTCATCGACTCAAACTTAATTTTTAAGCAGTTGCTAAATGTACAGCATGCATACGCAATTAAAACTGAGTAAAGGATGAGCTTAAATGTAATTTTTAGCAAAAAGAACATGAAATAGGATTACTGAATTACAGCCAAAGCCTCAGTCGGATAAATTACAAGTAGCTGGAATTTGTTTAAGTGTTTAGTGGACTGCCAATCACAGTGAAACTTAACACTTAACATTTCAATTTCTGTTTTAATATCCTTGTTTTTATCCATCTAAAAGCACCATCAAGGCTTTAATTTTAGTCGAAACAAACACTAGTAAATGCCTTTTGTGAAAACGCACGGCTTTCAGTAGTCTGGTAATGGATACAGAAGGTTAAAAGTGAGAAAACTTCACTTGTCACTAACAACGCGGCAGAGAATATTTGTCCCCTCATTCAGTGTACAAAAAGCCTCGTTCAACTTCAAATGACTTGAAAAACAAAAGATTTTTTTTTTTAGTCAAACAAAGTAAGGTTAAATTTAAAAAACACACACATTAATTTTTACTTTTTTAATTGTACAATAATACAATCACATTTTGTACAAATGCTGTTAACAAAAAAAAATTAAATTGCAATTCAGGCTACGGGGAGAAATGTTGGTGGGGGGCCTGAAAACAACTATGTCCTTGGGCACTGCACTTAATTCATGCAGCATTGGAGTGAACACAGGCTACTCCTGCTGCTTGAAAGGGACAGCGACAGCGCTTCTCTCCATTCACCCCATCATGTGTGACACATGCACACAGTGATGGGAAGGCGCAACAAGGTGGTCACCAGAGTCAGACGCAGATGAAGATCGTGTACAGAAAAATCCAATTTGTGTGTTTGTAGTGACAGCAGAGAAAAGGACGTGGGGAGGGTATGGTGGTTCATTTGTTGTTTGGTCCAGGTCCAAAGAGTTAAGAAACTGAGGCGCAGGGTCAAAGGTCATCAGGCCAGGGTTGCTTAAGAGCGGGTGTACTTCCCCCAGATGTGAAGCATGAAGACTGACGCGATGAAAAGCAGGCTCATCACCAGCACGGGCACCGGACCGCTGTCACACAACAATGAGACGATGATTAATAACCAGATTCTCTTACACACACACACACACACACACACACACACACACACACACTTTGCTGTAACCCTAACCAGAGTGCGAGTCTTAGCGGAGAGGCTGATTTTATTGATGAGTTTTAGAAACAAGGAAGGGGCTCTCATCTCTGAAGGAGGCTCTGAGTGGGGGGGTGGAGGAGCGCATTGCTAAGTAGAAGCATTGCCATGCCAACCCTCTCCTCCGCGGCCCTACCTTTCCTCCCCCCTCTGTCAGAAGGCTGTAATTGAGTTGACCTTTCAGAGTGGATCCTTTAATGAAGCTTTGAGGCCGGCGTCTAACACAGGAACAAACATGCACTCGATATACAGCACTGTATACGACGAGCGTGCCCTCCTTCGACTGCTGGAGAGACGCACTCAATAACCACCACAGCACCATTGATCAACCAATGACTGGCTATGGCCAGGAGGCAGGACGCCTCCTCTGCTGTTGGAGGGGGTTGGGCATTGCGGATGGAGCAGAATATAAGTTTGAGAGTTTTCTAAATGTGTACTTTCCTCACATAATTACGTGTGTATATACACTCACACTCTTATTAGGCTGAATACATCAACTGCTTTACTGCCGAGTCACGTCTGGCCAATTTCCCACCATTAAACATGGCGAGTGTCGGAAATCCTGAGGATTAGTTTTGGAGTTGCGAGTATACGAAAGTCAAAATGTCAAACGCTGGATTGGTTTGTGGCTATAAAACTTTTATAAACTATACTTACACTTTGAGTCCCGGTGAGTCTTCAGTGTAGAAGCGCCACATGCCGCCTGTGCCAGCAGATCCCGTGGTCCTGCCACCGCTGCGTGTACCACTGCTGGTAGCTTTCCTGTGCAACACAGATGCAAAACGATCTTTTATTCTACCAACAATCAGCTATTTCTTAAAAAAATTAAAAAATGTCATCACATTACAACACTTTTCCAGAATGGAAAAGAAACCAGATTTTAAAAAACAAGCACAACACAATTTCTGTCAATCATACTGTTGGCAAAGTTTATCAGACTTTAACTTTATTCAACTGTATAAACCAAATCAAAACCTTCTTTTAGGCTGCCATATATAAATCACCAGAAGAGGGGAAAAAAAATCAACAACAACAGTGCGATCTATTATACACTACGGCTTATTATGAATTTAATTATAGTTACAGCAGCTGTTGATGAAAGAGCACTCTGAGTCATTGCTCCTTCATTCTTTGGATGAGATTAAACAGAGGTTAATGAGGTAATGAAGATGGTGGTAGTAATGGGTAATAATGAGTCTGAGAGGAAGCAGTGAGTCTCTGATTACACACTGATTAAGCCAACAGCATAACATCTATCTGCTCTAATCTATGGGAAGGAGCACGCACGTGCACACACACGTGGACACACACGTGCACACACACACACACGCACACACACACACACACACACACAAATTATCAACACCTATTCACAGGATGACGACATTAATAGATGGGTCACTACTGAGTGAATGAGTGTGTGTGTGAGAGAGAGGGGTAATTGCAAGCTTTGTAAGGTGTTTGTGCAGCACAGTTATCTTTCTTACAAAAGATATTCTCTCACTGGATGGTGGAAGAAAATCTGGTGTTAAACTGGGTGTAGAGACAATGAAGGCTGCATTATCTATCAATTCCTCAGGACACCCTCTGTGCCCTTTTGTCATCAGCTTAAAATGCTGATGGCATAAAGTGTGTGTATGCATACCTCTGTCTGACTGTGGAGCCTGCTGCACGGGGAGCCACTGTCTTGCTGGGGGATCTGCTAGAGGCTCCAACATTGGTGGCACTTGCTGCTGGTCCAGGCTAGAAAATAAACAGCACGTTTAAAATATACGACAATGTTACAGCGCATTCAACCACAAACCCTCATATCTGTTACATTTTCACACCTAAAACTAACCTACAGCACTCTGTCATGAGATTCAATAAATGCTTCGTGTATAAATAAGTTATATTTGGCTTTAAAGTGTATATTACGTCTATATCAGATTACAAAGACTCTGGCTGGGTACTTATACAGTTACTATCAAGCATCAAGCACCAAATCTCCTTCTAAAGCAGTCACATATATTTAACATTTACTTAATTAAGTACTACAATAGCCTGAAACTTTGTCTTGAGACCCTTTAATTCGTAGTTAAAAGAGCCACGTCTACAATTGATGAGCTAACGTTAGCATACTAGCTAACAGCTGAGTGCTGAATGAATGCGGTGGACAAGGCTAGCGTGACCAGTAGTAGCCGTTCCAGTCAGATCTGAGGAGCTTACCATTTTGTTTTATTTGTCCAGATGCGAGCTAAAACGCTTTGGAGCTCTTCAAGCTGATGTCCACGTCGGAGGAGCGGCACACAGTCAGTGTGTGAAAAACTTGAGAAGAGAGCCCACAAAGCTGACGCTTGTCTAAAAAGGACACGACTGCAAAACACAAGACCAAAGTAGGCGACCAGATAGAAGCCCGAGTAACTGACCGCATTTAGCACAAAAAAACACACTCAACAGAACATCATTTCAAGTGTTTATGCATTTTTGAGTTATTAAATAATAATTATAAAAATATTTATTTCTAATGTTTTGAATTCGTTTATAAATATGTACATTAAATCAAAGGCAAATAATTGATTACCCTCGGTTCTGAAAGAGACGTGTCTGTCACGTCGGAGGAAACGCTAGCCATTGTGGCTCAAGCACGAAGCGGGGTGAGTCTAGTCGTAACGTTTGATTTGAGCCAAGATGGCGTCTAAACGGTAACTTTGTCGGACGGTTGATCGGTATTACAGACAGCTGAACAGGCATAATCACAGGTTGGTACATTTGGACAGGTTAGTGCGGAGAACCGAGCCTAAATTATTTTACCTAAAGATGTGGTTGTGTTTCGTTACAAATTCCGCGGTTGACGGATAACACATTATAATAATAACTGAACAAACGTCTAAAACGGCTTATAATCGTACTAACTGTCATCTAAAGAAAAAAAGGTATCTGAATCAGGAATAACCTGTTATTAGCTCGACTTTTCCTCTCTACTATATTGTGAACTAGCTGTTTGTCCTCAAATAGGTGACTGAGGCTGTGACAGTCAGACAGGGTGGTTGCCAGAAGCTGTGGGTGTATTTCCTTGCTGTCAACAGTTCTGAAGTACCTTCAGGGATAAAAGTTATAAATTAAGTGATGGTACAAAACCACAAGGACAGATTCTTCAAGTTGGCAACAATGCAGCCCTGAAATCTTTCAAAGATTAGATGCATGAATCCCGGGTACCTTTCGCTGGAGAAAACTGTTTGTTGTTTTCATCAGCATCAAGTTTTGGATTGTTTGACTGGCACAGAAAATGTATTTTTTCTTTAATCTGTGCCCGAGGTTAACACTGACTTCTTTTTAACCTTAAAGCTACTCATCTAAACTTTGTACTTCTGATTTGGGAAAATTAGCTATTTGCCCTTATTCATCTCAGTTTTAACTGTATTCTTTCTTGTCTATAGGATGGCACGGGTAGTTTTCCTCCATCCTGACCTTGGTATTGGGGGAGCGGAGCGGCTGGTGGTCGATGCTGCCGTTGCTCTGAAGTCTCAGGGATGTAGCGTTCAGATCTGGACGGCCCATTATGACCCAACACATTGCTTCTCTGAGACCCTCGATGCGGAACTTCCTGTGGTGTGTTAGTGTGCACTATGCTACTAAAAAAATTATATCACTGGTAAACGCAAACATTTTGTCACTGCTCCTGTTATTATTGTTCTAATAGGTGTGTGTGGGTGACTGGCTACCCACCAGTGTGTTTGGCTACCTGCATGCCCTGTGTGCCTACCTGAGGATGATCTATGTGGCCCTCTACCTGGTCTTCCTTAGCGGTGTGGAATATGATGTCATCTTCTGTGATCAGGTGAATTGTATTGCACAATAGGTGCCAGAGACATTTTAAGAGAGAGGATATAAAAAGGCTTTTTAAAACCCCGTTTGGAGGCAAAGGCAGCATGAATGACTGTCATATATTTTTTCAGTTCTTCTGAGAAAACTGTGTCTCATAACTTACTGTAACTTCTCTGTCACTTAGCTGTTTTTTCAATGAAAAACAGTGAGTGGGCGCTTCCCAGTTGAGCATCTCAAGAAGAAGGAGCAGATTTATTTATTTATTTTTAAACATTTGGTACATTAGCTTTAGCATATTTATGAATCCGCACATTTTACTATTAAAATGGGGTGGAAACTTTCAGGGCTGGCAGAATATATTTAAACTCTGTCTTGATAAAACACATGGCTTCATTAAATAAACTACAGTTGGAATTAAAAACCTGCTGGTTCCAAGTGGGTCCAGTGGGATTTGTTTTTCCAGATTTGGTGAATTTTATATTGATTGATCCTTGTGCAGTGTTTTAAACACTACAATACCATTTAAAAACAATCAGCCGTTTTATGACTTGCACTTCTGTTAAATGGGCACATGTCACATTTTCTGTATTTTGATCTTTTCGTTGTTCCCAGGTGTCGGTGTGTATCCCAGTGTTACGACTGGGTCGCCGCAGGAAGAAGGTTCTGTTCTACTGTCACTTCCCAGACCAGCTGCTGACTCAGAGGAAGTCGGCCCTGAAGAAGCTTTACCGTACTCCCATCGACTGGCTGGAGGAACGAACCACAGGCATGGCTGATATGGTGCGTAACATCACACACAGCAACATGGTCAGATTACAGGACAGGACTGACTGTTTTATTTCATTTGTATAATAAAAATAGTAAGGAATGTTAACCAATCAGTGAACCAATGAAAGAAGTTCAAAAAACCCCAGCACACTTTTCAATCAGAGTCTGTGGGCCTACCAAAGGTTGATCAGGTGCACATCTGATTACAAATGATTAAAATAATAAAATTAATTTGTAGACTAATGGAATAAAGGGATTGACCATTTTATGTCAAAAGAGTGTTGCTAAATCACTGTGGAAAATTAATCTCTCATTTTGAATTTGATTCTCTCTCTCACACTTTGTCATGTAGATGTACAACCTTGAAAAGCATTCCTGCAGAGCACTAAGTGAATGATTTTATGGCTTTCGTGGGTTGTTTGGGGTGATTTTTGGAAGTCCAGAGACACTATCCTCTCACTTGCCTTATTGTTTTTTTTCAATAACTAACTCCGCCGACTTTCACAATCAGCTGTTCCTGAAGACGCTCTGTGCCTGTGTGTAATTAGCAATTATACTAAATACTTACTGTGTAGTCCAACTACAATGAGCCTATCTTTTCATGGGCCAGGAAACTGGACTTTGTAGATACAATTTGCTCGGGTACAGAACAGATTACCTAGTGTGAGAGCACACCTAGCTTTTCAGCCTAAAGAAGTTTGAAAGAAGTAAATTCTCTCTCCTCGCAACTGCTTTAGCTCTTTAGCTATTCACCGGTGCGAAAGGATTTGATCTCCACATGTAAGCTGGTGTCAGAGCTCAGGGCCCTGAGAGAATGACATTTTGATTGTACTTTAGACTTTTTGGTGATCAAAGGCCTTATGCTGCTGTTCATGTTATAGGGAATCAAAATACCTCTGATTTATGTGAGATCTTTGTGAACAAATCTCTTTATGCTTTCTTTTAGATCCTGGTAAACAGCCAGTTCACCGCAGGCATCTTCAGGGAGACTTTCCGCAGTCTGAGCGGAGTCCAGACAGATGTCCTCTATCCCTCCCTCAACACGCGTACCTTTGACGAGGCAACCACTGAAGCACAGAGCCTGGAAGGACTGCTCCCCGAGGGAACTACCTGTCTGTTTCTCTCTCTGAACCGATACGAAAGGAAGAAGAATTTAGGCCTGGCTCTGGCGGCTTTGGCAACCCTGAGGAGCAGCCTTCCTCCTGGCCAGAGACCAGGCATTCACCTGGTGGTGGCAGGAGGCTATGATGATCGCGTCACTGAGAATGTTCAGCACTACACTGAACTGAAAGAGCTAGCAGCGCAGCTCCACTTGGAGGACTGTGTTACTTTCCTCCGCTCCCCCTCAGATTCGCTGAAGGTGGCGCTGCTGCAGGGTAGCACTGCCGTCCTCTACACCCCTAGCAGAGAGCATTTTGGGATAGTTCCTGTGGAGGCCATGTACTGTTGCTGCCCCGTTATCGCTGTGAACTCTGGGGGCCCCCTGGAGAGCGTGGCAGACGGGGAGACGGGCTTCCTGTGCGAGTCCACGGCCGAGGCCTTCTCTAAGGCCATGGAGAGGCTCGTTAGGGAGCCACACCTCCGCAGGGACATGGGACAAGCTGGGAGGAGGAGGGTAGAAGATAAGTTTTCTCTTCAAGCCTTCTCAGACCAGCTGTATGGATACATTGTCAGGCTGAGCCAGTGATGTGAAAGGTGGAGGAGAGACAGGAGAAAACTTGTGAAGAAATGATCGTCTGCTGAACAGTGAAGCTGAGTATGGATGGCTCGGCACTACAGAGAGTAGGAGCGAGGATGTATGTGTATATGTGCAAGGAGGTGAGGGAAGTATCATGAGGACTTGGAGGACTATTAATCAGCATTCCCCTGGAGAGGTTGCTGTGAGGGGGAAAAAAGGACGGAATTTCTATACCAATTAAGAAAAGACTAACGAGTTTTCCAATCCTATCTTTACAAAAATACCAACCTTGCAAGTGTGTTCTTGTGTGTGAAGTTGAGGATGTGAAGCAGCGTGGCAACCAAGAGCCTCCAAATGAGTCTACCCAAAGGATTGATTGTTAGAGTGAAATGTTTTGCACTGTGTCTGAGTGTGTGTGTCTGTCTGTTGTTTTCTTTTCTACAGCACTCTTTGTCTTTGTGTGTTTTGGGGATGAAGAACAAGAATGTCGTTATCACCGTGTGCCATCAGGCAGCGCACAGTCGCCGATCGATAAGCAGGATGCGTTCCACTACTTCCGCTCGGAGCTTTGTTCCCCGGCGTGTATTCAGAAGACGCCGGCCTGTCCATGACTCTTACTGCTGCATGCAGGTTATTAGTAGATGATAGAGAGTGTTTGGCTTTATTAGAGGTCTGGCTGATGGGCAGTGTGCCTGTGCCTGTGTCATTATCAACGAGGAGAATAGCGGGAGGTCATTGTGTCTGTGCGCTGCCCTCTACAGCCTTCCTACTGTATAGAAATGCTCTTATTGACATTCCTGAAGTCTTAATAAACAAGAGGACACATAGTTTGCTGAGTCTTATGGAGCTTGCTTTGTTGGTAAGTTTTTGGCCTTTAATAGAGTTCACTAAGGATTTTGTGGGTGAGCACGGAGGCACAGAAGCATTCTTAAAGCCATGGATAAATCTGATTGTGCCTCAAGTTATTAAATAAAGCATTCTCAGACAAAGTAGCAGCAGAGGAGTTTCATTTTGCTCATTAGGAAAAGCAGGAAGTTTCTGTCTCCACCCGTCGCTGCATTATCATTTCCAGAATCTGAGTTGTATCCTGGTGGGCTTGATTCTTCTTCTTAAATGAGATCTGAAAAGACTAGATCATTTGATCAGTAAATCAGGTGTACAACTAAAGGTTATTTTCCAGATCATTTGACCATTAATATTCCTCGAAAATAAAATGCAGTCCACTATATTTTAGAACACAAGGTAACATTACCACATATGAAATGTATTCTCTTATCCAAAAATGGCAAAATATCAATTTTTTAGAAAAGACTTCTGAACTTTAGAAATGGATATAGCTACTGTGACATCACCCTTTGATTAACGAACATCTGTTCTGAAACCTCAAGCTGAGACTTTTCACCATCTTGGTGTTTTAAAACCAGATAGTGATTCAGAAACCAAGAACCAACCAGCATGGTGAAAAATCAGCCAGACACCGAGAGTCCCAACTCAGCAAAAAACAGCCAAACAATGACGCTATCAAGACTTTTCGATATTTCTGATGCTTGTCATCTGAACTTCACTGCAAAAATCTCTCCAAAATATGTCAGAAAAATGTAGTTTATCGCACAGATTCTGGTGCATAAACTGCAAATAAACAGTGCATTATTTTACCCCAAATATTTGTGCACGAATGAAAACCGCACTATGTCGCCACACATGCCGATGGGTGCAACAGGTCAGTAATGGGCGATCTCTCACTTGTTAGATGATTGTGTAAACCACTCCATCATGGAGCCACTTCATTACTTCATCTTTGAGTATAAAATAAGTCAACTAATCGCTGCTTATCAACAACCCAAACCAACTGATTTAATGCCACTCTACTGTATCTCTCTCACCCACCTAGTTGAACACAGCGTAGCTGTATTGAACAAAAGTGGCGAAATGCTCACTGTTGAAATTCACCAGGTCATATTTCAACTCCTGGTGCAGGAAACTCTGACAGTGACAGCTTATTGTCTCGGTGTTTGTTGTTGTTGACGACCCTGATTTGGGTTTCTTGAGGCACTTTGATCTCAGTAATGGGCAGTGTTGGGAAGGTTACTTTTAAAATGTATTCCATTACAGATTACAGAATACATGCCCCAAAATGTATTCTGTAACGTATTCCGTTACGTTACTCAATGAGAGTAATGTATTCTGAATACTTTGGATTACTTAATATATTATCATGCTGTTTACAACTACGTGAATATACTATTGCTGTGATTTATTACTGTTACTGAAGGTCCGCGGCTCCAAACCGTAGTAAAGGGACCTCTGGCTAACACCTCGGGCTCATAGCCAAAAAATAGCTTTACTTTGTTGTCTGGGTCAACTTTGCTTGCGAGAGACAGAGAGAGGCGTTGAAAGGCTGCTCCAACAGAACTTATTGTTTTTGGAGGAAAACACGAACAGGGTGTACAGTCGAGTCTTAATAGCTTACTTATAACTGGGCTCGTCAGGCACTCTTCTTGGCTGCAGTGGTTATTATTGTATTTACATGCTTCCAGCTCCCGTTTTTGCTCGATGACAGATCGTACTTTTCCTTTTTCTCCCTGCCTCGCTCACAGACACATAACGGGTATGGCAGTCCATTCTCCCTGCAGCACGGACTACACTGCCTATGATGCTACATTCTTTAGAGCTATACCGGTAGCATTCTGCCTATTAGCTTAGCACAACAACAACAACAAAAAGGCGCTCTCTCACCCAGGAAACACGCAGAGAGAGAGCGTCACCCTGTAACCATGGCAACCGTAACGCTGCCGCCTGGAACAACAGAACATAGCTGTCAAACAAGACCCAAAGAGTCCTGACCCGCTACAACATGAAACAGGGAAGTACCGCCGTGTAATCCATTTATTTCAACAAAGTAACTGTATTCTAAATACCACCTTTTTAAACGGTAACTGTAACGGAATACAGTTACTCATATTTTGTATTTTAAATACTTTCTGTGTTACATTTTCATCTTGAAGGGGAGAAAAAAAGAGAAGAGGAGTTTAAATAAACGTACTGCATTTTGATTTGACACAACAACCAGCTCAACTGCAGCGTGTAGCAGGGAAAACATTTCTTACCTCCACACCCAAAATGGAAAACTTGGCCTTCTCCCATATAAACACTCCAAACTCAATGGGTTTGCAAACTCAATCAAGTGTCCCACCTCTGTTGTGGACACACTCTGATATATCTGCAGAAACAAAGAGCAGAGCTGGTGCACAGAAATTCAATAAAACCATGAAATTTGGCTGAAAAACAAACTTAGCTAATAACTAGGTTTTATACATCCAGTCCCACTGGAAAGCATGACCAACAAACCCAAACTGTTGTAAATTTTCTGCATATATTATAAATGCTCACCTGTCTCCATGTCAGTTTGGAAGAATTATAGTTGCACATTCCCATGACATCCATTGCTGCTGTGAGTTGAAGCCAACTGATGGACAAAAGGGCACCTTCCATATATAAGGCTCTGTAAACGGGTTGTGCAATATGTCAAACCTCTTAATTTTTTCCAGATAGACTTGACTCTAAGTAGTTCATGATAATAGGGAGCCTTACATGTTCCATATTAATTTAGTATCTTCTATATTTTTCCACGTTTGTGCAGGACACCGGGGATCTTGGTCATATTCCATATTCAGAAATGTTTCTCTTAGTTTGATTAAGTCGCGCGGTTCGCCTGCACTGAGTTTTCAAATCCCTCATCTCATATTGATTCAGACATTTTCTTCTGAGTCAATTTCAAAAGCTGAAAGGCAACAAAACCAACAGCGATACCACTTATTTTTCAGAACTTCAAATTATTTGTCCCTATAGGTCCAATTAGTGCTGGTGGCCATGATTTAATTTAAAATAGATAGCAAGGTGTGGAATATTGCAGCGATGCTCCTCACGTCAATTTATGTATGTGAACCTGATACGTTTGACTTTTGCAAATAGGGTAAAATACATACTCCGATTTAATATTCAGGAATGGTTTAGCCCGAGAAATCCCTGTTTTACACACCTGACATTTGATCTGTTGTCCACTGTTTGATCTGCTGGTGCTTGATTGGAAGTTGATAATCAGTTGGATAGATGGACAATATAAAAAAACCAAACATATTTAATGAGTCATTTTTCAGGATGTAATCAGTCTTTTGCTTTCTGAACTTCTAACAGATATTAGGTAACAGTAAAAAAGGGTTTCTGTGAGACGTTTTATGAGTGTTTGTAGTGTGATTTTACTCAAAGGTGTCCACTGTAAGGTTTCCTTTATGAAATTAAAGAATTTTGTTGTTTTAAGATCATGAACAACATCTAAAAATTTCTTTGCTTACAATTAAATTACAATTGTGGTTTTTATTTGCAAAATATGTTTTTCTATAAAGAAAAAATAAAGAAGAAGAAGAATGCAAACCATTCATTGGCTAGGAATCAAAAAAGCGTGTGTGTATTTATGTGTGTGTTCATGCTTTGTTTCCACATCCAGAAGCATTAAGAGCAAATGATGAGGAGCGTGTTGCTGCAGTGATTTAGGGGCCCTGCTAGGGTGGATGATAAAACGGTCCCGCGGAGTCCGTAAGCGAGCGAAAAGACACACAAACAAAAGCATGCAGCAGTAAACACTGATCAGGCTCCATTAAGAGTTCCACGTTCTCGCCTACACAGAAACACGGAGACCGCGGTCTCACTTCTGTTGCTGTCTGGTTTCCTCGCTCCTTAAAGGTCTTTACCTCAAAGTTGGGAAAGAAGAATCAGCAGTCCCTTCACTTCTCCGTCTCTCTCTCTGCCCTGTGGTGGGGTGGTTATTGAGATCATGGTGTGTCTGAGTGGCAGTGATAACCGGTACCCAGGTGCCAGTGGCACACTGTGTTTAATTAATTAATGAGACTGCGGGGTTGGTTTTCTAATTCCACCTAGCCGGCATCGGGGGTGTGGGGGAGATAGCCGTGAAATGTTTAGGTGTGTGTTTTCAGGCGAGAAAAGGGGAGATGTATGTGCGAGTGCGTGCGTGTTATGGGTGTATATCTATTTTGTTGGCAGTTTGGGAGCTGGCTTCCTTGTTAGTAGGGTATTAAAATATGTATGGAATATTTTTACTCCCACTTTTAATCAAGCCTCTTGATTGGGAGTTAATCACAGGCCAAATGAAGCTGATGATGAAAGAAACACAGTTAGCGTTACAGTAATACATCAATCTGAACTCTTCCTCCTGCACAATAACCAGGTCATGGGCATGGGATATAAACATAATACAATTACTGGATGGTGCTCAGATGTGTGTGGTGTAGGTTAAGGATCCAATTATGTAATATCAAACCAAATTCCAAAGAAATCAGAGAGCAAGGATATGAAAAAGACTTTTAAAATAAACTCTATATTAAGACCATTAAATTACTCCAAGAAGATTTTGGCATTTTAGCAAAATGCAACTAGCAACTTTCTCAACTTCATCAGTCATGCAGCACCTTAAAACAGCTTTGCCAAAACATTTTAAAGTTTAGCCAGAAAAGTATAAATGATGGTAAAACGTCCATGACATTACAATCAAACATTTTAATGTTATTTAACATTTCAGTGGGAGTTTCTTTCTTATTTCTTCACATAGGTTAAAGATATCACTCTTTGGGTGTAGCAGTTCTTAGATGTATGAAAAGTTGCTGTATTCTGCTAACAGTGAGGTAAAATGAATTATAATTAAAACCTCTGTGAGTGAGAGTTATGTCCAAGTGAGATGTCATGGTATTTATTACAAAAAAGAGAAGTCTATCAAAATCCCAGACTGAAAACTGGGATGTTTGGTTTCTTTTAACCCCAACGTTAACTTTACATTGGTAAAAATTTTTATTAGATACACCCTGCTAATAATACCTCTTTTTTATTCAGAACTGCATTATTTGTTCATGGCACGGATTCAAAAAGGTGTTGAAAACAGAGATTTTGGTCCATCTTGACATGATAGCATCCAGTGTTGGGTAAGTTACTTTAAATTAGTAACTTAGTTACATTACTAGTTACTTCTATCAAAAGTAACTCAGTTACTTCAAGTTACTCGTTACTTTCAGAGTAACTAGTTACTAGGGAAAGTAACTTTGGTTTTACTCAGAATTCTCTTGTTAATGTGTTGCTTCCGTAACCCAGCAAGATTGCCAGTCTTCTAGCTTGCTTACTTGCCACAAGTGCACTGTGCCACCTACCAATAGAAAGGAAAAAATAATGTGCACATTTCCACGAGAGAAATCCCACGCCTGATTCTATCCTAGCCTGCTTTTTACATCCAACACAAAAACTGCAGTCGTGGTGCTTTCGATTGTACTCAGAACTTGGAAATTCTGCCTTCTGAATAGGAAGATGTAGGTAACACCAGACTGCAGATGAGCTGCATACAGGGCTGGACTGGGACAAAAAAATCGTCCCGGGCATTTTGACTAGAGACCGGCCCACCATTATAGGAAAAATCATAAAGCCTTTGAATGAAAATAAACACTGTTGTGACAGTGATGTACACTGTTCTGATATGTATCAATCTATAAATTGTTTGTTGTAAGACTCAGATAATTATTTTTTTTAAAAGTGAGACATTTTAAATGAGAATAAGAAAGTATTTCCTTGTGCCCCCCTTTCCCCGTTAATGCCCTACATGGACCCCTGGCAACACTTTGCTAGACCCGCCCCTGCACAGTTACCAGCTGTCAGCTACTTAGAAAAGGATCCTGGTGTTATTTATCTCTCAGAAACAGTTCATAACTTCCCTTCAACTCATTCATGTTAACTAAAAGGTAAACCTGTTTCTCCATCACAGCTCTGATGATTCAGTAAGGACATCTCCTGGTTTCATCTTCATGTTTCCCTCTCACCAGATAACCAAACCGACATCATGACCAGCAGCTTTACAGCTGTGGCTCCAGCAAACATCAACTGATACTAGAAACTAATATTAAATAAATTCTAACAACAGCTGATCAAGCTTAAACGTGCTGCTGTTGTTTACCGCGACATCCACTGGTTTCCTCTTTCTGGCGCAAAGTGATAAACAAACAAGAGAGAAAAGCTGATCAGCTGAGCATTGATCAGTTTCCTGATTGAAGTAGAAACAGGAGAGGGAGGGTGAGAGAATGAGAGAAGAAGAGGCAGCTGTGCAGCGTAAACACAGAATTAATCCAGCTTTGTGTCTTTTTCATTGTAGCTGAAGTCCGGGACAAACTGTGTTCCTTTTCACCTCAATACGAAACGCGTAATATTTTCTCTGAATACGAGACGATTCCGTTTTTTACGGGACGGTTGGCAACTCTAATAATTAACCTTGAACAAAATAAAGTTCAACATCAGTCACATAGCACCCACCCAGCTGTATAGAAACCCCGTCATGCTAGCTAGAACGCAGTACGAAAAAGTCAGCATAACGAAAATAAACTCCACCTAAACTTGGTTTATATGTGACTCAGATAGACTGCAGGTTATAACTTCTTACCTGAAGTTCAGTTCACCTGACACTCTCGGACCAGCGGCCGCTTCGGGTCTCTCCTCTTGCCTCCCTTTTCCTTCATCCACCTGCTGGTTTCCACCACTTGCTAATGTTATTGAATCTGTGGAAGCTCCGCGATAGCCACCACACGAAGTAACGAATAACGAGCCTATTTAAATCCCAGTAACGAGTAACGCGTTCCCGGTTTTGGCATAATAACTAGTTACCGTGCTCGTTACCACAATAATAACGTAGTTACTGTAACGCGTTACTTAATAACGCGTTAGTCCCAACACTGATAGCATCACACAGTTGCTGCAGATTCATCAGCTGCACATCTGTGATGTGAATCTTCCGTTCCACCACATCCCAAAGATGTTCTATGGAATTGAGACCTGGTGACTACGGAGGACATTTGAGCACAATGAATTCATCGTTCAAGAACCAGTTTGAGATTATTTGAGTTTTGTGACATGGTGTGTTATCCTGCTAGTAGCAGCCATCTTCTGATGAAAATGTGGTCGTAAAGGCATGGACATGGTCAGCCGCAATAGTCAGCTAGTTTGTGTTGTTTAAATGAGGCTTAGTTGGTACTAAGTGAAAATATCTGCCAAACCACCAGCAGCCTGAACCGCTGATATAAGCCAGGATGGATCCATGCTTTCATGTTACTTATGCCAAATTCTGACCCATACAAAATCACAGCAGAAATGTAAACTCATCAGTTTTTCCAGTTTTCTGGTGAGCCTGCCTGTAGTCTTATGCTGCTGTAGCCCATCTGCTTCAAGGTTCAGCATGTTGTGCATTCAGAGATGCTCTTCTGCATACTTTGATTATAACAAGTGATTATTTGGGATGCTGTTTGTCTTCCTATCTGCTTCTCCTCTGATCTCTGCCATCAGCAAGACTTTTTTTGCCCAAAGAACTGCCACTCATCTTTTTTTTGAGAGCATTCTCCAAACAACAACAACAACAAAAAACAGCAACAACTTGGGATCCTATACTGGAGATGGCAAAGACCAGCCGGTCTAACACCAATAGCCGTGTCACATTACTTACTAACTTAACCTTTCTTCCCTATTCTGATGCTCGGTTTGAACTGTCTCGATCACGTCTTAAGCGCATCAAGTCGCTGCCATGTGATCGAGTGATTACATATTTTCATTTTTGAACAGTTGAACAGGTGCACCTAATAAAGTTGCTGATGAGCATACCTCTGAGAGTTTAAAAACATTTAGAATACATACTATACCACCATGAGCATAACAGACCACAAATGATAAGAAGATGCTTTTATGTGTTACAACTGTGTCCTCAGAAAAGTTTGAGCGGCCCCGATTAATAGAACAGAAATAGTTAAGAAAGGCAGCTGAAAGAGGTGAGCTCACACAGAATGTGAGGGTCACAGAATCGCATGTGAAGACAGGAAAAAACTGAAAAACTGCACAGTAAAAGTCCATTGTGCAACATTCAGTGAAAATACCACACTGAAATATGTAATAAGAATTTGTAATTGATCTTTGTGGAGTACTGCTACACATTCAATAGATTTGTTAGAAAATGTAATATTAGTTTTTAAAAAAGGAAAAAAAGAGGTGGCGTGATGAAAAAAAGGTTTATTGGGTTCAGTTTGGCTTTTTTTTTTTTTTTTAAATCAAGCATCTGCAGAAAGAGAATCCATAATCAAAGCAAAAGCACAACAGGATATTTCATTCAGCTTTCTCTGATGCACGTAGACACAAACATTTAATATAGCTCAGCCTTTCTTGTAACTCTAAATATTTTTGCATTTTGCTCCAGGCACAGGAGTTTTACTGCAAGCAGAAAAAAAAGCTTCCTAGATCATAAATGATAGAATGTGCCTTAACAAAAGAAAAGCAGCATTTGTATTCACAGCTCATCTTTAAGAGCTGTTTTACATGGTACATGTTAACAAATTATGTATTTCATACTTTACTACTTCCATAAAGTACTCAAATATATTAGCTTACACACCGTAAATGTTAACACTGTGCAACTCGTACACTCACACACTGGCAAACAGTCTTAGAAGCTGATATCACAAATGAAGGGAATGATTTATTGACGCTCCATAAAACTCTTCTTTCTGTCGGAGCTTACAATAAAACTTATATAATCTCTGCTAGTGAAATATTATAGATAGGCTCTATAAAAATAGCTTTATGACTACAGGGGGAAAAAAAGCGCTATAACTTGTTCTATCCTGTATATTGTGGTTTGAAACATCTTATTGCTTAAAGGCAAACGAGTCCAACATGAACGATTTCCCAGTTCAGGGGTGGGTTATCACTAAAATCTTGGGAGTCTTGTTTCAGATGTAAAGTTATGAGTAAAAGTTTAGTTAGAAAAAAAAAGCTAATAACACAGTAAGGAAGAAAACCACACAGTGTAAGCTAATGATAATATTTAATGGTAATCTGAGATTTCAAGAGTGGTCGTGTGCTGTCTGTATATTAAAGTTTTGCTGGAAGTGACACTGCCCCACATCTCATCGCTTAAAAGGCACAGATTGCCCACATACTATGAACCATCACAGTCATTATTGCTCTTATTTGTGTTTGTGTAGGGATTGAATAAAGAATCCACTTTGATAAAACCAGATATCTTTTCACTTCAGACAGAGCCAGGATACCTGATATCACCAGCTTACAGTCTTTGTAGCCCACCAGGAGTGGGGTAAAATAGGTGAAGGTGTTTTGGGAGCTCCCCCAGCAGCCTGGACCTACAGGATGGCTTCAAAGTCACCTGATCCAGTTCTGTCTCTAAGCTTGATCAAAAAGGAAAGTCTAAGCCTAATTTTAAAGGAAAGTCGGTGTCTGTCCACTGAATTCTGTTTCCATTGACTTTTACTAAAGTATTAGAAAAAAAGAGGTTTAACAGTTCTCATAAGGATTTAATGAAGATTTCATTTAGCAACTGGCTGTTGTGTGTATCTGTGGCAGAAAAGTTGCAGGAGCTTCCTCGCAGACTCAAAATGACTTTGGCAGGACGGATACAAAACAAAACAAAACAGCATCCCTACCTTAACACAGCATTACACTAAATCCAATTGTCTTTTGAGTCCAGATTCATAGTCAATGCAAAAATAGGAAATTTAGATCAAGTGTTTCATCAAACTCTCAAAAATAATTGTTGAACTATTCCTTTAACCTGCTAAATGCTCCCTGAACAGCGATCGATCAAGAAGCTCTTGCACAAACAGCTTTATTTATATCATGAACTTCCTGCTTTAATTCATCTTTGTTGTTAAATTTATACCCAAGGTAAGTATATGCCTTAACACACACAAATACACACACACACACATCCTGGCTCCCAGGTTGCTCTTCCTGGAGCAGCAGGGTGATGCAGGAGGAGGAGAAAGGGGGAGTGGGGGAGAGCGGAGAGAAGAAAAAGGAAGAGGCAACAGGAGAACAGACCTCCCATTGAACTTGGCTCGCTTCCAGCACTCATTCGCCCAGTAATCAGCTGTGAGTCAGTCAGTCATACCGGCTCTAAACAAACACATTAACATTTGAGTGCGCAATACAGCGATGGCTGCTTGCATGCACGCAAGCACAGACTGTCACTGCATTAAAGACACATACACGCACTACCGGAGCACAGTTTACTCTTAACCTGCATGCGTTTTTGTGAATTTCACTCGGAAAGTGTGTTTTTTTTCTTTACAGTCTCAGTTTCACGCAGGTCTTTGATGATCACGAGTGATGGAGAGCTGGAAAGGACAAAGGGTATTTTTTTAAAGTGTGTGGGGGGTGTATTGATAGAGGTGGGGTTGGTGGACTTCTCATCAAAGGGCGCCATCACTCACCTATGCCCCAAAAGGAACTGTCAGCGTGCAGGTATGATGCCTCGGCACTGCGCGCGAGAAGCTGAGCAGACCCCCGCGCAGCTGGGGAGGATAACCTCCGGTGATTACACTCGCAGGGGTGAATGTCAATCATGCTGGCTGCCATAATGTGTGTATGTATGTGTGAGACAAACCACTCAGTTGTTGATGCAAGTATGCCTTATGTACAACTGTGGATTTTGAGCATGTGTGTCTGCATTAGTGTGTGTGTATGTCTGCCCAGCGATGGCCTGTGAGATTGAGCTGTCAGTCGGCAGGCAGCAGATGAAGATTAATGGAGCGAGCAAACAATAAGAGGCTGGCAATGATCATAAATATGCTAATGGCCATTATCAATACACACTCACTGACATGCATAAGAGACAAAGTATGCAGACGTGTGTGTGTGTGTGTCTGTGTACAGTATTCATGCACAAGGGATTTGGGATAGGAGGTGATTCGGGTTACCCAGTTAAAATCATCCTCCCTCCCTTTGGGATACTGCAGCATCAAAAGACACACACACACACACATTTTTATAGTGGGAGTGTGTTGGCTGACTGATGGATCGGGCACCTGAGCTTCCCATGTGTTATGTTTGGGGTGTGGGCCACAAAAGGGAAAGGGAGGAGGGCTCATTGAGTAGATGACATGATTGGTGTCACATTAAAATCTGTTTATTTAGTGCTTGTGCGCGTGTGAGAAGGGCAGCGGATAGTGATGGTGTCTGTGCCAAGCCTCTGATTAAGACTACAGGTTCAGCTAATAGCACAATGAGAAGCTGATTAAGAGCAGATGAGATGGTAAAAAAAAAAGAAAAAGAAAGCAGAGAGACATAAAAGGGATAGATATACAGACACATCTATTCACTAAACTGATGATGGGCCTCTTTGTTGTCTCATCCCATTCTGTGGTTCTCTTGGGTCCCTCCTGTGTCTGTATTGCATGCTCATTTTTTAAATGAATACCCTCTTTCTTTATCTCTCCCTGCCTCCCCCTCCTTCCTCTTTGTCTCCCTCACCACCCATCTGGGTCACACAGCAAAAAAGAGCAGAGAGGGGTCCCTGATGTGAAACCTGGTCATCCACTTTATCACCTGAAAACACACTTCTTAACCTCCTTCTACCTGGTTGTCTCTTTTCCCGCCTACTTCTCTATGCTCCATAGGGTGTGCAAACTCCACTGGGAGATGTTGAAGGCTCTCGGGGCTCTCCGACCTTCCTTGTCCTTTTAGCGCACACATGCATACATACACACACACACAAACACACACACACGTGTACTCCTGCTGTTACAAACTCACACTCGCCGTCCATTTCTGATGGAAAGCGCAATTTGTGTGTGGCAAGAGGGCGATGGATGGAGTGTGCAAAGTAACACAGGGAAGTGGTTATGATTGGGGCTAATGAGCTCACAGGGGATGCTGGGATAGAGGAGGCGGGCCAATGGCAAGCCTGGTTCAGATACACCACTCCCTGGAGGGTCTCAGCTTAGCTGAAACCCATTTCACCTCATGGGAATTTATTTGAGTATTTGTGTGTGTGCTTCTGGGTAGTTGCTGTTTGAAAATCAGCAGTCCCTGTGGTCATTATACACTCATTCTGCTGAGCTGGTTACTACTGGTCCCCATAGACATCGGTAGTAAAGCATTTAGAAGTCACATCAAATCGTTAAGTCAAGGTCACGAGGACCCGCTTGTTTTTTTCCCAGAGTGTTATTGAGTCTGTAATCTTGCTCTTAGAGGCCAAGCAGAACAAACTCATAGAAACTCAGTGATGATCCTTAACACTGCATCAGTGGTAAGTGTGGGTGTGTGCGAACAGGTGTGTGTGTGACAGTGTGTCATTCTGTGTGTCTCATTACCATGCATGGTGTGTCAGTGTTGTCCAGAAGGCTGAGCTTCCATCCATTGCTCCAGGGGAGAGTTATAGATTACTGGCTGGAGCAGGCAGGGGCCAGGGGAGCCGCTGGAGCCCAGAACCAAGAACTGTAGGCTGGGCACGGCTCTCAGCTCATCAGCCTGTCTCTTGAGGCTGCGGAGCTTAACCTGGAGCAAGGCTCTGATTAACCAGACTAATGACAGTACAGCCCCCAGCTCCCACTGCCAACACCATAATCACTGCTTAAGGCCCCAGCCAGTCGTCATGTCTATATGGAGAGAGAGCAGTGTTACAGCTTAATGGATAAGTCTACGGACAACAAGCATTTTAAGTCAACGGTCAATAGAAGCTTTGAGAGTCAATCGCAGGAGAAGGGACCAATGTATGAGGCTTGAATGAGCTCAAATACTTTTTTCTGTTTGTTAGCTGTATCTATGCAAGAGGCTCAGTATGTGAATATAAATATGCACCACCGGGTTTGTGTGTGTCACCACAGTTGGAGGTGTTTAATGAGCACTGATCGATGTCTCATCTGCGCCTCCTTAGCGCTAATGCAAACATTTCATCAGGACAATGGAACCGTTCAGCCACTGGTACACACAGAGAACCCAACAGACAAACAGCACAAACCAAACAACGTATGCAAATAAGCCAGACAGTCAAGCTTTTGTTCTTACACTCTGTTACAGACAATTACCCGGTAAGTGCAATAAACACACCACTGGTAACAATTTATATCTTTTTAGCATCTTTGAAGGTGTGAAGGAGGTTGGAGTGCAGTCAGCCTGCAGAACAGGCATGCCAATAGTGCTTACTGTCCTCTGTGAGTAAAGTGATTTCTGACAACTCCTAAATTAATCCCTGCAGCTAGATCACAGCCCCGCTTTATGACTGTTTGTGTGTGTGAGAGGGAAAGGTAGAGACAGAAGTAATAGCTTGGTGTTATAAACAGACTCGAGTCGATAAGTGATCTAGCTCCTGCTGGGTGGAGAATGAGAGAATGATATTCAATTCAGACCCCAAAATAGGTAAAAAAAAAAAAAAAAAAACCTCCTGCAGGTTTACTGCTGCTGCTGCATGAGGGAATAAAAGGATGAGACTATTATTTTACTTTTCCTATAAAGCTAAGAGCCGCAGAGGTGAGATATAGTTAAAAGGCAAATATGAGGCAGACTTCAATAAAGGGTACCTGGTTACTTTACTTTCCCTCTCACACAATTTTTTTAAAGCATTTCCTCATTTAGGACTTCACATCCTATCCAGACTGTGAATGTTGTTTAAAGGTGGGGATTCAGCAATGTTGAGCAACTTCCATCCCATCTCCAAGCTTTCAATATTAACAAAAATCCTTGAATCTGAGGTAATTTTGCAGTTAAAACAGTTTTTATCTCAAAGTCAAAGTAAACTTTACTGTCATCTCTGCTATATACAGTACAGTATATAGAGAGACGAGACGACGAAGCTCCAGTTCCCTTCAGTGTAAAAGAACAACAATAAATATAGTAAGAGTAAGAATAAGAATAAATATAAAGACTGGGGTAAGGGAAGTATATACACTTTGAGGTAAAGGGGTCAATAACATTCTAAAATTTACAATTTACAATCATGATTTAAAGTGGCTTTGAAGTGGTTTAGATCAGCGGTCCCCAACCTTTTTTGCGCCATGGACCGGTTTATGCCCGACAATATTTTTCATGGACCGGCCTTTAAGGTGTCGCGGATAAATACAACAAAATAAAACTAGTACCGGTACCGAAAAAAAGGAAATTTATTCATAACACACCTGAAAAGACCGATAAAAACCCTGAAAACTATACATTTCACACCTGAGCCTCAACTCTCGCGGCCCGGTACCAAACAACTCACGGACCGGTACCGGTCCGAGGCCCGGGGGTTGGGGACCGCTGGTTTAGATGACCAACATAGCAGCTTTACAGTTTACAGTACGAGTATGAGTATCTGGTAGTAGTAGAATAGGGCACATACCATTACTGCTGCTAGAGCTGTGACAAATGATCTCATAGGTGTCCTGGACAGTACATTGTGTTGCCTTATTTGTGGATAATGAAGTGTTGATTAAAAAACGTAATAATGCTGGTTTTGGTCCTAAGGCTGTGAAGAAATTCTGAAATCTTATAAATCAAAATCAGTCTGTATATGCAGAGTGCCATAAATCTGGTGTCCCACAGGGTTCATTTAAACAAATGATCTGGGCAAATAAAATTTCAGCAAAAATATATCTTTATGCTGATGATATTATCATATTCACACATGCGCTCTCTGTAGGGAATGCAATACAAGAGCTTTAGAATCAATTTTATTCATTACGAATTGCTTTGCAGCATTTAAAATAAGCTTTATTTAAAAACAAAATTTATGGTATTCACAAAAATTCACCCACAAATCTGACATCTGATGGTGAATCAAATAATTCTTGCCTTACCATTTTTTCAAATAAAAATACTTGTGGAAGCTACTTTTCTACCTATGATAGTTATGGGGATTCACTGTTTGATATATGGATGTTTCTGCCTCAGCTTTACTGAGCCACACACCTCTATGTTTTATTATAAATGCAATCATCACTGCATTCATCCCTGGATTCTGTGTGATTTGATGGGCTGGCCGTCACTATTTGCAGAAAACAGCACTGGTATATTTTTCTCTGATTCTAGGTAAACTTCCTGTTAATCTGGGTACTCTTCACTGTCATCTAATTCCAGCAGCAAACCACCTATGCTCCTCTAAATGGTTGCTCTGACGTAACTAAAGTTCTGACAGATCTGTGGAAAACAGTGTTTACTTACTATGTACCTTGGACGTTAAATAATTTCCAGAAAGCAATAAATTAACATGCCTGTATCTATTGGTGAAAGTTTCATAAGGAATGCAGTGAATGAAACCTGTAAATGTTTTTCTTGTGAGGCCATTCATATTTTATGTTATTGGCATTTTTTTGTATTGTATATTATGTTGTACTCCCTGCATTTTATGTTGTTTATGTGTGTCATTTTTTAAATGTTTTGAGTTTGTACAGCATCTACCTTGGCCAAGTCTTTCCTTTGAAAGAAATTTGAATGTAACTTCCTGGTTAAATAAAGGTAATATTAACATAAACAACCGTGTGCATCTGAGATTTTTGGGTCTTTAGTGTATGTGGGAGACTCAAGAATAACTTGCAGTACCCGTATTTGTCCTAATTAAAGACAGCTCTTAAACCTAAAATCTCACCCTTTTTAAACCGCAGTTGGACAAAAACCTCTATAGGAAATAAAGAATATGCTATATTGGGTTTGGACTACATGAGCAATACTTGTAATATCAGATATATGATCGGTTTTGGCCATCCATAGGATGTGTGCTATAAGGTGACAGAGGGAAAGAAGAAGGATGCAAGACTTATGTTCCAGTGGCCACTTTTCAGTCTGCAGAAACTCTTATTGGCTAACAGCCCTAACTTAGCCATTCACGTTGCTGCTGATCCTCCATAACATGCAGAGCTTACCTTGTGTGTCCACATGCACAGCTGTGTGCAGCTGCTGAATGGACCACTCATGCAATATTTTCTGTTAGTGTGAGTTTATTTAAAGCTGTGCCTTTACAAGTGCTGGTTGACAGCTAAGCAGAAGAAAGATCCAGGCATGCACTCAGAGCAGCTGCGTTTCTGAATGGATCCCGCCGCCATTGTTCTGCTGTCACTAACTCATCTCTCAGGCCCAGGAGACACACCACTGACATTTACCAGACCCACACCACTCCCCCTTCCCCACATATCCTTCCTCTCCTCTCTCATTCTCCCTTTCTCTCTCTCCTACCGCTTCCATTGAGTCCCTCGCTCATTCTCTGCTTCTGTCACTCCATCTCTATCTATGGGATGATGTACGGGGATGGATCAGTGTGGACACGTGTGTGTGTGTGTGTGTGTATGTGTGTGTGTGTGTGTGTGTGTGTGTGTGTGTGTGTGTGTGTGTGTGTGTGTGTGTGTGTGTGTGTGTGTGTGTGAGAGAGAGAGAGAGTCAGAGTAAGTGTTTGTGTTAATGAGTGGCCCTTTAAGGCTATTAAGCTAAGATTGGTATGCCCAGAATCCCTCATTACCCAGCAAGCAATGCCCCCTACATGGAATGGTAATTGGGAAGGAGAGAGAGAGAGAGAGAGAGAGGGTGAGAGAGACAGGGAGAGAGGGCTGAGGTGGAGGTGGAAATAATAGGAGGATAAACAAGGGATAATTGGGTGGATTGAGACCAAGAGAAGCATTTGATCAGGCTGATTTGTGTCTGCAAAGAGAGAGATGATGTGAAGAGCAGAGAGGTTAAAGGTCACACACTCTAGTATGTATGCACACGTATGACACGCACATGCTTTACATGCATGAGTGGTGCTCTATAGACCCAGACCTGACATAAGCTTACAGATACATACATGCATACACGCACGAAGACATACTGTGACATGCATGAAAGATCAGGCTGCAAAAGCAACCTTTTAAAAGGTTCATAGTCCCACAGAAGGTTCATACTATGAAACAAAATTTGAGTCAATATCAGTCTGACTTTCTGATTTATTTAGAAAAATGTTTTTTACTCTGTCAGGCTGTGCGACCGTGGATGTCACTCAGACATCTCTGACAGTCGCTGCAGTCTAGTTACACCTTTAGTCAGTTTTACACAGTGATACATCAGCATCACCCACAGGACACAGACATGAACAGCAAAGATTCACAGCATTACTGGTGAAATCCTTACCTGCTGTTGCTGCCAAAAATCTTAAAATCTGATGGATTTCACCTTGCTTTGTTTTTAACAAAAACACTGAAGTATTAAATTCAAGTGACTTTCTCTTTTTGGTCTTTCCTTGTGTTTACATTTAGGTAATTTTATCAACCACACACTTGCTGATTTATTTTTAATAAAAATGTAAAATAATACTATCCATTTTGTTTTTCTAAAATAAACTTTAGATTTGCAGATACTTTTGATAAGTGTTTATGTATGGACATAAAATTTTGCTGTCACCCTTCTGCGTTAGGGGCACTTGGAATGATTTATAATTCCCATCTGCTGCAGATCCTCCTGGTTTATTTATTTTTTATTCTTTTTCTTGTACGTCAGCGACTTGACATTAAATTTGGGACTTACCAGAATTTTTTCATCTGGCTCTTCTAATAAAGCCGAAGCTTTACAGATTTGTTGATAAAGTACAGCAAAGAAAAGTGTAAGATGCTCTGTATGATTCTATGATGAAACTAAATAAAAGTTCAAAAAAAGAGCAAACCGTGGATTTATGTCGCCATCAAGTGGCAGGACTGTGACTTTGTGCACTCACAGAGAAAACGGGACAGAGCCTCTTTTTCTTTTTCGGTGGGCCGAGGTACCCGACTGTAGGATCTGACTATAGTCAGCTGCGACATAAGATACCATCCGGTCGCCTCTCCAAGGGGAAGTGTAAGGAAGATTACACGGAGTAGACCCAGGACTCAGATACGTGGCAGAAAATGGATGTGTGGATGCAAAAGTACTTGTTATGATAAATTGATGTAAGGTCACATATCTACTCAAAGTATGTCCATGATCATGCCCAGCTAAAAAGTCCCTGCTCACTTTGAATGCTCACTTATATGTAGCTACCTGGACTGACACGTAGTGACATTAAGCACCACATTTAGAAATGACGTATAATACACCCAGAGAGTGCATGTGAACATAGTGGACATGCAACCATTTTTTATGGAACAGAATCTGGACCTTTTAAAAATCGCATATATGCACAGATATAACAAGCAGAGTGATATAGATTAAAAACAAGAGGAAAAACAGTGTAAAAGGAACAGCTTAAATTCGTGTCTTCAGTAAATAATTTTCGGAGAGAGGAGTGCAAACATTATTGGTAATTTTTAGGTTAGGGTTAGATTAGATTACTTCCAAATTTTGGATGAATAAACACAATTTAACGCATAGCTCGTCAGAACAATAGAAGCTCTGTGGTATATTTGGTGTCAGTGACTAGAACTAAAATTCCGATTGCAGCCGAGGCAATAAAATCTTACTCTACAGGCTAATTATTTTACATTGCATCATCTTATACTCCAAACATGTGAAATACTGTGTCAGCTGTTGTGGAAACGTTGTTCAATCTCCAATTGATCGATAGTGACAGCAGCACGTAGCGTCTGCTCATTGGACGTTACTGTGATTGACTGAGGAGACGAGAGGAGAGGGCGGCTGGGCGATACCATTCATCCGGCCCAACACCGAAAAATAGCCTATGAAAAGATTAATGAGCTCTAGAAGCCATCAGGACTGCGGTTTCAAAGAGGATTATGGGCGTGTAGCTGAATTCGATGATAAGATTACGAATCTGGGTAATTTAGAGCTGGATTAGCCTCCTAATCAGACGCGGTGTCCCCTCGCATCCCTGCGAATAAACAGGATGAGGAGACGGTTTTGTGACGCTGCAAGGAAACCTGCGAAGATGCAGAAATTCAAACAGTGATGGACATCCAGTTTTCTTCCAGATCGGTTTAACCGTTTTTGTTTTTTGTATTTATTGTTTTACCAGCGTTCCCTTTTTTGTTGGTCATGATTTTTCTGCGGAGGCTTGTGCAGCTTTCGGTGCTGCTGATCCACGCTGGATGGTGGGGGGTCGCGCCGAGCCCCACCGATGAGGGAGCACTCCGGACCGGCCACGGAGAGCACGGAGAGCCTGGACACCAAGAGCCTCACAAGGACTCCTACAGCACCTTCGCCTCCGAGTTTCTGGAGTCCAGATATCTGTCCGATGATGGTGAGGATGTCACTCAGTCCACTAAAGATGAGCAGCTAGTGGTTTTGTTTGCATGCTTTTTTCCACACACAACCACACAGGGCCTAGCATGGGCAGGACAAAGGTTAATATGTGCCAGTGTTGTCTTGCATCCAACCTGTCACCTCAATATGAGGCCTTTCAGCACCCAGGCCAGCTCCCCGATGGTAGCTGCCCACCCCTTCCTTCTCCTCACCCACACACAGAGTGCAGATGGCCTCTCCTCAGTTGGCCTTCATCACTGAATACATGTATCAGCTGTTTAGTGTGTAATCAACAAAATTCATGTTATGTATTTACTTATTTGCTGTGTTTTGCAGGTTACCCATTCCCCACAGCACCCCCAGTCGACCCCTTTGCCAAGATCAAAGTCAGCGACTGTGGAGTAACAAAGGGCTGCATAAGGTTAGAGATCCACCTCTGTCTTTCTCAAAACAGAGCTCGAGTGTTACTGTAGTCCCTGGGGGTCCTTCATCCCAGATGCTCCTGACGTCAGAGAGCCAGAGCTAAACATGGGAACGCTCAGCAAGCTAATCTCTTACTTCTTTGTAACCTGGATTCAGTTTCTTTTAAAAAGTGTCCTCATTTGTTTAGATGAGCTCTGTCTGCCCAGCTGAGATCTTATCTCTAGTGAATGACTTTGAGCATTTGCATTTATTTATCTGCACTCAGGTACGGGAAGCCGGGGTGCGATGCAGAGACGTGTGACTACTTTCTGAGTTATCGTCGCATCGGGACAGATGTGGAGTTTGAGCTGAGCGCAGATACGGATGGCTGGGTGGCTGTAGGTTTCTCATCTGATAAGAAAATGGTGAGCAGCTCTGCAACATCTCTGACTGCTAAAAGTTACACAGGTCTTGTGTCTTATTTGGGACAGCAAACCATATGTTTGTATCTTTTGGGCTGCATATAATTATGATTTTTTTGTTTTATCGCTTCAGGGTACAGAAAAATTAGCAGTCCCACGTCAAACTCATGGATAAGAATTTTTTTGACTGTAAGAGATTGAACCAATTAAATATGAAATTCAGTGACTCAGCAGGTCTCCAAAATAAACTCTCTGTTTCAATTTTTTAAAACTTAAAAAAACATATATTCAATTATTAGCCAGTTTTTTCAATAAAAACATTGTTTGGGTTAAAGTAAACCCTTTCAATTTAATCCATCGAAGCCAAGCTTGTGCTGTTTTTTTCCCCCAGGTCAAAACATTGACATCACAACAGTGCGACTGATATGTTGCAACCACAGTCCTGGAGCAACATTTATGTAACTTTTTGGGAAGACTAAAAGCATGATATTGCATCACATGCAATATCATGCTGCATGCATGCATCACAGTTGCTGCAGATTTCTCAGATGTACATCTGTGATGGAAATCTCCTGTTCACCGTATCCCAAAGGAGCTCCATTAGATTGAGATCTGGTTACTGTGGAGGCCCTTTAAGTACAGTGAACTTGTTGTCATGTTCAAGAACCCAGTTTGACACAATTTGAGCTTTAAGACATGTTGTGTTATCCTGCTGGAAATAACACTCTTTGTCTCCTTAGGGAGGAGACGATGTTATGGCCTGTGTGCACGATGATAACGGGCGCGTGCGGATACATCACTTCTACAACGTCGGCCAGTGGGCCAAGGAGATCAAGAGGAATCCGGCTCGAGACGAAGAGGGCATATTTGAGAACAACCGCGTCACCTGCCGTTTCAAGCGACCGTTATACGTCCCACGAGAGGAAACGCTTGTGGACTTACACCTCTCGTGGTACTACCTGTTTGCATGGGGACCTGCTATTCAAGGTGAGCGATGAGTCTTTAGCGTCAGATTACACTGCCCATTATTTTAGCCCTTGCCTGTGACATCTCCTTCATCTTACCCGTCCAACAGGTTCCATCACGAGGCACGACATTGACAGTCCTCCAGTCAGCGAGCACATGATCAGCATCTATAAGTACGTGGACATCTTCATGCCCTCCACAGCTTATCAGACATTTAATTCTCCCCTCTGCTTACTGCTCATAGTAGCTCTCACCTTCTACCTGCTGATGGGGACGCCATAACGAAGCACAGCACAGCAGAGAGAAGATGAAGCAGGAATAAAAAAAAGTTTAAATCTTTATCTGATGCCACATACAAGTGCCCTCTTTGCACAGACTGTGTTAGATATATTGAACATGAAAGACTATATATTCATAACTCACACAGCATCTTGAAGTATTAAAGCAACACTCTAGAGGTGACATGTGCTGATCTGAGTATTAGACAAAAGGGCAGAGTAGTAGTAGTAGTTTAAAATAGGCCAGTCATTTTCAGTGTTAACGATAGCTTCCAGTTATATAAAAATATGAGGACTCCATTCCAACAAATACATCTCACAAGACTTTGAAACCCTGCATGCACTGGAAAATCTGGGAATGGTTTCAGACACCCACCGTGCACTGGTGACTAATGTCGAACTTTGCCAAAACAATGGGTTTCTGAGGATGAAAGAAAAATAAAACAGCTCTCACAAATGCTTCCCGTCTCCTCACCCTGCTACGTTTCTGTGGCTCTCAGCCTTAAAAAAAGAAAATAAAAATGTTGTTTGCTGGTGTTAGAAATATGGAGTGCAGGGTTTCAGGAACAACCCAGTGCATCTACTATGTAAAAGATTTTCGTAAACTTTTTTTTTTTTTTTTACATCCTTGTCTGATTTCATCATCTCACTTCCTCAACCACAGTAACTGCTTTGTTTATCAGTACTGTGACACTGTGACTCACAGCAAGACTGATGAGAAGAGTTACTACTATTGCCTGTTCAAGCAATAACACGGTTAACAGAAACATTTTGCTCTTATATGAACTAATATTTTTTCTCCCCTGGGTTGCTATTGTAGCTTTTGAAGTGTATTAAAAATGGTTGAATATGTTAAGATGTCGCCCACTGAAACATCTGTCGCTGCTGTGCTTATTGCTAAGAACACAGTCTATACAAAATACAGACGCTGTAGTGAATGCAGAGACTGCCTTCTCACTCTGGAAGTATAAAGCCAAAGGGCATGACTTTAATAGAATGTAACATAATTAGATTTTGAGCAGTGGCTACGTGTAGTATGATGTGCAGCCTGATAAAATGTACAAATTACTCATACATTCACACTCGTGAGAGGCTGGGCAGAAGATAAAATACACAAGAAAGCACAGAAAATAACAAACCAACAAAAAACACACCACCTTTTACACATGCATTGTAACAAGCAGATGAAATGGGCAGTGGGAAAAATAAGGGGATTGTGGAAATTTTCATAAAAAAGTAAATGAATGTACAAATGCAATGGTATTCATATAAAAACCATTGTATATTTATGCGTGGCTGTTTTGTTTTGTTTTTCTTATCAGTTAACCTAACATGCATGCCTACCATGGGAAGAAGCTGTAGGGCACAGGGAGAATATGCAGCTTTTGAACAGAAAGACCCCACACAGCCATGAGATTCAAACCCAGTGGAAGTGTAAGCTAGTGTGGTGTCAACTTGAAGTCAACTTACCGTACCATTTAAAAAACAAATGTTTAAAAAATGATCTCGGAATTTCAGAAAACCTGATCATCGTGACTCTAATTGTCTTAAAGACACTTTGTTTAACAATGTAATGTAATTATTTTTATTTATATATTTTAAATAGCTATGATGTGTATTGCTGCTTGAATTAAATACTTTATAACACCATCTTGTAACATTAATAAAACAATAATAAAAAATAAACCGGAAGAAAAGTGGTAAGTTAAAAAAAAAAAAAAAAAAACACAGGAAGGGACGCGCGGCATCACGGGCACTTCATTGCCCATGAGGCCTTTGGGCATTCGATGTTGCTACGTCATTGTTTTCCTCCCTCACGCGGTGGATCAGTTGGACGGGCTGGCGGAGCTGAAACTGGGAACATGGCAGACGAGGAGGATTCGGCGCCGGATCCCGCCGCTGTCTCTCCCCCAGAGAGCCCTCACGCTGGGCGGCCTTACTCTGTTTCTTTTTCGGAGAGCTTCCAGCCGGCTGTAGGGATGATGAGCCAACTGCTAACCCAGCCCTCCTCCCTGAAGTTTGACAAGAACATAAAGCAGGCCTTCTACAACACCGGGGCGATGATATTTGTGGCTATCTGCTGCGGGGCAGCTGTCCTGGTCTATTTCATCCTCGAGGCCTTCCTCCGCCCGCTGCTCTGGGCTGTGCTCTGCGGCACCTTCCTCCACCCCTTCAAATACTCCCTGGCTCGTCTCGGCCGCTCATGGCTCAGTGGCCTGCAGGACAGCGGGACGCCCATAGTGGTGGGGACGCTGCTGGTCCCGGTGTGGTGTCTCAACTACGGGGTGGAGGCGATGGGTAGGCTAGTTCTGGAGAAGCTCACGATACTCCTGGTTATCGGGGCGGGGGCACCGCTGGTTTACTTCCTCTACCTTTTCTGGAGTGTCATCGGTATGCAGGTGATCCTCGGGCACGTCTGTGGGGTCATCGGGAACGCGCTGGACTATTTCCACTTTATGTGGGTGAGTGACAGTAGAGTGACAATCCTCTGTCCGTCAGAGTGGGTGCTGTTAGGTCAGCTCTGTGTAAACTGTGGCACATATTTTAAATATGATCTGGGACAGAATGTTAAAAGTTATACTTTAAAAGTCAATGATTTTATTACTCGCCTGATTGTGTGGGTCTTACTATAGTAAACTAGTAATCTTACGATAACAAACTAGTAATCTTTTGGTCTTTTGATTGTTGGTTGGGTAAAAAAAAAATCAATATGAAAAGCTCACATCACGTTATTTGCACAGAAAATAATCTACAGAGGGAGTAATAACAGTAATTGTGAATTTCATTCCTACTTAATCCCATTTTGTGTGTCTGATTAAAATGAACTCAGAATTAAAAATGTTGACTGTACAAATGTATAAATGTTATTATCATGTTGTCATAAACGCCATTTAGCAATAGGCAATAGTTGATAAAGAATAATTGGGGGATTAAAGTCGACTGGCTGCTGCAGTGTGTCTCTAATAAAGACTTATTCGATTAGCCTAAACAGAAAATGTGTTTCTTGGAATATGTGTGCAAACTTTTATGTAAGTTGATCTAATTTCCTGCAGTTCCAGCATCTGATCGATCGGTACCTTATTCCCAAACAGCTCCAGGGGCCAGAACCCGTCCGCCTCATCCAAATTACATTAAATGTTCTTCTTTCTCTGAATGCGGAGTTCAGCTGACAGAGGGCCTGTGTTTATAAATAGGATGGAGGACACTATATTAAATTACATCAAGGCATGTCTTTGTGAGGAGCGACACAAGCTGAGATCTTTGTGAGCAGTCGATAAAACTTCTAGTGTAGTCTTAAGTGCTCACTGCTAAACAGGAGCAGAGCGTTTGTAAAACTGGATGAGTTTAGGAAGAAAAAACATCAACACAAAGTGATTATCACAAAAACTGCTCAATTATACTTTTTAAGACTCATGAAGTTTAAAGGTTCAGCATCAAATGATGATTATGATGCAATGGAAGAGAATAGAAGTCTCAGTATATTTAATTAAAATACCCTCTGTTTCATTATTGTGGATCTTTGTTTTATTTCGTCACAGGTGGGGACTGTTGTGTTTGGATACTTGCTGGCGGTTTGTTTTAAGTGGAGTCCTCAAACTGAGCGGTACCTGAGGACTCTGGCACTTCCTGTCTGGGCTGTCCTGCTCTTCTACATCGGTGAGTGTGGACAGCGCCCACAGCTAGCCATACAAGCTGCCTCTTTGGACTGCAGGAGATTTCTTCTAAATGTGGTCAATAAGTTGCTGCCTGTACAAATCCACTTGTCTTTGAAACAGAGGGCACGCAGAGTTGCGCGGTAAGATGAGGATGTTGAAAGTATTTTTAGCACACTTAACACTTGCTCTGAGCTTCAGGCGTGAAGTTTTAAAAAGTGACTGAAAGCTGGTTAAGAAGAAGTTCTGCCTTAAAAGGAGGTTTCTGGGCACATGTGAGAAAATGTTTTCTGCTTTGAAGTTTTTAAAAGTGCTTTCATAGCAACAGTCAACATTGTATGTCATATTTGTTTATGAATATGGTTCAGCTCATCAGGCAAGACTAGCAGAGTCATGCTTGACAAGGAATATACCTGTTAAGCCAGTAATGTCGTCCACACTGCCTGCAGTTTAACTACAACAGCTTTCTCTCAATCTAGTTAAATGTATCCATCCGTAACCCATCCAGCTTCTTCCACTTATCCAATTCCTCTATCTGTTTTAGTGTCTCTGACTGGCTCATGGAGAGTCCCCATATTTGTGGTTGTGGTTGGGCTTCTCATCGTGGGCTACCAAGAGAAACCACCTGTCCCTGGCACAGGTGAAAATATACTATCACACCTATACACTGACATACATTGACATTTACCACAATGAGATACCTTTACTCACCATTAACTAGGTAATAAATATGGTCAAATGAGCACAAGTCTATGATGTGCTTAGATTAAGTTGCATTTAGCCACATTTGCCTAAGCCTAGCTTTACGTGAAATATAAGTGACTTGAGGTGACTGGTTGGGCTACGCTCATCAGACCAGCTTTGATTTTTCCTACTGTGCATCCTCCGCTCTGCCTGCCTGCCTTTGTGTTTCGTTATATTCAGTCTCTCTTGATCTCCCCAGGTGAGCTTTCAGGGCAGGTGCTGTCATTTGCTGCTAACACTATTTACATGGCAATCTCCTGTAGCAACCTTCAACCCAAAACCGAACTCAGTGAAAGCTCCTCCACAGGTAAGCTAGCTGTATTGTATTCAGTGTATTAAAGAAGATCATACAGATGTCCCAGATATCTGGGCTTTAAGGTTTATGAAATGAGAGAACTGGCAGATTGAATAGAGGGAATCAGACCTCTGAACATACTGTTCGATAAATGTTCAGAGCATTGCTAATTGGTCAGAAAAATGTCAAGTTTTAAAACCCAAGATATGCAATTTCAGTTTTACATTCTTTTACATTTCTTTTTTTACTGTAGCTGCTTTGGCTTTACCAATTTAGCCACAGCGGTTGAAACTCAACTGTTTTGTTCTTTCTTTCTCTTCCTCTTCTGTGCTTCCTCTGTCTGCTTTCCCTCATCCGCTCCTAGATGGTGTGCAGTCTGTGGGTCCCGTGCCTTCCACTCCTGGGTTTCCGGGGTTCGCTGGGAGCTCTCGTACATTGCCTGGCCTCTTCCAGAGAGAGAAAAGCTCCCACAGAGCCAGTGATATTTACTTTATTCTGCTGGTCTGGGCTATTGTCTTGGTGCAGGTCTGGCTCAACCTGTGGATACTACAACTGCTCCCTATTCCTGTGGCCGGTAACACACACACAGACATACAAACAGATATGTGCACACTTTCAGTTACTCCTCGTCAGTCGGATTTTACTCATGTGCATGTTGGCTCACTGATCTAGTGTGGGTTCTGAAGAAGCTGGTGGTCCGGTTTGGTATGAAGAGCTTTGCAGAGAGGACTCTTACCTCGTGGTGGACGGTGCTAGAGAAGTTTGGACGTGAGCGTGAAGAGGCACTGCTCCCTGGACCAATCAAAGGCCTGGCTCAGTTCCTCCTACGTATCGACACTAAGGTAATGTAAGAGCTGCCCGTGAAGCTGATGTCCTTATTTCCTCTGCCTTTGGCTTTATACTTCCCCATCCAGACACACTTTATCTGCAACTGCTTGATAACAAATTACTTATCAAAATATCTCAGGAAAACTGAAAGTCTCAAAATGGTCTGTTGTTATCAGTCATATTACATATGCTAGTTTCATTTTTAAAGTCTAAATTTAGCCAGTGTAAAGATCTGCCAGTTCCTAAATTTATTAAAATTAAATTGGTAAATTCATATTAAATTGCCAAAAACGGGGGCTTTTTAGTTTCCTTTACCTTTAACAGAGGATTTTAGCTGCTGCTTTTGTTTTTCAGCCTTTTAGTTTTGACCCAGTTGCAACAATCTCATCAGTGTCGTTTACAGCAACAGCTGGAAGCTATTTTTAGCAAAAAGCTGTATTAAACCAAGTGTGCGCTAAACTGCCCAGCACCAAATGGTAGACAGACAAAATTAGCACTTAGCTGAGGAACACTTTAAAATCAATTCATTAAAAAACAGAGCTAAAAGGAGAGTGAATATTAGCCTGATGCCCGCATCATCAGGTGGGCAAAAAAATACTCATGCATCAGTGATGTTGTTGCTCCATATCTGCTGGATGTGTAAGTATGCAGTTGTTTTGTTTCCAATCAAAATTTAGAGGCAAAATATCTCCAAATCTCTCAATATAGAATAAAAATGTCAAAAAACAAAGCAATGCAGAGCATAATTTTTTGCCGACATATTAGAGTGAGCGACAGGATTAGTGCTACATGGTTTACATTTCTCAGGTTTTATAAATAATGATGTCATTGCTGTAATCTTATACACTTTTCTGCCTTGCCCTCACAGTTTTGGGATGTATTTGTGTTCTGTCTTTGTAATCACATTGATTTGCATCCCACTTGTATTGCCAGTCCACACTCACTGTAGTTAGTGTATCTTGCCTGCCACTTCCTGAGGGGTGTACTACGAAGCAGCTTCCGCAGAGTTTGACTTTTTTGTTTTCATGCATTAGTTGGTCCCATGAAACCTAAAACCTCATTCAAACCTGATGGGTATTTCCAATTTTAATGTTAACCCATGGTTCCTGTGACAGGCTCTGTCCTCGCTTACATAAAAGTGGGAGTTGGTGGTGGGTGCATCATTTGACTCCTGCACAAAATGGACTGCAACAGCTATACTGGTGCTGCCAATAACTCAAGATGGAACAATTCAGCAGAAAAATATTAATCGCATAAATTAATAAATTACTATATTTATTTTACCACTCAGTCCACTCCTGGTGCTGCTATTTAATGTAGAGATCTACAAATTAGAATCATGATGCGTTTCATCATGAAGTGCATTCAGGTTTGACACTGTAATTAGATAACTTTTGTTATTGACCAAATTGAATTAAATTAATTTTCTTAATTGAATAACCTCTGTAATAAATTCCAGTAGACTGCTATCGCAGCAGTGTAAAACGTAGCATTTACACAAGTTCAGTGCCTGGGAATTCCTGTGAAAACACAACATGTACAGTTGTTGTCAGTTTACATTCATCACAGGCATAAACGTCATAGTAAATTTGGACTTTTAACGATTTTTTTGAGCTGTTCTTTTTCCAGACTTGTATTATTGTAGACCATATATGTTTAATGACTTTAAGGAAAAAAAGAAATGGGAGCATGAGTTTGAACTTATTTTAGATTTTCTCTCATCCAAATAGTCTGGAACATATACATACACGCTCAAATGTATACACATACTCAAGTGGTCCCGAAGGTTCTACAGTGCCTTTTAATCTGACAGGGCCAAGGCCTATTAACTCCTCATTAATTATTGACTACAGCTGGTAGTTTCTCTTTGCCAGCACAAAAAGGATTTGCTTGGCAGGACTCATTTGATTGACCTCAGACCAATAGGAAACTCAAACCCGAGAACCACCGAGGCTCAAGAACTGGAAACTGTTGGAACACCAACATCACTGTCCACAGTGAAGTGAATTTTACATCGCAGTGGATTGAGAGGGTGTTGACCAAGAAAGAAACCCTTGCTTTAAAATCAACACCTTCAAGCTCCTCTGAAGTTTGCAGCTGCTCAAACAGATAAGCCAAATGCCCTCTGGAGAAACGTTTATGGTCAGGCAAGATAAAGATTGAACTTTTGGGCCACAATGACTAGAAGTGTAAACATGAGGAACACTGTACTGAGTGTCAAGCATAGTAGTGGTAGCATCATGCTCTGGGGCTGTTTTGCTGCCAGTGGCATAAGGTACATTACAGAGAAGATTCTTAAACTTGATCTTAAATGAAAAGTTAGAGGGTTGAAACTTGAACACAGTTGGTAGCTCCAACAGGACAATGATCCCAAACACATATCGAAACTGGTATTGGAATAGATAAAGTAGGCTAGCATTGAGCTTCTTGAATGGCCTTCCCAAAGCCCCGACCTCAACCCTTTGAATATTCGTGGACTATGCTGAAAGGCTGGGTCTGCTCCAGGAATTATGCCTAAAGCTTGTCGATGGCTACCGGAAGCATTTGGTTGACTTGCTAAGAGACATTTAAACAAAATAATAGTGGAGATTTATGTATATATTTTGACCCTTAGTGGATTAGAGAAGAGCCAAAATAAATACAAACAACTGAGTTCAAAGAAATCATTAAAAGCCCCAAATGACCTGTGATTGTATGTAAACTGACCACAGCTGTACCGTTTGCACTGCTGTAACTTAGCTGCTAGACTTTGTTCAGTGCTGTTATGTACAGCTTAACAGATTGCATGTCAGCTGATAATCTATATCACTCTTAGGGCAACTTGTTTGGAAAAGAAGTGAAACCGTATCACTTGGAGATGATGTTAGACAAAAACTTCTGAAAATAGCTTTAAAAAGAGAGCTGCCCTTCTGAAACCTCTGGCTATAGTCTCAACATACCTTGCTAACACATGAATTCCACTTTGTAGTACACCACTCTGACCCCTCAGAGCCTGTACCCACACAGAGCTTGTATTCTTGTTGCACGGGTACATGTGATGACTGCTGCACAACTCTTTCCAATAATAATTTTCCCAATGTCTCTTTGTCTCCTCCCCAAGCTCTGGCATTGGCTTAACAAGCAGGTAATGATTTGGAGGAGCAGAGTGCTGAGAGAGCGAGACTGAGAGAAAGTGGGCTTGTGTGTGAGAGACATTGAGAAAACAAGGGCAAATAAATAAATAACTTGTATATATGTGTGGGTGTGTGTGACAGCGTGAGCACACCTTGTAGCGGCTTGGACTGGCATTTTACCCATCCACTGTCATCACCTCTGCCATCCTGTCTAAACATCTGTCCTCTTGCTTCTTTCCTGCTTTTATTTTGACAGTGAGCTACAGCCGGGGTGTTGCACTCAATAATCCCTCAGCCCCGACTGTATCTTCTCTGCTTTGACCTGAGTTTGTCTTGAGTGTGTATGTATGTGTGTATGTGTGTGAGCTGCCTCAAAGAGTAGTGTTAAATGGGGGCAAAAAGGAGTGTTTCCTCTTTTTTTTTTGGAAATTTTAATTTTTTTATTTTTAAGGTGTGGCTAAGGGACTGGACAAAACAATGGAAACACGGTTATTCAATGTGAGGAACTAAACTTAGTAAATATATTGGCCACCTTTGTACCATTTGGCTTTGTGGAGCTGGTTATTACCATAGACTGTATATAAAAGATGGAGATTAGCACTGGGCTGTCACTCGTTGTTTGGTCTTTGTTGTTGTTGTTCTTTTAGTTTTAAAGTAAGACATCTGAAAAGAGGCTTGGCTCAAATTGAGATTTTTGAGGAAACTACATGCTCAGTCAGCAGCCAGGACCAAATTTCAAACCCTTTTTTGTCATCTGTTTTACTCTTAAATTTGACCATATTGTACAACATACAACAGTCTGCTTTTTTTTTTTTTGTTTGTTTGTTTGTTTTTTAATAAGGCTTGAAACTATTGATGAGACCACAAACTCTCTCTGTAGTTCTCAATTTGAACTATATACAGCATGGCTGTAGCTCCTGTTGACCTTAATGTACCTACAAGCCTGCATTCTGCATCTGAAGGCCACCAGGTCACAATAACTATGGTTGGAAAAAGACTTGCTTTCTGTCTTGAACTCAGTACAAATTTAAAGTGTTTACAGTCTATTCAATTCAGTTCGGTTTTATTTATATAGCGCCAAATCACACGAGTTGCCTCAAGGCACTTTATACTCTGATTCTGGCTGTTATTTATGAACTAGAGTGTCTTTTATTTAGAATTATCACAGGTGTTGATTCAGTTCAGTCATTTCTGATGATGTAGTTTATATTTTTAATACAGTGCCGATGTGCTGCATTGGAAATGTAGTGATTGTTGCTGTGCGGCCTGTGTATAACTTTTTAGAGGTCTCATGCTCCCTGTTGTGATAGTGACTGAAACCTCTTCTAAACCTCTCGCTGCTCAATATTACCCAACTTCTTTAATTTAATTACTTCTTTCAGTATTACGTTTTTGAAGTGGTGTTTCCATTTTTTTGTTAAACAACTATTTGCTGTTCTTCTTTCAGGTAAGCTAGATGGTAAAGAGGAAGGTATAAGACTCGCTGCAGATTCACTCACCTAAGGTCTTACACAGACTCTTTGCAGAAAATGCCATGTCATGTCACCATCAATATAATAAACCATTACGCCATGGCCTTAGTGCAAAAAGAGAGGGTTCTGCTAACAGAGCTTTGATTTTAATGCTGTTTTGGCGCATTGAGAAACCTGAGTCGAGAACAGAGTCCACACTTTGAAAGTGATGTCATGTCTGTTTGTCGTTAAACCAACAACCCAAAAAGCCACTTGCATGATTTAATGCTTCAGTGCAAGAATGGGTGCATGCACTGTATGAGTACAGATATGCTGTTATTGTCCTCTGTGAGGACTTTTTACGTCTAAAATGACTTTTCACAAGCGATAAGGACACAGGTTTCTCCATGTGCATGTTTTTACCTCCTTTAAAGTTGTACTGATGAGTCTATTTTGCCATCTTCCTATTATTCCCCCCCTTCTCCCTGTCTTTGCCCTCCTCTCCTTTTTATCTGTGCACCCAGATGGTTGTGTGGCTGGAGCGATCTTTGGATAAAATCATCAGTATCTTCATCATCTTCCTCTTGGTCACAGGGACCCTGCTCATGGCTCTGCTGCTCACTGCTATGGTAGGATTTTGGGTTTTTTAACCTGACTTCACATCATTTGCACTGATGATGGATAAAAAAATAAACATTAATCTTTGTAGGTTCATCACGAAAGTGCTCACATCATCGACGTAACCAGTAACCTCATCAATGAGACCGTATCTAACCATCCAGAATGGGCCAAGTAGGACAGTCCACTCTGTTTTTCTGTGTTTATTTTTAGACTTTCCTCTCATTTGCTAAAACAACCTTACTTTGTCCTCTGTTAGCCTCCTTCCAGAAGCCCGCGTGGTCCAGAAAGCTCTAAATTCAGCTGCTACTAATGTCTACCAGCATGGGAGAGAATGGATAACACAAAAGGTCAGGACAGTAATTTTCACTGATAATAATGGAATACAGCCAGACAGCAAGGAATGTGACCAGTCTGTTTCCTTTGTGTGTGCAGCTTCATAAGATTTTAGGAGATAAGGTGAACCAAACTGCAGTGATTGAGAAGCAAGTTTTAGAACTTTGGGACCGACTGTATCACTCCTGGTTTGTGAAGGTAGTGTCAGAGTTTTGTGTTTACTGTCTCCCAAAGTCTGTTCTTCAGTATTGTTCAGTTTTACATAGAATACTATGGTCACATTTTTCAGAATGTAACCCACTCTGGACGGCATCGTGGGAATAAGATGACTCACAGACAGAACAGCTGGCTGGGGGACATCCTGGACTGGAAGGACATTGCTTCCTTTCTGCAGGAAAATATCGAGACACTACTGTCTGTAAGTATGGGCGTATGTAACGTACACTATAATGCCAATGTTTCAATCACTTCCATGGCCACAGGTGCATAAAATCAAGCACCAATGCATGCAGGCTGCTTCTACAAACATTTGTGAAAGGATGGGTCGCTCTCAGGAGCTCTGAATTCCAGCATGATACCGTGATAAGATCCCACCTCTGCAGTCCAAGACCATTTTGTTTTCTTAGATCAGGACATCAGCCATGAAAGCACCATGCCAGCACTGCCCCACTAGCAGCATTTGCAAATTTACAACTGTGTGTGTCTTAGATAGAAGTACAGTTTCCTGTGGATGGTGTGTTTACCGTTGCCTCGTCATTTTGCAGATCCTGGAGTCTTTGTGGGTTGTAATGAGCAGGAACGTTGGCCTCCTCATCTCCACCACGACCACTCTCCTCACCGTCTTGTTCCACAGCGGCACGGCGCTCCTCAACTTTGCACTGAGTCTGGTATGAAAAGCTGATCACAGCCACGTCGTTTTCTTTACTTTATAAAGTGCAACTGTTTGCAAAATTGATTATCATTATTGTTTTGTAATGCACAAAAGTAAGCAGAAAGTGTTCAGCTTAACTGCAAGTGTTTCTCAAAAATATTCTAATAGGTTTATAGAAATCTGAGGCCGAATAATGTCCTGCAGACTCGTCCATAAAAATGTTCTCAGACTTATGTTTAGCTAAAGATCATTCCCAACTGTGTGCTTAGGTTTGATTTATAAATAATGCTTACTAACATTAAACGTGTCAGTGGTGTGTGCTTGTTTGCTGTGCTTCCTGCAATGGAGGCAGTGCTTCACCTTAAAGTTAGAGGAGACTGAGGCCAGGAAACATTCACTGGACTAAAATAGTGAGCTGACATTAGAGCCAAACACGCATCCTGGAAGAGTGTCAACTCCACAGTGACCGAGGTGGGGCTTGGACATGTCATCTGTTCCTCAAACCACAATACAGGACTTTACTGAGCATTGTTAACTGTGTATATTTAATGGTGTTGCTCTTTCTGTCTTATTTTAATAAAGTAGACCTGCCACATTTACTCTTAAAGATTTAAAAAGCTAATCAGATAGTCTTATATTTAGCATAGCTGCCATTTTTACTCCTTCCTGTAGGTGATTTTCCTGACTACTCTCTTCTACCTGCTGAGCTCCAGTGGAGAATACTACAAACCGGTTAAATGGGTGATCAGCTTAACTCCTCTCTCTCAGCCGGGACCCTCCAGTAACATCATCGGCCAGTCTGTTGAAGAGGCCATCAGGTAGTCGCATGCGTAAAAGCTACAGAATCTAAATTTGTACCTTGGCGAGATTATTTTTGACCATATTTGTGTTTGTTTTGAAGAGGAGTGTTTGACGCCTCTCTGAAAATGGCCGGATTCTACGGCCTCTACACTTGGCTCACTCACACTATCTTTGGCATCAACATCGTCTTCATTCCTTCTGGTGAGTCAGCGTGTCCGCAGCAGATTGTGCTGTCGTTATGTTCGCACCTGCCAAGCCACACTCAGTGTTTTGTCACTCTCTGAATCCCTCTTTCCTGGCCTGAAGCTCTGGCTGCCATCCTGGGTGCCGTGCCGTTCCTGGGGACCTATTGGGCAGCTGTGCCGGCAGTGTGTGACCTGTGGTTGGCGCAGGGTGAAGGTGTCAAGGCCCTGCTGCTGCTCATCTGCCACCTGCTCCCAACATATTTTGTGGATACAGCCATCTACTCTGATATATCAGGGTATGTATGCGTGACCAGCTTATTTGAGCTTCTCTTTATGGCACTGGGACATCTGACAAACAAATCACACCAAACCACCTGTGACTGTTAACATAATACATACAAGTCCGCTTGCTGGCCTAATGTGGGTTTGAAAGAAAACTGTACAGTTGTACGAGTCTATAAACAGCGTCTCTGTTTGCCTCTGTTTCATAAACTGCCTGTTGTGGACAGATAATGCTCCTGTCATGGAGCTTCAAGCCCTACTATCTTTACATACAGTTTACATACACACTCAAATGCATAAATTAACTCAAATCTTTTAATAAGCGGTGCTGAAGATTCTACAATGTCTTGTAACTTGATAAGGCCAAGGCCTATTAATTTCTCGTTAGTTATTATGATTGAGTACAACTGGCAGTTTCTCTTTACCAGCTTAAAAAGGATTTGACTGACAGCACTCATTGGATTGACCAAATGGGAACATCCCAGGAATTCAATGAAGATCTAAGCAGGAGAATTATAGATTTACACTAGTTGTGAAGGTCTCTTGGAGCTATTTCTGAACACCTGCAGATTCTAAGATCATCAGTTTAAGTAGTTCTAGCTAAGTACAAGTTATTCAGATGTGTCACCAGTTTGCCAGGGTCTGGAAGAAGTCCCGAGCTGCCACCCTCAGATGAGAGGAAAATGGTTTGGATGTTCGAGAACAATCCAGGACCTATCAAGGTTGAAGCCTGTAGGAAACTGCAGGAACACCAGCATCACTGTCCACAGAGAAGCCAGTTTTACCATGAACTGAGAGGATGACGACCAAGAAAGAAGTGCTCAAAAATTGACGTCTTCAAGTTCAACTGAAATTTGCAGCTGCTCACATGGACACGCCAAACCTTTTAGAGAAAAGTTTGATGGTGAGACATATCAGAGAGTGAGTTTTTTGTCCACAATGACAAGAGGTATGTTTGTAGTGCGTGAAAGCGAGGCTTACAAACCTAAGAAGGCTGTACCAGCTGTCATGCTCCAGGGCTGCTCTGCTGCTAGTGGTACTGGTACATTGCACAAAGTGGCTGGAATAATGAAGGAGGATCTCTAAATTCTTCACCTCAAATCAATCGATGGACACAGTGGTTTGTTTCAACAGGACAGTGACCCTCAAACACACATCAAAACTGGTTGTGGATAAAAGCTCAAACTAACCTTGATGGGTATATATAAACTTCTGACCACAGCTGCGGTTTGGGGAAAGCTAACTTTTTAGCCTGTTTTAGCCTTCAGCTGCATCACATGTGTGCACTGATACAGTAGCTGCCTGCCAGCCTTTCCACTGTGTTTTAAACCATTTCTTTTGTCTTTGTCTCAGAGGTGGACACCCATATTTGACAGGCCTGGCGGTGGCAGGTGGTGCGTACTATCTGGGTCTGGAGGGGGCTATTATCGGGCCTATCCTCCTCTGCATCCTGGTGGTGGCAGCCAACATCTACAGTGCTATGCTGATGAGCCCCAGCTCTGCAGTGCCCACACCAGTGCAGCCAAACTGGCCTCCCCACCCTATGAGGTAAGACGCATGAAGAACAAACAGCAGATTAGATGTTTTTAAAAAAATGCAAACCAACCAGTCAGTTGTCTTCTCGTCTGTGATTAGTAGGACCTTTACGGACGCCACTCCCTCTGTCCTGAAGAAGACCTGTGAATGAACACATGAGGAAACGACATCCAGCTTCCTATAGGCTGATTCCTCAGGGGAATTGCTCCCCTCCCTGAAGCTCCTACCTGTGTGGCCTGACTCCATAGGGACGCCCTGACTGAAAAAGAGGCATAGCAGCTGGTCACCCATGATGCTATGTGCTTAGCTGAACGGTTTCTCAGAGCGATATGGCACCAGCTCCTTTCATTCAGCAGCACACAAAAACTCTTGTAAGCATGCACCCTAATCCCAAACTTGGACCAATGACATCACATTGGGTTTACGATTGTGTATGGCGGAGCCATCGATGCTAATCGCATCATCGCTCAGAACTCAGTGCCTAATTTATTTTGTGATATTGAGAAATGCCTAAAAATTACTGTGTCGTTTGTGGTGAACTGTAAGATGATATATTTTATCTACAAGACCCCTGATTTCCAGCCTGCACTCCTTGGCTGTATCTGTGCTACCGTACGTGGTTGTGCAGTATTTGTACTCCCTACCTCTCTCCTAATGGAGGCTCAAGTAGAGTTTGTAGTAAAGGCAGGTTTTCTAAAAAAAAAAAAACCAAAAACTTCTTGCCACAGTTGTTGTCTCGTGTGACTCAAGTAACTGAGTAATTAGACGGGGACCTGTTATTATGCTTATTTCTAGCTACATATTCATATTGTGAGACTATAAATGAGTATTTCGTTAAAACTGACATCACACTCGAAGCATTGGCCACTCTACGTGCAGTGACATCGCCACAGCTCTGTACCAGTTACACCAGCGCCGAGGGTGCAAGGACTCGCTACAGTATTCTCCTGAACGATAGGTGTCGCTACTCAGACAAAAAGTCCATGTCAGTGCTGGTAAGAAGTCAAAACCAGAACCAAAGAAATCAGAATATTTTTTTTCTCCCTTTCAACCTGTTGTAACATCTCCCTCTGTGTAATCTGTGGCAGCTGCTGCACGAGGTTACATAAGTTAAGCGGTGTAGCACTGGCCAAAACAACATCAAAGCTCGGCGTTGTTCACGAGGGTGAGGAACATAAATGGACCCTGACACAGCTGCTAAGTTCACCTGCTGTTTGAAGAAGCCCTCTTTCTTCTGATTGGCTTCCCCTCGCCTGGCTTCCACACAGAAGCCAGTGCTCATAAACCCCGCCTCCTAATCACCATACAAGGAAATCTGTGCCAAGCTGATGTCAGGAGTTGGCAAAATGATTGCCTCTCATAAAGATTAGTTTTATATAATTTACCTCATTTTTTGATGCACATTTAATATGATCACTGTAATTGGATAGTAGTATAAACACTATGATACACGAACGATAGAAAATAAGGATAGGTCCCATTTAACTGTTTTTATTTTTACTCTTTAGTTACTGTGTCATTCACGATTCAGTGATCATAGCTGTGACATTCTCAGCTTTGACAAAGGCGTTCACTCCTACTTTACTGAACCAAGCTTTGTTACCACTGTTTGTCTTTTTTTGTTTGTACGATTCAGTTATTAATAATAATAAAAAATAATCTTTTTTTATTGGCTACAGGTTTAGACTGATGATGATGACTACTTCTAATGGATCAGATTACACATCTTACAATCAGATTTTAGTCTGGTTCCATTATCAGAGGATGTTTTTTATTTTATTTTATTTTATTTTGAATGTATTTAAAGATTAAGATTGTTTTGTACACATATGTGTGAAACCAAGCTTTTAATTCCTTACATTCTCTGCTGATCACTCACCTTTGCACTCAGAAAATCTTGATTGAGTAATTTTGTGAAGCACTTTCAAGTTTTTTTGTTTCCTTTTAAGTTTTTTTTTAGGGCTGCGACTGTTGTCCCGGTCACAAGATTTCATTGACAGTTTAGACTTCACACACCTCAAATCCTATTTTAACCTCTTTTGCTCTTGCACTTCGTGCGCCACACTGTAACTCCAGTCAGAGCACTTGTCTGAGAGGAGAGTGTAAAGCAGGTTGCGGTCACTTGAAGCTTTAATAAAGAAGCAGATGACTCGTATGCAATGTGACTGATCAGACATGGCTACCATGTTAGCTGTCTGAGAGTGGGACAATGTGATGTGCTATGAGTTTCAACCCAATACTGTAGTTTTCCTTTTGTACTGATGCTGTGGTTTTTTTTTTTTATTAATACTGGATATGCACTGATACAATAAACATGATCTAAACTGCAGTGACTTTGACTGTCTTGTATTGTCCTTTTTAGATTAAATTGAAAAAACAAATGATTCTTTTATTTATGTCTTCTGATTAAAGCATTACATACTTTTAGGAAAGGAATAATTGTTATGAGTGTTTTGGGGGGTTTTTTTAAGTTTTTTTTTTTTTTGTTTACGGTCTGCATTGTTAAAGATCTCTAAAGTACAGGGTGGGCCATTTATATGGATACACCGTAATAACATGGGACTGGTTGGTGATATTAAAGTCCTGTTTGTGGCACATTAGTATATGTGAGGGGGCACACTCCTCAAGATGGGCGGTGACCATGGTGGCCATTTAGAAGTCGGCCATCTTGGATACAACTTTTTTCAATAGGAAGAGGGCCATGTGACACATCAAACACAATTTTGATCCGCTCCTCACGTGTTAACCTCTTCGACATGCCAATGGCTGTGAACAAAGAGAAACTTGTAAATAACTCATGAACGAATAAAGTTACGTTGAAACCAAGCACACCATTGTTTTTCTTGTGACATTACCAATAAGTTTGATGTGTCACATGGCCCTCTTCCTATTGAAAAAACAAAAGTTGTAGCTGACAGCTGGTAACTGTGCAGGGGTGGGTCTAGCAAAGTTTTGCCAGGGGGGCAGGTAGGGCATTAACAGGGAGACAACACAAAGAAGTACTTTTCTTTCTTATTCTCATTTAAAATATCTAGCTTTAAAAAAATAATTATCTGAGTCTTACAACAAACGATTGATAGATTGATACATATATACCATCAAAACAGTGTACATCACTGTCACAACAGCGTTTGTTTTCATTCAAAGGCTTTATGATTTTTCCTATAATGGTGGGCCGGTCTCTAGTCAAAATGCCTGGGCCGATTTTTTGTCCCAGTCCAGCCCTGTATGCAGCTCATCTGCAGTCTGGTGTTACCTACATCTTCCTATTCGGAAGGCAGAATTTCCGAGTTCTGAGTACAATCAAAGGACCACGACTGCAGTTTTTGTGTTGGATGTAAAAAGCGCACATGACGCTGTGACGTAGGCTAGAATCATGGCGGCAGTCAACGACGGTCCAGGCGTGGGATTTCTCTTGTGGAAATATGCACATTATTTTTTTCCTTTCTATTGGTAGGTGGCACAGTGCACTTGTGGCAAGTAAGCAAGCTCGAAGACTGGCACTCTTGCTGGGTATCCAGCTACGGAAGCAACACATTAACAAGAGAATTCAGAGTAAAACCAAAGTTACTTTCCCTAGTAACTAGTTACTTTGAAAGTAACGAGTAACTTGAAGTAACTGAGTTACTTTTGATAGAAGTAACTAGTAATGTAACTCAGTTACTAATTTAAAGTAACTTACCCAACACTGGTTATCACACTCATTTTAAAAGCTTAATAATATGTAATTACTCTCACCGGGGGCTTCATTGGGTACATCTTGGTAGTACTGGGTTGGGATTCCTTTTGCCTTCAGATCGTACTGTTACATTGTAACCTTGGTTCTCTGAGAGAGAGACTCTCCACTCTGTTCTTGATATGATAGAGAACTGCTTTTATTCTTCATGGCACAGATTCAAAAAGCAGTTGGAAACATTCCTCTGAGATTGATGTGACTCATTGTGGACTGTGGAGGCCTTTTGAGCACAGTGAACCCACTGTCATGGTCAAGAAACCAGTTTGAGGTGAATTGATTTTGGTGTTTTTTCTGCCGGAAGCAGCCATCAGAAGATGGACACACAGTGGTCATGAAGGGATGGACATGGTTGGGTAGCCTGTTTAAATGAAGCTCAGCTGGCTCAAAGTGTGCCCAGAAAATATCCCCACCACCATCACACCAGCAGCAGCCTGGCCTGCTGATATGTGGCAGGATAGATCCATGCTATCATGTTTTTACACCAGATTCAGACCCTACTATCCCAGTGTTGCATCAGATCAGGGAACTCTTTTCAAATCTTCTGTTTGGTGGTGGGGTGTGAATTGTAGCCTCAGTTCTTAGATGACAGTAGTGGCATCCGGTCTGGTCTTCTGCTGCTGTAGCCCATCTGCTTCAAGATTCAACATATGTGCTCAGAGTTGCTCTTCTGCATAACTTTCTTGTATCAAGTAGTTATTTGAGTTTTTGCTACCTTCTTATCAGCTCTGATTGCCAAGGCATTTTCACCCAGAAAACTGCTGCTCACTGGGTATTTTCTCTTTTCTGGACCATTCTCTGTAAACCCCAGAGATGTGTGGGAAAATCCCAGCAGATCAGCAGTTTCTGAAATACTCCAGTGTGGCAGAAACAACCACATCACGTTCAAAGTCACTTAAATCACCCGGTGCTCAGTTTGAACTTCAGGTCATCTCAATTGTGTCTGTGTCAGAAAGAGTTTTGGGGGTTTTTTTTGGAGGCTTTTATGGTATCAGTGTAAATAAGTGATGAATCATTTAATTTTTAAGCCCTCAAATAAAGTCAGATCTGTTCTTTAAAGAAAATATTTGCTTTGGCCTTTGTTCCTACTGCGTGTGCAAAAATCAAGTCCAAGCAAACATGAACTCGGTTTGTGTGGAGGGCTGCGTGATTGCTGAATGAGAGGGCAGAAAAAGATCAATGAGCAAACAGTGGCTCGTCTGATATTAGTCTCGAAAATTCATGTTAAAATATGTGGAATTTTTCTTTTTTTGAACTTGTTTTTGTTCTGAGACACATTTGAGAAAGAGTCAATCGCAAGCAGTGAATTACTGGTAACATATGAGTACCTGTCTAAAAAGTAAGATGGGGGGGGGATTTGTGTGGAAATGAAGTAGCCAAGAAGCTGAAAGAATAAAGTTCCTGAATAAACAGACATGAAATCCTCCCTCTGTGTTTGTGTGAGTTGAGTCAGATCGTGTCATCTGTTCTGTGAAGGCTTTACAGATTGTCAATGTGTCAGCAAAGCTCAGGACAGATGGACAGAATAAATATCAAATCCACACTTTTCCGGCTGCTGCTGAAGCCAACAGTCGGTCTATTTAAACACACTGATTAAATCCCTGTCGTCACGCTCTTAAATCATAGTGAAATCATAACACTCTTTTTTTCTTGTTTGTTACTGGAAAGAAAAGAAGCTCTTCATAAAATGAAAATATGTAATTTAATTCCACTTGATAAAGGTGTGTTTGGTTTCTAAAGTGTCGGTGTTAAACACACGCAGACCGCACAGCATTTGATGTGCTGTAGCAAAAGGCACAGAGTGACATCTGAAATGACAGCAGATATAATCCCCCCACCAGACTGCTAATCTTCACTGAAACCACAGGCTTCCAGGGTTTACACTGTTTATCTGTTAAAAAACAAACAGAATTCATTCAGTCCTGGGCCAAACTGAGAAAACAGATTACCTTGGTTTAAGTGTTAAACACTTGGTTAAGTGTTAAACTTGTGTTTTTTTTTGCTGTCTTTTCATTGGAAATCTCAATATCAGGTCCAAATACATGTCGAGTGCAAGTAAAAGAGGCCATCATTAGGCTGACAAACAAAAACTAATTCTACCAGAAACTTTAAACGAGGCCAAAACAACAATCTAGCACATCCTTACAAAGAATGAATGCACCGACAAACTCCATAAGGTCTGGAAGACCACAGAAAACAACTGAAGTGCACAATAACAGAATTCTGGTTAAGAAAAGCAACTTCACAACATCCAACTGAGTCAGCAGCACTCTTGAGGGGGTCTACAATCAAGAGACAGTGTCATCAGTGTGAATGCAGGAGAGAAACAGCTCATGATGTGAAGCATAACACATCATGTCTGTGAAGGTTCTCAGTCATCCAGGTCCTTGTAGTCCAAGGAGCTTGGAAAGAAAAGCATCAGGACTTCTTTAAGAAGTGTCTTCAAGAAACTTAAAGAAGTCCAGACACTTTTTTGTCCAAGATCCTTAGACCATAACACATCATCTGTCAAACATGGTGGAGGAATTGTAATGGCGTGTGCATGAATCGTAACTGAAGAGTTGTAGTAGAGCATGCTTTTCATTTACTAAATACACAACTGAAGTCAGAGAGACCCAGAGACAAGCAGAAACTGTAGTAAAGGCCTGGCAGAGATGTAACACAGCACCCGGTGATGTCTGTGAGTCCAAGACTAAAAACAGTTCTTATAATTATGGTAATTTTCCCATTTCTTATAAAAATGAGGGACTGTGTATAAACAGAGCTGTAATTCCCAAACAGTTAATGCAATTCTTCTTTTGTTAAACCCCTTGAATTCAAGCTGAAAGTCATCACTTCAGTAACATCTGCAACATCTTCCTCTGCATAATTATGGGATTTAAAATCCAAAAATGTAGCGTGTTGGTTAAAAAACAAAACAGAAAACAGAAAAAAACGACTCCATAGATAAAAATCAACAAAAGCCTTAAACAAACATTTGATGAGCAGACTTCTAAGATAATAAATTCACTCTGCTGCTCAAAGCGCACTTCAATATTCTGTTTTTTCTCTCGGTTTCCCTCTGGGCTTCAATTCAGCTTCACTTCTTCAGATCAAAGACTCCCCCCGTAGCTCCCATGAACTCACAACGCTGCACATAAACTGGAGCAAAGTCTCTGCGAGCTCGAAATCTCCTGAACGGCACAATCACTTCAGAACCACAGCACGGGTGTCTCCTTTCAGGCTGGACCTGACGTGAGCAGAGAGAGATTTACTCCTGAGCCTCTGCTTCTCTGACCAGCTGAGAGATTCATAATCTCACTTTTGTCAAAACCACACAACTTTGAGATGTCTTCTTCTTGAAGACAGAGAAGCTGCGCTCTTATGAATTCACCCCGGTGCTTTATTTACCACAGAGATGCTTTCAGGAAACAAATTCCGAGACATCGCCGCGTTTATCAAAGATGAGTATGCAAAGCGCTGTTGTCTAATATGTCTTCCTGGTGGCTCTCAGCGGGCCTAATCCTGACAAATGAATAATTCAGCAGATCAAGTGCAGGAATTTAAATAATCCACTCTCCACAAAACACTCTGCAGCCCGACTCGGCTACATTCACACCACCCTGTGGTGTTTACGAACAGGACCGAGGACAGCCTCTTCCCCGCAGGGTTTATCTTGATGTTTCGGTCCAGACTCACCGCTCCTGCAGCACTTCTAGCAGAGCAGAAATGTATCTTTTCAACACCCACCAGTGTCTCCAGCAGCGCCGATCTCAGCTCAGACCCAGTGAACAGTGGAGTCCGTGAATACGCTTCCATCTTTTAACCACTCAGTTCTTCAAGGGGTTTGGCAACAGACTGTTAATTCAGGATTTATTATATAACATAATCAATATGTAATAAAAACTATGATAGCAATAACTAGAATCAGCAAATATTTCAGATACTATAAAAAAGTGTTCATGAAGGAAATGAAAAACTTTTGTTATTATATTACTAAAAATGTTCAGTTTTAAAAACTTTCAATGTTTAAATCCATCATAGGAAAGGATCTGTAGTAATTTTAAAAGTAGGAGATTTTCTGTCATTAATAAAAACACATTTATTTATTTAAGCCCAAAAGAGTCGTAGTGAGATTTCATTTGTTTGCAGCAGCATTTCTTTGTTATGCAGAAAAACTGAGACGTACTGTTGCCATTGCGCTTTTCTTTCTAATACTAAAATATCTCAGGGATTAAGTTTGTAGTTAAGCTTCTTTACGTTGATACAAACAGGACTTTTAGTGGTCAAGTGGCTGCATGTGGCTCCCCAATGTCAAATGAGTTTGACGTCCCTGTTCTAGAGCTTTTGAGCTAATCTGTACTGGGCAGCTGCACTAAAACCACTCTCCGCTATCTGTAATATTGTGTGGGTCCCCCTAGTGTCAGTGAATTAGTTATTACCCATCAGAATAAGGGCACTGGGCTTTTTTGAGGTGGACCTAGCCGTTTCCACATCCGTGACTCTCACGGACACCGGAGCAGATTTGGATCCAGGAACTCTGGATCATTAACTTTTCCAGAGCACACGACTACCAGGACCCGAGATTTCCTCAGTTTAACAGTAAGAAGTACAGTGAACTCATCGTTGTGGACGGCAGTTTGTGCAAAATACAGTACTGTGCAATGTGTCCAAAGTTTGAACTCCTGTGTCATTTTAGCTTGGGGAACGTGGGGAATTTAAAAACCAGCTGGCGCTTAAGATCCCACAAGTTATTACCTGCCTTTTCACACAAGTGAGTTATTTGTACGGTGCACATGGCGAGCAATGGAATATTCCAGTGATCAGGAAAAGCATCATAAGAATAAACTGCAATACACAATTCAAAGCAATTAAAAAAATGCCACTTTTTTATAAAGTAAAAAAGAAATATATTAAAGTAAATAAAAATGTGTTTTGGCAGGGGAGACCAACCGTAGAAAGAAATTTCAAGATACAGACAACGTACCTCCATTTTTGTATATGTAATTATGACATTACTGAGCGTCTGCACACTTACTTTTTAATTAAGTGCTAGATGTTTTTAAACTCTCCGTTATAAACATCATTTTAAAAGTTCAGTATTGGTTGGGCTACGTAATTAAGGGTCATGGTTTGTGGTGCGTCTGTGGAGACAGAAGGAGGCAGAAATCACCAGGCACCTCAAAGTATTCTGTAAACGTTTTCACTTTTATTTTCTACATTTGGATCAGCTCAGTGTGGAAGCCTGGACATGTCAGTTCATTTCAAACCCAGCCCCTAACCAGACTCCCGAATTTCGAACAATCGATACGCTCCCCGTCTGTCCCACAATCAAAAAAACTCTCACGTCTTCACCACAGTCACTCGATCAGACATGAAAAAAACCCCAAAAAAACAACCTGTTGATGGCCTCCACTCACTGCCATGTCCATGGCGAAGATGAACTGATGTCGTGTCCTTTGTGTAAACCCTTCCTCCATTGGAGGAAGCTGAAATGTTTAAAAATCATTTTTTGAAATCACCTCTGGTGCCCTGACTCGCAGCGGCAGAAGCGATTAAAAAAACAACAACAAAAAAAACAAAGAATAAGAATAAAGAAGGCGTGATAGTGGAAATGCAAAAGACACGCTGTCTACCTCTGACTGAGATATGAATAGTGAAATGCTGCAGGTGCGCTTGCCAAGTGAGAGAAATGTAGTAATGGATTAAGATATGTCATCTGCTGTGCTCTCTGTAATCACACAGTTCAACCCTTTCACTCCTTTTGGCTCTCTACAGCTTTTATTCTGTCCCTGATTAATTGTCATAGCGGTGCGACGTTCCTGCTGTAGATATGTCCGCAGGGGGAGTGCAGGGAACCCGGCTCTGTGTAAAAAATAACAGCGTTTTGCTCTTTTAGTACGGCGGAGGAAGCAGGGGTATGCTAATCTGCTGCCAGTCTACGCTACGGGTGCTTGCTCGTCCAATAGCGAGGAATCGGAGCGCCGTTTGTTCTAGTAAACAGGGAGCTAATGGGCTGGAATTAGTACTGAAGAAACACACGCTCACACCCACACAAATGCAAACATCCACACACTCCGCTGGAGGAAAGAAGCCCTTGGAGTGTTTTTGTTTTTCTTTAAGAGGTCATTGAGAAGACGATATGACAAAAATGGACTGAAGTATCAGGCTTAGGCAGCCTTTTTCCTATATGTATACAGCATGTGTGTCTGTCTGTGTGTTTATGTGTGGCAATGTAGTGCCTTACTGGGGAGATCCACGTGGTTGAACACTACAATAGGCAGTGAACATCAGTAACAGACTCATGTATCCTCTGAGTGTGTGTGTGTGTGTGTGTGTGTTAGCTCTATGTTAAATATCTTTAAAGACAACAGAGACGTACAGACAAACTAGGGTTACTGAAACAGTAGAAACAGACAAGCCATGTAAAAACTGGACATAGAAATCTTAAGATATCACAAACATCATAATTCTCTATCTCTAGATTTCTGCTGACGGCAGACGTCGGGTCCCCGTGATCGCTTTCTTGTTTTGTTTGTTTTTTTGTGTGTATGCGTCGTCCCTCTGCACGGAGGCGTCAGCCTGTAAGATGAAATGCTAAACTGTAACACCAGAGGGAGACACACACTGCTGCAAGACCATAGGACTGGCTCTGACGCACACACACACACACACATCACAGCTTCTCACACATGCACACGTGCACAACCTTCTTCACAGGAGTACATTTTCAAAATCCATAAAAAATTAAATAAAACAAACATGAAAAAAGAAAGAAAATCAACAAGGAATTCAGTCCCCTTCTCAAAGCATACATTCATCTCAGTACACGCACACACACACACACAAATAAGTGCACACACTCTCGTAAGAGGCAGTCAGTAAACGTTAAGTGATGAGTTGAGCGGTGGACTGCTTTGTCCGGGGGAAGCTGTGATGACTCCACCAGTTAGTTCCTCGTATTCGCGCATGTGAGCGAGTCAACTCTCCGCGGTTAAAATCTCTTTTTTCTTTAAAAAAACCCCAAAACAAAATGAATGTAAAACAACAGCCATCGTCTCTCTCAGAGGGAGGCTTTTCTCTCTTCTCGCTTTAAGGAGGCTTGTACGCACTCCTCCCTCTGACGTCCGGCAGAGGTAGTACCGTCCAATCTGTCCTCCTTCCTTCCCAAATCCCAGTGTAGGGAAGTCTTTTTCATTCCTGGTGCCGAAAAAAAAAAAAATCACATCCGTTCCCCTTTATTTCTTATTCTGGGCCGCTGTGTGTGTGAATGTGCGCATTTGGAAGTGTGAGGAGTGTGGTCAGAAGACCTCTGGTAGTGTGACATTGCGGAGCAGCCACTGTTGGGAGCGTGTGTGCGTGCAGTCTCTGACGCTGGGCACCTGGCTGTCCTCCTCGCTGGCCTTGTCCAGACACTGGTTACTGTTGACGTGGATCAGGGTCAGCTTCTGCACAGCACAAAAACACAAATCAGTCTTTAGAAAGGTTCATTTAAAGGAACATGTAAATGTCTTTTTGGTTAAAACAGCACATGGACTTTGTTATACTTTGAATATCAAATTCTGCTGTGCGAGCCTCTGAGGCTCAGTTTTAGCTCTCTGTGGTGTAAATGCTGTGGTTGGGTTGGGTAACGAGTCAACGATGATATATCTCCAAACTGTGGCAAGAAATGATGCTAGGTTGAATTACGTGCACTGGGATTAGAAAAGATTCATTATTTATATTTTAATTTAGATTCCATTTTGATAGATTTGCTCACAGTTTACTGTAAACTGCTGCAAAGCAGCGTGTTTATGTGAATTTACCTGAACATTAATTTGCATTTTTAACAATGTGAATATTTGTTTGTATATATTGCATTTTCCAGCTTTGGAAAAAAGCTCATTCTGAAAGAATCAGAATGAGCTTTTATAACTTTCAGAGCATTTTCTATTGCAGCTCCTTGGTAATGGACTAAATTGTCTTTGCAATTTAAATAGGCTCTGTGAGACTACATGTTGTGAAGAGGCAGGACGCAGGCACAGGTGAACTTAGAGTGAGCTGGTATTGAATGCAAAAGGTAAACAAAAAGTCAAGAGGGGAACACTGGAAAACCAGGAACTAAAATCAGTCTACACTGGGGAATACAGGCTAATGAGGGAAAGGAACAGGAACACAGAGCAAAACCAGGGATAAACAGACGATCAGACAACGACAAAGAGGAAGACTGCAACTATAAATACAGAGAAGGGTGATTGGGGCAGAGAGGAAACACGTGGGGAACACAACTGAAACTCACAGGGGGGGAACTGAGACTGGGGGAAGTAAAACTGAACACTAAACAAACCTAACAAGAGGGGTGATGAAGACTTGAAGAAAATATACAAACTAGAGACTAACTACGCTAAGAACAGAACAATGGAAAAATTGCATGAATGTAAACTCAAACAAAACCAAGAAACATAGATTTACATGAAGAAAGCTACAAAGTCCATAAACCTCAAAACTCACTAAGTTTCAGACCCGGGACCCTCACAGGAAGCTACACTGCCCAACAATATACTGTCTATACTCTTTGAACTTTGACCCAGTGTGACACATTGATCTTATTTGCTTTTTATTGTATGATGGTCATTTTTACTTGTGTCGTTTTGCACCCTTTAGTTCCATTTTACTGTCCATCCATCATCCATCATCCATCCTTGTTTATTGTGCTGGGTGGGCTGTACCCTATCCCAGCTACCAAAGGGTGAGAGGCAGAGTACACCGTGGACAGGTCGACAGTGTGTCGCAGAGCTAACCCAGAGAGACAGACAAACCATTCAACTCAGTGTCTTCTTGCTGTGAAGCAACAGTGCTAACCACTGTGCCCATTTTATTTTATTGTCTTTCTATTTTATTTATTTCTAATATACAGCACTGTGTCAGCCGTTGCTGTTTTAAAGTGCCTTAAAAATAAAGTTGGAAGGGAATTTAACGTCCTAGGTTTTGCTGTAAATGAACTATTTTCTGTGCCTGTCAAGACCTTTGTGAGAGCTCACAGTATTCAATTTAATTCAGTTTTATTTATATAGCACCAACTCTCAATAACAATAACCTCCGTGTGTTTATACTGTAAGCTATAAACCTACAGTATAATGGTACGACCCTACAGCATTCAGGAGAAAATCCCAACAGTCAGGGAGAAGGAAAGAGAGAGGCAGGACGAAGGACACACTATGGGAGAGAACAAGAGTTTAATAATTCCTAATGATTAAATACAGCAGTGGTGAAGAAGAGACAGTGCATCATGGGAAGCCCCCAGCATCCTAGGCCTGTTGCTGCATAATTAAGGAAGTCTTCAGGGTCACCTGACACCAGCTTCCAGTTTTCACAAAAAGACAACATCTGATGACCTCCCCCGTACCCTTAATGTAGAGTTTCCAAACCTACAGAAATGCTCTGTCGACCATTAGAAATGTTTTTTCCACTGGTAGCCCAGGTAAGCTGTACAGGCAGAGATCACCCTCATTGGCTATTGTTTTATTTTGGAAGCAGGCATAAATATGAAATCTGACAGAAACCCCTCAGTTCAGAAAAGAGAAATAAGGATTACCCCTAGTAGGCAAAACCTTGATTGTTCAAGGTTTTATACATGAGGACGAAGATTTTAAACTTTGAAGAGAAGCTAATATGGGAGAAATATGATCTTTAACTGTAGTGTTCTGGTTTAACTGAAGGCTTTTCAGGCTGCTTTTATAATAAGATGATAATAATGACTTATAACAGTCCAGGTGATGAACATATTAACCAGCTTTTCAGCATCACTTTGAGAAAATGCTTTTTTTATTACGTCTTCCACTTACCAGAGGGTCGTACTCCCAGAGCTGGTTGCCTTTGAGGTGATGGCACTTGAGCATCATGACGGGTCCGTTTAGCTTGGACACGTCTAGACACAAGTCATCTGTCCTGATCTCCTTGTTGGCCGTATAGGAGAAAACCTGCACATATCACCCACAGACTTTCTCTCTTTTTGTGCCGAGAATAACTCTGATGTCAACCGTGATCAACATTTACACTTTAATTCATGTGTAGTTACAGCGTTTTGTTATTTCTCTGTTACCTGGTTGCCTCCCATCCCGTGACAGTTGAAAATGCCGACCTTCTCGTTCTCCTTGCGGGCCATGTTGTCCAGACACTGGTTAGTCTCCACATTACGGATCTGAGCCAAACACACAGGAAGCAGGTTTGTTGCTTGAATATACACCCACACCGTTTGATCCATACAGATTCAAGTGTTGCTTGTGTGAGCGAGTGTACCTCTCCCAGGGAGTAATAATGCCGAGGGATCTGGGAGTCAGGGTAGATGTTCTCCAGGTACCAACTGAAGGGTTTACACTGAAGCTTTTGCCTCAGAGCAGTGCGAGACGTGATGTCACCGTAGTCTACTTTGGTCACACCTGGACACGCAGAAACACACACAAAAAGGTCAAACAAAACACTGCATACTGCCATTCCCCCCGTGTGTATACGCTTTATTTAAACTGTGTTAGGATTGAGCAGAAAAGACCCACATGCTGATCTGAAGCAGCCAAACGTTCAAAACTGCTAAATCACTTTTTTTTGGGGGGGAAAAGAACATGAAATAAGTTGTAACACCTGGGCTGAAAATGACCCAACAATGACAACAAACATGTGCCTGATGAAGAGCAATGGAGGTCAATCATCTTTTTCATATAATAACTGATAGTAACTACATCGAAAATGGAGCTAGCACACTGTGGAGGTCCAGTTTCCACTTATGTGTTTTATGCTTACAAATAAAAAAAAAACAAAACCCTGTAACGCTGAGATGCTACTCATATCATTTTGTTGAGTTATGATTGAATTGTGTTTAGAAACGGTGCGGCCCTTTGGCTTGAATTCAGTGAAGTCTGGCCCGTCTAGCAAGACAGTCCACTTCTTGTTTTTTCAGTACAGTACCTTTACATACTCAGTCAGCAGGATGGGACCATGGGAAATCATGCACTCAATTACTTCAATTATTAGCTTTGTCTTTTAACTTTGGGCCACTATTACAACTATAACTTTCCCTTATATCCGTGCTTTCATGTATCCATTCAGGTTAAAAGCTCATCAAATTTGGATTCAGGAGACAGACAGTCTCTCTGCTTTTAAGATTAGGCGTAAAACTTTTTTTTTGATCAAGCATATAGTTAGGGCTGGAGTGTTTCTTCTTAACTTTAATCACTTTTTTCCACTCTATGTCTTCATACACCACTCTGCATTTAATCGTTAGTTATTATTAATCTGTGTCTCTCTTCTGTCCTGTCTTCCTTGCCTAACCCCAACTCGTAACAGATGGCTGCCTCACCCTGAGCCTGGTTCTGCTGCAGGTTTCTTCCTGTTAAATGGAGTTTTCCTTTCCTACTATTGTCAAGTGCTTGCTCATAGGGGCCGTCTGATTGTTGGGGTTTTCTCTCTATTACTGTAGTGTTACAATATAAAGCGCCTTGAGGCCACTGTGGCTGTGATTTGGTGCTATATAAATAAAACTCAATAAAACAGAACTGAATTATGATCTCATTGTTATGCCCGGGAACTGATCTAATTAGGGCTGATGCTTTCTTCCAGCTCTGTAAGACCTCTATTATACAACTGGTCAGGTTATTGAAACAAGCGTAAGAAAGACAGAAGAGCGCCCCCTGTCAACAAAAATGAGAGAGGTATAAATGTGTTCCACGAGGTGCTTCGCATCTAAAAATATTCTTCATTTCAGTAGCTCTGCTTCTCTTTTGGTTGCTTTTCTGCTGCAAGCTTGTGTGTGTGTGTTCATGCAAGTTAACGCATGCTTTGTAGCGTGAAATTACTCCCCGCCTCCCCCCATCCTGCACTGTTGGGTCACCACTGCAATATCACGCAGTCAGCGGGTTAATGGATAGATCACACCTGTCACAGAGATTAACCTCCACACGCGAGCACATACATGAACGCAAACACGCGCACACACAAACACACAAAATGTGGCAAAACTCACCAGGAGAGATGATGTAGAAGAAGTTTTTAAATTCGTCCATCCAAACTTCTGCCAGACGCCGGTTGTTTTTGTTGATGATCTGTCCTGTTCCTCCGGGAAACGTATAGGGCGTCGCCTTTCTGAAGACGTGACCCACGTGAGAGCACGTGACAATCTCTAGCGTCCCGCCACACTGCCAAATCTATGAGAAACAAGCCTTGTCAACACTAATTTAGAGAATAAATTGCAGAGTAGACACACTGTAAGTCCTGGGCGCTGAACGAGCTAAGACAGACCAGTGAACTCAGCTGGGAGATGGATGACGCAGACTGGTCCCGGCTGTGCTGTGCCAGTCTGAATAAATTTGACTCAACGCCTGCCGGGATGATGTCTGACGAAGTCTTAGTCAGGTCAACAATTTATTCAGTGAAGTCAATCTAGAGGTGTAACATCTGTGTGTGTTTTTGAACCCTAGCTGACACTTCTGAATGGAAGAATAAAGTCATGTCAGTTGTCAGTGGGTGTGTTCACTCACTCTGAAAGAGATTTCCAGGTTCTCTCCTCCCCAGATGTCCATGCCTGCGTCATATGTGCCAATCTCCTGGAAATAATCTCTGTCTATGGAGAACAAGCCGCCTGCCATGGTGGGAGTCCTGAACAGAGACATCAGAGAAAAGGTAAATTAGGAGAAAGGCAGGTTAGTGCCACTTAAATAACTGACGGCCGGCTTTTTAAAGGTCATCCAGTATGTACACATTCCATCAGGGTTTTATATTTCACTCCTCTCACTCCCTGTTATTTGCTGATTTCCTGTTTTTTCTCCTCTCTTCGCTGTTGCTGTGACAGTCATGTCAGAGTTAAATGGCCTCGAGGCCTCTTTCCATTTTCCCTCCCGCTTACAGAACGGCTTCCTCCTCTTTAGAGCTTATTCTTCTCCACTGCCTGTTTTCGCTTTTTCTTAAAATCTCTTACAAAAACACAATATGTTGCACACAAACAGACAAACATATCCTGAACGTGCATAGTTTGATGGTGCATGTCCAGCAGTTGGCTAAGAGCGGGAAATAATAAGCAACCCAGAAATGGAAAAACAGTTCGTCAAATGTGGCTTTATAACAAAAGACAATAACGACGAGGCCAACACAACAGATCTATGTATCCTTTCCTTTTTTCCTGAAGAGATATCAAAGCTTTCTAAATGCCCCAGCTTACAATAAATCTTTTTTTACGACACTCAAACACGTTGCAGTAAAACAAAGAAAACCCACTAATTTACAGCAAATCCTGGATTCTAATTAAAGTCATTTATCTAAACAGGGACCGGCCCTTACGTACATAAAAGCGTGGTTCATCATCTCAACATATCACAAGACTGAAATAAACAGAAACACTGCCACTGTATAAAACATCAAAGGCGGGTAATACTCAGCTTTGTGTTTGAAGCATACAATATCAAAATGACACATTTAGCAAGTTCAGAGAATTTCTTCAGATCTTTTCTGTTTGTTGTATCTTTTTTAAAGTCCAACAGCGGCAAATACAACCTTCCCAAGTGAGTAGAGACTTCTGCACATTGCCGTAAATTACAAGGTAGATGAGCCAATAATAACTAGCTTAGCTGCTGATTTCCTCCTCTGCTGTCAACATATGCAGCTCCTCAGAGAGTGACAGCAAAAGACCTGCAGTTTGCATCGTCTAATGAAGAGAAATTCCCCCAGCAAATGCACGCGTGGAAGCTTGAAACCACATCAGCATTATTCGTTACAGTTTTTTTCATTCTGCAAACTCCATACGTGCAATAATGTGAAAGTGCTCTGTGGCAGAACAGGGTTTTTATGTAAATCGTGTCATTAGTGGAAATTAATTTTCTGCCCTGACACAACAACCCAGTTTTGTTTTTTAGGCCACTTAAAAGACACCCTAAGGAAAATTTTGTCAAGCAGAACTGAGAAAAACAACCGAAATCGGGGGCGCGGGGTGTTACATAAGCTACATTATGTGTGTGTGTGTGTGACCTTGAATATTGGCATCAAGCATGCTTAGAAACAAGAGCAGGAAAAAGAGATGATAGACAGGCAGAAATAAGCTCTTGATTTTAGTTCCAAGGTCTACAAACAACAAAAAAAGCCCCTCAAAACAAAAAACACAATCTTACATAAACATCTTGCATTGAACAGAAGTGGAAAGTTCACTCTATTCTTTCAGTATTCCTGCCTTGAGAACCTCTTATGATGAACTGCAGCAGCAAACTGAATGGTAACATATACACTGTTGTAGCAGCCATAGAATAAACAGGGATTGAAAAAGATAAAGAGTTCAGGATTTTTGCCTGCTATAGGAAGGCTTAGGCGCAGTGCCTAAGTGTTTCTGATTAAAGAATGTAAAGGCCTTTAGGCGACATATCACAATCAGTGAGTTTTATGCAGAACTGGGCAGCCAGGAGCTCACAGTGTGAGCAGAGGTCCTGGGTGGCTCCTTCTCTACGTAAAAGCAGGTGTCAGTGTTTAAAACATCTATGAACGGGATGAGGCTTAACTATCCTTGATTCATGATCCATGATAAGAAAGACTAAAAAAAAGAAAAGAAGGTCAGTCTGGTGACGTTTAATGACAGCAAACTGAGGTTGCGTCAACGTGCCAGGCTGCAGTTCAGGTCTCTCTAGTTTTCTTAACTGAATTGGGCAGGGTTTTGGTTGTTTTGGTGTGCATGTGTTTGGTTTCAACTGCTGTGCTGTTTCTGTGTCTTTGTGCCTGACAAAAGCGAGTGTGAAATACAGAAATAAACTAGTATCCTGAAACGGTAACCTGTGTTCATCAACTGCAACTTGGAAAAGATAACTGCTTCCTGTGTGTAAACGTGTTCATATGCAATTGCACAAAACAAACTTTTGGCTTTAATGCCGCAATATACTATTGTGAACTGCTGGAAGCAGTGATGAGAGCATGGGTAGACTGTGGTCATAAAGGGACGGACATGGTCAGCAACAATACTCATGTAGGCTTTGGTTTTTGATTAGATTATTAGTTGGTACTAAAGGGAAAACAGTTTGCCAAGAAAACATCTGCCACACTATTACATCACCACCTGCAGCCTGAAATGCTGATATAAGACAGGATAGATCCATGCTTTCATGTTGTTTAGACCAAATTCTGATCCTATCATCAACTGAATGTCATAGCAGAAAGTGAGACTCATTAGACCAGGCAACATTTTTCCAATCTTCCAATCTTGTTTTGGTGAACACAAGCAAACTGTAACCTCAGTTTCCTGTTCCTAGCTGACAGGAGTTGCACCCGGTGTTGTCTTCTGCTGATGCAGCTCATCTGCTTCATTCAGAGATGCTCTTCTGCATACCTTCCAAAATACCTTAGTCATTTGAGTTACCTTTGCCTTCCTATCAGCTCAAAGCAGTCTCTGTCTATTTTCCTCTGACCTCTGGCAACAACAAGGCACTTTCCCCAGATAATTTCCACTCACTGTTTTCTCCTTTTTGCACTATACTGTGTAAACCAGATGGTGGTTTAGGAGATACTCCTCCAAAGTCACTTAAATCACCCTTTCTCCCTATTCTGATGGGGTGTACCAAATTTAGTGGCTTTTGAGTGTAGGACTCATTTTCAGGTTGAAAGATGGAGCAAACTGTTTCAAAGGATGGAGGGTTGCAGTAGGAGGACTGTGGTATCAGCTGTGACTGTATGGCAAAAGTAATAGTTTACATGGATCAAAGGGTAAGATTTAAGGGCCTCTCTGCAGAATTTAGTTAGGTCAGGACTAGCCCAGGGTCATAGATGTCCTTTGGTAAAATGAAAAGACTTAACTTGAAGCATAGAAACTGCTGTCAGTCTGTTTTATAAGTATGAAAAGGATAATAGCAATGAAATTTAAAGACTCATCTTGCTGTGTGTACCACCCACCTGACAGGCAGCGTGCGGTCTCCTTTGCGTCGGTCCATCTCCCTTTGAGGTACAGGGTACCAGCGGAAGTTGAGCTTCCAGTTGAATCCTCCGTATGTCATGTCAGAGCCTGCCATGTACTCAAAGGTATCATCGCTGATAACGTCGATAATGGGGCACACCACTGTTTTCCTACAGTAAACAGAAAAACATCAGCACACAAACACAGTACATCAACCTGCTGTTCATAACCCTGGGTGGACATCAACCAAGGCTAAAAGCTCATCTGCAAGATGTGTCACCTCCAGAACCAACTTCTCACCAGCTGTCACTCATCTCTCATTACACCTTTGTAAACCCTGTGCGTTTTCTCCATGTGCTGGTGTGAGTGTGTGTGTGTATACCTGCTTACGGGTAGCAGTAAACAGAGAATGAGTAATTAAGCGTAAGATAAACACAAGGGCAAGCCCCCTGCAGGCTCAACAATACTTTATTGATTTTCTTTTCCAGGCTTGCCAATGGTCTGCGTATCTTTCGTGTTTGTGTGCCTTACCTGTCTTGTTTGATGCGGGCAAGCAGAGGCTCCAGCCATCCTGTTGTGCATTCACAGTGAGCATCCAGAAAGGTTATGACCTGAGAACATGGAGGGAAAACACAAGACAAATCTACAGTGCAAACACAATATGGAGAGCAGTTGCTGTGGATGTCACGTATGTGGACATGCGCACACACCTGGCCAGTGGAGATAGACGCTCCCTTGAGGCGTGCGCGGATGAGCCCGGACCGCTGCTCCATCCTCACGACTCTGACGGGGACTTCCAATTTTCTCACATACCTCTCCAACTGCTGTTTGAGGAAATCTAATAAATGCATATATAAACAGATAAGAATGCAAACAGGCGCCTACAAAACAAAAGCTGGATTACAAGCTGTTCCTCCAACCCACTCCATTTGTAGCAGCAGGGATCAGAGATAACTGTGTGCTTGCGTGCTTTCTTTCATGTATGTGGCCTTCTCATACGATACCTCTTGTACCTGCTAGGAGCTTCTCCATCAGCTTGAACACAAGTGCAAACATAAACACACAATCCGTGACCTGCACCATCTAACCTGAGGTCTCGTAAGGTTGCTTCTGCTGGTGGTAGTTGGTTGGGGTGGGGGTGGGGGTGGGGGATTGAGGGTAATAACAGAGTGTAATCCCTGCGTCTGGCAAATTAAAGACCTAATCTCCCCCAAACAGGGATTAACAGTATTGCACAGGGTGGAGTGGCACACACAGCCCTCATACATGCACTGACTATCTCTTGGGCACCAGCACAGGCACATACACACATGTGCAAAAACATCTACCTACGCAGAATCCAGCAAAAATCATAGCTCTAAAAAATAGGCTAAGCCTCAAACTAGAGAGAGACTGAAGGAATTATCTGCAGTGAGTGTTAATGTGCGTGTGTGTGTGTGTGAGTTTACCTCTCTCGCTGGCATCATCCACCAGAACAATCTCCTCCAGCAGTGTGTGTGGAGAGCGGTCAATCACGGAGTGGACGGTTCGCAGCAGCGTGGTCCAAGCCTCGTTGTGAAATACAATCACAACGCTGGTGCGAGGAAGATTATCGGGGTATAACTTGTTCTTGCACCTAAAGCGAGTAATCAAAAACATGGAAAAAATAATCAAAAGGGTCAACTCCATGCTGCAAGAATACAAGAATATTTACAAGCATATTTCTACATATATAAATCTTTGGTTGGTTCTCATCTTACATTTGCAAGTTTGGTCTGCTACCCATATGAATTAAAGCAGAAAGAAAAACTTAGAAGGCCCAGAGACATGCTATTAACTAACTGCATCTCTCAAAGAGATGCCACAACAGAACTGGTCCAGAAGACATACAGTAGAACTGACATGATATTAAAGCCAGAATCTTGTACACAGAATATATGATATCAACCTGAACCTTTCATCTACTTCTGGAACAACAGATATGATTCGAAAAGGAACTCCCTAATTTTTTTTAGATGTAGACTCTTGGTCTGAAAAGTGAAGTCAGAAATGCAGAAGTTAAATAAACCTAATGGACAAATGGGGGCGGTTCCAAAAAGAAGTCTATTAGAGAATAGAAAATAGATTGTCTCACGTTGTTTAATACTTCATTAAACATGTTCCTCATGAGTTAATGGTCTAAGCCAAATGTTTAAAGTGACGGTCAAACAAGCATGATGTTATTTTATATTTGTGTGGCCCATTTAGGGATCTACGCTCCTACTGTTACCTAAGGCCACAGGCAGTGGGTAGTGACTGAGAGAATGAGACTCCAGATAGAAGAGGCAGAAACGAGCTATAATGGTGTCAGTTGTCTGTTCGGGAGGTGCTCAGAGTAGAACGCTCAACCCAAAACAGAAGTAAGCAAAACTAATGAACGATGTCAGAGTAGCTTGGTGCATCATTTATTTACAGTATTCTAAAAGACTTTGGGCCAAAAAGTTTGGAACTGGTTAGAAAAAGGTTGATACAATGTATAACCATTTGTATCTATAAAACAGACTTGGCATTATTTCAGAGATTGAATTATATTTTAAATTAGTTATTAATCTACAGTCTGCTTATTTTAATTAGTTCTAAATTTCAAAAATCTTCAATGTCACCAAATGCTTTGTGTGCAGAATGATACAAAGTTGCTTAGCACGAGGCAAGCTCATTCAAGAGGGCATAACTGCACAGCACAAATGATGAAACAGCTGAACATACAACATGAAGCAGAAACAACAAAAAATACAAAGGAGCAAAAAGAAAAGGTGTGCGAGATGCATCAAAAACTAACAGCAGACAAGGCTTCAAAAAAGGCAACAATACAGGCAGTAAGTGAAAACGCAGACTTGATTTTAAACAGACAAACATGAACTTGCAGAGACCGAACAAAGAAAGGAAAAAGAAAAATCCTAGGAGACACGTAACAATCCGGGCTCTGTGCGACTGTGAGAGCTGCAGCTACATCGACTTTATATAAGAGTTTAAAAAAAAAATCAACTAAACCACATTAGACAGTCCTAAAATCACTCAGATCATCATTTTGCTCCTTGTGAAAAATCATCGTAATCAACTTCAAAGAAAACTGAGGGTGAATAATAAACGAGTATCCGAGCGTAAATCCCCAGATTTAGACCGAGAAAGACAGAATTAGTGGGTCAGCATGATCACACTTGATTAGTGATATTAATTAGAGTGTGAGTCATTTTCGTTGCAGTGTTGAGTGCACACATCAAACTCTCTTACTGAGAGACAGTGAAGGATGGAGTTGTCTAACACAGGACAACAGGCACAAGACGACAAATATTAGCACAGTGAAGATAGTCACATCTTTTTAAATAGCTCTCCACAGTACTTCCAGAGAAACACTTCATTTTAAATGGTCAAATTGTCAGGTATACACTCCTTAGGCGAGGTGTCAAGCTCATTTCTGTTCATGGCTGGGCCTCACACATACGCAGTTTGATCTTAACAGCCCTGCATCAGTAAAAACATTGCGTAATACCCAATTATATATTAAAAAAAAAAAAACACCTCCAGATTTGCCCCTTTCTTTTAGTGCAAAAAAGTCCAAACATATTTTGAAAAGGCTCACACTTAATGAACCATCCAGCTATAAAACAGATGATTCACGTTCAGTCAGTCCGCTGTCATTACAAAGAAACGCTCCTGTCGTAAATCAAAATAATGTGTGGGCACGGCTCCTTGGCTGAAGCATCCCGCTTCAGTGCGACATGGCAGGCCATAGGTAATGTCTTTGTCAGGCTGTAAAACTGATGATGATTCAGACCTCTGGCTCCAATTAAATTAACAGTTCAGACAATCTCCCTCAAGACTTGATCCATTTCTAATGATTTATGACAAAATACTTCCTGGTGCAAAACAATAAAAAGTATATCTGCAATTTCCAGTTCGCAAAGCAATCCAGTCCCCTGGATTGGACCTTTTGTAGGCTGAGTTCTGGCCTGTATGTCTGACGCTTTAGGATTTAGGCACGAAGTTTGCACAGTTTAAATAAATCTGACAATTTCAAGGTTGATTTCAGTTCAATATGAAAATCAGCCTTCCGATGTCTTCTTGTCAGCCTTCTTGCTCGATGTAGCTACTCCAACACTATGGCTCTTCACTGTAGCTGCCTTTATTTGCTCATAACGTTTTATTGCACTAGCTGTAAAGCAGCACAGATACCCGCTCCTACAAATAAATGTTTAAAATGAATTTCCAGAAATTCTTCCACTATGTTTTAGGTTGCCTTGAGTTTATAAAAACCATCAAAATCAGTTTAGGGGTCACATTAAAACTCCTTACTGCTGGCCTTGACTGCTTTACTTCAGTGTTACACAGACTACAGTAAATGCTGCATAGAGGACTACCTATTCATACTACATACAATATTCTTTTTTTAATGCAAAGTAATTTCTTTACAGGTTTATGTTTACCAAAAGTAAGCAACATGTTCCACTAAAATCCCTGTGAATAACATATATTAAGTATGGGTTTGTGGGTCACCTGGTTAGAGTTAGAGCAGAATCATCTGTACACACATCTGTAGGTCAAGCAAAAATTGTAGCCTGCCATGACACCTGCATGCAAGCCCGATATAAAACTGTCTCACACTCTAAGTGTTTTCTAAGTGTTGGAGGACGAAACTGAAAGCAGCCCGACATCCTTCCTCTAACAAATTCAGCTCTTACAAGAGCCAAATGGAATAGGATCTGATTTCCTCCATCTTTATAACTCCCCCTCCTGCTTGTGATCATCCTGAGCGCCGGAATGCTTCCTCGCTCTCTCTGCGGTTGATTCTGACTCAAGGAATGCAAGAGCGACAGAGGAGAGGAGGTCAAGAGTGTATTCTCTCCTGCAGCTGCCCGTGGAGCACGTTAAAAACACGAAGTAATTCTCAGTGTTTGGGGTGTGCATGTTCGTATGCTCGAAAATAGGGAGGTCGATGAGCACACAAGATGATTCACTGTAAAAACAGAAACAGCCTTTGAGTCTTTTAATGTTTTTCTAAGGCGGCTCATTATTTCTCGCTCACATGAAAAAAACATGACTTAAGGCATGATCTTTGGTGTGTAGCAGAGGAAAAAGAAGACCATGTGTCTATACAGAGCCAGTCGCAAACATGTTTATTTGTATTAGCAATTTTTTTTTTAAAGAGCAATTGTAGGGAGCCCTGTGCACTCGAACAGTCAGGGTGGCGGAGCAACATTTGGCAACGGCAAAGCAAGCTAATGAGTTACAGGCTGCGTCTTCAAGCAGGGAATTGTGGGGATATTTAAACATGGGCGTGCGCACTGGCTTTAATTAAACAGCATTATTGTTGCAACATTACACACACACACACCAATAAAAGTCTGCATTCTCAAAAAACAACAAAAACAACAATGTAGTCATCACCAAAAAAAAAAAAAGCTTTTCTGAAAGGTGTGGTCATGGAAAGTATTTTCACATACTGTAAATCCACCCAGACACATATAGAATTACACACACACACACACACACACACACACACACACACACACAGGCGTGACCGTAACGTCAGAAAGTAGCGATCTTCGGCCGGGGCGTGTGGATGTCAAAAGGCCTGCATTCTAATTGGCTGCTGCACAAAAAAGATCCAGATCATTTCCTTGGCCGACTACATGGTGCCCTTTATATTTTGTCAGGTCACTCTAAAGCTCATCAAATTAAATCTCTTGCACAAGTTTGTTAAAGTCCAAGACAAGAAAATGGTCAAAATTCTGCCAAAACTGCATGTTACATTGAAAATGCCTGACTTCCTGTTGGGCCTAAGGTATGGCTCAAAACTCCAGGCTTTTCGTCTATCTTAAGACAAAACAACATAAATGCAGATTAAATATGGTGCTGGGGTGGCTTCACTGAAATATTGTAGGTGGCACAAAACAGCCATTTTGCCACACTGACGTGCAAAAGCCATTAAATACAAACGGCATGAAAGGTGATTCATGGAGAATTTCCATGGCCCTAGGGTGGACTGCCATAATCTTCACACTAAAACATAATCAAGGCTAGGGATGGGTACCGGTATCCGGTGCCATGATGGCACCGGTTCTGACATAAACGGTAGTAACCAGACCGAAAAGCAGCGCACATTTCGGTGCTTTATTTCGGTGCTTTTTTTTCCTGAGCTGTGATACACTTTAGATTCTAGCCAATCATTTTACGTTTCCGAGGATAGTAGGTGGGTCCAGGTACGTACGTTCTTTTAGAGCAGAGCTACAGATTAAAAATGCCCAAGGAGGACCGGTCAAATGTATGGCTGTACTTCACAGCAAAAGATGCAAACTCAGCAGCCTGCAACAAGTGCTTTAAGCTGATACTGTGATACTGTCAAAGGAGGTAACACCTCAAATCCGATGAAACACCTGGCGACGCATAGCGTTTTTTTTAAAAGCCGAGAAATGCGCCGTATTTGATAGCTTGCTGCGAGACCTCACTCCGTGCACATCTACTGCGGGTGGGTTGCTAGTTATCGGACCCGGAGCAACATCCCCCAAAAACCCGAAGAATAGAGTCCTGGCCCCTAGCCCTGCCAGTGTAGCAGAAATGATGACGGATGATGATGGCAGCAGCAGCCGTTCTTCTCTGCGTGAGTAGCGTAATGTTGTTCGTGTGTAATTTACCTTGAGTAGGCTAACCACGTTATTACATTAATGCATGTAAGGTGAACTAGCAAACATCATCATAGCTACATGCGGCTGTCTTCTTGTTTGATGGCAGATACTCCCTTCACCCTGGCCAAAAAGGCAAAAATGACCAAAGAAAAAGTGGAAAACAGTTAAACATGAGAGGTTTTTGGATAAAGTTTGTGTTTTTTCCATTGTTTAAGCACTGCTTCCAGCCAAGAGTGATACCATATATGCCCCATAGCTGCAGAAAAGGCTAACATTGTTATCTTTTTACAAAAAAACACCTGAACATGAGAGGTTTTTGGACAAAGTTGGTGTTCTCCATTCTTTAAGCACCGGTTTGAGCACCGTTTAAGCACCGGCACCGTTTCAAAAGTACCGGTTTGGCACCGGTATCGGATAAAACCTAAACGATACCCATCCCTAATCAAGGCTTTAAGCGCCTTGATGTAACTGTTGTGATTTGGTGCTATGGAAATAAAGCTGAGCTGAACTGAAGGCTTGAAGTTTACTCGCAGAACCTTTCAGGTGAATATGGTGAACCTGTGAGGAGTTCATCAAAGTAAAATTGACATTTCCTGTTCCCACTAGCTGGTGCTCAAAATATCATTGACTATTGGGATATAGATGTCTGAATCTTATTAAGTGTCAAGTTTGGAACAGACTGAACAAGGCCTATTTCAGTTATACTATTTTGGCTCCTCGTGGCAGCACATCAAAGTCTGGAATGCCACCAGCGGATCCACCATTTAATAAAAACTCACAGCCCTCATAATAACGTAACATCAACTCTTTGAGGGTTATCTGGTCAAAATTTAATGCGCTGATCCTGCCTCGATCAGAGTGTAAAACATGTTAAATACTGTCATATATGAACTCTTATAAATCACGTCAAGCTTGGGGCTAGTTGGACAATTTATGTGCGAATTACACATCAAAATTTAATGCTGAATGACTAAAACTCGCCACTGCATCACGGACACGGCAATCAAAAGAAAGTCAAAAGCTTCACAATTTAGCATGACCAAAGTCTTTAGTTCAAGACTGATCAAATATGAAGATGATTACATTAAACTATGAGGAGTTTATTAAAGTAAAATCCCCAGATTCATTTGACAGAAACGTAATAATGCAACAAATTAATTACAATATGGCCTTCGCACTGTCAGTGCTCGGGCCTTAATAAACCATAAGTGAGTTTTTTCCCCCCTTTCAAGTATCAGCTAATGACAACCTCATTTGTGATGAATTCAGCCAGTTTCCCTAAACTTGCTGATCCACACACAAATACGCAGTGAAATAGACACAAATGCATGCACTCCTACACACACGCAGCCACACGTTCCCTTGCACGATATTGACTCCGTCTTATCTACTAATTGGAAAAGCAGATAGACGGGGGGAAGGCTGAGTGAAAACACACCTAGTAATCAACTCTCGCTCAAAGACTAAAACCCATTTCACGGATCAAGGTCCTCTTACTCTCCTGCCTGTCTACTGTGCATGTGCCCCTTCCTGTCACTGTTGCGCCTCTCAGTCAGTCTTCCTCTCCATCGCTCCAAAAACCTTCATTTCTGATGCATGTTCCTCTACTGAAGCAAAAAAGAAAAAAAAGACGGGGGGGCTGCTTTCCACCTCCCTGAGCTAACCTTGACATATCTTTTCAGCTGTTGGCTGGATGCACATCGTCTGCCTGTCTGAAGACTGAACAACCTTCAACCTAAAACCACTTGCACTCACACACAGACACAGTCAACATTGAAATTCTGCTCACATGATATATGAATTTCACACATAACTTATATTATAAAAGTGTTGTTGAAAAAAAACATTACATCACTAAAATGATGCTTTGGCTGTTGTGACAGGGTTTAGGATTTATTTATGGGCAGCAATTGTGTAAATATGACTGCCCACAGTCACCACATGTTCATTCATGAGTTTACAGAAACCTTGCAGAATAAAGGTGCTCAGAATGGTGCTTTCATTCACTGATTGCAATATTAAGACACAATTACTGTTGGGTTGGCTACGTCAAGCAGTTTTACAACACATATAATAAACACAAGCACGGCTCTGCTTTACTTCTTTGTGACCGTGAGCAATCAGACAAAAATCCCTGTGCTGATGTGCTAATGAAAACTGTTCTGGTAGCACTTTATCATCAGCTGGATTTAAAAGCAGCCTTGAATGAATGAATTGCTCTAAAACCACATGCAGTCACAAAAAGAACATTTTCACAGGTATTCACATGCAATCCTGTGAAGAACTAGGTACACCCTCACTGCTTCCATAGGAATTAAGAGTGTAAATAGCAGATAGGTGCACTTGATTAACTGATCATCAGCAAGTGTGAGCAACTCGAGTTGCTGGTCTGGAGCATTCAGGTGTGTACAATGTTCCCAGGACTGGATGTCCCAGCCAATTCACCCCAAGGTCAAACTGTGCCAGTGCTCAGAGAAACTGGCAAAAACCCAAGAGTTTCATCTCAGACTCTCCAGGCCTCAGTTAGCATACTGAATGTTAAAGTTCATGACAGCACAATTAGGGGTATTTATTATTTTCTTTATTATTGTATTTATGGGTTGTACGGAAGCTCCAAACGCAATTTCATTGTTCTCTGACAATGACAATAAATACTTATCTATCTATCTATCTATCTATCTATCTATCTATCTATCTATCTATCTATCTATCTATCTATCTATCTATCTAATTACTAAAAGACTAAATAAGTATGGCTTTTTGGGCGAAATTCCCAGGAGAAAGCTGCTTCTCTTTAAAGGGAACATTGCAGCATGGCTTAATTTTGCAAAGTTGCATCTGAGAGAAAAACCCCACACAATTGTTTTGGAACAATATCTTTTCAACAGGCAAACCAAATGAGGAGATGTTTGACCATAATGGTCACGTTATGTTGTTGAAAACCAAACAGAGCACATCAGCAACTATCAGCACAGCTGGGCTTGTTTTGCTTTAACCGACCTGGGCACCTTGCAGTCACTGAGTAACCTAGAGTTAAATGTGAGGACATCTGTGTGATAGATAAAACTTGTCCCAAATTGGATCAGGCTAAAGGACAATGGTCCAAAAACAGCAACAAATCTACAATGAGCAGCATTAAAAAAAAGGATCAAGGTGCTGAAATGATCCAGTCAGAGTCCAGACCTCAACCTGACTGAAATGCAGTGGTGGGGCCTTAAGACAGCTGTGAAAAAACCCTCACAAACATCAATGAACTGAAGCAACATTGTGGGCAATAATTCTTAATCACTGATGTGAGAAACCTATACAGTCATAGAAAAACTGATTACTTCCAGTTACTACAACTAAAGGTGGTCCTATAAGCCATTTAATCACAGAGCCCTGTGTAAACTTTCCTTTTCACATGACCGTATCTACTGTCATGAAATCCTGCACACTGATTCTCACCAGAGCTCAACTGGCAGTTTTGAAACCAACACAAATGGTGCTCAGCAGAGTTTGTTTTAACACAGTGTGAAAGCTCTCCAAAAACATTTGTCTTTTAAATGGTTTTTTCCATGAAAACCATTCTCAAATGATTTGCAAAAAGGAAAAACAGAAGCTGGTTGAAACTGGAAAAAAAATAATAATATGAATTGTGGGAAGCTTTGTGAACACCACAAAAAACCCGCAAAACAAACACAAACATTACATCATTATATGTTAATATTAACATATAATGATTTATGTTTATACTTACTACACAACATAACACAAAGAGGATATTTAGGCCATGCTTCATACAATATGAATACCGAATTAGGAACTCCTGACTGTTTTTCAGGAAGTTCAAATTCCCTTGAGATCTTTGAGGGCACCACACCCTCTCTGCTCTCCGAGTATCAAAGTTTAATAACTTCCTAACGAATACTCAGAGGTGCTTCTAACCTACATTTAGTTTTGTATGTTATCCCATTTTAAGATATGACATTTTTACTAGACATTTCTTTAAATCTCCTATCTAAAGTTTTCCTAATTTTGCTATACTGTATAGGTCATGTCATTTAAAAACAATAACACTAATAAAAGATGTATTATTGTTATTATCATGACAAAACACAGGACTTGTTGCTGGGAGAGGCAGCTCACCCTTCTAGGCGGACGTCAGGCAGCGAACGATTGAGAGCAATCATCTCCGAGGCCATGAGGTTGAACTGGTTGATCTTAAACATTTCCTTCATTTTCTCCTGCTGCTCTTTAGGGATCACCACAGGTTTCCCTCCTTCACCAGGCCCATCTCGCGGTCTGGACATGGTGTCTACAGAGGATACATATTCAGCTTTTCAAACTTCATGCTTGACAGTGCCATAAAAATGTGTCTGTGTATGGGTTTGTGTGGTGATACACCCTCACCGTCTCTCCCGGGCAGTCCTCTCGGCTTCTTGTCATCACACTTGTTGCACTCGCTGAAGTAGAGCAGAATGAACATGTCCAGCATCACCCAGACCAGAGAAGTGGCCAAAACCACCTTACAGTAGGCGAACCTCCGCATCCTGAAAATGTAGAGTGAGAAGTGGGGGGTAGTTACCATCAGAGGGTTTCTTTGAAAGCATGGTAGAGGAGGCAACTCTTCTCATATCTTTCCCACCTTTCTACTCAGTCCACTCAGCGTTTAGCCTTCCTACAGCTCTGAGCCTCAGAATGCTGGAAACACTTCCACCTGTCCATCAGTCTGCCTGACGCCTGTCTCCTATCTGTCAAGCTTTTTATCAGGGCCCCTCTAAGTGGTCATCTCTACACTCAGTGAGATTCTCAAAATGACGGACTCCTGTCTTACTGGAGAAACAAAGCAATAAATCTATAAGGGTGGTTAGCTAAGAACAATGAACGTTTATAATTGTTTATAGAGTCGATTTTGTTTTTTTTAAAGGCAGTGTTTCCAGAATGGGGCTGCTAAAGAACATCAGTGTACTAAGTCCAAGTGTGCCTTGGGATTTTGTGACAACCATACATAAATATTGCATTACACAACTGCACAAAGACAAACAAATGAATTTTTAATTTCCTGTGTGTTGACAAATTCTATCCACTAAAAAATAAACTAAAAAACAAAATCCCAGAAAAGTCTGTTTGTACAGTTTCTAGATGGTGCATATTACAAATATTTGACACATCAAAACCTATGATTGAGTCAGGACTGACAGCAGGGGGGGGGAATTCATTTTTATGGCAAGCTAGCCACAACTAACCAATGCCAAGGACCCCACAGCTAAACAAAAGGGAAAAATGAAAACTGCATGTAGATGGTGTCCTGTAAGCTGGCCATCTTATAGCTTCATTGTGCCAACCCCCTGCCCCCTGGCCTGCGTGCGTCATCTGTTAGAAGAAGTTGGCTAAGGTTGACATGCCAAGCAAGTTAAGGAGGCACTTGGAAACCAAACATCCCTTTTGAGAGTAGCTTGGCCCGCTTCAAAAAGAGAGCTGGATTTGAACCAAAGGAAGCTAAACTGTTTGTTGGATTGCGGGAACGTGTCTGATAAGCTGTTGGAGGCAAGTGGCATTCCAGAGGACCTTGTGACACATTCTTTTAGAATATTACAGGTGTTGTATGGTAGGTCCAGGTGGTGCAAAAAAAATGCAATCAAAAGAAGAACTGATGACATCTCAGATGACACTCAGAGGCTGTTATACAGGTGTGACTTGAAAATCTGTCTTGCCCTTTGGGCACAAAAAGTTTAAAAACCAATGTTTTACGATATCTAAACAACACTCTAACTACTGTCCAGTTCTACACAACAACCATCTAGTATATCAGTGTTCCCAAAAACCCTGCAGGATATGAGCCAATCTACCCTTTGTACATTTAACATACCAAATCCCTGTGTTCTAAAGTGCAGTCAGACACCCACTCAAAGGTAAGCACAAACACACACGGACACACACACACACACACAGCAGAGAGGGGAGCTATGATAGTAATTGCTTTTCGTTGGCAGGCAGCAAGAGACAAGACACAGCCACATTAAAATTCCACTGCTCCCCTTTCCTTCTCTCCTTCAGCACCATCTCCCTTCTCTTTGGCTGATTCTCTGCCTCAATGATCCCTCAGGTTGCAGCAGCACAAGCAGAAGGGAGAAAATTAATTTGGCCACGGTGATTTCTCTCGTGCCCCCGGGAGGAAAAAAACGGTGTTTGTGCACAGCTAGCTTAGCTTAGCTTAGTTTAGGTTTGCTTAGCAGCCAGGGAAATAAGAGAACTGCAGAGCAGCGTTTCTAAATTCCACCTGATAGGATTCTGGAAGCACAAAGTGCCGTGTACAGCAGAAAACAAGAGGGAAGATTTAACTGTTTGTCTTTCCTGTGAGTCAAGTAGTTTTAGTGTTCAGGTTATTGCTGTACTCTCCGTATATGATGTGCATATATGTAGTCCAGGGATGGGATTCGAGAACTAGAATATCTAATCTATCAGATGCAGCTCCAGAGTAAGAAATTATGGCATCAGACTCAGAGCAGTGCACACATGAAAGCCGTTTTTATCCTGCTTCTGTTTCAAATAATAAAACATCTGTGGGCCTTTTCCTCACACAGAAAATTGATCAAGAATCAATAAGCAAATAGATAAAGAATAAGGCCTATTAGCAGAATCAATAATGACACTGGTATTGATGAAATCTTATCAATAATCATCACTAATGTACTCTCCAGCAGAGTTGGGCAAATTACTGTTCTCGGATTAAAAGCTGACTCAACTGGAGGCGTAAATTTAAAAAGGTCTTGTCAGCTTGTCTTCTACTTCACAGCGTTTTGTAACTTTGCAAGATTTTATCTCTCAGGTTCACACGCGAAAGAAAAAAAAAAATTGGTGCAGGGCATCCATCCACCAGCACATACACGCTTAACTGTGATCTCTCACCCCCTGGGGAGAGAAAAAAACATCCAATGAAATCTATTGAACTGCTACACCACCACCAACTTTTGACAAGGTTAAAATGTAACATGTTACATCAGTTTATACGTTCCCACTTAGCCACTCGACCAGTTTCAGTTTGAGTAAGGTATAAAAGAAAACAAAGCACTTATTGCAAACCACCTCATATCAGCCTTTAGAAACATTTCCTGACCATCACTTCTGCAGCTCCGTTAGATAACATCAGACACACAAAAGAAATATTAATTACAAGATTTTTTTTAAATAAGAAATTAAAAACGTTTTAAAATAAACATTAAACATCTGTTTTTAATATCTGTAGGGGAAAAGCAAGTTCAGGGAAACTCTCTTGTGAGGATATAGTAAGTGGGATATTGTAAGCTAGTAACATAGAGCTTAACATGGATGTGTAAATCATAGATATTTATACATAAAACACACTTCAGACAAATACGTTTTGTGTATATTATTACTGTTTAATCTATCATATTTGTGAAGGACTACTTTAAGACGTAGAAAAATAACTGTGTTTTAAATATTGCCACTAAACAGCAGAAAAAATGTGAATGTGAATAAAAATGTAAATGTCGTATTTCTGTATGAATGATAGAAAAATATTACCGGTAATATAACAAATAAAAACTGTTTAATTGTCATCAAATGGAAACTTCCTGACCTGGGATGAAAAAAAATACTCAAACCAGGAAGTGAAGCTCTTTGGATGTTAAAACCTCCAGAGCTATACCAGAAATAAACATCTTTACAATCTGGTACAAAGAAAATGTTTGGTCTCCATTACTTTCTTTGAAAAGGCAGCATGTGTACAGGAAGCGAATCTTTACATAACCAACAAATTATGTTCCATTAGGGTCTAATTAAGTCATAATTAATGCAGTGGCTGCCTTTAGTTACTGGTGGCTACTGACGGGCTAATCGACTGCAGCTAATCGAGTAATAGAACTGGACTTCTAGATCATGTTTGTGGTGTTAAAGAAAATTTACCGCACTTCTCTGACAGCGGGAAATAGAACCATTTAGAGTGTGAGAATCTTTTAGTTTTGTTTTACTCACACTACTGTACAGTTTGACCTGTTCATGCTCTCTGCAGACTGATATACTTTAGATGGTCGCTTAGATAAGGTCTGCATGCTAAAAATGGGCCACTTTAGCCTAGTGGTTGCTAGGACACATAATGACACCATGATGTCTGATATGGATAAAGCTCGTCAAGGGGCCTACAATGCATCTGTGTGGCAAATTTGTTTGCACAGATTTTTTGTATTATAGTAAGATGTTAAAACTAATTAGCACACATATGTGAGTGTGGACGCAAAAAATCTTTCTAGCATTAGTTACCATAATAACATAATCATTCATTACATTCTCTTTTAACTGGCTCCAAAAAGCCAAAGACACAACGGGCAAAATGCCAAACCCAAGACTTCAAAATCATCTCCAGGTCTATCTTTTATATACAGTCTTGCTATTGTCCCTAACATCTTTATATACAGTTATACAAGAAACTAATGTTTAATAGGTGATCATTGTGGCATCTGGCAGTTTGCACTCATGCGTGACTGAAGGAGAGCTACAGGGGTTGCTGCGTTCTGTAAAGCTGCTACCGTACTGAGTGTTGAACTGTGCAGTATGTTCACATTACTAACATTAGTTATGGTTCACAGCAGAGGTGCTAGAGGTTTGTGCAGCGATATTGGTGAAAAAGCTGAGTGCACTTACAAAATTACCATGCTATAGGATGTGTTATTGTATCTCTTTATAGCTCTCGCATTTGCTTTACCACTGATGTTATCTTCTGTTGTTTTTTCCTGTAAGCCACAGTGCAGGACCCGACCACATCTGTAATGCACTTTAAACTCAAACCCAGCTTGGTCTTTTGTCACAATTTGGACTGAAAACCATCATAAAAGGAAACATGCCAGTTATAAAATCGTTCCTAGTAGATTCCTGGAAAATAACGATTTGGAAAATTCAGATTCCCCCGGATATCCTGAAGGAATTTGCCAGACTGTTTATCTCACTTTTTTCCATCCTCTCAAAATTGTCCAAATTCCAGGACTAGCAGGAAGCCTGAATTTCAGTACTCGCTCTGCAATCTCTGTCCTTTCTGTTTCACTGACAGCTGCTAGACTGCGTCGGCCTTGCTTGACCTTTATGAAACAACAACACAAAACCACACAATGTAGCAGAATCTTGGATATATTTCTCTCTTCACCGTTTCTGGCGGAACACATACATAGCAGAGCTCTTATATGAATACAGACACCAACATCGGAGCCTTCCATCACAGAAAAACTTACATATTCCTGTTCACAGCATCATGTCAAAAATGCCGTCGGATGGATGTCAGCTTCTTTCCGGAGATGCCATTTGATCACAGCGAATGTAGACCGCAGTGCTTCAAGCAACAGATACATTAAATAAAAGCACGCGCACGCACACACTCCTGCTTACTGCTGTCTCTCAGCCATGCCTCTCCATTAACTGTATTTCTAATCAGGCATGGCAGAGGACACCTCCGGTCTCCCTGGTGCTCTGGGCTCTGCCTCTCTGTGTGAGTGTCTGTCAGTTTAGTTTATGTTGGGTGCTAGTCTCTTTGAAGTCTCTTTTAAACAGCCTGGTTTCATATGACGTTAAACAGACCCACAACTCTCCATTGTTCTTATTAATCCATTAGCATACTGCACTTCCTCCATCTTTCTTTTAAACCTCCATCCTGGTCATCATGCACTCTCGTTCCCAGCCGCCCCACCCCCACTCCCTCCCGTTTCTCTCTTAGTGATGTTTTCTCCTTTCAATAGCGGTTGCCATCACTACTTCCCTACAAAAACACAATTTCCTCCTTCACATCCTTCTCTGTGTCTCTCTTCATCTTCCCCTCCTCTCCTTTTCTCCACAGGCTTAATCCCCCTTTAGAGATTGCACAACCACTATTTCTCACAACCATTTGGAAAAACTCAGCAAGAGGATCCAGCGCTTCACTCGCTTTAGAATTTATGACTGCGAGCGAGGATCCTCCCTTCTAGGGATTTCATGTTTATATGTATAAAAGAATATTCAGAGGAAGGCAAGGAGATAATACTGTATGTGACTGAGGGCAAATGAAAGAGATGATGAGTGTTACTAATATACACAAAGTTTGTCCTGCTAAATATGTTAAACTACAAACGTGGGCCCTCTGTATAGCAGTTTTGTTTTGTTTTGTTTTTTAAAAATCATAATATACAACCAGGTGTATTTTGTTTCTAAAAGTGTCTAAAAACATGCTGCCTTTTCGAAGCTTCCTTAAGAAGAAAACCAGAGACGGTGCTATTCAGGTGTACGAGTTGTCCTTGGGTCATATAGGCTTGATAAGCTCAACAGTTTCCAAGACAACGCTGATGGGAGCACTGATTTTCTGAACAGTCGTAATGCATCTCAATTGGAGCAGAACAAGGCTCAGGCTAACATTAGGGGAGGGAAATAGAAACAGAACACGGTGGCCTGAAGCCCCGTCTTCATGCTTCTCTAAGGAGTACACAGCCGCCTGAGGCAAATCAGCTGGGTTCGCTTAATATCCAGATCATAACCTTGACTGCAGAATATAGACTGGTCCCGTTGAGGAAATAAAAAACCCAAGGACTGGGACACGACTGAGAGAGAGTGAAAGAGACCTGCCATCAGTTAGCAAAAGAAAGGGAGAGAAAATACACGCCCTGCCCATCTGACAGTGGACTTAAAAAACATACAGGGCAGAGGAGGTCAACTCAATCCTGTTTGCTGCGTAGATGCTCTCTGCTCCAGCGGAAAATACATGCAAAGTTAGCTAAACTAGTTTCTGAACTAAGAGCTACAAACTCTAAGGCACTAAAACAGGTTCAACTTTCTATTAATGTAGCATGTCAGGAGTCGGACAGCTGCTCTGCAGGTGGACAGGACTGTGTTATTAATAGGTTATGAGCGAGGCTCTGGGATTGATTACCAATTTATGTTCTACATTTTTTCTCAGTTTTGAATTTTTTTTTCATTCAGACTAATATATTTTAAATTTGAATGGGTCTTAATGATCAGTGTTAGGTGTTTATTTAGAAAAACTCTTATATTATTTTATTCAATCCATTTTTTAAAGCACCTCCACAAACTGGCTCACTTACTCTGATTGTCTTCCACATGTCACATGAATCCTTAATGATTTTAACTTGGTGGACATTATTGTCCATTGTTTTGTTATTTTTTTATTTTATTTTTTTTACTCGTGTGTGATCTTTGTTTTGAAAGGGGCTTAAAATAATAATAATTATTATTATTTATATACACTCACCGGCCATTTCATTAGGTATACCTGCTTTAACAGTAATCTATTGGGATTTTCCCACTAAACCATGTGGGGTTTACAAAGAATGGTCTGAAAAAGAGAAAAGATTGAGTGAGCAGCAGTTCTCTGGGTGAAAATGCCTTGTTGATGTCACAGATGATAAATAACGTATGGTTGAACAGCAATATTGATAATGGCCTTGCTTTGGCCTAAATACTGATATTAGTAACGATCTAAAAGAAATCAATACACCAAAATCAAAATGGTGCTATTCTCTTTGCAGTGATGGTTGTGAGCGTCGCGGCATTTCAGCATGAAAGTCACCTCACTAAAAGAAAAAGGTGCCACTTAGAGAACATTTCATGATTTCCACAGACCATCTAATAATTAAGATTAACCTGAGCACAGAAAAGGAGTGCCCAACATCAGCTGATGTCATCTCAGACACAACATTTCCAATTTCACAACACTCACAACAACAACAACTAAATCAAGCCAACAGACGTGCTTAAACACAGCAGCGCTCAGCTGAAACAGGCCCTGCTTCAGTTGTTTAGTTTCATTCTCCCGTCAGTTTTATAGTCTGGTTGTTTTCCTGAGATGTGGAGCCTGGGGCTTTTTTTATCCCCACTACAGAGCTGAGAAATATCAGACCGCACGTACTACTAAGCCACTTGTGTAAGCAGAGTCAACCCCCCAGTATTATCAATGCCTGGTTCCTGGCCTTATTTATTGAAAACATTCCCCTGAGCAAACCCAAATTGGCTTTTTACCAAATCACGGTATTACTGGCCACATTTACACTCTACACACTCTAATTAATCAGCACATGCACCACAAAACAATGGTAAAATCTTCGCATGCTTTATTGATTTTTAGAAAGGCTTTCGATTCCATTTTGCTAGAAGGTTTAAATTAAAACATTCTCTAAATAAGCACAGCAGGTAGACGTTTGAAAACAATTAAGTCGACGTAAAGTCTTATTCGAATGACCATCAGTACATGAGGAATGCAGAGGTTGTCAATAATCCTAATCCATAATTTCCAATGTTTTTTTTTTTTTGTCCCATTTGGTTCTTTAGCCATCAGAATTGTTGTCTGAAGACCAACAAGGATACCCAATGGATTTATTTTGCCAAATGGATCATCGTGGCATTGCCGTATTGGTCCATTTGATCGACCTTTGTTTTTATTATTTATTTAATTTTATTTTCAGTTGTTACAGACGGGACAGACATGAGTGAGGGATAGGAAAGGGAGAAAGAAAGAGGAAGGAAAAGAAAAACAGAAGGGGAGAGGGACAGTGAGAAAGGGCACTTAAAAAGAGAAAGAGAAAAAAAAAATCTCCTGGATCACCTGTTGAGAGAAAAAGAATAGAAAACAAGCAAAAAAAACCAAAGCAACATACTAAACACAACACCATCGCATTAATCTAGCTAAGTGTAAACAGCAGTAAATACTAAATATTCAATGTTGTTGTGCAGCATGCAGGACAGACAGCGCACAATGTGCTTTGAAGTAGCAGCCAAGAAAGGTGTAATTTAAGTCTACGAACAGTGAACACCCGTGTGCACACCTGTGTGGATCAGCGCGCTTGTATTCAAATGGTTTCCACATGTAATGGTCTGCAAGAGGATGTAGAGAGCCATAGCCCCGTCCCCCAGGGCATGAAGCAGGCATGGAGGAGATCCAGGCCCCAGACATCCAGAGGCCCCAGAGTGCGAGAGCCCAAGGAGGACCACCGGAGGGGCATCCGTGCTACCCTCATGGGAAGGGCTGAGGATCCCCAGACGAGGGGTCACCCAGTAGCCACCGAGCAGAAGCTAGAGGGGGCTGCACCGGCGTGCCCGCCGGCTCTGCCGGCAGCCAGCTGTGCCAGAGTGAACCGAGCCACAGGCCCAGAGGCCGGAGGCCCGAGGGCCCCCCGCACCCCGGAGGAGGCCTGACCGAGCAACAGGCGCCAGGCCCCGCCAAGTAGCCACCGGGAGTAAGCTGGTACATACCTGAGCGCCCAGCCCCGGACACCAAGAACCACCAATGCACCGGCCCCTGAGGGCATCAGTCACCGGCAGGGAGTGTGGTGAGGGGAGATAGGCCTCGGAGGGCCTGGGAGTTCCCAGAGAGGTGGAGTCTAAGACCCGACCTGACATATAGACACAGACAAACAGGCACACACAGACACAAACATGCATTCCCACCCTCATGCACACATATACAAACACTCAGCACTCACCCAACGTAAGGATTGACATAAATAGACATGTACACACAATCACACTCCCCAAACATACTCTATACCCCGGGTCCAGGTACCCTCGCCCCCAGAGGGGGAAACAGAACCCAGACCCAAGAGATGTTACCCTTCCCCCCGGGGTGGAGGCAAGCAGACCGTCCCAGGCTCCGCAGCAGCAGGGAGGCCAATCGGACAGCCAACATCTCCTCCCAGCCCCCCCCGCCCCGATGGCTAGCAGAGAACGGGGGTGTGTGAAGACCCCATACCTCCCTCCCTCCTCCCGCTCATGTGTAGTGTTGCTGCGTGTTGTTCTAAAGTGCATTTAAAACAAGGGAGAGCATGGTGCTGCTGCCAGAGAGCAGCAGGTGTTAGCACGGCCCCTCCCGAGAACCCTCAATGTCTACATGGATTTAAAATTGAGAGGTGGGCACCAGCGCCAGAGGTAGGTTTGAGTACACAGACCGTCCACTGGACGCCGTTAACGTGCCCACCCTCAAGGCCCTATATATATGTGTGTGTTATGAGAGTGTGAGTAATGTGGATGTCTAAGTTGTGAGATAAAATTGAGGCACAGGTGGCCAGAAGGGGACAGAGGGGGGGGGATGTCTCCCCTGCACCCTGGTGACACACCCGCACCCCAAGGCCCTACCTGTGTGGGTGAGTGTGGCGGAGCGGGAAGAGGGAGGTAGCCGGGGATGGGGAGGAAAAGGAGGGAGGGGAGGATGCCCCTCCCTAGGGCCAGCTCCCCCGCTGACCCCAGTAGGCACCCCCGTCCTCTGGTACCCACCAAGGCAAGGGAGCCCAGGTCCATCCAGACCGGGGCCTACGGTAGCACTGCCAAGCCCCACAGGACCTGAGGCAGCCCACCCTACCCCACCGCAGAGGAAACTGTACCCACCCCAACATTCAATCATCTCCCAGACTACACAAGACAACAGACACCCAGGTTAAGTTTATTCTCCACCTCTCCTATGTCTCTCCCCCACCTGCAGAGTGGACTCCTGCAAGGATGGAACAACCTCCCCGCCAGTTGAAGAGCCCCCCAGTTAGGCCGATGCACAAGAGGCCCCCTGCGCCAGGGCTGAGCCCCCGTGCACCCACCCACCCACAACCTCGGTGACACACCGACGAGGACCGAAGCCCCGAAGGCCCAGCCAGAGCCCCAGCACGGAGGCGAAGCACCCCCGAACCCCAAACCCCCACGCCTGCCCCGGATCCACTCAGGGGCAGCCAGGTCACCAGGCCAGTAACCTACGTCCACCAGTACAGACCATCCTCCAGCCCCGCTGCACCATCAGTACATGAGGAATGCAGAGGTTGTCAATAATCCTAATCCATAATTTCTAATGAAAATCTTTTTTGTGTGTGTTTGGTATTTTATCAAGACTTCTTTTCTGCTTCTTTAAACACAGCATGGAAAGTCATTCACATAAAGGTCAAGATGAAACCTCTCAAGTAGGATGGAATGGCTGATATATATGATAGTATCTTTCAACAGTTTCAACAGTTTTATGTGGCAACCTATAAATAGTTCAGTCTTCACCGAGGGGCCAGACAGATTTCAATCAATATTTGTCAAAAAATAGCCCACATATAAGCCTGAGGACTCATATCATTATTCAAGCTTAATGTCAAAGGCCTGCATTCAAAATATAAAATTAGGTTCACAAGTTTAAGTATTATTAATGTTTTAAAGCACCAGAAATAAAAGCAATTGCTGTGAAGAATAACCCATTTCACTCTAATGTTTACTTTGTTTTTGGATGACAACTAGATTTTAGTTATTGATGCATGAACAGGTTCATGTTAATGTTCCTGCAGGTAAAGTGGGGCTGACTTGAACCATTTCACATACTGCTGGGTAGCGTGTGAATTCCCCTTTGGGCATCATAATGTTAGTTATTTCAAGCTAAACACAGACCTTGCTTTTCCTGTGCGAGGTGTCCCTCCCACACAGATGTGCGAGGGTAATTTGTTATGTTAAGTTATGCTGGTAATACCGATCCTGAGCAAACAGGGCTCATATCAGTAATAAAAGCAGAATAAAAATTGGAAGAGGCTAATGAAGGGGAAAAAATGAAAGAAGAAAAAAAAAAGCAGGGACAAAAACAGCACTTCAGCCTCCGGCAGCAGTATTGACAGTCAACTACAATGAATTTAAAATCATGAGCTTAGAAAAAAAGCCCAAATCTCAGGAAAACAAATAGAAATTCAAATTAGGAAATACCCAATGCAGTCAGTACCTGGCGTTAAAAAACACTGCTTTGGTAAACTATCATCTGGCAGTGAATGCACTGAAACAAAAAGCATTTTTGGCATTTAGGAGAAAATCAGAAACTTCAGCTATCTCCAAAGTTAAGTCAAACCTGTCTTGGATGGACCATCAGCTGTTAAGAGATCACTAGATGTCAGCTACCCATCAGAGTCCTGCATGCAAAAATCTGCAGGTCCATAATAAACATCCCAGGTAATACCCACTGATTAGCAACACTGAAAAAAGAACACCTGAAGTCACAATGCACAAGGACCAAAGGAGCCTTTTTTACAATTCTAAAGACATAAAAACCTTTAGCACTTCCTCCAAACTACATGGGGCATCAACATGAAAATCAAAGCAAATTAAATCTGGCATAATTTTTTGGACACAATCCTTGGTCACGGATCGACATAAGCTGCAGGCACAAATGATCTATTAACTGGGTTTTGTAAGTAGTACAGGGAGGAAGCCTCTGTCTACAGTTAACAGCTACTTGTAAACTTAACACACAAAGAAAGAAGTCATTTTTAATGCTGAGTTATATTGGTTTCGGTTGCATGTCTCATTTCCAACTCAACTGTTAACTTTAAACCATGAAACACAACAAAGACACACCTCCAATCATGGTACTCCCCGGCTTGTTATTGTGGTTGTAGCCTAGCTGTAGCCATGCCAAATGCCAACTCCCAACTGGCTATTTAATCATGTTGGGGTTCCTACTGGCATTGGGAATGCAAGCAGAAAACACTCTAAAGAAATGTAGTTCTCAGGGGACCACACCTGTGAGTCGTTAAACCTTGGGGAGCCCCCAGAAGTGTATTAGTCAGAACGTACCATTACTGAAATAAACCTCAACACTGTTCAACCTCAGACCAACATGGCCTTCCAATAACCAAAGAAAGTATTTTTGGATGCTCCCTTATTTCCCATGGGTTTGTCACAGTGGATGGATCTGCATGTTTGACTTGGCAAAGATTTCCTGGAGCAACCCTCCCATTTATCTGGGCTTGGGACCAGCACTAGGAGTGCATTAGCTTGTGACCCCCTGAAGCTGGGTTTGTATCTCCTCCAAAAACAAATCAAAGTAAACTAAATTATTAAAGTGATAAAAAAAAAATGTGTATCTAGAACAATAGGTAAATCAAATGCAATTGGTAATTGTCCCTAAAGCATGAATATAAATTGGTAGAGTAACATAAACTGTCTGAAATGCAAAACATAAACAGTTCCTGATGAAATACAGACTAAGCGGACACAGTCTAGCCACAGAGAACCAGTGACACAAGAAAGCTGGCCTATGAACCGAGGAAGAGGCACCGCAGAACAGTTCTTCTTAAAATATAACAAATAATATCAGAGCCAAATTTGGTTTGTGAATCTTCACATAGGCGGATGACAGTGAAAAACAGCTGATTCTGTTAGTTGAGGGACCTGCAGCATCTATCTAAACTATCTATTGGGGTTTGTGATACAGCCTCAAAAATCATATTACAATATTTAAAGAAATTTTACAATAATGATCATTCTGACAATATAGGACAAATAAAATGCTGATAAAACGTTTTCCATCCTTCTTTTCCAATGAGCTACTGTCATTGAAGACAAACTACCTTATTCAAAGTGTGAATCTTTCGCCACAAGGTGAAAGCAGAAGCAGCATTAGAGCGTAATAGTAGTGACACAGCATTATACATAGTGACACAGCATAAGTCAAATACTGGTGGTGGAGTTTTCCCTGTAATTCTAAGTGAAAGTATAACACAACCTGCACATCACCACCTGATAGTATCTCCTCCTCCTGTACGTTCATACCCTGGTTTTACATGGTGGTGTCTTTTTGCCCCAAGTGATATAACAAGTTAGTTTCCACGTTTATCAGGAACAGTTTTCTCGTATATTTTGCAAAGAATTTTTTTGCTGGAGTTTGTTGAAATAGCTTCCTTTTTACAAAATCAGAGGTTGACATCCAGCTCTCTATGTCAGACATGCCTGTTCTTGTCAAGTTGTTGTGCTCACTAAGGAACATAGATGCTTTTTATATCCCATAAAAATGTATTCCCCATATTATCGCAGAGGATTTATCCCTACTACTTACATAAAACATTGTTAAAAGTTCTAAAAATCAGTTTAAAATACAAAGACGAGTACAGAGAGAACTGCCCATGGCAGCGTAAAAGTCCCAGCTAAAATTGATTACCAATGCAAAACTTGGCTCACAAGCAAAGTGGAATTAAATACTTCAATCTCCAATCACTGGGGCCTTTTTGGCCAAAATCAATATGCATTACTGTCACGAGGGGTGTTCCCCTGATGGTTGGAAAGAGAGTGGAGCTTTTTTTGTACATGTATTAAAATAAATTGATCACAACACACCTAAGAACACATAAATGACTGCATCATCCTGGTGGTCCGTTTGATGTTAGTATGCTGTAAATGATCTTTTAACAACTATTAACTTTTTTGCACTTGCCTCGCAAAAATGCAAAGGTACACACAGTGGAGGCTTTGATCACACTGACTGGCACAAATAATACAACAGTTTACACAATTAAAACACCATCACAGGCTGTGTGTTAATTGGTGTTAACACGTACTCACACAGAAACTCCCTAATCACCCTGTAATACTTAAAGTCTGAACCATTAGGCCCAGTGGGTTTGTGTGTCTGGTCTCCCCTGTATGTTTGCGGCTCTTTTCTACTATTACAGCTGCTGCTATTCCTACTATAACTCATGCCAAGCAGGAGGGATTAACGAGTCTCTGACAGCACAGCTGGATTTCTCTGCCTACTAACCATTTTAACAATATGTTTTGATTTTTTTTTTTTTTTATCTAAAAATATGAAAAATTTTAATATTTCTAAGACTATGTTACAGTGCAACCTTGCAATTTTGTGGCTGCTTTCATCTGTAAAACGTCTTACAGTACCTTAGGCAAAAAAAAAAAAAAAAGAAAGAAAATGTCTTTAAAGTTTATATCTGAAGCTACTTGGAAGAGAACTGCATTGCTGTCTATTAAGCATGACTTCTTAATAGACTATACCATGTCAGCATGTCTATTTCCCCAGCACATAATATGTGATATATTTGTCATATTATTTGGACTTTTGTGGAGCTACTGGTCAATTTTCATACATACACAGTGTAAAAACCAATGTGCAGACATATGTTTAGCTGCCCCCCAGGTAACACACAATAACAAAAAATCAAAGGTTAACTAGGCTCTGATTCCTCACTGCATTAAAGTATCTGTTGTGTTACACCATTTCTAATCTGTATTATACAGCACACAGACATACAAGAGTAAACAACAACAACAAGGAATCAGGAAAAATACTTTGTATTATTGCATTGCATTGTTTGCATTATGTTGCATTGATGGTTGTTTTGCAACCCTCTTTTCATCGTTATGCCATTGTTACGATTTTTAGCATTATTGATAATCAGTGTTCTGACTTTCTCACTCTCATTTTAGAACCAAACACAGCAGCACTTTAAGTGTCGTTTAAAATTCCTTAAGAAAACTCTAATGCAATCTTCACATTAACTGAATTTCCTGGAACAGAAAAAGCTTGATAAAAGTTGATTTATAGTTGCTGTTACAGCAGCTGATAAGATCAAAGAAACATCCTAACAGAGTTATGTGCCAAAGGTAGTTTGGATTTTTCAAATACGGTAACAAATCAGATATAATAAAGCTTTTAGAGAAGGGCATTGCTGGATGTCAGCAACAGGGGGGAAAGGGGAACCACAGAAGCCAATAACACTAATGTAGTGTTGCAAATGAATCTTCTGCTAACATTAACTTCCCACACTGACACAATATGACACATTTTGCCTTTGGATTTTCAGATTTTACTCATCTCTGTATTTAGCACGTTACCCTTTTTCACACATAGCCACCAGACAGTAAATAGTCATAAAGAGAGCAACGTGCTGCAAAGACACGCATCACTATTTTGGGGACTTTCTTTTAGTTTTGACACATTTATATGCACAAAATTGATAACAGGAGCAATTTACAAACTAATTAGTGATTTCAATCCTTACTTATGTACCTATGACCCTTAATTTTTGTTTTTCAACAATTGTTTAACAACACTTTAATTAGAATACTTAAACTTGTGTATACAAATAGTGTGCTAGTATAATAATGTGTGACAATGGCATAAATTTGTTCAAGGGTTCAACACACAGAGCATAAACAATAGATCATAGCAAAGTCTGAAATATGAAGACAATACGAGACAGTTACATAACTGTTACAAGCTGTTTCTATGACGCATTAATGAGTTACTGATAGTAAAAAATGAGAGAAATAAGTGATATGAGATCGGATGAAGCAGTGCTCTCCTACATGCATTTTACAGTTGTAATAATACTCTAGCTATTATTCTTGTTATGTCTTCATTTCTCGTTCTTTCTTTTTACTCTTCTTTAACTTGACCTCATTTTTATTTTCTTGGTTTTTTTAATCACTGTTGTATATATAAAGACTTTGCCCTCACAATAAGCCTGTGGCACTTTAACTATTTTGTTTATTTATTTCAAACTATACTTTTTTTTTATCCTGCTATGGTAACAATGTAGCTTCCCTTGTGGGATCAATAAAGTATCTATCTGTGTAGATATGTATATTCTTCATTAAATATAGCTGCTGTAACTTGGGCTTTCTACATGATTGCACAGCTGAATGAGGCTAATAAATGGGGACCCCACCATGCAGCTTACAAAGAATTGCATGCACTGCTCCCGCTGCCCGCTTCACTCAGGCAACAACAAGGCAGACCCACCTCTCCAATGGAAAGCCTTTCACTTAGCTAACCTCTTTGACAAAGGCAGCAGAAATGCAACATGAGCACCAGAATTGAGTCAAAGTGAATGCAAATGTGCCTAATTTGCAATCAAAAGGGTCAGCACTCAAAATCAAAAGAGGCACTTTGCTGTTAATGGGGTGCTAAGGTTTATGTTTGACAATGTAACATGTAATTTCTCAAAAATAGTTTAAGCACACATTTTGATTTTGCCCGTAGGTGAATAAATTTAGTTTGTAGTATACATCAGAATCATATGGGGTGCAATGTTAAAAGGAGGTTATATTTAGACTGAATTTTATCCACTGAACTTCTCTTGTTAAAGAAATTGGATTTTTCAACCAGAAGATAGACTGGCTTATTAAAACAAAGAAAGGGTCACCATAGAGGAGCTGAGGTCAGTAAAAGAAAAAAAAAGAAAAAGTTGCATATGCATGAACCGGTAAATATGTTTAATATATCCAGTTCAATACACAGTACAATAAAAAAAAATCTCAGCCCTTTAGGTTTCAATATGAACAACCCTATCTACAAAAACGGTTGTGTTAACTGTTCTTTGTTGCATCACTTTGTGTAGCCATTCCTTAATTCGTACCTTTCAAAGTGAGTTAAGGGGTCTCTGGTCAGATGTGCAGGGTGCTCCACCAGTAGAGGGGGCGGAGCTTCAGAGATCCCACTTCCTCTTTTGCTCGTCACTCATACATGCTCCTTGAAGAGAAAAGAGAAATAAATTTAGAATAAATATTTATTGTGCTAAGGATGTTAAAAGACACCAAACATGCTGGCTAGAGGAAACTCTTATGCAATCTTGAAACTAGAATAAGGAAATGCTTTAAAACAGCTCTTCATTTATTTATTGTTTTCAAAATTCATGCATCGTACATAGGGAGAGTATTTTTTCAAATGCCTGGGAAAGGAGACATTTTCTGATCTATGAAAAAACCACAGGAAGCCAAAAACACACTTCTTTGCTTTGCATGTACAATAACGGTGCTATTCTTTCCTGCAAGATTACAAAGTTAGCGACACAATCTCACAAGGCAAGCTCCCACTCAGCAAATTATGCAAATGAGCCAAGATTCAGTCAAACGTGCCAGTGTAGTGGACTTTGGAAAGTTCTCAGTCAATTAAAAATTGGCATCCAAGGTCCGCATCTCTTTTTATTATGTCATAAACCAATCATCGTTCCTCTTTCCAGCAGAAATCTAAAGGTCAAACATGACCAAAGACGCCGCCAGCTTCGCAGCAGGATAAAAAAAGCAAGCAGGGAAACAGAGGGATGATGGGGATGATGGGGTGGAGGGAAGCAGGGATAGACAACTGACGAATTCTCAGAACTGCTCATTTCACTGGATTAATCTGCTATTTTTGAAAAGTCCACAGAGAGCAGAGATGAGAGCGAATATGACTCAGAGTGGGCCTGTGTGTATGCGGGTCTGCGTGTCCTTCAATCCGGCCCTTGGCCTACTTTAAAGCCAAGTCATCATTCTGGTCCACTGGGGCCTCATATTGCCAGCCAGTGTATATATGCGTATATTGAGGAATTGTATTACAAAAGCAGCCATACCATAAATCTCTTCCTGCCAGCCCACACACTTCTGCATTAGTGAGTGTGAGGAGGCTGTGCTGCAGTGCAGGTATGCCTCAGTATGAGAAGAGTCGTGGCCACCAAAGGTGTCTGCCTGTCTCCTTCTGGGTGAGTCATCAATCCTCATCTCTCTCTTACTTTATCTCTCATATACGTCGTAAGCCGTCTCTCTGTCTGCCCTTCTTTTCTCACTCTTTACATGATTTAAATGAACCTCCACGAAGTTTGAGTGGAATGTAATTCATCTGCAAATTGGAAGCAGGACAAGCAAGAGCTTCTAAAAATACTCATCAGATTCCCCTGACAATGACAAAATAAAACTACAGAACACCCACCACACACTCACACATGACCACACAACACTGCAGTGCAAATAGCAATGCTCTGTCTTTGTCTGTGCAAACCTCTTGCTCTTTTTAAAGTCAGAATGCTTTCTACCTGTCTCATTCTCTGCGAGTTTACAGGGAGTGCAGAATTATTAGGCAAATGAGTATTTTGTCCACTTCATCCTCTTCATGCATGTTGTCTTACTCCAAGCTGTATAGGCTCGAAAGCCTACTACCAATTAAGCATATTAGGTGATGTGCATCGCTGTAACGAGAAGGGGTGTGGTCTAATGACATCAACACCCTATATCAGGTGTGCATAATTATTAGGCAACGTCCTTTCCTTTGGCAAAATGGGTCAAAAGAAGGACTTGACGGGCTCAGAAAAGTCAAAAATAGTGAAATATCTTGCAGAGGGATGCAGCAGTCTCAAAATTGCAAAGCTTCTGAAGCGTGATCATCGAACAACCAAGCGTTTCATTCAAAATAGTCAACAGGGTCGCAAGAAGCGTGTGGAAAAACCAAGGCGCAAAATAACTGCCCATGAACTGACAAAAGTCAAGCGTGCAGCAGCCAAGATGCCACTTGCCACCAGTTTGGCCATATTTCAGAGCTGCAACATCACTGGAGTGCCCAAAAGCACAAGGTGTGCAATACTCAGAGACATGGCCAAGGTAAGAAAGGCTGAAAGACGACCACCACTGAACAAGACACACAAGCTGAAACGTCAAGACTGGGCCAAGAAATATCTCAAGACTGGTTTTTCTAAGGTTTTATGGACTGATGAAATGAGAGTGTGTCTTGATGGGCCAGATGGATGGGCCCGTGGCTGGATTGGTAAAGGGCAGAGAGCTCCAGTCCGACTCAGACGCCAGCAAGGTGGAGGTGGAGTACTGGTTTGGGCTGGTATCATCAAAGATGAGCTTGTGGGGCCTTTTCGGGTTGAGGATGGAGTCAAGCTCAACTCCCAGTCCTACTGCCAGTTTCTGGAAGACACCTTCTTCAAGCAGTGGTACAGGAAGAAGTCTGCATCCTTCAAGAAAAACATGATTTTCATGCAGGACAATGCTCCATCACACGCGTCCAAGTACTCCACAGCGTGGCTGGCAAGAAAGGGTATAAAAGAAGAAAAACTAATGACATGGCCTCCTTGTTCACCTGATCTGAACCCCATTGAGAACCTGTGGTTCATCATCAAATGTGAGATTTACAAGGAGGGAAAACAGTACACCTCTCTGAACAGTGTCTGGGAGGCTGTGGTTGCTGCTGCACGCAATGTTGATGGTGAACAGATCAAAACACTGACAGAATCCATGGATGGCAGGCTTTTGAGTGTCCTTGCAAAGAAAGGTGGCTATATTGGTCGCTGATTTGTTTTTGTTTTGTTTTTGAATGTCAGAAATGTATATTTGTGAATGTGGAGATGTTATATTGGTTTCACTGGTAAAAATAAATCATTGAAATGGGTATATATTTGTTTTTTGTTAAGTTGCCTAATAATTATGCACAGTAATAGTCACCTGCACACACAGATATCCCCCTAAAATAGCTAAAACTAAAAACAAACTAAAAACTACTTCCAAAAACATTCAGCTTTGATATTAATGAGTTTTTTGGGTTCATTGGGAACATGGTTGTTGTTCAATAATAAAATTATTCCTCAAAAATACAACTTGCCTAATAATTCTGCACTCCCTGTATGAGCGCTACATGTCTGGGTGGAAAAAAAGATGACAAAAACCACAAAACCCAAGACGGCAGACAGCAAGCACAGCAGTGATGATGAGAGAATGAATATTGTGAGAAAAGTGTCTGGCAGTAGTGCCCTTTGTTACGCTCGTGATAATAAACTAATGTGAAAATCTAAATGAGAGAAAGCCTCAGTGTTCGTGAAGTTTTGAATGACTGTTTTTTACAAATGTAATCTTGACTTTGTACCTTTACAATCACAAAATGATTTCGTAATAGATACTCCTGCTACCAAAGCATGCCCCATTTCAGAAATGAAGCACACACAAACACAAACACACTGTTCACAAGGCATAAAATATAGTGGCACATTGTTTTGGCTTACATATGGACAGAAGTATGAGGCAGAGAAAGTGAGCATGCATGGACCCGTCCAAACACTGGCAAACACACAGTTGTGGAAGTGAAATCTGACATTATGTAAGCCAACACAGGAACCCTAATCCGGAGAGCAGAAAGAGAAGTCTATGCCGTGAGTGTCCACTTTGTTGCATGCTAAGAGGTGTGATGTGTACTTATAGTAAGGAACTTTTTTATTTATGTTTGGGGATATAGCCATTTATTTTTTCTTGCTGCACCAAAATCATACCAGCTTTTACCTTCGGAAATGAGATAACTCCAAAACACAGCCTGCATATATTGTAGCACTGACACTACTATGCACATGAGCCAGATGTGACTGAGCCAGTTTTACTGCAGTGAGCTAATTTTAATCGCTGTAAGGCCTTACATAAAAATATGGAAAAATGTATCTGATTATGGCTGATGCATTGTAAAAAAAAAAAAAAAAAAAAAGCAGCAAAAAAAAATTTTCTGGCACAACTTCACCTGCTTCCAAGGTGCATGGAGAGGATGAAAGGAATCACATAGCAGGAACTCCAGCAACACTTGAGGGAAGATGAACAACTTCATCAGGGTCATGATGACCATGACCCTGATGAAATGCCTTCATCAGGGTCATGATGACCCTGATGAAGGCCACAAGCCGAAACGCGTTGGTCAATTATTAAAGTTGTTCATCTTCCCTCAAGTGTTGCTGGAGTTCCTGCTAAAAAAAAAAAAAAGAAAGAAAAAGAAAGAAAGAAAGAAAGAACAAATTGCACAATGTACATAAAAAATACATAAAAATTTAAAGTACAGTTGAAAGTTGGTGTTTTAGTACTAATATATGAAGGATGTCAATGAGTGAATTTGGCAAAAGAAATTCCTCTCCCAAAGGTAGGCTTTTGTGAAGGCAGATCTTCTACTACAGACACCACAATCAGTATCAGGAGGCAAAAGGTTTGTGCATTTCTAATTTTCTGCAGTCTTTGCCATTCCTTTGTTTTGTACACCTCCCTTCTTCTTTGTTCCAGCTGTGAACCAAACCAGAGAATGCAGGATAGGAGCCAAAAGGCTGTGTCTTCATCCCACCCTACTCTTGCCTCTATCTCAGTCCCTACAGAACACCCTCTGTTATTAATTCAGTGTAACAGTCTCTTCTCCCACTTAGGCCTCTTTCCATTCAGCTTGACCCGACGTAATTCCTCTCGTAAATCCAAAATACCAGTGACTCAGGCGGACTAACAAATGCAGAGGTGAGGAGGTGCTCATGTGCGGACTAATGAAGAGATTTCTGCACGCAAGCATAAAAGGTTCTCTCTCTGTAAGCAAGATATTTTGCAGAAAGAGAATATCATAAGGTCCAACATGACACCTTGCAAGATAAAGTGTGACAGTTGCAGCCAAACAAGGTTGAGGAGCTCTGGAACAACCTTTGTTCTGGACAATTTAGAGTGCAGTGTGGGTACAGCTAAAACTAACAGACAGTCAAATCAGTCTTTCACAATCCCCCAAAGCTCAGTGTGAGCACAATGTGATCAACCAGCCATGTCTAAGCATTAGACCTAACTGTTCCCCTCTCTCCAAAGACTGCCACAGAAAGTCACAGAGTAGAGGGGAGACACTCATAGACAGGAAGAATGGCCTCTTCTTTTAGACTATGTGATAGCTTAGTAAGAGCATGAAGAATGTGTGTGTGTGTGTGTGTGTGTGCGCGCGCGTGCGTGCGTGCGTGCGTGCGATATGCGACTCTGTTTGTAGCATATGCTGTAACAATGGGAGCTTAAAGATGGCATCTTTGGTCTTAGCAACAACAAACAGTGCTGTGCCAATCCTGAACAAACTACAACTTCCGTCCAAACCCTTTCAGCATTCCCTTTGACCTCTTGCTCTGTCAATCACCTCATGGTTCAAGTGGTGTGGGAAAGGAAGGCTTTACAGGGCCTGAAGCACACCATACACACACAAAAACCAAATCAATGCTAAATAGGGACTAGAGGAAAGGCAACAAAAGATGACAACAACATTATCACAAGTGATTGCAGCCGTAGCTCACCATTTCTGACATCTTTCCAGGGGAAGCCCAGGAGGGAAAAACAGGAATGCCAAGAATAGCGTGAGGAGAAAATAGGTAAGAAGCAGCTGGCCCAACATCCCTGAACATGTCATACTTATCCTGGATGACACAGCTCACCATTTTGCCTCTTTTGCTTACCTTACTAATGACGTGCATTGGGACCTACATGTCTATTCCTTCCACACATACAGCTTGCACTTGCAGAGGAAGGCGGGTGTAGGAAGAGGAAGAAAGAGGAACCAAAGGACAGACAGAAAAGGACAGAGCGTGTAACAGAAAGACAGAGATCTGCTTCCTGTTTACTGACGGCAGAGATTGCAGGAAACAAAGCACCAGGCCACAAGACTGTTAACAGTAGTGACAATACACACAGCACAGATACACACTACCTTCCCTCTTCTGTGTCCTGAGTGATTAGACAGGCCAGATTTATCATCAACTTCCCCATCCATCTCTGTGTATCTTGGTAACATCTGGATGCTTGTGATTTGTTCTTGGTTTATATCTCCCTTCTGCCCTTGTTCTAGCCAGCCGCCGTGCTAACAGGATCAAGCTTAAGCGCATGCACACCCCCAGCTGTGTGCACAAATGCTCCCGGCAACATTCACCAATCTAAGACAGACTTCCTAGCAATTCCACGTGGCACTGCAATGCACTGCTTTTGTGGTTTAGTCAAAGTGTGGATTTAATGCAGTTTCCTATCACATGAGCTGGCTTTTAGCCACACTCACTGCAACTACATTGTAATTTCTGGAAAAATATATTTGGAAATACTTGAAAAGAAAAATGAGAAGTATTTATAATTACATTATGAAATTTAGAACACATTTCTATCTTATGATTCAGTCACACTAGAGTAAAAATAGGATGGCAAACTCCTTATGACTAGTGACTCAGTGGTTGCCTTTTTTTTCTGTTGGAGTGCAAGCAATGCAAGCATACAGGTAACCTAGTAAGAGACAACCTGTCTGAAACCAATTGCAGCCCCACTCACTGATCACAATCATTGAAAGACAGACTGGCGATGGGTTGCCAATATTTGGTGTCTACTTCAAAAATGCAAACATACTGCCAACACATCACAATAAGAGTGAGGCAGTCTGTCTAGATAAGTGCAGTTTGTGAGACACATTTCTTTGAAACAGACTCGACTCAACTAGTTGCCAACTTGTTGTGTTGTGGTTCTGTTCCTATATAAAAGCAAGACTGGTAAGCGCTCATTTCATTTTGGTTTGGGCAGAATGTACGAAATTAATGTGAATTTCCAATTGAAATGCAATTTTTGCCAATTTATCAGTTACAACTGCTGTATTATCACAAAGAGATTGCAGATAACTGCCAACTTAGTTCCATTCAATATCAAACTGACAGCAAACTGACTCCGTCTTGTTGCCACGTTAGTTTAACACTGTCACACAAGTTGCTTTGAAGACAGCAACTGACTGCTAGTGGTTGCAGACCTGGTTCCTGTCTTCAAAGCAACCATTTCGAAGCAACCTAGGCAACAAGATCAAAAGTGGACTGCACACGGTCAAAATAATTTTGGTTTCCAACCACCATATGACTAGCATTAAGAGAGTTGCCTCTCATTTATCCACTCTCTCGCTCTCTCTCTCTCTTTCTGAAAATAAGCTCTGCCTGACAATACAGTGCAGCCCCGTAGAAAATAATTCAACAGCAGGGATGTTGGACTGGTGATGTTGTTGACTGATTGCTTACTCTGTGTTTATAACAACTGTACTGGATGAAAAATATTTTTTGGAAATGTTAGCAGCAGACTTCCAATTTGACTGTATTTTTGCAGCTGTGTTTTTGGCATTGAGAACAACTGAACTGCACTCACAAATGTTCTTATCTTTTAGCAGTTGGCTTCACTTACTCTTAGCATAAGGAAGTGCAAATCAGCACAAAAAACAGCAGAAAACTAAACAGTTCTGGAGGCATAAAAAAGATCCCTTCTCTACAATACATACATATAAACAGCACAGGTGCCATGGAAAAGCATGTTTGGTCCATAGAAGTAAGGCTGTTATGAATACAATCGGATCCAGAATAGCGAATACTGAAATCCGAACATTCATGTTTTTATAACCACTTTCTGACAGAAATTAGAAAACACATAAACTAAAGAGTCTGAGGTTAAGATGCATGAAAGAAATCATCTCAGAAAGGAAGTTAACAAAGACATTTTGTCCCTTCTAATGTCCTCCCCTGACAGTGCACAGCCTCTGTGTAGGTGTTGCTGCTCTCTGCTTTCGGTCACTAGGTGAACAGAGAAGATGAAGCGAGAACCAGAGGGCAAGACATCTGCTCACAGAATAGCAGTGTCCACAGATTTATCACTACGTGCTTTTTTTTGGGGGGGGGGGGGGGTTGAAAGGATGTGAAAAAGTCACTAAAATGATAACAATGTTGTGTTGTAAAGATGTGGGTTGCAGTATCTATGGCCTCAGGCTGCAGCAAAAAGCAAACCTTTTACTAAATAAAATGAAAATGTCACTAAAGCAACTTTTTAACAAGAAAATAAAGACATTTTCTATTAATCGTTCTCTATGATTGGCGCATAACCTGCCTGTCTGTTTGCATGATTTGTTCTCATAATCCTCAAACAAATTTAACACCACTGGGCCAACTCAAGTTGTTTGATCTATGACACACTACTGCCTATTGGCATCTGCAAAATGCACAATCCATCACAGGGTAAATATATCTGAATACACACATACAGCTCTGCAGATGCGCACACACATAAACACACATCCTAACAAAGCTAGCAGTATCAATACTTCATTTAACCAACTCTGTCATGAGGTCAATAGCCCCTCCACCCACACACAAACACACACACACTCACTCCTAACACCCCTCGTCACACTACATAACCTCCAATAAGTTTCACTGTGGGTTCTAAATGTTCAGCAATAACTTTGGCTTAATTACTTCAGGTGAAATCCACTATGAGCGGCAGGCATGACTAATCTGGTCATCCTCTTTCATATCTAACCTTATTAAGAAGTCATGTAAATTTTCATCTCTATTTATATCTCAGTATGCCTCTGTAGACTCTATTCTTGTAAAATCTACCACACAGAAATTTAGGTGCCCATAAGTAACACTTTTAATCATGTAAATATACAGAAAACGGCTTGAACAACTAAAAATACCATGGTATTTTTGCTTGAGACTATGTTAAAAAGAAAACTCAAATCAGATCTCAAGTGCAGCTTGGTTCTTCTTTTACTTTGTACTGTTGTGAAATATATTTCAGGCTAGCCCATGCGCAGCAAGTGCAGAGGCAGCATCCCTGCTGCTGTCTCTCTCTGACCCGTGGAGCTGCAGCCACAGTGACCCACATCCAAGCCTGTGGCAGATTATACTGCATCACATGCAACACACACATTCCCAAGATACATGAACACAGTGCATCTGACATTCGTGGCTTGTAGAAATGCAATTTCTGATAGCTTAGCAGACACACACACACAGAAAAAAAAAGGACAATGGACGAGTAGTTCTGCAGTCCATCAGCCTAGACTAACTGTTGATATGACTATCAGTGTGCCTGGTCTACAACAAGCTCACTCAGAGACCTAGCACAAAAAAACCACACAGACCCACACACATGCACACACTAGATAAGAGGCAGAGATGGACAGTTGTGTGTATGTGTGTGCAGAGGGGAGAGCTGTGCCTTCGTGAGGGTGAGCCCCGGGCAGATAGCTCACTCTGTCACACGGCTAAGACAGAGCACAGAGCTTCCACAGCAGTGTCAGTCCTTTCTGCCCTCCTCTGCTTCTCTCTCTTACCAATAACTTACAGACAAATTTCCATATAGGATACAAATGTTGCCTTCAGTTATATTTGCATCAATTAATTATTTATACAACCTTGAGAATGGCACTGCGGTCACACCTTTGAGAGTGTAGTGTCCTTCTGTAGAAACATGTGGAAACTAAGCCAAGAACAAGCACAATTTACTCCCAGTGGAGTTGAAAACATTTAAATTAAGAATATGAAGAGCAGTATCAGACTGCCTTTGTTTATTTATCTTTCCTTTTTACTACCTGTGCTGCCCTTGAATAATTTGGCCGAGACAAACATCAGCCTACAGGCAAACACAATGAAAATTAGCAGCTAAATGTTCAAAAAGCAAAAGCATTTGAGCATTTTGTATTGCCACCAAACAGCTTGCCTGAGGTCTCATATAACCATATTTATATGTCACGAAGCAAACATTATATCCCCCACCCATTATTACACAAGATATACAAGCACGCAGAGAAAACCCCAGGGTTTTAAAAAGATTCCTCAGCAATTAACTATATAACACTCAAACAGCAAGCATATTTGGCAGCAAATTTCAATTCGTTTGTAATCTACATTTCTGATGGAAATTAAAGTATGAACTAATACTGTTATTAGTCAACTAATACTAATACTGGCAGTATTAGTTGACAGTAATATTAATTACAGTCAACTAATAGTGCCAGTGACTACAGTATTCCAACTGTAGTCACTGGCAATCCATCTGTTATCTCTATACATTTTGTTTGACTTTTGTTTGAATTGTAACCTCTTTACCCACATCCAGTGTGAGATAACTGTTATTTGTTTCATTGGTTGCTGTTGTCAGGTAATAAGAGTGACTAAAAGCTTTTAATCACTATCATTTAAGGAGGGTGACTTTTTCCACAACAAGATCTTTCGTTTAACTGTTCAAAGCGCTGCAAACAAAGACACATTAAGAGCTGTCATCCGAGTACAAACAGGCCCTGCTTTAGCCAGTACTGCAGACCATGAGGCACTACAGAGACTACATAAAAATGGAGTTACTCTGTACAGTGGACTGTAGCTGCCAGCTGCTCCAGGACAGTGAGGCTGGATTAAATGCTGAAAACAAATATCCCCACAGAGGTCAATTATACACAACTTAGCTAGGCTACCGTGCACACACAAAATACTCTTAGACTGCTCAAGAGTATTTAAAACGCTTATTCTGTGAGGCCTATTTTGTTCTTGAGATTCACTGGACTGACTCTAATGTAGTACCCTGATTAGAAGTGGACGATACGACTGAAGCCTTTTCTCGGATGTAAGTAAGACATGAAATATGATATCTTGAGTAGCAGTCATGCGCACGCACTCATCTGCCGGGCTCTTGGAAGCAGTCAGAATGATTTTCTCAGTCAATTTTCATTTTGAGCTCATCAGCTGTGGGTTTCATGACTGTAAGACAGATTTTCTCCCTGGTTAATTTCAGCAAGTATAAAAATGTTTAGAGATTCTCTGAGCTAGTTTTTGGATGACAGAACTTTCAACCATTTCAGTGAGAAAATGCACGAGTTCAGTGGATCCAGTGTTAACACCTTTGACTTAAGCAGGGATTATAGTAGTTTTTTTATAGTCCACTTAACACAAGCGTCCATGCAGATGTCCAAGTGCCTGGCTGTTTTTTGATCATGCTGAGAATTTACATTACAGTGCACCACCTACACATGCTCACCAAGTGGTGGACTTGAGGTGTATAACATAGACTGTATGTGTGCTTGGCTAAGCAGATGCTTCCTGACAAAATCCACCCAGCACTAGAAGCACTGGGTGGGTTGTGTCGTGCTGTCATAATACTGTCGCAAATGAGTATCTAATCTGATAGAAGAAGGAGCTACTTAAATAAGTCCTCCTTTATTCACAAGAGGCCAGATAGCCCCAAAGGGAGTTACAGCTTTCAGGTTTGCACTGGTATTTCTCTCAAATTAGACTTTGCACATGTGCAAAACTATTTCTCCAACTGGTTCTCCCTTGCTCTGGACTTTTCACTAGGACTCCAGCAAATTAAACTTACTTTCCAACTGCTGAGAGAATTTGCATGAAAGGACTTAAAAGCTAGCACTGTTTGTCTAACTTGTGTACTGTGAAAGAAGAACTGGTGTTTATAATTTGTAAAGTTCCTACAGGAAAAACGTGCATACTTATCAGATTCACGCTATAAACAGAAAAAAAAAACCCTGTTGCTAGCTTCCTTAAGTTCCTGACAGCTTTAGAAGATCATGTTACATCAGTGTGTCCCACTTTTTTAAACCAAATTTACAGAAATCTTTTTCTAACTTTAACGGCATAATCAGTCAAAACAAGCAGGGAAAACTGTCTAGAAAATTCCCTTAGCAGAAAAGTCTAACAAAACAAACAACTCTGAAAGACGAATACAGAAGCCAAAACACACGCAAAACAAACAGAGTGTAAAATATTAAAAGGGACACAAACTGGTTCCAAGCCAGACAGAGAAGAGACGTGTCTGTCTAATTATGGACCACACTACTGTTTCTCCATGAGTCAGCAGTAATTGAACATACACCACTTCTTCCTATGGCGAGCAAGGAGGGGGAGGGAGGGGGGGCAAGGAGCACGACTGTCACCATGGAAACTACCTCTGTCGAGTAGTATCTCAGAGTGAAACAGATGCTTTGAGCGAGATACGGACACACACGAACAGGACACTTTTACAAAGAGGGGAATTGTCAGAGCAAAGCTGATAACAGCATATACTGTTACTCAATGTGACTATGCTGAGCTGCTGCATGCTGTATTAGTTCATTCTACTGAGACTTTCAAGGTGACTTTTAAAGCTATGTACTTTGTCCGTGCAGCAAACAGTAGCAGGCTACCGGCACTTGTCATTAGGCGTTTAAGTTGCCACAATTTCTTAAAACCAATAAACGCTCACATCCCAAAAACCGACTTGTTTCGGCCTCAGTATTCCAGCTTCCTCTTTTCGCCACTTAAGAGGAACACAACATAGACATATTATCATCTTTTAAGTTGATGTGTATGGCAAACTTAAAATCAAGCAGTCGTGCATGCAATGGACATGAAACTGCATTAGTAACCATGCGAAAGGTGAATTTCTGGCTACCTGATAAATTAATTATAACATTCAGGGGGTTTTTTGTTCTCCACCAAGTCATGAGGGAAATCTTTGGCTTTTTAGCTGTACAATGGTCCACATGTTGACCAGCCTTTTTCCAGTTTGCCATTTTGTGTTACATTTCTGTAATAATAGCAATAATAAAAAACTTTTTCAAACATTTCAAACTGTACAGATTATTATTTGAACAAATAGAAGCTTCAAATATATTTGAAGCTTATTTGAATATTTAAGAAAATGAAATCAGTAAATGTTAAGAATGCTTATCTGAAAAATAAATACACTTATGAATAAATAAAAGTAATTGTCAGTTAAGTTGTTTTTTTATTGACTAATTAATTAACTGGCTAAACGCTACTGCTCAGCAACAGCAACAAAAAAAAAGAGTTGTGAACTATAGACCAGACTCAATGAACTGTAACAAACCATGCAGAGAGAAAAACTGCAGAGTTGGCAGGTCATATTTTGTGAGTTCACCACACCCATTAACACATTTACACAGCACACTGTCACATTGTGCATAAATACATGGTTCAAAAGCTTCTACACAGAGACGCTATGTTGGATGGATGTTTGTAGCATCTTGTGGGGAACACAAAACAGAAAAAAAGCACTTTGCAACACTTTAAGCATCACTGAGTTTACTGTAGTACTAGCTTTTGTATTTGTATTTGATAAAAGTCACGGGTGACTCCCGACAAACCGTGACAAACAAAGTCTTCATCTATGCAAATATTTGGGTTTTTTTGGTGCTACCTTGTGAAGACTTACATACGCAACTGAAATGAAAACAGAAATAGACCATTAATTCCTTGTCAAAGGAGAGCCAGAGCAGAAAACAAGAGACTCCAGCTAGGAGTTGAAATAAACCTCTGCTGAATGCTGGGCTAAATCCTATTTCCTTATCATTAAGCCAGCAGAAACACTGTGTCCATCCAGCTGAGACACTCTGGCTGTGACAGGCTCTGAATCATCTGTAGAGGTCCTATATGCAGTTTAAACATACTGCGCCACATATAGGCGTGCTGCTCTTTTTGCCTTCACAGTTACAGTTTTTTTTCCACCAAAGCATATTTATGAGAAGTCAAAGTGCAGCAAACGAGGAAGGAACATGTTAGGTAAATGGCTGATCCAGCAAAGATCGCTGAGTGTGAAGGGTGTGATTTTCACACCAACATGTAATTCTCAGAAACAATCCTTAAATATGTGGATGCACACTTTTTGTGTAGGCCTTCAGTCGGTTCAATGCTGAATAGGAGCAGAGAGCTGGCAAGACTCCCCGGTGGCACTGGCTGACCCACTTCTATGCAACTCTATCCCTAAAGTGACCCACTGTAGAGCCAGAGGACACACACATATAGCCAAGCACCAGCACACACATTCACACACACAAGCGCACAAAACTAAACTTGTCTGCCTAAACTCTAGAGGACTGAGAAACAGGGAAAAAAATCTGCTAAATGCTGCCAATATCCCCTCTCTCTCCTTCTCGTTACACTCTGTTTTCAGCTTCTCTTACTTGTCTGAAGATCAGCCATTTAGGTCTCTGCTATCTGATCTAGCTAAACTAGCTACAGGGCCACACTTAATATTGGCTGCCTTTTTTGAGCAGAACAGATGTTTAGATCCACCCCCTCAATCAAGTTGACGTGTCGGCTTTTGCTAATTCTCTCTGATATTGGGATAGATATAATACAGGCTAAATAATCTTGTAGCATGCTCAAACTGGCTTTAATTCAACCACCATCGTCTATTTTTCAAAAATACTTTTTAGATTTTTGGCAGCACAAAAACAAAACCCATACTTGTTTCACCACAAAAAACAAACATATATTATACATAATAGCTCCAAGTTGGTGATGTTATTCCAATTTATGGCAACTCTACTCTGCTCTGTGACAAGAAAATGAGCTTTCAGCTGCACTGCCAATGCCAGAACCAACTGCTGCAGAGGGTAGAGATAATTCTGTCTGATGTGAGTGTGATCAGACAACATTATTAACAACAAAACCCATCTTAGTGGAGTAGCTGGTTGGTAAGCAGGCAGTAATCAGCTCATGCACTGACAGCTGATGTTTGTGCAGTCCTTTTCATGTGAGAGCGAGATTCCATTAAAGAAAGCAAAAGTGACATTTGACAAGCTACAACAGATACCACAAAATCTGTCGCCGCCAGTGGCTTTTGTCTATGACAATATGCATCCATATGATTAAAGTGTCCCAGTTATTTCTTGTTCTTGCAAATAAACGGTTACCATCATTATGCATATTTAAATGACTTATTGTTTTAGCAGAAAATGACAAAACACTGAAAAATGCTCATTACGGCATCCTTGAGGTGATGTCTCGTCTTTGTCTAAGCAGCACAGCAAATCTTAGAAGTTAATTAAAATAAATAAATACAAAGACGACACAGATTTGGCTGCCAGTTGTGCACACTAGAGAAGCTGCTATCAGAATTTTGCAATGACGGGCAAAAAGACTGCCAACTTTACTTGTGAGAAGCAATAACAAAATGATTAACTGGGCAATTTCTTCAGTTCTAGTTACACTTTATTAAATACTTCGCACCTACTTCGCAGGCCTATGTTAGGTGGTAAGCAAGATGAACAACGCACAAAGAGTGGAAGTGCCATAAATTTTGCTCACTGATATTTAAAGCACTCACACGCTCAGCAGCCACTGCCAGGTCATGGTGGCTGTGCATGTGAGTAATACCAATGTAACAAAGCAGGGTGACCCAGGTTTTGGGGGGGAACAGGCAGGCTGGTATGAGTCCTCTCGCATGTATCTCTTTATGTGCATGTGTGCGATCCGGTCTTAGTCTGGAAGTAGGAACAATGGCATTCCTGTGCTCTGAGCTCCAGGTGGCTGTGGAAACCCAATCCCAAACCAAGCCTCACTGGCACACAGATCGCCAGGGTCCCCGAATGCTGCTGCTTCCCTCCGGAGACACAGATCAGAATAGAGCTATTGTTCCAGAGCAGCTCGGAGTAATAAATGCGCCACAGCCACGCTTGATGACAAACACTAGCAAACACGCAAACAGGACGGCAGTGATTTTTGCCTTCACTTTCCAGATTATTTACTCAGCAGCAAAGCCAATGAAAACGTGAGGTACTAATTTCTCACTGTGATTAAAAATAGGGAAAAGGTTAAGACACTTTGGTTGTAACTGTCCCTTATAATTTAGATGTTTTGTAAAAACATGCTTTTGCAATGACTATATCCACCTGCAGCAAAAACATACACAACTCATTACTTAGTCATACTCACTATATGACTTAAAACCACAGTGACGTACCTTCCCCACACACTTTTCCCCTCCTCAATTAATCTCATTCACTAAAAAACTAATTTTGTTATATTCCCAATGCTGTACGTCCCACAGATTGGCCAAAATGTTCCCAGTTTGAAAGACTCTCAAGTCAGCCATGACAAACATGGTTACACAAGCACACACACACGATGCAAATCTGCTACAGCCTGAACACACAGTCAACGCAACACAGGGCAGGAAACACATCATGCAGACTCCACGGCCTTGAAATGAGGAACATGATTCATTTCCTTTCAGAGCTGGATAGTCATGCCTTATAACACAAGCCTGAGTTTAGATATCCAGCTCTGAGGCAAAGATCCTCAGCATGGCACAAAACCCCAGTTATGATTCCACAACTTCAACTTCCCATATAGATTTCAAGGAAGCCAAGCACTATGTGGTCAGGTTATTTCTTCTTCTATTTGGTAGTCAGCGCTACCACACAGATAATCCTGTTAAAAATGATCAAAGCCTTGAGCTCGCCTGCACCATGGGACCGATGCTACAGGTAGTGAACAAGGTACAGCACAGCTTCCCTTAAGCAACACAGCATATTCTCCTGCTGCACTCTTACAGGCAATGCCACACACGCGTGCACACACACACACACACACGCGTGTGCACACATACACACACACAGAGGATAAATAATACATGCTTCCTCTTTTCTCTCCCTTTAAGGAACATGACAGATTAATTTAATTGGTTCCCTGTCAATCCTACAGCTTCATCAGCTCTGCTGTGCAGAGCTGCCGAGTCTTGCAGGATTGATAGTGGATCCATTTTCTTATCTCTGAGATAATTACAGCATTGTTAATGCCCGTACATTCTCTCTTCTTTCACTCATACATACACGTACACATCAGGCTCCACATGCTTTAAGTAACCCTTTACAAAGTCTTTTTTAGTGACTGCGTTACATTCAAAGTGACTAACCTCTTCAAATTTGCACTGGCTAGTTTTCTCCTCTTTTCCCAGCTAAAGTCATCTGACCTCTATTAGGCGCACAACAACAGACCAATCAGAGGTTAAATTCCGGGTTTACACATCATCTTTTTCGGGTTGTGATGCAACAATGAAGCATTAAAATATTCAGAAAGGAGGAAAAGAGCAAAGGGAAGAGCAGATACACATTCCACTGTAACCATTATGCTCTACTTTAAACAGACGCTTTCTTTTCATCTCACTGGGTGAGATCACAGAGCAGTCAGGAAAACTTGATAACTAGCACTCATTTGAATTGACCGTTAGTAGGGAGGAAACAAGTCGCTGCAGTCAAATGCGGCAAGTGTGCGATAGCACTGACCCCGGCAGTGGCCCATTCGCGCTACAAATCAACAGTCAGGGTTGAACGCTAACGCGGGATGGATAGAAAAAAAGTATTTATGAGCACCGTTATCAGGGAAGCAGCTTTCCCTTCACTTGCGTGTTTCGGTGCGATTGTGGAGCAGCATCTACCAGTTAATTCACCTGAAAGCAAAGTGGCAATCTGTGCCTTAAGCGGAGAGTCGCATCGCACATCCCTGTTGCTCGGCTGCTTCTGTCAACAAGCCCCGCTTTGCCATAACGGCGGCTGCTTGCCTGCTACCAGATAACCGTAGGGGGGTCACTGGGCAGAAGCAACCCTCCAAAAATGACTATGTGGCTAAGAGAGGAAACAACAATCACTGCAATTGGTGTTTAGGTTTTTTTTAAAAACAAGTATTTTCACCTTACCTAGAGTGACTGGTCACCTCAATCAGCCGTGGCGCAAAGAGTCCGCAGGCAGAAAACTGACACCGACTCGGTACAAAGTATCACCGCTAAGTTAGCGGGCTAGCTAGCTTAGCGGGCTAACGATGGAAGGAAAAGGGGGGTGAGTATGGCTCTCTCTGTGTCGTCGAGAGAAGGCAGTTACCTAAAAAAACAAGCAAGGGATGAGGTGTTTCTCACGCAGCTACAGGAGCACCTTCCGGTGTCAAAAGGCGTGAACGGAGGAGACATCCATTTGAAAAGAGCGTGCGGTAGGACTGTCGGTGTCAGGCGGCTGTAGCGCTATGCGGTGTGAGCTCTCTCTCCCGGAGCGGACGTACAACCTCTGCCTGGGTCTGTGCGAGAGAGAGAGAGAGGGAAAGAGAGAGAGAGGAGCAGGGCTGCTGATGTGCGGAGCAAACACAGACAGCATCACTGCTCATCCCTCCTTCGACTATCACAACCCGGAAGAAATACTGTAACTGATCCCTGTTTTTATTTTTACACAGTCCAGAAAAAGAGAAAATTTCAGTTCATTGATCACCACTATTTATTTACGCATATTTTCATTGATTGAAACCTACTTGTTAGTGTGAATGATGCATTTGGAGCTCGTGTGACGTGAGTGATGTGTTATAAAACAAACATTATAGAGGTCATAATTATAGTAATAATGATAATAATAATAAGCCCAAAGTCAGATCAGTGAGATGGTGCTTGTAATGAGCCTATAATTATTAACCACGCGGTATAAATGAGCAGGGGGTGATTCTTGTGAAAACTTCTGGAACTGCAACACTTGTAACACGGTATTAACTGGCACTCTCCTTCCTACAGCTCCCTTGTGGGAAATATTCATATTTAGGAAGAAAACTAAGTAAATGTCTGTTTCTCATTTGAAATTAATGTCCAACTCAGGAGTCAGAAAGCACTGAGTATTGTAAATCTGCAAGGCATGGACTTTTTTTTAAAATTTCAATTAAATTATTATTATTATCATTATTATTTTAACCAAAGAAGGAAGCTTTAAGCAACACACCTGTCAGGAAAGCTACTGTTTCCTTCAAAAAACAGCTCTTTTAACTCAATTGATCCTATCTCAACCTGTCACAAGGCCAAAACAGAGAAAAAGCAATCAACTTCAGACTGCAAGACAACCCATGCAGGCACAGGGAGAACATGCAAAATCTACATAGTTAGGTTTCAGTCGGTGAGCAAAATTTAAAAGCAAACCCTTTTTGCTGTTTCATCAGTAGGGAAAAAAAAATACATTCTGAAACTTTGCATTGTTAAAAACCTGCCTTACTTACTGTTATAGCCCTTAGTTCATCAGTACAAGCTCTTTAATCTTTTACTGGGTGGGTTCATTTACATTTAGTAAGCCAAATTCAAGACATTCAAAAGCCTAAAGCAGATACAGAAAGCCCTTTGTTTTCAACTAAAGCTTTGCAGAAAGTTTGGAATAATAATTGATTTAAGTGACTTTGAACGTGGCGTGATTGTTGGTGCCAGAGGAGCTGGTCTGACTGTTTCAGAAACTGCTGATCTACTGGGATTTTGCAACCATCTCTAGGGTTTACAGAGAATGGTGTGTGAAAGAGAAAACATCCAGTGAGTCATTTTCTCTGGGTGAAAATGCCTTTGTTGGTGCCAGAGGTCAGACAAGAATGGCGATGGTAATGCTGTGGAGGATATTTTCTTGGCACACTTTGGACCCCTTAGCACCAACTGAGCACTTCTTAAACACCATAGCCTGCTGACTGCCTCCATCCCTTTATGACCACAGCGTACCAATTTTCTGATTGCTGCTTCCAGCAGGATAATGAGCCATGTCACAAAGCTCAAACTCTCCCACTGGTTTCCTGAACACTGCGGTGAGTTCACTGTACTCAAATGGGCTCCACAGTCACCAGATCTCAATCCAGGAGAGCACCTTTGGGATGTGATGGAACAGGAAATTAACATCATGGATGTGCAGCCAACAAACCTGCAGCAGCTGTGCAATGCTATGACACAGGAGTGTTTCCAGCTCCTTGTTGAGTCTATGCCACAAAGAATTAAAGCAGCGCTGATGGCAAAAAGGGTCCAAATAGGTATTAGGAAAATGACCAGTGAGTATATATCCGTAACGTATCTATCCCTAATGATAGAAGCTGCTTCCATCAGGGCGTTAGTTAATAGTGTCTTGAGGATGCAGGGAAGTTTAATATCAACTGGGAAATATTGCTGAAAGCAATATATTTTATCAGGCCATTTACTCACATTTTTAATCCTTTCTGTCACAGTTTTAATAAAATATACAGTTTTATATGAATACATAGGAATAAACAACAAATTGGTCATGAACTGATGGGAAGCACTAATAGGTAATTTTAAAAGAGGGCTACCTCAGCTTGTTTTTATAGGCCACTACTTGCACACATACCATCAATCCAGTGAGACCTCAGATCCAGCTAATGGCTTTTCATGTATTGCTATATAGAGAAGATAAAAAGCTGCACAGAAAAAAGAAGGAAAAGCAGAGAAAGGTGAATGGGCGCTTCTTTTCTGGCAAAAGGAAAAGGGAGAAATGGGACATGCTCAGTTACAAGAAGCTATAAATAAGATGTCAACAGTATTGCTCACCATTACCTGCTCCATCAAGAGAGTGTTTAGATGCCTTGACTGAAAACATAACCTTTTTTGTCACAATATATTACCAAAACAAGAGAAGCAGTTGGGAGCGCTCACACCATTTCCAGTGCTGGGCAGAGCTAGCTGTCTGCATCAGTGAGTTCATTTTCTTCAACTCATACCAATTTATTGCCCGCACATTGCCTACAACGATAAATTCTGTTTCACATTGGCAAAGCAGACACGGGTGTAATTTTGAAAGATACACCGTGGTCAACATATGTTGTGCAAGATATGGTGTTGGTCCACTCTCTCAGGGTTGCACATGCAAATTGGTTTGTGTCAGCACAGGTGCCAAACTCCTGTTGGACTTAATGAAGTCAGCGAGGAGCCGAGTCTCATTTTTATGAGTCATCGCTCTACCTGCACAGACAGAAAACACTCTGCCTCGACTTGATGAGATGTGAATAGCAATACAGCTGCACTTCTAGGTCAGGACATGCACAGTGTATTCAAAAAGCAGCATTGAGCACAGTGAATGATTAAATATGTGATACACACACACACACACACATGCTCAACCTATTTGCATTTTCCCCGGACAAGCTTGCCATCTTGTGTTAGTCATTATGCATTTACAAAAAGTTCCTACAATCTTTTTATTGGGGGGGGACTGCTGTTTTAAACTCAAACCTTGGAGTAGGAAAGGAGAATGTCATCAGCTAAAATATCACTGATGCACCTCTTAGAATGACACTAAATGCAATGCAAGCATTTGTTTATGCAATACAAAGTATAACTAAGGGGGGAAAGGGGGTGGTTTTGTTTTGTTTTATTCATCTTTCTACTGATAGCACAGTCAACATTGGCCAGTTTTGGAGATTTTGCATATGCATTGATTATTGTATCCTAACCCAGCATCATTTCACAAAGTAGAAGATGTTATCTTTTAAGTTAAGTCTTAAGTCATGCATTTTGGTTCTTAGAGTTATTCTCTTATATGATTTCCATTTGTGTATGCCAAATGGTAAAAATCCATTAAAAGCTATAGATGTAAACATAAACAAAACCTACCTTTACCTTTACAACAGGTTGCCGGTGATCTTGCGGATCTTATGATGGTTAAAGCAGCCTTTTTTTCAACTGTACATTTTCTTTGCTTCAACACGTGCGCTCATTCATATCTAAGTGATAATCAAATATATACAAATGCACATAAGCTAGGAAGGATCCAGGCAGGCGTACAGGCCTGCTTGTGCTCAAGCACACACAAACGCTATCCATTCCCATTAGAGACATTGACACACACCCAGCACCAGTCAATGGCCTGCTTACATAGATCAATAAGTTTTGCTTCAGGTTGTGGCTTACATGTTTGCCTCCCATACCACACAGAGCCACTAGAGCAGAGAGCTACTGCACTGGCTTACACAACGTTCTATAAAATTACTCACAGCATGTGTGCATTTTTCCACCAGAAAATCCCCAATAAAAGCTTTTAATTGTTTTTTCTCGGTTTTTTTTTTTTTTTTTTTTTTAGCAACAGGATACTTGAGAGCAACAGAAAACAGCTTTCCTTGTTGAAAAGAAGAGCTCTGTGTGGCACCCAGGTGAGTTTAGGCTGTACGCTTGACAGCTGGTGCCAAATCTTTTACTTTGATGTTGGTGGTTCTGCCCTGCTGCTCCAGACGACTGTTTGACCAAATACAGCAGGTGATGTGTTCATTAGAAGTGGCTTGTGCAGGTCCAGTGCCCCACAGCTACATCTCATAACTTGAGCCATAAAACATTCATATATGTTTGCAATTGAGCTTAAGTAGAGTCTCTAGATATACTTTATTGATGTAGCTGGCAGCAGCAGTGTCTCAGTACTGAAAAATGAATGAGGCATTTGGAAAGACCTTCTGAATCAGCATTTCCCTGGTGAGCCTCGTCCTCCAGTCACAGTGAGGACGGGGAAAGCAAAGTAGCTGAGCAGCAGCAGTCTTCCTCTGTGTGTGTCTAAAATACATACACACAGCTTGAGTTCATCAAGGTCTTCCCAGCAGCATGGAGGGCACCGAGTTGAATTTGGATGTGGTAGATCTTTGTTGTGTAAGCTGGCTAAATGCTGGCAGGTTCTTCCCTGGTGGGCCAGCACAGAATGATGGATTTGCTGGAGGCACTTCCCCCTTAAAGGTGTTTGTGTAAAACACAGTGACTGAATGACAAGAGCACAAGCATGTACTTCCCAAGGCATGGCATAATGCTCTGATCAACAAGTGGATTACTGTAGGCCAGTTCAGGCTGCAGACACACACTGAACAGCAACATAATTAAAAGCACCAGTGTTCCCAATGTCCCAGTGTCTTCTCCCTGAATGATAAGCATATAGTGATAAACAAATTTTCATGAGAAAATGCTTTAATGAGTTGGGTCAAATTGTGTCCTTGACTGTTCAGTAGAAATTTATTATTACTTTACCATGCTCACTTGGATAGGCACATGCGAGGGGCATTGAAATGTATGGGAAGTAAAGGCGATTACATTTTTGGATTTCTTTAACCGCTGCATAAATATATTTCCTTTCTTGTGGAATTTCAGTGGAATACTGTGACGGGGTTGCAAGCAGGTAGTGCTTCATTTCACAAAGGAGAATGCCTGGAAACCACATTATATGATAAAGAGCAAATGGGCTTAGATTGCTTGGCGATCTAAAGCAGTTGCGGTTGACCTAGCTCTTGTGGACATACCATGACTGAGATGCCTGATAATCTGTACAGACATCAGCCTATATGTTTGTATGTAATTTGTAGAATGAGAGCAGATAGCAGCACAGAACCTTATGACTCAAGATAAGAGGCTGTAAGCTGGTGCAGAAATCTTTGCAGGAAGGAAAAGGTTAAGCAAGCAGTACTATGGATTTCTAGTCTAGTCCCACAGTTCATGTAATCTTATTGCCAAAAAAAGAAAAGAAAGAAAGAAATAGTGTTGTCTTTGGAAATTTGTATGAACATATCTGGAGCTCAAATAGAGAATAAAACATCTGAGTGTGGAAAGATTACGAGTTTGTATAGTGTAATCAAAGCCTCCAAAGTAAAATGCAACGAGGTCACAAAAAACTCACTGTAACCCTTTGCAGCATTATTATTTGAGTCTACTGAGAATCTAAAAAAGAAACTTTCCTTAAATAGGGTGACCGGATACCAACAAACTGAATGTGGGCCACAGACTATTTATGTGGTGCAATATAGGACATGTTACTATTGCTGAGAGCTATTCTGAAAAATCTCAATCTCTAACTTAAAAAAACCCAAAACAACAAAATTATACAAGTTAAAGGTTTAACAAATGTACTGCATTTTATCTGAATGCAATTTTCCAAACTCTTTCACTAAGAAACCACAGGAAGTACCCAAGAAAGCCTAAAATTTGCATTAAAGGTCTTACGTGCACATGTACAAGTATGTACATGTGTCTTTGTGCATTTGTGTGTTCCTTGGTTCTAATTCAATAATTCAATAATTCAATAACTATTAGCTGTTATTTCAGCAACTGTTGTGCGATAATAGCCGTTGAGTTTCAGTAAGGATGCAACTCATAAATGTATTTTTGTAAGTTAGAGCTAATAAAAATGAGGGTCATTGTTTCAATGAGTGCAAAGGGGCACAATGATTAAAGATGCTGTACAGTCCCACATATACTGGGCACCTGGCCGCCCTTCAGTATGTATTTTCACTCAGTATAACCCCTTTTTATAGGGATTCTTTATGGTTTGCCTCCAGTTGTGTGGTACCTCCTGAACAACACATGGTGGCAGCAATGTTCCACTGACAGGATTTTTTCTGTCACTGCTAAGCTTAATGACAGCTATATTGAAGGTGGTATTGGTTTTAGGAGAGTCAAGTCTAACAATCAAATAATAACACATTCTGTTTCTTGGCTTCTTTCAGATACAGCGGATATGTTAACTTACATTCAAGAAGAACACTGACAACAGTACTGACATCCCTTTGTGATAATAGTTGTACTGTTTAACATTAAAATGTTCAATATTAATAATTTACTACTGCTTGTTTTAGTACAGGGTTGAAAATAATGAGCAATATTTTAAAATCCTTCAAAGGAATTAAGTTGAATTTAGAGAAAGCCCAAAAAGGGCCACATTATCATTTTTCCATCTTATAAAATAGGCTGATTCATACTTATACTTAGCGGAGACTAACAGAGTCTCTACTAATTTGCATCCATCCATCCATCCATCCATCCATGTTATCTGTTCTCCCAGTACAGAATCACAGGGGTGCTAGAACCTGCAGCTTGACAGGGCAGGAGGATAGGTTGCCAGCCTATGACAGGGCTAACACAGAGAGCACAATATTAAACTGAAATTCTTAATTCAGAGAACCTTACAGTCTCAGTTTTTTCCCCCTGTCAGATCCATAGCTTTTTAAAAGCTATTTCACTTTCTGAGTAAATGAGAAATTTTGTTTCATGATTCCAGAATCCTTCCTACATAATTTCAAAATACATGTGAACTGAATTATTACAATGCAAAATGCTAAAAGAGTTTGATGAGGCTCACAGGTTAAATGGAGTAAATGCTGGAGCTTCATACTGATTGAAGCTTGATGTCGTCCATGAGGGCAGCTCACTGGTGAAGCAATAAACACTGTAACTACACACAGCAAGGACCTGGTGAGTGGTTTATGAGACTCCAGTTCTCTTGTTGTGTCGTTTTCATGTCCATGTACAGAAGTGTGGCCACACTATATTTCCCCTCGGGGTTAGCAGCGTGACCATAAAATCTGTAGGCTTTTAATGTTCTTGGTGGAATCAATCTCTCCTTTCAGCGTCAGCTTCAGTGGCTCTATGATGTTGTCACAGTAAAATCTGCTTGTTTTATTATTTGTTTAAAGTCCTTCTGTGGAATATATGGAAGGTAGGCCACAGCAAGGGGAACACAGTCATTTTTCCATCCTCTAAAAGTCACTGTTGATTATATGGGAACTTCACATAATTTTAAGTAATACATGTTCTTATTTCAGAGGCCATGCATTTCAGAAAGAGCCTCTGAGTCACCAGTGACCTTATATCCTGTGGTTGTACTTGTAGAATGCAAACATTTTTTGAACACAGGCTTTCAGGGGAACAAACAAATGCAAAATCTTGCACAACTACATTATTAAAGAACAAGGATGCTGCAAAAAGATACAGGACCTGTGGCTGCTCAACTGAATGCAAAGTGGCTCTTACAATGTTTAAAAGGGGAAACATTAGTTAGACAGCTTTGCAGTTAAAAAATATATAAAAGAACTATACAAGATCAAAAGAACCCCAACAGCCTTCATCAGGAACTCAATGGGGATGTGGCGAACAACACTAGAGGCCAACTTCAAGCCAATTGACCTACCAAAGACACGTCCCCTCTGCTGTTCTGCATATTCTGTTCTGTTCTGAACCAGCTCAGTGAGATCATTGACACGAGTGGTTAAGGATACAAACTATGGAATGGAGCAACTATCAGGCACCTACATGGACGACATCAAGCTGTTTGCCAGGAATGAACGACACACTGATTCACTCATCCACACCACTAGGATTTACAGCAGCAACATTGGAATGTCATTGGGGATCAAGAAGTGCAGTCAGATGGTAACAAAGAGAAGAAAGGTAGTCAGAACTGAGGGGATTGCACTATCAATAGGCAACATTGCAGACATTGAGGTCTGCGAAACTTACAGGCAAATGGGAACCATGAAGAAGCTGCTAGAAAAGCCGGAACCACCAAATACGTGCAGTGAGTCAGGCAAGTTCTGGAATGGAAAGAACAAGATTAAGGCATTAACACCTATGTCCTGCCGATAATCAGGTACCCTTCTGGGATGATAAGCTGGCCAAAGGAGGAGATAGAAGCCAGTGACATCAAGTCAAGGAAGCTTCTGGCCATGGTTTCACCCCAAATCCAGCACCCTGAAATTGTATGATAAGCGAAAGAAAGGGCATAGAGGACTAGTGCGTGTCAGAACCACTGTCCAACAAACATCCATGGGTACATCAGGAAGACGGCCACAACAGACCGTGTGCTTAGTGGATACCTCAATCAGCAGAAACCCAAGAAAGAATAGGAGCAAGGAGAAGGACCATCGTGGAAGGACAGGACCCTGCACGGTATGTACCACGAGCAGATGAAGGAAGTGGCTGACATCCAGAAAACCTACCAGTCGCTAAACACAGCTGGACTGAAAGACAGCACAGAGGCGCTAATCAGGGCAGCACAGGAACAAGCCCTAAGTAAGATCAGGCAAGACCAGGCAAGACCCAGGCAGGCTGTGTAAAAATGCCCCTGAGACAATCCAGCACATAACAGCAGGGTGCAAGAAATAGCAGGCACGGCATACATGGAACGCCAGAACCAAGTGGCCGGCATAGTATACAAGAACATCTGTGCCGAGTAGACCTGGAAGTCCCGAGGTAAAAATGGGAGACACCCCTTCTCAGTGGAATTACCATCCCCATCCTAAATGACCATAGCCCCCTTGTATACAGTCCCACAATGTTTCTGTTTCAATGTTTCTACACATACACCATGTATATAGTTTACTCACATATACATATATATTGCTTCTTCTTCTTCCTGTTATCCAATTTCGCTGTGCCAGAAACTGCACAATGACCGGGCTAAGATCCTGTGGGAGTTCCAGATACAGACGGACAAAATGGTGATGGCTAACAAACCAGATATAGTAGTGGTGGACAAGCAGAAGAAGACAGCCGTAGTGATAAACGTAGCTATACCACCAGGAATCGCATTGATTTCAAAATCCTTCTGCTCACTTTTAAAATCCTGAATAACCTGGCCCCTAGCTACCTAACTGATCTCCTTGATTTGTACAACCCAAAGAGAGCACTTAGATCCTCCAGCCAACTGCTCCTAATGCAACCAAGTTCTCGTTTAAAAACCAGAGGTGACCGTGCTTTTGCCATTGCTGCCCCTAGACTCTGGAATAATCTCCCAGTTGATATCCGTACATCGGAATCAATTCAATCGTTCAAATCACGCTTAAAAACACACCTGTTCACTTTCGATGCAAATTAGTTTGACTTTCATTCAGCCTGCACTACAGCATGTAATGTAATTTTAACTATTTGTTCCTTGTTCTGCCCACATTGCGGTTTTATTGTGAAGGACTTTGATGTACACTAGTCTTTTAAATGTGCTATAGAAATAAATTTTGAGTTGACTTGACGTGAGGAACATTAGGAAGAAGGAACACCAGGAGATGGAAAAGTACTAAGGGCTCACAGAAGAGCTCAAGAAGATGTGGAGGGTGGAGGTAACATAAATATATATATTTATTTGTATATTATTTATATAATTTTAATAACATATATATGTTATGTTTTTACAATTAGTGGTTAACACTAATAATTATAATCATCAATAAATATTAATGTCAACTATTTAGCGGCTTACGTAGGCGGAAATGAATTGATTCCACATCCGGGTGAAACGCTGTTTACAATCAGGATGGTGGTTGGCTCATGCTAAGTGCCGAGGGAGAAAACAACGTTTATAATTATATATTATAGGTACTTTGCTCCAGAATCACCACCTATGGCAACTCAGATCCCTATAACTATCAAGACTCCCCCGCCAGCCGCCAGCACCGCCGCTTTCCGTGGGAAGAAACGTCCCGGCAGTCCCGCGGTTTCAGCCGCTCAGCAGAGCACCGGGAACAGCAGCAAGAAGAAGAAAGGGCAGCCAGTGGTTACTACAGCAACAATCCAGGCACAGGTAAAAGCTAACCGAGGCACAGTAAAACACCTCAGGTGTGTTGCAACGTCTTTTTTCATTATCAAAAACTCGCACCAAGAGTTAGGTAATAATAAAAAATATGTCCATAAAAAACAAACAAACCAACAATCAGCATGATCAAACTTAAAAGGCAGAAATGCACCGACTTGGATTGCCAATTTTTAAATTGTGACCTCCGATTTTCCTTCTCAGAACTATAATCGACTGCACATGTAAACTAAAGTCTTCTTTTCTTCTAAATATTATTTTCACAATAAGAGAAGTGATTAAAGTTTATAGTTACCCCAAACGGCAACAAGCTACAGGATCTTCTCTCACTCACACAACGAAAAATAAAGTGCTTTGCTGCTGGAAACGGGTACAGATGATTAACAGGAAAATGAGCTGCTGCAGACCAAGCTTTACCTGACAGATTTTAGTTTACCAAAGAAAGCGGCTGCAACAGATTTATGTGACAAACCAGTGTTATGTACTTTCCTTATTTTCCAGCATGTTTACCAGGCAATAGGACATCATCCGTTTTCTCTTTCCTCTCTCTCATTTTTTTATATTTTCCTCATACTTGATTTGGTCTTTTGCACATACCAAGGCTCTGAGCTTTGACACCTGTTATTAGGTTTATTGTTATGAGGATTTTCATACTAGTCCCCCTGTGGTTAACTTTGGTGATCTTCATGTCCTCGATCACAGTGACGAGCTTCCACGCTAACGACATGTCAATGTGTGGCTGAGAGAGTTTGTGTGTGTGTGTGTGTGTGTGTGTCTGTGTGTGCATGCATGGCTCACAACTGGTCATGTGGGAGGCTGATCAGTCATCGACGAGGGCCTTAACCACTGGAAATCGTCCAGTCCTGGGCCCTGGCCAATCAACTAGTGCATTTCTAGTAAATTTGATGTTTAACAACTCTCAGTGAATTAAAGTTTTTTAGATTTTCGGATTTATTCATTTGTTTTAGTTGTGTAAAAATGATTTTGAGACATTCCTGATATAATTCCCTCAAATGAGTTGATTTTTCACAAACAGAACAGATGCTGCTGAGTCCTTTTGTCAGTAGTATCTGTATTTCTTACTAATTCCCATCTGTCCAACCTCTAAGATATTGAACTATATGATAATTATTCACTTCTATGTATTGAACATTCTGTTTTCAATACATAGAAGTTATACTTAGACTTGACCTGACAAATGACCACACACACAAAAGGTGATGAAATGTGGAGAACAGCAGAAAAGCAATGCATAACATTCAGAAAGTACAAATAAGGATAATAGGACCAAACAGGATGATATATTATACTAGAAGAAAAATACACATTATACTTAATATATCTTTGTAGCATTGTTGAATAGTGCTTCGCTTTTTTTGTCATAGATTATGTTTGTATTTTCTTTTTTAAAAAACAAATCTTTTGCATTGTTACTCCTGCTCAGGTATGATTGTAAACAATTTTTCTTGTTGTAAGCACCTGAGGTTTCAGTCTAAGCTGGGTATAGCCAACCTTTGCCATTTATGCATAACATGTTGAACATGTGAATTAAGTCAAACATGTTTGCTGTATATCTAACTGTTGTGTCTTATCAGATGACAACAGTAGAGACGGTGGCTGAGGTGAAGGCCGTGGGATCGGCGGACAGCGGTCCAACCAGCACCATCACAGAGTCCACTGTAAAGCCTCCACCATTTAAAGACCACACATTCATGGTGGGTGCATATGTCTGCATGAATCTGAGTTCATCCTGTTCCTTTGTTTCTCCTTAAAATTTTATTCTCCTTCTTTTTTCCCTCCACTTTTCTAATCTTGGCAGCATTCGGGAATTGGCGGAGCAGCAGCAGGCAAAAAGAACCGGACCTGGAAGAACCTCAAACAGATTCTGGCATTGGAGCGTACCTTACCCTGGAAGCTCAATGATCCCAACTGTGAGTTTCTTCTTTTAACTGGAGTCATTTTTGCATTTGTCAGCTATAAACAATTCCAGCTCCATTTCCATTTTATTAAATGGTGGTGAATTAATACCAAAACACATTTTTTTGTATTTAAAATGTGACTAACAAAGCTGACATTATAAATAAAAAGTGAATGATTAAATTACCACTTAAAAAAGGAAGACACCCCCCCCCCCCCAAAAAAAAAAAAAAAAAAAAAGATCTGTTTTGTCCAACAAAGATTTGCTCTGTATTTTGCTCTAGTCATCTGCATCCCACCTGCAGTGACTCTCATCTTTAATGCAGTAGTTTGAGAATTTCTGCATTAGTAATGAGACTGATGAGACTTTAAAAGCCACTTCTCTGTGAAAATAGTGCAGATAATAGTACATTTCAAATTTGTAGTTCATCTTATGACCCTTCTGTGTTTGTAGACTACAACATTGATGCTCTGCCATCCCTGAAACCAGCCAAGAAATACTCAGACATCTCTGGACTCCCTGTGAGTAACCTTTCTGCTAAAAAAAAAGAAAAGAAAATGTTTTAAGTTGGACAGTATTACTTTAGCCAAGTCTTGTACAAAGAACACACTGAGTAATCTCTCTTGTCTTTCCTCAGGCAAACTACACAGACCCACAGACAAAGCTGCGCTTCACATCTTCTGAGGAGTTCTCCTACATCCGTCTCCTGCCCACTGATGTTGTTACAGGCTATCTCGCTCTTCGAAAGGCAACGTGCATTGTGCCCTGACAGTCGAGCAAGGCTTCAAAGCTAAAACAGGTTCAAACCTGAACTCACCTCATGTCAGCGTAGGAAGCTGTCAGGCCAGCGAGGAGAGCAGGTAGTCTAGACAGTTGCTGGAGATCAAAAGCTGACTGTAGCTAACCGTTTGCACTGTTGTTAGTAGCAGGGTGAGCTACATCTTAATTGTTACTATGTGACAAAATCAATTAAACAAAATTGATTTTCCTTTCATCTAGAAAGATTGTGTTGCGCAATTGCTTATTCTTTTTATGAGGCATGTTTCTGTCAGTAGCTGGATGTTACATTGTAAATATGCCAGTGGGAAAAGTTCATTCAGAAGTCAGCAATAGGATGTGCTTCTGCTTATTCGTTAAAAAAAAATCTCCTCAAATGTAAATGTTATGTTCCCATTACATCTCCCTTCTTCCTCCTTCCTCCCTGCTGTAGTAACTGTTTACACACAAGTTTCTGTGTCCCACTTTGTTATAATGATCTGTGCTTTCATTGGTGGAAATGAAGAGTAGAAGAGCAATGTTTAACCTGTTTTTTCCCCCCCCATCTTTTTCATTGACTCAGTTACTTTTCATAATGTGCCTATTAAAACTAGCTTGAATGTGGTACTAAAGTTTGAGTCTCTTTTCCACCCGCGCTCTCGTAAATGAAATTTGTGTAAATTTACATCTTCATTTACATCTTGGATAGTCACACAGTCAAAGAGAGATGAAGCCAAAAAGGTGTAATCAATATTTTTATAAGCAGCAAATCATCAGATGGACTTAATTTCACATATCATTTACAAAAATATAGCATTGGTTCCACAAGCAGCGTTTTACGTACAATTTACCTGAGTTAGAAATCGCACTTGGCAGGCAGCCACAATCATTTTCATAAGATATTTCATGGTGCTTTATGAAAAATTAAAGAATAAATTCTGTTGTATTTCTCATGAGAGGGATTCCTATTATGCAAATAATAAAAATACAGGCTAAACAGCACAAATAAGGATACGTGAATACGACAAGAACCACTAAGCTGTGAGTCCAACCTGTTGAGACAGCGAAACAGGTGCAACAATCGAAATAATTTCCTTCAGTTCCTCCTTGATTTTTTAATTTTTTTTTTTTAATTTTTTTAATTTGCTCAAGATGTGTAATTACACTTTACCCTGTATCCTCCCTTCAGTCTTGAAGCCCAATACAAACAATAAGCCATGTGTTATCAATGAAGGACAAGCTGACATCTATTCTATACAAATAAACTGATCCCACTACTGCCTGTTCAGCTAAAACCTGTATATAAAACATATATTATGTCTCGTAAGATCACCATCGCTGTTTAACAGCAGCTAAAACACCAATAACACTATCACACTGGGTGGTATGTTCCAGAAAAACAAACACAATGCTTCAGTCCTTCTGCAAAAGACTCGTCTTTCTCGTGGCTGAGTGTTCTTCCAGCTCTGGGCTGGAGTGAAGCTGATGAAGGCAGTATAGTTTATCCATGAGCCGTTCCTGCTGTGGCATCAAAACCTCAACACCGTGATTAATGAACGTCATCAGAGCTTTCTACTACCCAAGCACACAGCCCAGCAGAGTGTGTCTCCATGCGTGTGTGCATTTACATTTTGGGCCCTCTTTGCTGCGCTCACATGCCAGAAGCTACAGAGTATTATGTTGTGCTTAGAGTTAGGATTTATAGAAGGCCTCAAACATGCTATGTGAGGCTTTTTTGCATGACTTATATATGAATATTTGTGACATATGCATGCATAAGTGAGTGTATCTCACCCAACAGAAATGGAAACCAGCAGGTTTTTGCAGTCACAGTTCATCTCCACTTGGGTGCGCCAGAGCTCTGCCTTTTCTGCCAAGTCTGTGTCCCATGATGAGTCATGGATGTCACAGCAGGGTGTCCATTTCTGAGCAAAACCTTGGCTTCATTAAGTCGAACTGCGGCAGGAGAACTTATTCAGCCACTGTGGTGGTGGAGGATAAACACTACCATCTGAGAGGTCGTCATAAATTCAAGTTTAAGAAGAGTATAGTGAAAAATTAGAAATACTTCTGCTATAGTTGGGCTAATAAAGACACAACAGAGTGAAAGCTTACACTGACCGCCATGCAGACAGAATCCATAATTACCTTAAAGCATGTAATAGACTTTAATAAACACGAGCACACTGATTTAAACAGGCTGATGATAATTATCACTAATTTTAGTATGGGCATGGCAAAGGATGTAAGCAATCGAGGACTACAGCTCAATCATATAATAACCGTCATTAAGAAATTGATTGTGATGTGCATAAAAAGGCTCATCTCGCTTTGATGGAGGATTTGGCACCTGCTGCACTGCATAAAATGTGCGTTTTTGGAGAACACACACACACCGGCTGAAATCAATGAGTGACTTCTCTGTCGGTTTTGTTTTCTAGTATTTCCCTTGCTGAACTTTTGCAGTTTTCTGAAAGTTTCTGATACCCTGTGGAGACACACTCTATGATCTAAAATCGTCTTTATGTCTATTTTCATCCAGTTTGTCTCAGTTTCTTTTCAGTGTCACATTTTAGTGGTGGTGGAGCTGTACTCATTTATTTCACATCCAGCACATGGAATATTTTTTACAGGGCAGCTTTTCACCTACATTATTGGGCCTATTGAACGTAAACAGGACATGAAGCAAGGAAAGCATCATTTGGGACATTTAACTCTTCAGCGGATACATAGTTGTTACCGCATGTGTCCAGGTTTGCAGAACTTATTACCAGATCAGATTCACAGCTTCACTGGCTTCACCTGTGCTCTCACATTCAGAGAGGAGCCCTCAGAACTATGTGGACACATGGGCAAGCCCTTCACAACAGACAGGGAAAACTCTAATGATAGCGGTCATGTTACATTATTCATCTGCAATCTTAAAGTATGTAAGAAAAATTCAAGAGAGCTAGTCTCAAATGCCAGGTCAGAAAAATGGACTAGCAGCTCTGGTAGGCTGATCAATAGACAAACTTCAGCTCCTGCCGAGTCAGCAGGGAAACTTTCATATTTATGTTTCTGACCTATTGGAACAGCAAAAGTAGCAGAGTGAACTTTTTTACTCCCTGTAAACAAAGACTTAACAGTCTGTATCCGTTTGATGCTACTTCAACACCTGAATTATTGTTGAAGCACAATGTTTATATTGGATATCAGTTTCACAGTAGATTCAGCATGAAGGTAAATATCATGCTGATAACAGCGATCAACTGTTATTGGAAAATTTCAAGATGAAAATAATTCATTTTGATTCCACAGCTTCTCTCCAGACAAAATAATTTAGTAGAGCTGAAGTACTAAAAAATTACAGAGATAAAACAACTAAAGAAAAAAATATCTTTGATTTTTTTTTGTATCTTCCAGAAATCAGCTCTCACGCTGATCACATGTGGATAGATCTTAAAAAGGGCGACGCTCCCAATGTCCTTAAATTCTAGTTTCAATCTTCACATAACCACACTGTTAGAGATGTGAGTAGTGCCACTGAATCCAAATCAAGTTCTAAACAACAGATTGGAAAGATCTGACTGGTGATGACAGACAAACTCTCTGCGGACGGCCTCTTTTTCCATCACAGCTGGCGTTCAACACACACCAGAAAATGAAGCTGCCTGTGGACCATTCCTGTAAATGCAATATTTAATTTCTTTTGTCTGTTTATGGATTTTCTTCACTAAGAGGACGGCTTCCAGTTCGAGAGTCGCTCTGTTTGATCTTGTTGAGATTATATATAGAAGCTCTTTTTTGTCCTCGGGATGATGATTTAATGTGAAAAGAATGAATCTGAAATGCAGTGAAACTCTTAAATGCCCACGTATCAAGTATAGATTGTATAAAAAGATGGACATAGCTAAAAATAAAGCTAACATGTACTACATTGTTTCTGGTTAGGAGGCACGAACTGTGGTCTAAAAAGACATTTGGAAATCAGGGAGACAATAAAAAACGTTCATGATGAGGTTATAGTTTCAGTCACCAGTTTCACATCTTACTGATTACAAAATCCTTCTCATTTTGTAATTTACTGTGCTCATCTTTTACATACATTCTGCGTTATTAACTGATTATTAGTCTTTCACATAACAACTTGTGGATGATGATGGAGAATTTTCCCACCTATTGCTCAGCAATATAGCTTTCTGATACTGCTCATCTGCCCCACTTGTCCAATTTCCTCAAATTTCTTTAAGGCCATATTGGACACCATGCAGAGATATCCCAGGTTTTCAGCTAACAGCTCTTTGCAAATTACCTTATTGGTGCAAAAATGATATTTTATATAATATTTTATAACATTTTATAACAAACGGTATTATCATTAGAATTTTTCATACATTAAATGTAAAAAATAGGAATAAATTAGGTTTTTGTGACCGTCTGCTAACAACAAAGCGAGGAATTAAAGTTGGTTCTTTGCTAAATTTTCTGTTATGTGTAGACACAACACTGATGCATCCCTTGAAGTGGCTGTAGCTCAAATATCTTTGGTTAGGTTAGTTGCTTTCTGATGCCTGGTTCTAAATGTGAATGTTAGAAAGTTCTTAAGCACAGGGAAAAAAGTGCTTGTGTGAATTAAGCATGTCGTATCACAAGCCTTTTAGTGCTCAGGTAGAATAAAAAAGTACCATATGAGGTACTAGTAGAAAAGTCCATTTTTTAATGCTCGAATGATTCACGGGTCAGTGTTAAGTGTCTATAACCACACATATAATAATCAGAACCAAACGAACATTTTTTCATCTTTGCTTTGGTCTTGGAAGAATAAACAGAGATATAATGTGCTAACTGGTGAACTTAAGTTCTGCCGTTCTGTCAGATGCCACTACTGTTGCAGACATATACAGACAGTATTCAGTGCCTGGATGCACTGGCTGCTCAGCATTGGACAAAGAGAGATGATGGTCCTCTTTCGAAGAGCAATAAAATCTACGGTAGACATTTCTAGGTGTGCCGGTGCAATAAGTCACAAGGTCAGTCAGGACTGTCTTTCGATTTTCCTTGCTGGTTAGCTATTAGGACCAAAAATGACTTTGAATATCATAATTTAGACCTCCATAATGAAAGCTTACACAATGCTTTTAAATGTGATGCCAAAGGGTCCTTTTCAAGTTGACATGTGGGATGAGCTGGGAATGAGACCCTTCTCACTGCTGCCATAAACCTGGTGTGTTATGGAACTGACACCAAAGGACACCTTGTTTATATCTGTGGTCAGTAAAACGGCAATATTTCATGTCCTGAGAATAAGAACAGGCTAGGCAGACAGCAGCAGGACTCATCAGCTCATTCCTTTTATCATTACCAAAAATTTCTTTTGTTTTTTGGGGGGATTTTATTCGCCTTCTTGGGAAGCCTTTGCCCTTTGCCACTGCTTGTGTGATTTGGCACTGTCCTAAGAGGGACAGACCATGGGAAAACAGATTTTTAACCATAGCTGATCATGCTGTGGCTGCCCACACAGTGACACAGTTTCATGGTTCATTTAGCTAAGAAGAAGCCCTGATGGCAGCCTCAAGGAGGCCCATGGTAGCAATTTTTCACCCCCTTGTTTGAATGCAGCCTCAGTGAATGCAATGAGTTACCAGGTGTTCTTGTGCTGCAGAGGTCAAACGACAGTGTCATCAGATAGCTAATCAACTCGTTCAGATATCATTACACTGGGCTAAATCCCTGTTAATCCCACTGAAGATTCAATCAGTGCTCCCTCACAGGTCAGCTTGTTCCCCTCTGTGTGTATGTGCGCTCACATGTGGGCATAAGGGACAGAAAGAAAGGCAATTCTTCATGCTGATAGACAATGATTGTCCTTCAGTGGGCCACATTCACCGTCTCCTCTCCGTCCTTCTCCTCCTCTTCATTTTGGTGTCCTGTCTGCTCCTATTTCTCCTCAACTTCTTTCCCGTCTTCTTTCTCCTCTGCCGAATCTTCTTGGGTTTCTGATTGATATGCCTTCTGCTGTTCTTTCTCTCTCAATCTTAGCAAGCACTGCCTATATCAAAAGGCTCTGGCTCAGCCCTGTTTGTATGTGTAACTTTCATCCATCTGTCCATATATTGTATCTACTTTTACTTGCCCTCCTCCCATTCTCTCTCCTTCTCAGATTAGCTCCATCCATCGAACACTGCCAAACCTATAGTCGGGCGAATAAAGTGTCATTGGACAGAGAAAAAGGTAATAGGCGGGGTGTGACCCCACAACCTTCTCTACAACAGATGGAACCAATCTCACAAATCCGAGACAGACCATCTATTCATACCAACCAAGCGTGGTGTGTGTGTGTTTGCTTGTAATGATAGTGTCCATCCATTCACACTGCTTCTGGTGACACAACTCAATGCCTCACTGTGCTTAAAAGCTATTACACATCAAGGCTAGATTTGTCTGCTTTCAGGTGTGTGTGTGTGTGTGTGTAATTTCAAACCTGTGTCTCAAATCTGATGTTTTACCACCAGCTCAGCTCCAAAAGGCAGTTCACTGTCCGAGGCAAACTGTGCAAATTTCTGCAGCCAAATTGGAAAAATAATCTCAGAAGGATTTGCCTGTACTGAAATATTCGGTTTCACCAAAGGGTGCAAAGATTTTATCACACAATTATGCACTCAGATCTATACAAATGAATCCATAAATGGGAGCAGTACGCTCACAGTTATTGTTTGCGTGTAGCAAAAACTAACTCAAAGTAAAAAGTAACGTTTAGCTGCAAAATTCTCTATTTTGTGGCTGTATGAAAGAAGCTGATATTGATACTGCAGAGGCTTTATGAGATACAGTGTCTCCAATATAAAAACTCTCCCTTCTCTCTCTCTCGCACACACACACACACATTCTGAGACACACTTTTATTGCATGTCTCCAAGCCATAGCCATACACACTGGATACACCGCAGAGAGAGGAAAGAGATAATTGCATTCACTTTAGAAGTAAAACAACAGTTACAGACTTAGTGGGTGTGTATTTGTGTGTAATGTGTGTTTAAACCTCTCAACCATCAATATCAGTGCGCATTAAAGAGAACTCTGGCCCATTCTGTCTTATGCTCTGCTTGCCCTTGGAGAACAACACAGTACCTATTGACTCCAGCTCCTCTAAGCTGGTTTCTCATTCACTAATTAAAATTTACCCTTTAAAGTGCCCATCCATATATATTTATGTATGGTGTGTACGTATGGGTGTGTGTGTGTTTGCATATGTACAGTAAGAGAAAGACAAAGAGTATTTAAAAGGAGAGAAAGAACAAGCTCAAGTACACACACACACACACACACACACACACACACACACACACACACAGATGCACCACAGTTAGTGTTTTAGGAGACTGTGGTGGTAAATGAAGCGTGAAATGAAGAGTCAGAAATGTTAGAACATTCCTTCCCCAGGGAACCTCTACAGCGGACTGACACAGACCGGGCCAAGATAGATCAGGACAAACGAAATCAAACCGTTAATGTTGCTGCATCAATACGCCCCCTGGTGGGTAGAGCATGATATGCGTGGTTAAGAACATCTGTGAGTTACTTTACGTCTTCTTCTTTAATTTAAACTGAATGTAGGATTGATTTTTCATTTTCTCTCTTTAGATTACAAAGTCTTATGCCATACTGATGTTTGCCACTTTGAGCTGATGAGTTTTTTGTGTTTCTTGCCCTTTAACAAATCAGAGGGAACATCTTAGTCCTGGAGTACTGATGTTCAGCCAACACAGAAGGTGTGGTAGCCAGTTCATATTTTAATGGCAAATCAAATATATGTGTTGAATAAAGTCTCCGTCACACAGGCAGAGAGACAGGTGAGCGACCTGCTGCCAACCTCTGGTACCAACGGGCAGGGACAAATGGGTAGTAGTAAACATCTATGTCATTGCTTTGAACCCTAGAAGTTTGCAAAAGTCACTTGTGGTTTGCATAGAAGAGGCTAACTACCTATTTGATTTATGGGGGGAAAAAACAAAAAACAAGTTGTGGGTAAATAGAACTGAACAAACAATTAATTTTGGTTATATTCTTTTATTCATATATAATGTACACTTACAATTAGCAGCAAGTTACTGATCCAGCCTGGTACTAATCATTAGCTTTGATGAATAAACCCCTCTTCCATTTTCTCTTATTTTGTGTATGAAATAATATATGCCTTACTTTATCTTCTGATTCACTTTGTGGCCCAAACATCCTTCTTTGGACCCCTACTCCCCATATCTTCAGTGTACAATATGCCTCCTCAACTCTGACAGAAATCTAATGTCTCCACTGTTCGGATTCATCTTCATGTTTTCCTGGTCTGTTGTGTTTGTGACAGCTTTACAGCCTGAAGTAATTAGCCACCTCCAGTGCCTTGCAAGTACTTGTTGGGTTAATGTGTCTCCTATATCTATGAGATGGGAATATGCACTAACACAGACCTCAGCAATATGAATGATATAGTCCCAATATTAAAATTAAGTGGTATTTCCCTTAAATAGCCATTGCTAACATTATTATCCCAGAGTTGACCACCGTAGCAGGTCACCTAATTCCATTGGAGGCAACGTCAGCCTTTCTCTCCTCCCCAACCAGAGTCCATTACAACATCGGGTCTTATCTTCTCTAATATGCTCTGCTGTTAATGAACAATCAGTCCTGTTAATGTCCTCCTAATTAATGGCCCATCAGCCTCTTCAGAATGGTAATTAAGTGCCAGTTGAGGCGTCTAATTGGCATGATTTCTGATTGGATCAAGTCACGCTTGACCCTCTGGGACACAGGAAGTGAATTACAGCGTTGTCATCGTTGTGGAGAGGACTTTTGCAAAGACTGCTGACTTGCTTGCTTAAGAAATAGAATCATCTTGTTAACCTGAGTGGCAGTGAGATGCAAGACAGTTTCACTCGAGTGACTCTGTCAGCGGACAGATCTCTAATATCTGAGTCAAAGAACAATCACTGATGCATTTCTGTTTTCTCATCAATTATGGATTAAGATCTGTTTAAACTGTCTTTTCCAGTACATAAATAATTATAGTGCATTAGCAAATAAATAAAAAAAATAAAAAAATAAAAAAATAAAATGTTGATTAACCAACTGGGACCCTAAAAAAGCCTTTATAGCTTGATATCTTCATACAATTTGAAACAGTTGTGTAAATCCTTTGCAGTATTGTGAAAAAATAAAATACAAACACCTAAGCTAATACACCCAGGTGCTGCTAATCAAATGTACATCAGAAAGTGTAGTCATCTCTGTAAAAGTGGAGGTTTTGGCGTTTTGCTGGTCTGGTTTATTCAGCTGTGCATTAACACAATAGCACGGTTTTCCCAGGAGGGGAAACTGAAGCAAATTTAGAATTAGACTTTCTTTATTGTCATTGCATTATAAATACAATGACACCTAGGTGCTCATTCTGCTGGTGCCTCAGAATAAATAACAAACAGTATCAAAACAAGCCATCCACAGAGTAAAACCAAGTCCTTTCAGCAGAGGGAAATAAATATTTATAAGTATGATTAAGAAGTTGAGAGTTGAATAAAAAAAGTGCTGTGTTTGATTTAAAGCAGTGATTGCACTTGGATGGTCTGTCATTGTTTGGATGGACCTGTAGCGTCTACAAGATGCCAACAGGTCAAACAGCAAGTGTCCATGGTGTCCATTTCTCATCGAGACAGTTCTTCTTAAGTAAGTGAGATTTCTGCTGGACCTTCATAACTGCGGCTGTGATTCTGAGCAGGTGAGATTGTTAAACATGAGGGTCCCAAGGAATTTAAAATTGATTTCCATGGATGAACAGGAAGAGGTGGTCTGCTTTGCCCTTTTTGAAATTTTTGTTTTCTTGGTAAATTGTTTGCTGAGCACCATGTGACCAGTTGTTGGATCTTAGCTCTTGTATAGGACTTGTATACCCCTGATATGAATCTCACCAGTGTGGTGTTGTCAGCAAACTAAATAATAGCATTAGTGGGATGGACTGAGGGGCAGTCAGTCACAGTCCTCTGGGGAGCCAGTGCTGATAGTGAGGGTGGAAGAGAGGTCTTTGGCCCAGCAGCAGGTATAAGAGGGGAGGCCAATGTCAGACAGCTTCCTGATCATCTCTCTGGGATGATTGTGTTAAATGCTGAGCTGTAGTCAACATAAAAACAACCTCACATAGTTTATACTATGTTCCCAATAGTTCAAGGGATAATGCAGAGCTGTGGCGATGGCATCCTTTGTGGGTCTTTTCACTTTGTTGGCATAATATGAGTGTGGATCAAGAGTCAGTGGAAGACTGATTTGATGTCCTTTGATACCAGCATCTCAAAGTACTTAATGATTATGGGTGTACAGTAAGTGGGCGGATGGAGTGTCTGAGTTGGGTCTTTTAAACTCAAAGTGTAAGAAGCGGTTCAGCACCTCTGCCTGTGTGGTGTCCACGTTGGTGACTGTGGGAATGCTTTTCTTGTGGTTAATGATGTTCTGTGTACTCTGCCAAGCCCACCTGAGGGCATTGTCAGCAAAGTGGTCTCCAGTTATCCTCTTATATACCTTTTAGGCCTTCCTGATGTGTACTTTCAGGTCAGCCCTGTCCCAGGTCCTGTCTCTGAACCTGAATGCAGAGGCACTGTTCACGGGGAGGGTCTGGACTACCTTGGTGATCCAGGTTTTCTGGTTTGAACTGTAACATTTTCTGCACAATTGAAGATGTAAACGCCCAAGGTCAGACTGCACAATGCTCAGAGAAGCAGCAAAAAACCCAAATGCAACATCTCAGACTATACAGGCCTCAGTTTACTTGTTAAAGTTAGCGATAATGACAGTACAGTTAGAAAAAGACTAAAAACGTACTGAAGGTGAACCAGAACAACCTGCTTTTCTCTCTAAAAAGAACATGCCAGCACAGCTTAGGTTTGCAAAGTTGTGTCTGAACAAACCACATAATGCAATGATGTTCTTTGGACAGATGAGAACAAAGTAGAGACGTTTGCCTATCAGCACAAACACCTCATACCAACTGTTAAGCACGGTGGCGGAGCGCTGATGATTAAAGCTTGCATTGTATCCACAGGACGTGGGCACCTTGCAGTGATTGAGTCGACCATGAGCTCCTCTGCATACCAAAGTATTCTAGAGTCAGAAGGGAGGACATCTGTCCAACAGCTAAAGCAGACTTTTTCTGTGCACTTTTTCTTATGACTTCACAGATGCAAATCCAGGATTTTTATTTATTTATTTTTTACTGTTTTTGGCTCTGGTTTTGCTTTATACCAAATATTTAAACCATTAAATGTCTCACTGTGATCTCTCACCAGTTGCTACCTGCTGCAAAGGTAGAGAAGGAAAGAATTCTCTGTGGGAGTGCCACAACGAATAACTTTCACACTGCAGTCATTTGCTCCATTGTTATATGATAGATAATCATTTTAATTTACTACTTTGAGACATATGAATTTAAAATGGCACCTATGATTTGTGGCCAACGGTTTCGGTGAGCCAGATTGATGGTGATTTTGTTCACTAATTGGCTACACTGAGAAGGAGAAAAAAGGATAATAGAGAAAGGATTTTCACACAAACACGAGTTTAAAACCAGCTAGAATTGTGAGATAGATTCACACGGCTGGAAACTGGCTGCGAGCTGCTCGGTTAATTAGTTTGACTGTTAAAAAGAACAGAAATAGCCAAAGGTTTCGGGCAAAGTTAAAGGCAGAGAGAAGGCTCGATATAATACAAGCTAACAGTGTGAGGTGGCAGTTTTCACTCACATATGGCTGACTGGTTGCTTCAAGCTGTTGGATAATGAGTCAGAGAAAGGTAAAGAGAAGGGGGGAGGGAGGGGGGTAGAGAAAAAGGAGGGTGAGAGATGAGTGGAAGGAGAGGGAATGAAGAGGACGAAGGAGAAAGGAGAGAGAGAGATGCAAAGGAGAAAGGGGTTAGATGGGGGTGATGTGGCTTTATAATGAGGGGACAGAAGAGATAAACACCTGAGTAGAGTGAGAGAGAGAGAGAGAGAAGGTTGGAGGCAAATGAAGACTCCATTTGGCAGCTACTGTACAGACACTCACACCCTCGGATGCACAGAGTATACTGGTTGCTCGGAGCAGCTTGGGATAATAGGAAACACAATAAGGTGGTTTTTATAATGAGAAACAACAGCTGAACCACCGATGGCAGAGACGAGAGTGAAGAGGGTTGCGGGCAACGGACAGCTCCACTTACTGTACAAAACAAGGTTCTGCACAGAAATAGAAAGTTGTTATATGATATACTCGCTGACAAAGTATGGTAAGTGAAGAGGTCTGATACATCCCTGACTAAATGTCTGTCTGCAAATGATGGGTAATGCAGGAGTTCAAGATGAATTGTGCTGTTTTGTCTTGGCTCTTATGAATAGGTTGGATGATGTCTCAGTTAATCAAGGACAAGTAGACATTAAGGACACTGGAAAACATAGAGTTTGGGGGTCTTTTGCGCAGAGTTTTTATTTGTGGAAAAAAGCTGAAAGATGACATTTAGAAAAAAAAACAGGACTTTACAGGTGTAAACAAAATAGTGTGTTTATACACCACTCTGCATGTAATCATTATTAATCTTTATCTCTCCTCCACTATGTGTCTTTGTTCTGTCTTCCTCCCGTCACCTCCAAATGGCTGCCCCTCCCTGAATCTGGTTCTGCAGGAAGTTTCTTCCTTTTAAAAGGGAGTTTTTCCTTCCCACTGTCATCAAGTGCTTGCTCTTAGTGGGTTATCTGAATGTTGTGGTTTTCTTTATATAATTGTAGGGTCTTTATCTTACAATATAAGCACCTTGACTGTTGTTGATATTTGGTGCTATATAAATAAAATTAAATTGAAGTCCAACCATCCATTCAAGTAAAAACTTGTTTTGTAGATACTGTACAATATAAAGCACCTTGAGGTGACTCTCTCTGTGATTTGATGCTATATAAATAAAACTGAATTAAATTCTAAACCTGATTTTAACAGCACTGTCCCCTTCATGGTTATATCCCTCTGAGGCTGCATTGCTTACTGCTGAGCTTTTGCAATGCACTTGGGGACAACAGTGTAGTTGCAGGGAACCAAATTTGGCAGGTATGACTGTTGGGGAGCAACCTTTGTGTTGGTCTGATCAAAAAAACGTACTCAATTTTTAATGTGCTGTGAGTGGTGCATGATGGCACACACCACAGTTCAGGTCAATGAGACCAAATGTTCTCGCTCGGATCCCTGTGGATTTTATAGGAAAACTCGGTATCGGGGTTGAACTCACAGTGCAAAGACTGTCTCCTAAAAAAGACAGAGAAAAAGATAAACATGCGCGATAAACATCACATTCCTGCAAGTGGGCTACACTTCACAAAACGACAACCTCGAAGTGAACAGCAGCTAATTTCAAATCAGGTTTAATTTAAGTACTTTTAAGATGTGATTCTCTTTGTTTGACTGATAGGTTTTTACAACCCTGGCCATGGTCGCATGAAGACTAAGCTCACTGTTGACCCATAATCTATTTAATTGTGGCTTGTATAGCTTACTATACAGAATTTATTCATCTGTTGAGTCTTGTGAGCATGGAAGCGAGTCAAAAGTAGAAAATGTTGCAAGAAATGTATCTTTTTCTGGTATGTTTTAATTTTTAATAAATATAAATAAAAAATAGAATGTGCTGGAGAGGAGAATTTGACAGAGGTAAACACTGCATGGAAGGAAACAGCTTTTTCTCACAGTCTATTTTTTTTGTTGCTGTTTTCGTTTTTAGGTTTTTAGCAGCAGGAAAACCACAGGAGGAGTTCAGCGCTAATTCAGTGTTGGTATTACTGATGTTACCCCTAACCAACCAGGACAACAAACAAAATAAAATACAGAGAAATAAAGACAATAAATAAAATAAATACAATAAAGAAGTATTACTCCCAACTTAGCATAACTTACAAATGGTATATAAGATAGAGCATAAGTTTAGAAATTGTAGAGGGCTGTGGAACCTATGATGGGTAAGACACCTCTGTGATAACATGAGACAGCCTAAGAGATATACAACAACAGGTGCTTGACTACAATAACATCACTGTGAGCAGGCATAGTTTGGGAGACAATTGTTTATTCATGGTTTTACCAGGGACGAAAAAGCAGAAATAAAAGTCATGTATAATCTTTAGAAAAATCTGTTAAAAATAGGCAAGTGTGGATGACATGTTTACAGCAGCTGTGTGTTGAGTGTTGAGCTGGACTTTTTATTTTTTATTAATACTTGAGACTCAGAGAAATGCTAATAGGCTTTTACTTAGGTGATGCTTTCCTTCCCCAAAACACTGACATTTATTAGCCTTAAGAATTAGATAAATGTAAAGAAAGAACAGTGTTCTAAATGACCTTAAGAATAACCCATGTCCCCATGTGACCTGAAGTTTCTCTTATTTTGTATGTCTTCTAATATTATTAATATTTTGAAAGATTTCCACCCCATATAAAAAAGCTAATAATGAATAAATGAATAAATAAATACATGAATGCATTAACAAACAGCAGAATGTTGCACAGAGTTCAGGTAAGAGTTACTGGATGGCTAGGAATGTACAGCTGAAGTCCTGAGGGAAAGTGGCAAGGAGGTGTTTGGTGTATTCTCTGGACAGAAGAAAGAGGACAAGGAGACTTGAAGACAAGGTGGTGGAATGAGGAAGTAGAGGAAAGTTTTCAAAGGAAGAGCTTAGCAAGGAAACAGGAGCACTTGAAGGACAAAGAAAGAGGTGGCAAAGGCACAGCTTATAGTGAGTTGTATGTGAAACGGAACACTAGGATCAAGCTGGAAAGGATGTGCAGCAGGCGAGAATGATTAACCCAAGGATGGAAATGTACCAATGAGTGAAGATATTCCTAACGTGAAGGCAAAATGAATATGAAAGAGAGGGGAGAGAAAATAGAGTGAATCAGAAAATGCCAGGGAGGAGGCAGTCAGCTATGAAAAGGAAAAAAAGAGGAAACATGGTTGATTAAGATGATGAACCTGTAGAGGTATGGAATTATCTATTGAAAAGGGAACATGTACTGGCACTGATTTTCAAGAACAAAGGTGATGAAATAACTATAGAGGGATAAATTTGCTTGTCCTCTATCAGATAGTTTGGACATTTTGTACTTGCTTATATTTCAGTACCATTTCAAGATTTTGCCCTGCCCTGTGGTTCAGTGCTTTAACAACAAGGAATACAACCAAATAGACCACCGTGTTAAATTTGATAGTTAATCTACAGAAAGAAGACATAAGAGCAGAGCTGGTGTATTTTCTTTATTTATGTGGACAGTGACACACTAAATTCAATCTTGCTCTCTGCATCATTTCATAAAAACCCTTTACAGTTTTTTACAGACGCTAGGACACATTTCTCAATACTTAGGTCACTTTTGCAAAACTCCTCACACAGTGAGCACAACAGAAGTCTATGTGGGCTAAACTGAGGATCAGTTATCATTGTTTTGGCACAAAATGCATTCAATGACTACATCTCTCAAATTTCATGAATTATTTTCTCACTCAGACACAACAACTGCCAAAAATCTTTGTATGTACAGGACATTTTGCATGTACTTACATACTGTTTTCAAAACTGTTAAACTTATGGTCAAACCAATAACATAATGCAAAACTGAATAAGACAGCAAAATTCAACAGCAATATTTTATTGAAACATATTTTAAATCTAAAAATGCAGTTTAACCAGCCACAGCTGATTCTCATTGTAGATGAACATCTACACAGGTGTTACTCCTTCAATTTCATTACAAAAGGAGACAACTGCTGAATAGGTTTGTTTTGTGATGTAAACATGGACCCAGCCAGAAATGGAGAAGTGGCTGAAAGAGGAAGAAGAGTGGCTGGGAGGGGGCGAGGAATACGTATGCGTGGTGGAAGAAGAATAAGAGGAAGATCAAGAGCTGTAGTCTCAGATGAGATCAGAGCTACTGTAATTGATCATGCAGTAAATCATGGTCACTCAATGAGAGAGTCTGGTCAGAGAGTGCAGCCAAATCTGCAACGCTCTACAGTGGCATCTATTGTTAGAGTTTTCCGGCAAACCAACAGGTAACTTGTATTCTGCAAGGGCATTTGCACATTTCAGAAGTAAATAAGCTTTTGTGTAATTGTTGTTGCATTTCTGCTTAGGACTCAACGGTTACCTCACACAGGAGGGAGAGGACGGATGCTCACTGATGTGCAGGAAACTGCCATTGTTGATATGGTCATCAGAAACAAGGGGATAAAACTCACTGAAATTAGACACAGAGTCTTGGCAGACAACGTTACTTTCGCAAATATTCACAGTGTAAGCATAACAACAATTTCTAGAGTCCTGAAAAAACATCAGGTCAGGATGAAACAGTTGTACACTGTGCCTTTTGAGAGGAACTCTGAACATGTCAAGCAACTCAGGAACCAGTATGTCCAGGTAAGATCACAATAAAATACAGATCTGTTTTTGAACAAAACCAAACACACACAAAGACAATTTTTACAAATTTACTACTGTAACAGCTTATGTTGCCTTGTGGATTTATGTTAGAGAGTCATGGATATTGAAGGCAGGCAAACACACCACATTTTCATCTTTGTGGATGAGGCAGGTTTCAACTTGGCCAAAGCACGGCGACGAGGGAGGAATGTGATTGGGAAGAGAGCCACAGTGAATGTCCCGGGCCAGAGGGGTGCCAACATCACAATGTGCGCAGCAATATCCACTGATGGACTGCTGTTACACAGACCACTAATTGGGCCATACAACACTGAACGGCTCCTTGCGTTCCTGCATGATCTCTATGGAAGGGTTGTGCTAGGTGAGGAAAGGGATGCGGAGAGAAGGAATCAGCCAACATTTATAATTGTATGGGACAATGTGGCATTTCATCACTCCCGTGCAGTCACCGAGTGGTTTGCAGCCCATCCCAGAATGGAGTCTCTTTTCCTCCCACCTTACTCTCCATTCCTCAACCCCATAGAGGAATTTTTTTCCTCATGGCGGTGGAAGGTTTACGACCATCATCCACATGATCAAATGTCCCTCCTGGATGCAATAAATGCTTGATGCCTGGAGATATCAGCAGAAGATTGCCAGGGATGGATCAGGCATGCCAGAAGATTCTTTCCTAGATGTATTGCCCTAGATGACATAAGATGTGATGTGGATGAGAACCTGTGGCCAAATGGAGAAGACCGAGTAGATTAGCATTACTATTGTATGTGTATCAGTGGATGGTGTGTATACAAATTCTTGTATTTTGGGATTACTTAGTGCAAAAAATAAAAATACATAAACAAATATTAACGAATTCTGCATGATGTCTGATTCATTCCAGTAACATATATTGAAATTATAAACAGATGTGTCCTTGTTTTACACAAGAAAACACTGTGTAATGCTACATGTTGTTAGTGTTTTTTAGGTCATTGTTTTGTGGGTGACAAAGTGTGTTTGTCGGCTGTCAACCTTTGCTAGTGTTCTGGAAGAATGAGTTTATTTGAGACCTGAATAAAGTGTTTTGGTAGTTGTAGTGCATTTTGAATGTGAAATGAACTGCTTTGCCAAGCTGAAGGTCAGTTAGGAGAATTGTGTGAAGAGTTTTGCAAAAGTGACCTAAGTATTGAGAAATGTGTCCTAGCGGCTGTAAAAAAAAAAAAAAAAAAAAAAACTGTAAAAGTCATATTTCTACAACTTTCAACCTTAAAGTAAGAGATTGCTGTGTTATTTATTTACACTTATTTTCCCCACAGCTGTGAAGTCACATAGACTGAGATTTTCATATGTTCCTCCTTCCCCTAATAGAGGCCTAACTGGTGTCTGTCAAATGTTGTCATGTTCTGATTTGCATTAATTCATTCATTCTGTTCTGTAATACTATGGTTCAAATTAAAATAACCACAGCCAACTGCTGTTTTTAATCTTTACTGGAAGTTTGTTGCATAACTCTGCAAACATTTGTTTCATTCACAAACACATTTTCAAATGTACAGGCTAACTCCACGACCTCAATCTTCCTGCCCTTCTTTTAAATAAAAAAGCAGAAAATAAGCAGATAGAGAATGACAGGCTCTGTAAGCCTGAAGTACAAGCAGGAGCTGTCACTCTGATGGTGGCCACAATGTTTCAGGAAGATCAAATGCAGCTGGACAGATGGGTGTCAGATATGGAAAGAGTTTGTTTGTCTGCAACATCCAGATCCAAGATTATTAGACCATGGAGTAGGCATGCTTCCTGACCCGAGTCCACAGAATGTTGTGCTTGCTTCAGCCAAGGTTTCTCTGAGAAATTGCTACATCAACAAGGAAAGAAGATATATGTACACATCAAACTGCAAAATGCAGCATAACTAATAGAATAGATAGATGGTTACCCTGTTATGTTATTCCGGTTTAGCATCGCATTGGTTTCTCGTGACATCATGTGCACATTGCTCAAGTGTTGTTAAAATGAGTTTTTTCCCCCCCACTGTTGCCAAGTGCTGTCTGATAGCAGGTTATCTCATTGTTGGGATATTATTGCAGCATCTTTATCTAACAATATAAAGGCAACTGCTGTCGTGACTTGGCGCTGTATAAATAAAATTCAATTGAAATGAATGTCTGGTCCTTTTTTTAAGAGTAATCCATTGAACACCTCAGACTAGCTGAGCCACAGTTAGCTTTTGGCTTGTGTTCTCTGTATGTTTTAGAATCAGTTAATTGAAAAACTAAGATACAGGCACTGAGATTAATTCCCATGTATTATGAACTGCTGTGTGGATATTATGTTCAATAAAATGCTCATTATCTGTACACACAAGACAGTTTTAGCTGCTGTAACTCCAATGGCTACCTTAGCCACTTTTCCAGCTAGCTGTACTTGTTGGTGTACCTCTTCTTTGCTGTAAATCAAATCCAATTTTTCCTTTAGGTAAAGGAAAGATAAAGAAAGTAAAAGAAAGCTATGGTGTCATTTTTCTGTGTCTAATATGAAGGACAAAAACAATGTATTTCATAATAAAAGGCTAAAGGAAAAATACCACCTGATGCTCTCTAAACGGTACCTCACCATGAAAAACATCATCCAGTCATCCTGAAATGTGGTGCCACACTGTGGATGACATTATACAGAAGAAATAAAGGGCCGTCCTATTTTACTGAATGGACTCAGTTATACTGTTTATAGCTCAGCGTCCTGCTTAGATAAAGAATTTAAGAAAACCAAGAAATCTGAAATGATTTTGTGTAAGTAGAAATAGTAATGGATATTTAATGTTGATTTTATACATGGTAACATCTTGCATGCTTAATGTGAAATGTTACACCAAAGTTACCCAAGGCAAACACTATAAGGCCTTTGCAACAATTATTTGACTGTGTGTGTGTGTGTGTGTGTGTGTGTGTGTGTGTGTGTGTGTGTGTGTGTGCGTGTGTGTGTGTGTGTGTGTGAGTGATCTGAGAGCTCTACAGCCTTCCTCTTTTTTTCTCCTGGATAAGCACTTTGTTGTCCTTGGGAGACTGCTGGTGCTTGGCTTCTCGTGCACAGTCGCCAGGCGCTGTTTCACAGAGCTGTGCACGTGAGGTGACCTTCCTTTGCCTCTGGCTCAGTCACGCTTCTGTGCACCACGCAGGCACACATACCTTTGGGATAACACACCATCCCCTGCGATGTTTCAAACTGACAGACATCCTGTGTTGCTCACTTTAATGGACCAATGGAAACACAAACTACAGCATTTACACACATGAACCACCGCACATTACCCTGCCCCCATGACACACACATGCACATACACAATGGGACATATAGCATCCATTTCTATCCCCAGGGGCTTTAGCTAGAACCGGCCACACAGGTGTCCAAACAAACACAACCCTCATTTTCCAACAAATCCACTGATACACACACACAGGTTTTATATGAAGTGTTCACACATGCACACAACATCACAAAAAGGGGGACTTTGTCAGAAAGTACAGATTAGCACAAGTGACACATCATATGTGTTTATCAGGTATAACTCAGTTTTTATCCGCATACGGCTCAAAACATAACCATGTCATCAAAAGGGGAACTTAACTAATTATAACATTCAAAGGAGCTTGCAAAGAAAAGCGTCTGGACTTCTTTAAGTTTACTTGAAGACGTTTCACCTCTCATCCGAGAAGCTTCTTCAGTTCTAAGGTCAAATGGTGGAGAGTCCCAGATATAAACCTAGTGGGAGTATCCCCCCACAGGGGGACAAAAGGACCCCCTGATGATCTTCTAATCGCCTGAGCCAAGGTGTGAAACTGGGTGTGGGTCCCAATCAGCCAGAGTTTCGGGTGTGTTCATTGTGAAACCTGGCCCCACCTTATCATGCGAATTCCTGAGGTCAGATGGCCCAGGATGTGAGTGGGCGTTAAGGCGTCTGGGAAGGGATCTCAAAACTGGATTATAGATGGCAGAGAATTGGTGTCGTAAACCCCCGCCTCTGTTCAAAGATGGTCGCTCACAGTGGACATAGATGGCTTCTTTCACTCCTCTTTCAAACCATCTGTCCTCTCTGTCCAAAATGTGAACATTGGCATCCTCGAAAGAGTGTCCTTTATCCTTAAGATGCAGATGGACTGCTGAGTCTTGTCCTGTGGAGGTGGCTCTTCTGTGTTGTGCCATGCGCTTGTGAAGTGGCTGTTTGGTCTCTCCAATGTAGAGGTCTGGGCATTCCTCGCTGCACTGTACAGCATACACCACATTGTTAAGTCTGTGTTTTGGCGTTTTGTCTTTCGGGTGAACCAGTTTTTGTCTGAGCGTGTTGCTGGGTCTGAAATGCACCGGGATGTCATGCTTGGAGAAAACTCTCCTAAGTTTTTCTGATACACCGGCTACATAGGGGATGACAATGTTGTTGCGTCTGTCCTTCTTATCCTCCCTCGTTGGTGTCTGGTCTTCTTTTCTGTGCGTCTTTGCTGACTTTAAGAACGCCCATTTAGGATAGCCGCACATTTTGAGTGCTTCCTTTACATGTGTGTGTTCCTTCTTTTTTCCTTCAGGCTTAGAGGGAACATGTTCTGCCCGGTGGTGTAAGGCCCTAATTACTCCAAGTTTGTGTTCCAAAGGGTGATGGGAGTCAAAGAGGAGGTACTGGTCCGTGTGTGTGGGCTTCCGGTAAACTTCGATGTTGAGTTTGCCGTTCTCTTCAATGTGCACAGCGCAGTCCAGGAAAGGCAAACAGTTGTCCTTTGTGTCTTCCCTGGTGAACTTGATGTTTTTATCCACAGCGTTAATGTGCGCAGTGAAGGATTCCACTTCTTGTGTCTTGATTTTGACCCAGGTGTCGTCCACATATCTGTACCAGTGGCTGGGTACTCTTCCTTTGAAAGAGCCAAGAGCCTTCCTTTCCACTTCCTCCATGTAAAGGTTGGCTACAATAGGTGACACGGGGGAGCCCATGGCACAGCCATGTTTTTGTCTGTAAAAGCCTTCGTTGTATTTGAAATATGTAGTGGTGAGGCAGAGGTCTAACAGTGTGCAAATCTGATCGGGTGTGAAGTTGGTCCTGTCCTCCAAGGAGCTGTCTTCTTGTAGTCGTTTTCTGACAGTCTCCACGGCCTCCGTGGTGGGTATGCAAGTGAAGAGAGAGACTACATCAAAGGACACCATGGTTTCAGCTGGATCCAGGGTAAGTTTCTGGACCTTGTCGGTGAAGTCGGTGGAGTTCTTGATGTGGTGTGGGGTGTTCCCCACAAGAGGAGCAAGGATGGTAGCAAGGTGTTTAGCAATGTTATAAGTGGCTGAGTTTATGCTACTGACTATGGGTCTGAGTGGGACAGCTTCCTTGTGGATTTTAGGAAGTCCGTAGATGCAGGGTATGGCCTCCCCTGGGTAAAGGCGGTGATATGTAAGGCGGTCAATAATTTTGTCCTTTTCAAAGTCTTGAAGGCAAACTATAACTTTCTTTTTGTAGCTGCTTGTGGGGTCTCGCTTTAAGGCTTCGTAGGTATTGTTGTCACTGAGGAGAGTAGTGATCTTTGTATGGTAATCTGTAGTGTTTAGGACCACGGTGCATCTTCCCTTATCAGCTGGTAAAACAGTGATGTTGTGGTCTTTGCTCAGGGAAGCGACGGCCTTCTTTTCCTGTATTGTGAGGTTGGATGGAGGGACTTTGGCACTGGAGAGCGTGGCTGAGACTTTCATCCTGATTTGCTCTGCTTCTGTCTGTGATAATTTATTAATCCGTATGGCAGATTCTGTGGCTGTGATGAGGTCCACTATGGGCAACTGTTGTGGAGAAATGGCAAAATTGAGTCCTTTGGCTAATACTCTCTTTTCAGGTTCAGTGAGAATCCTGTCTGAAAAGTTCTTAACCCATTTCTCCTGACTGACTTCAGGTGTGTTTTCTTCTCTGGGTTGTGTAGGTTCAGGATGAGGAGTGTGTGTTTTTGAAAGCAAGGTGTGAAATTTCTTGCGTTGTCTTTCTTTTCCTTTAGAGTGTTGGGCCCGCTGAGCCTTGTCCACAAACTTGTAAACCTCTTCTAAGATTGGAGAGGGTAGAAGGATTTCCAGTTCCTGCAGGGTCTGGCTGATCTTGATCTGGAGGGCATCTATGGTGAAATGGACCTGTCTTATCCTTTCACTTAAAAGGTGATTTTGTGCTCTCTGTAGAATCAAGTCTGCTCTGTATCCCCTGACAGTGGATCCAAGGCGCAGGCTCTTAGGAACAACTCTGCTTTGTCTACATCTTAGGTTGAAACGGAGATGGTTCCTATAATCCGCTAGTTTCCTTGATTCCCTTTCATACTCCCGCACCAGTTGAAGGGTGTTCCTCCCAAAATGTACGGCAATATTGCCGTACATTTTGGGCAGCGGATTATAGGAACCATCTCCGTTTCAACCTAAGATGTAGACAAAGCTACAAAGACCAGACACCAACGAGGGAGGATAAGAAGGACAGACGCAACAACATTGTCATCCCCTATGTAGCCGGTGTATCAGAAAAACTTAGGAGAGTTTTCTCCAAGCATGACATCCCGGTGCATTTCAGACCCAGCAACACGCTCAGACAAAAACTGGTTCACCCGAAAGACAAAACGCCAAAACACAGACTTAACAATGTGGTGTATGCTGTACAGTGCAGCGAGGAATGCCCAGACCTCTACATTGGAGAGACCAAACAGCCACTTCACAAGCGCATGGCACAACACAGAAGAGCCACCTCCACAGGACAAGACTCAGCAGTCCATCTGCATCTTAAGGATAAAGGACACTCTTTCGAGGATGCCAATGTTCACATTTTGGACAGAGAGGACAGATGGTTTGAAAGAGGAGTGAAAGAAGCCATCTATGTCCACTGTGAGCGACCATCTTTGAACAGAGGCGGGGGTTTACGACACCAACTCTCTGCCATCTATAATCCAGTTTTGAGATCCCTTCCCAGACGCCTTAACGCCCACTCACATCCTGGGCCATCTGACCTCAGGAATTCGCATGATAAGGTGGGGCCAGGTTTCACAATGAACACACCCGAAACTCTGGCTGATTGGGACCCACACCCAGTTTCACACCTTGGCTCAGGCGATTAGAAGATCATCAGGGGGTCCTTTTGTCCCTCTGTGGGGGGATACTCCCACTAGGTTTATATCTGGGACTCTCCACCATTTGACCTTAGAACTGAAGAAGCTTCTCGGATGAGAGGTGAAACGTCTTCAAGTAAACTTAAAGAAGTCCAGACGCTTTTCTTTGCAAGCTCCTTTGACTACGATGACCTGGATGACTGAGAACCTTCACAGACATAATTATAACATTAAATATAACAGCCACCGAAGAACTGAGATGTCAGTGGTGTCTCTGAACTAACAACTTCAGTCAGCTTTTGTGACAGTTTGGAGTCATGAAATGCTGAGAGGTGACTCGGTCTAAAAAAATATAAAAACACCATCTTATAGGCACTGATAGCTAAAGTGCTCCTCCCATAGTTTTGCCATCCTCTTCAAAGAATGTCCTTACTCATCACAGACTTTCTAGTTACAACAAATGGTGTTCAGTGTATTTCCCCGAAGAGCATGTCATTATACTGAAACTTGATTCTGTTTCCTTTTAACATAATGAGGAAATGTTGTTAATTGACTATGTGCACGAGAAAATGCTAACTTCCTGGTTTGAGACCGGATGTGGGGTTGTGCATTTCCGGTAGCTTTACTTTGCGGTCAATCGCTACTGCGAAGATATACTCCAAAATCATGTCCAAAACTCGAAAACGGAAAGATTGCGTTAAGTTACAAAGAGCAGAAGGTGGGAACACTCACCACTGTTGTGTCATAAAAAATCTAATGATCAATTTTGACGTTTAAAGCGTTTAGATCGATCAGTTGTTTACATCACTCAACACAAGCAGAACTGCATCACTGCAGCAGAAGACACATCGTCCACATTCAGAAGTATCTCTGTATAGTGACTGGTCTCATGATTTAAACAGGCAAATGTTCAGCATTCAAACTACAGGTGGAGAATAGTCAAACCAGATGTTTCCCCGTTATGTCGAGATCAGCTAGTCAAGTACACACCTACACAGCATGTTAACAAACCGTGAAAAAAGCCACACAAAAAATGAATGATTGCTGGTAACGGTTTCTATACATTAGTATTTACGAAGGGTATGTTGTGACTTACCTTCAAAATTACAGCGGTCCCTCGCTATAACGCGGTTCACCTTTCACCTCGCTGTTTCGCGGATGTTTTAGTGCAAGTTTGCATGCTTTTTTTACGTCACATTGTGTCCTGCGGCCTGATCGCTGCAGACGATCTCCTCCGTGACGTCTCTCCTGTACAGTACAGAATCGCTGCATTGATCGCTGGCAGTGTGACTCTGAAGTGCAGTACTGTATGTCCACGAAACGTTTTGCACCGTCAAAAAATAAAATTGGCTACTTGATTTCACCTATCGCTGGTTATTTTTAGAACATAACACCTGCGATAAATGAGGGACAGCTGAGAAATATAACATTTGAATCCCTTTTCTCTTTTGCTCTGAGGCGCGGGGGAAAAATATCGACAAGTCGATGAACATCATTTACAGATATATTGGGTAAATGCCCAAGACATCTATAGAAATGTAAATCGCCGCTTGATTCATTCATTTGCTTAACTTGTTTTGGACCGTAAACCAGGCGCGAATAGGACACCGGAAACAAAGCTCCCCACAGGAGTTTCCGCACCGGAAGTAGCATACACTGTAAAAAAAGTCAGTAAAATATACAGCAAAACACCGTCAAATTCCAACGGTAATGGAGCGTAAAACCAAAAACTTCCTTTTACTGTATTAAATAGATTGAATAACCGTTAATTGTGAGACTGGATAAAACTTTGTTTTTTACTGTAATAAAATGTTGAAATTATAAATATTTTCTGTGAAAACAAATAAATATGCATACATTTTACAATTACATATTGTAATGTTGAAAATGTCTGAAAAACTTTGATTTTACGGTATTATTTGAGTAAAACTACATCTTTTGGGGTTGTGCACATTGGAATTCACAGTATAAAGCTGTAGACTTTTAAGCAAACAAAAACATTCATTTTTACAGAAGCAAGATGTTAAAAAATAGGGTCCACCGTAATAATACAACCAGTAAATACCATTAAAAAAAAAAAGCAAATATCAGCAGTGAAAGACAATAAAACAGATAGTATTTTTTTATTTTAGAATTCAGATACTGATATACAGATTAAAAGTTAGGCCTGCAGTATATCATTGTTAACCTTCTGATAAAAAAATCAACAGCAAAAGAAGATGTTAAAAATAAAGTTCATGGTTGTGAATAAAATTGATTTCAATAATCTTTTTTAATTATTATTTTAAAACAACTTTATGTTGTTGTGTTTCACGCCATATTATCAGACCACCTTAAGTGGGTCCGCCTTAAATTTTGAGTTTGTGTGATCGCTGTTGATTGGTAGCTAAACTGCTGGTAAACTGTGTACAGACGTTTTACGTTCGAATTGCAGAGAAAAAAAAATCTGGTAGCAACATTGTGCAGTATGAGCGAACCATTTCACCAAAAAAAGGGGAAGCAAGGCAAGATTGGCTGCAGCGGTCTGCAGACGTGACTTCTGATCAAATTCGAACCTCCTCCTAAAGAAACAAAGAGCGACGTTACATTGCGGGATGACGTCACCTGAAAATGACCAATAGCGCCGCGCGCTTCTGAGCTGTGTGCCAGCCGCTCTTTTTTTCATGCAGGAGACTCAAGTTGGCTTCGCTAACGGACACAGTTTTGAACTCGTATATTAGCGCCATTTATTGCTGCTTGGACCACAGCATCTTCGGAATTTGTAGACATCCTGGCAGCTTACAATTAGTTCGAGGTGAGGTGAGGTGAGGTGAGGTGAGTACATGCAACTTCAAGTTATCTCTGTTATAAAAATCCACCAGCCCAGCGTTTATAGATAATTTTAGCAGTTCGTTTTTTTATGAGTGAGGTTGTGAATTTAGTTAGCATTTGTGAGTTGAGTTAGCATTACTGTCGCGAGGGAAGCATTGCTCTGGATTAGTTTCTGTATTTGGCGTGCTTAATTCGCTAGGGAGGAATTACCAAAGTACATGGAGTTATGTTAACCTGTAATTTCTGTGGTAAGGTAGTTCAGTCATCAAGGGGCTACGTGCTTCATTGTAAACTGCATCGGAATGAGCCACGTTGTTTCTTTCGGTGTATTGAAGCAGGCTGCAAGCAGACATACACCAGGTATGGCGCGTTTAAGGCTCATTTTTACCGAAGACACTCTGCCCCCACCCATGTCACTGGTGTGGCGGTGGTTTCTTCGTTTACATGTGCAATGGCGATGTGTGAACGTCAGTGTCAGAACTCTAAAGAGTTAATAGCTCATCTGAAGAGCCATATTGTGGAAGGACACGTGGTCACTTGTCCAGTAAGAGGATGCACAAATACCTTTAGAGTTAAATCATCTTTCACTGCTCACATGTCACGTAAACACAGAGAGTTTTCAGACAGCAGCATTGGTGATTTATATAGAGAGTCTGCATGTCAATCATCATCTGTTCCAACCACATCAGATGACTTTGTACCCTTGATTTCCGAGCCTGCTGCACAGTCTATTACAGATGAAGATAACATGGAAATGCCCCCTGAATTCTGTGATCTTTTTCTGAGAAACGTTTCACTATTCTACTTAAAATTGCAGGGTCAGTTTCTACTGCCTGCTTCAACCATACAGAACATTGTGGAGGAAATGCAGAACATACATGAGTTGGGACAGACATACAGTTTGGGTAAACTTGCATCACTGTTAAAAGATGACACATCATTATCAGAGGAGGACATCAACAAAGTCTGCGAGTCTGTCAAAAGCTATGATCTTTTTTCTGCATGTCATACCGGGCCATTGAGGACAGTGCACTCCAGAGCTCAGACCTTTAAAAAAGCCTTCAACTATGTGGAACCAAAGAAAATATTTTTAGGGAGAGATGAAAACAGAAAAGATAGGTTTGCCTATTATGTGCCTTTAAGAGAGACTTTGAGATGTCTGCTAGAGTCTGATCTGTGGCAGAAATCAGAAGAGCCCTCTACTGAGCCTCCTGCTGATGTTCTGTGTGACATAAGTGATAGTAAGCTGTTTAAATCAAATCATTTTTTTGGTCAAAACCCATCATGTCTCAAGCTAGTACTCTACCAGGATGCCTTTGAAGTCGCTAACCCTTTAGGCTCTGCAAAGACAAAACACAAGGTATTAGCTGTATATGCATCAGTGGCAAACTTGCCACTTCATGTACGCTCAGACACAGATCGCATGTCTCTTGTCTTACTGTGCAGGGAGAAAGATTTTAAAGAGTTTGGTCATGCTAATGTGTTCTCTGAATTACTGGCAGACTTGAAAGAATTGGAGGACAGTGGGATTGTTGCATCAGATGAAACTAGAGTCAAAGGAACTTTGTTTTGCATTGCTGGTGATAATCTGGGTTCTCACTGTATTGGTGGCTTTACTGAAAACTTTAGTTCTTCAAAGTACTTCTGCAGGTACTGCCTGATAACGAAATCTGAATTTCAGGGTGCTGACCCAAATCTGTGTGGACCAGAACGTACCAAAGAGAACTACAACTCTGCTGTTGATCGCCTCCAGATTGACAATACACCAGACGTCGAAGGAGTGAAGTTCAGGTCAGTGTTCAATTCACTGAAATACTTCAACGTTTGTATGCCAGGCTTGCCACCATGTCTAGGTCATGATATCTTTGAGGGAGTTTTGGCTTATGATGTGGCACTGTATCTGAAATACTTCATAAAGAAAAAAGCATGGTTCACTTACTCCACTCTGAACCGACGCATCAAACAGTTTAGTTACCATGCCTCTGATGCTTCTACAAAGCCATCTGAGGTCAGTCCTCAAGCAGCTAAACTCTCAGGACAGGCTATACAGAACTGGAACTTCCTCCGATTGCTGCCTCTCATAGTTGGTGACATAGTGACAGACCCCACAGATGATGTGTGGAACTTAACTCTGCAGCTGAAAGATATTGTAGACATGGTGTGTGCTCAGAAAATTTCAGTGGCTCAGGTAGCATATCTTGATATTCTTATTCAAGAATATTTAGAGTCAAGAAAAGCTCTGTTCCCAGAATGCAACCTGAGACCAAAACACCATTTTCTACGCCATTACCCAGCACTGATTCTGAAATTTGGCCCACTGATAAGATTATGGACAATGCGCTTTGAAAGTAAGCACAGTTATTTCAAGAGGTGTGCCAGAAATCTGAAAAATTTCAAAAACCTCTGCCATACACTCTCTGAAAGACATCAGATGTTTCAAGCCTATCTTGCAGCAGGGTCATTGTGTCAATCTGTCTTGAAAGTCAAAGATGGTTCTCCATTTTACTCAGTGTTGTACAGTAAAGCCATTCAAGAAGCAGTTCAAATGTTTGACTTTACTGAAACCAATACAAAGGTCACAGTAGAAATGATGTACAAGGGAACACAGTACAAGAAAGGACACTTCCTTGTCACAGGGGGCTCTGACTCTGTTGAGTTTGGTGAAGTAGTTCTCATTTTGATTAAGAATGACAGTGTTTATTTTCTGGTGTCGGTGCACGTGACAGAATACCATTCTCAGTATCATCTGCACTCAGTGAGAAAGGAAAAAGAAAAGATGCAGTGTGTGAACATCATTGACTTAATTGATTTCTATCCATTAACATCTTACACGAAGTATGGGTACCAAATGGTTCCATTGAAACACAGTGTGCTGTCACAATAATGGTGCTGTTAGTTTGGTACTTACGAAACACTGTATAAAAGTGTAGTATCAAGCAAGATCAGCTTCATGTTTTAAGACCAAAGGTACCACTTAGTGTAAATTGACCTTTATTCACATTCTTTTATCAGACATCTCGGAAATGGGGGACAGCATAAGGAGTTCCATTACTAAGGTGCTGCCGGACCTGTCTGCCTCAATCCTTGAAATTGTACTGGAGGCACTACAATCATTAGGAGTGGAGACATCTGAGGACTTGCAGTTCATCAGTGAGACTGATCTGAACTCTGTCCTGAGACCAGTTCAGGCAAGAAAACTGCTGGCTGCCTGGAAACAAACCAGTAAGTATTATGATTTCATTGCACAATAGCCATGAAGGGCTTTCTGTTTTTTCTATTATGCTTTGGCCAAGGTCCAAAAAGTACAATTAATCTATTGTTTGTGATATTGTTTTACAGCACCAAATATGGAAATTTCAAGCCAGGCCAGCATATTGTCTCCATCTTCTTGCTCCTCATTTTCTGCCTCCCCCTCACCCAGTCCAATATATTCTCTAGACTGGGTAGATAACTTTAGAATTCCAAGTGAAGATTTTCCAGAAGACTTGATCCAGTGTCTTCAGAGAGAGAAAAGACAGCCTCGATTGCGGAGGGAGATGATCCGCATCATTGTGAAGGAGATGATGAAAGCCTGTGCCTCTCCAAGTAGAAGAGCCTCGACTGAAATTGCAAAAAAACTGGTTGCGATGTATCCCAAGTCACTGCAGGATGTCATAGAGGGGGATGTGGTAGGACAGGGGTACCACTCTTTGGTAAAACAGATTCAGGCACGAATTGAAAATGTGAAGAGGTCTACTTCACCAGTGTTACAGAAGCGCAAACAGGGAGGATCAGATGACACCGATGAAGTGACACCTGAAAAGCGAGCATCTGTTCAAGACACATATGGCTGCATAAAGTGGGACATGAAGTTTTTGCCAGTCAGTGAGACACTGGAAACCCAGCAGGAGAAGAAGGAACGTATGAAGATTCTCAGTGAACAGACAAGCTTCAGTCATGAAGAAGTAAAAACTCTGATGAAATGCACCTACTACTCTCAGCGCAAAGCAATAAACAGCGGAGCAGACATGCAAACCCTCAAAGAAGAGTGGCCTTTTTTGTTTCAGGCGATTGGAATGACAGTCCATTTTGAAGAACTTACTGGGGTACCGCTGAAAGAGACTTTCCTCACCAGTCTGGAAAAGAAGGGAAAACGGCTTCTGGACTTTCTGAAAACCACTTGTGCAGACAAGAGCAAGCGTGTCTTGGAGGCTGTCATAAAGCTTCGAATGCAGAGGGGACAGCTGAAGGGCTGCTCAGAAGACGTGAAAGATATGATGCTCCTCCTCCTCTCCTAATGGCTTGTGGGTAAATAATGTAGGTAAAGAACCCAAACCCTGATCTTTATGTAACTGGTACTTTGGCTTCCTCCAACAGTCCAAAGACATGCACTGGGTGTTTTTTGTCACTCCCTTTTGGGTCCGGCTGATGGTTTGGTGAATTCTATCTGCTGCTTTCAACTGTGACAGCTGAGCTTCATGATCAGGCACAACCTGTCTGCAACCTGCAACTTCAGATGCATCGTAGAACATATCCTACATAATCTAATCAGGGTGATGCTCTACATGAATGATAATTTATACAAGTCATATATAATCATCAGCCACTTTATTAGGTACACCTGTTTAACTGCTTGTTAATACAAATATCTAATCAGCCAATCACGCGGTCTAGAAGACCTGCTGAAGTTTAAGCACTGCTTAAATGCCACGGCTGACCAGAGTGTGGTTGCTGACCGTGTCTATCCCTTTATGACCACATTATCTCCAGATCACTGCTTCCAGGATTTAACACCACCACAAACCTCAAATCCTGTTGAACTGGATTCTTGAACATGACAATGGTTTCAGTGTACTGTAATGACTCCATAGCTCCAATAGAAGATCTTTGAGATGTCGCGGAACAGGAGATTTTCATCATGGATGTTCAGCTGACAAATCTGTAGCAACTGTGTGATGCTATCACATGAAGCAAAATCTCTGAGGAATGCTTTCAGCACCTTGTCTGTGCTATGAAGACTTGAAGCATTTCTGAAGGCAAAAGAGAGTCGAACCCAGGAGCAGCACAGCAGAATTAATAAAGTGCATAATGTCTTTGTTTTGTTGTGATAGCTTCTAAAGCATTATTGAAGCTTTAGGCAACTTACACTTGGTTGAGGGACCGTTTAGTACCACAATCCTTCTCTCTAATACGTTTGCTTAGTCTAGGTCTATGTACCATTCACCAAAATCCCCTCCCTAAAGCAGTACACTCTTTTCAGTCTGACAAAACAAACATAAGCCGGACGGTCAAAAGAGCATTTGGCAAAACCGTTTAATATGAACTATACCAACATAACTGACCAATGCTCCAGACAAAATGAGAGCACCCTGGCAGAAATTTTTAATGATGACAGTGATAGAAGTGTTGCAGGGTGTGAGGGCTGTTTTCTTTCAGTCCAGATGTTGACCCCTCTGTAGAGCCTCAGGGTGGCTGCGAATGTGGGCTGAAAATCACCCCGGGTGTCACCGTGGTTATCATGTCTGTTGACAGATGCTCATTAAAACAACCAAAGCACACACTTACTCTCTCACATAGTTTAACTCGATAGTTTCGTCATACTTGAAAGGTCTTCTTTCTTCCTTCAGAATTTATTCAGAGGTAAATTAACTTGTCTCATTAAGGATTTATACTTTTCACTTAACCTGGAAAATAAGAAAATATGAATGTCAAGATTTCAGCTATTTCAGCTCTGTGTTTCTGAAGAATATGCGTAAACTGATTTGATGTGCTTGGCTTGGTTTCTTCTGAGAATGTTCTACTCATTAATGTAAATTTACAGCCAATATCAGACAGCGTGCGGGGGGTTTGAACCGCGACTTTGACACCCACTACACCCAATTATTTCTCCCAGAAGAATGATAATAATCTGACAAATGTTGTTTGTTTGCCTGCTTTGTTTATTTGGGTTTTCATACTTTTAATTCACACGTTTCATCAAAACACCTCTTGATGAAACTGTTGGTTTTGATTGTGATTAAACTGTCATTTAAATATGGCCCCGGGATATGTTTGTGTTTGTTTTCCTCTTCTCTTCTCTTCTCTTCTCTTCTCTTCTCTTCTCTTCTCCTTAAAAAATACAGGAAAACGTGATCATTACAATCTACTGAGGGGATATATTTATTCATAGATTCAGTCTATAAATTTTTAATGTAACGGTGACTTTTGGCCACCATTTTTGACTGGATTTAACTAGAAATAATCTTCAGACTTTTTTTTTATCCCGTCTCTGCAGCTTCACAATACACCCGAGTTTCATTATTCCACTTTTAAACACTACTAGCAGGTCATAAATGTACAACATATTAGCATACAGTAGTGGCTGTGAGCAGGCAGACAGGTGTTAATGATCCTCTGAGGACTTCCGATATTTATTCATGGATTCGTTTCAGCTTAATTCTGTGTGCTATATCCAAATGCACCGTGATGGCTCACCCAGTTTTTACTGCGTGTAGATGCACCTGTACTGTATATCAGGGACAGTGAGCAGACAGGAAGTGTCATATTGCATTTTCATCATCGTTTAACAGCAGCGGCTGCGTGCTCTTATTGTACAGATGTATTTATGTGGAGAAAAACATGAATAACATAGTTTTTCTTTTTTTTAGACATACTGAGAAAATCAGCTTTTCTTCTGATTTTCTTTCCAGCTCTGACTGTCATTTTCCTTCAGATCATTTTTACAAATTTATATAAATAATTGCTGGGACTTAAATATATAACAAGTCATTAAAGTGTGCTGCGTTTGAAGGTGTTTTTAAACGCAGAACAAATACGGCGAACAAAGGAGAGAAAAAAGAGAAAAGCTACAATTGTGCTTTTCTTTTTAGATATTTCTGCATTTTAAATGCTTATTTAATCAGTCACATTCAGTAAAAACTTCTTCCTATTTCAAGAAACAGCCCTGGGAAGAATTTTTAAATTGAGTGGTTTCTTCTTCAGGCGTTTCTTGCGAAAATTAATTAGAGGTTAACACCCTGTTAGTATACAGCAGTTTATGAGAAGGAAGATGATGTGAAATTATCCTTTGTGGAACAATATCTTAAAATGCAATTCATTCTTTTAAAGCTTTCCCGTGCATCAGCGCAACAGCGGAGCGCTGTAAACGTGCAAACGGCACACAAAGGACATTTTAACATATAAGATTAATACAGCTCCATTAAATCACAGCATAAAATCAGGCTGTGTGTCTATGAATTGCACTGAATTAAAAACAACAAAATAAAAACAAACAAACAAAAAACCTAAGAGAGCAACAGAGATTTACCTCCCTTTAGCTTTTTTTTAATGGGTCACATACGTTTCTTGTACAGTAGGCACAGTAAGCAGACAGATGGGTGTAAATAATCCTTTTTTTTAATTCATAGATTCAGTTTATTTTGCCGTTTCATTGTTGTGTCTGTTCCAGGCTCCTCCCTGGCGGCAGCAAGGCTCATGAATATTAATGATCTGAATTTGCATAATTAGATGCAGCGTTATCATAATAATAAAGGCCTACAGTATAGAGTATCTCTAAAAGGATCCTAGACCTCTGATCAGATCTATGAGCTTTGACCTAGAAAAGAACAAAGATGACTGTATTACTAAGATGCCTCATAGGACTGGCAGCCGTGGGCAACGAGAGGCATAAAACTTTATTGTTTAAGAGATGCAGGACAGAAAGTTGTATTTGAGCCGAGCTCCTCTGTATGAATACGACATACATATATTGCACTGTAACAGCTCCGTGCTGTTTTACTGGGGTAAAGACTAAAGGGTGACACGGTGCAGTTGAGCAGTTCCTTCACTTGTTTGTGGGTGTTACACTTTCTTTCTTTCTTTGTCTTCTCTCTTCTGAACATATTGTCTCTATCTTTATCCACCTTTCTCTCTCTCTCTCCCTCTCTTTCTCTCTCTCTCTCTCTCTCTCTCTCTCTCTCACACACACACACTGATGCTAATCATCTAACCCACAGGGGAGTTGCTGGCTTTGATACTGGATTTCATGTGGCCTCCGAGTTTCATATTTGCAGCAACACTGGAGTGTACTGACTCACATCAGTTTCGACACCACATGTGCAAAACCACATATACTGCACATGCAGAAAGTCACAATCACACATGCACAATAACAGTGTAAGCTTGTATAGTCTATATATGTACATCTATACACACAGACACACACACACACACACATACACAAAAGTACTAATGCACTATATAAAACACACGTGTGAATAATCGCCTTTACCCCCCACCCCAGTGTCTGCCTCACACACACACACACACACACACACACACACACACACACACACACACTGGCTGTGTCCTGTGGTCTGTGTGTGCTGATAAGGGTTTAATCCTGATTGGAGCCTCAGTAAAAGGCTTTGTTATGAACACTAAATAGACTGGCCCTCGGCGAGCACACTGGGACACTGCTGATAACATATACACATGAGCACGGACACACGGACAAAGGATGCATATAAACACACGTGTACATAAATATCCATACCCACATTACAGACAAACCCGGGCTTCATGCATTATATACTGTACCTGTACAAATTTACTTACAGCACAAACAGGAATGTTCCCAACATGCCTTCAGACACACACACACACGCAACGCACACACACTTTGCCAAATCTCTCCATAAAATCACATGTGTGCATGTGTCTGTATCTAAAAGTGAGTGTGGAGTTTATCAGTGGCTTGATAAAGCTCTGGAGAGCAGTAAGTGTTGGCAGACTCCAGACTGAATATGCTGTAAATAGACTACTAATAGAGAGAGAGAGAGAGATTAGAGGAGCGGAGGAGAGGACACAAGAGGAGAGATATGGAAGAGAAGAGGAAGGAGGAGATGAGAGAGGAATAGCAATGTCAGCAGAGTCGCACTTTACCTCTGAATCTGACCAAACACGAGGAGACGCCCCCCTCCGTCACACCTGTGGCAGCAGATTAACCCTGTGACGCCAAATGCATCATACGTGAAACGTGAGTTTTTGACCTCAACATCATCAGTGTGTTTTACTCCCCCCCCAAAAAACCTTGGATACATCTTGAGCAATAAAGTGCACAAAAGTGGAAATATGTTTCAAATATGACACAAACTAAAACTCATTTATGCAAACTGATATTTATTTATTTATTTTTAGTTTGTCAGACAGTTCAATAAACTCGCCATTTCTGTTACTGTAGATCTTAACTGCACTACAGGTGCAAACCACAGCTGTGGGACAATCACCTTTCTCCAAATTGTGCAGCAACCTAAACTCACGTGTCCCTCTCAAAATGCATTAAAAAAATACCAGAAAAGCTTGATAACATTTAGTTTCTCTTATCTTAAGTTTAGTATTTTGTTTCCTTCTGCAGTAGTTCTTGTGGATACGTGGGGTTCCTCTACCTCCTCAAATTTCTTTGTAAGTCAAATGCTATTTAAAATTTTTTTTACATAGACTTAAATCTAATCTGTATCTTAAATATGAAATATCTGACCCGAAACACCATATTCCTGTTTATTAATTCTTCAATTTCTTTCAAGAAAATAAAAATTGTGTAAGCATCAAAACTATGTAGCACATTTTAAAATAAAGCTGAGCCTTCTACATTTTTTCAGCTTTCTTTTAACTCCCTTATTATTATTATGAGAGTGTGGATACAGATTAAAAGCAGCTAATGTGCCATGTTGCAGGCAGCAAAGCAGCGTTATTTCGGAGTGGACTTATCATGAATTAGCCAATCAAAAGAATATTTACAGGATGACATGACAGATCCCAGTGTGCAGTCTAACAGCAGGCGGGTCCCTGTTTTTGCTGTTGACTCTGTTACGGCTCTACTGAAAAGGAGACGCAGCATTAATGAGCATTCATTGTTTAGGTATCAGTCTACCATTCAGTCTCCTTTTAATTTCGCCACTTTAATAAAGTCAAAAACTGTCAAAAAAAATAATAAATGAACTCCCATGAAAGAAGTCCCACCATTGCTGCTCTTTGTTCCCTTTCCTTCTCTAATTCCTGACTCATGTTTCAAACTGAATGAGTCCTTTGAAAGCTCTCTGAATAGCTGTAATTTGCAATCTTTGATAAGAGACCCCCAGCGCTTCCTGCCTGTGCTATTTCTCTTTCCTCAATTGACTGTCTGGTCAGTTAATCAGCAGAAGCGGTCCCTTCCTGAGGTCGCCGTGGCCGCATGACATCTGCTCTTGACCTTTCATCAGTGACCTCTCTCCCACCCAGGGGTCATTAGACGTATCCCAGTATCATTACCACTATCCCAAGAGGTCAATCCTGAGGTCAAGGCTGCTCCTCGAGGTTAGAGTTGAAAGGTCACTACTCTGTCATCAATAACAGAGAGGGTGTAAGGTCTATTGTTCTCTATAAGTGGTGATAGAAAGCCCCAACACAGTGAGATCAGGAGTGTAGCTCTGCTTGTTGTGTTTTTAAAAACAGAATATACATAATGCACTTCATCTGCACGATGTGCTGCCCTTTTGGTGCTGAAAACACTCGCTTAAGATGAATGTTCACCTTGTGGTGTTCAGTCAGATGTGGTAGCTTTTTAGGCCACGCGTACATGCTTCACTGACTCAAACCGCAGGTTTCTCGTTTCGCTCAACAGCTCACACAAACACATGAATATAAGTGAGTAAATACACATCTTTGCTGTGCGGATCACTCAACTTCTCCACCTTCCCCACACGTCGTGTCCTCAGTGAGTAATCCTGTTCTTTTGTATCCCATCTATCGAATGCAAATTGCAAATAATTCTGAATAAGCTGCTTTTGCGTTTTTATGTAGACAGGGACACAGAGATTTTCAAAAACGCTGATGTATTAGTGTAGTTTGAGCTCTGGCATCTGATTGTCTTGTGTGGCCACACTTGAAAAACTGCTCTCAGGCACAGTTTGCGCTTGGCTTTCTGTAAACGACAACTAAAGCTTCACAAACTGCAAAAAGCTGCTTACATTCAGCCACTGTGTGCGCTGTCGCCGGCTGAAGTGGCCTTTACATGCCCGAAGGAAGAAGAGTTTTCCTGCTCTTTTGAGTAAAGCCTGTTTCATTGTTGCCGCCAAACTTTGGAGAGAGGAAAAAAAATCTAAAAGTGCAATGATGCAAAACTTTGAGTGACGTTTTCAAATTATGGGCATGGCCCCCATCACCTCCTTGCTTCTCACAATCCCTGCTTTGTTTGTTTCTCTTTTCTTTCTCATTCACTTTTTTCCTTCTCTTTCATTCCCACCTTAATTTCCTCATCCCCGTCTCCCTCCTCTGAGTCCCCCCTTCCATCCCACCCCTCCCTCTGTGTAACCTTGCAGGGTAAAGCTCCATTGACATCTGCTTCATAAGTATTCAGGACTCAGCGCCTTTGACATTAATCAGCCTACAGTACATTATCTCTCCACTCCTCTCCTGCCCCCCATCCCGTCTTTTTGCCTCCTGCTCCTCCTCTCATCCCTATCGCCCCTCTTTCACCTCGCTTCTCTCCTCTGCCTCGCCACACTCTCCTTTCCCTTCTCGGTTCCGTCCTCTCCCTCCTTTTTTTATCGCCTCCTATCATGCATTTCAGCTTTCCATCCACCATTTTTTTCTTATCACTGTTCGATAACAAGAAGAGGAAAAATGTCATTACTAAGTATTTATGTTGCTTACCTGAACATCTGGCTATTGAGATACATTGCTAAAAGTTTGCTTGAATGAGACAGAAATGCTAATAAAGCAGTCACAACACAGCAAGTGCAGCTCAGAGAGTGAGATCAGAGGAGATCAGGAAATAAAAGTGCTTGATCAAGAACGAGAGTCAAGACAAGCAAACAGTTATCTTAAATTTTCCTTTGCCTTGACTGGACTGAGAAGTTTCTGCTTTATCTAAATCTCCAGGTACCTAAGGTGTATCCACATGATAGACTGTAGAAGACTGGCAACCTTTTTGGGATGCCTCTTGCTCAGTGTGCACTGGGATAGTATCTACAAAACAAGTTTTTATTTGAATGGATGGTTGGACTTCAATTCAGTTTTATTTATATAGCACCAAATATCAACAACAGTCGCCTCAAGATGCTTATATTGTAAGATAAAGATCCTACAATAATACACAGGAAACCAAAACATTCAGACAGCCCACTAAGAGCAAGTACTTGGTGATGGTGGGAAGGAAAAACTCCCTTTTAAAAGGAAGTAACGTCCAGCAGAACCAGGCTCAGGGAGGGGCAGCCATCTGCCATGGCTGGTTAGAGGTGAGGGGAGGAAGACAGGGCAAAGACACACTGTGGAGGAGAGCCAAAGATTGATAATAACTGATGATTAAATGCAGAATGGTGAAAGGCACACATTAGATTATACCTGTTAACTGCATCTTTAGATATTTATAACTTTATATTCATTCATGTATAAAATGTTAAGATCAAATATAATTAAATATATTATAGGACCAAAATTGATGTGTTGCAGATGCATCTATTTGGTGATTTATAAATTGGACAGCAATGGCAGTCAACCTCTGGGTGACTAGTTGGTTGCCGCAGTTACTTGCAATCAGTTGCTGAATGCAAAAAAATTCAGTGCATTCACTGGATTGCCACCAATTTTCCCAAGTAACAAGAAGGTTGGTGTCCTATTTTTACTCTAGTCTGACTGAGACATGAGTAGTTTATACTAGTATCAGATTAACTTTTTGAGATTATTCCACCTTTTTTCACAGTCATTTTCTTTCCTTTCTTCTTATTTTAAGGTAATCAGAGGTGCAAGATGTTTTTATTTGACTGTCCATAGGGCACTGATGGCTGCCACACTGGTTGCTAGATAGCAAACTTTTAATGGAAGGTCTTATTATACTGAGGCCCCTTCACCTAGCTTTGGGATCTTACTGGAGCTGAATAAAAGGGCTCTGCAGAGACCACAGCCTTTAATAAAAAAAACCCAAACTTTCCTTAGTCATAGGAAGCAGCTAATTGCAGTGCATTTTTTTAATAGTAAAATGACTTTTTTAACATTATTACTAGAAACCCATTTATGTGTGTTATCGCCACATAAACAATTCGGTGATAAATGCCAACAAAAGCATGTGAGAAAATTAGTGTACTTCATGCATGCTATAGCTTGCACAGCAGAATGAGATCAACCGCCGTTTTTATGGGAAATAATGGCCTTGACCTACATAATGTCGAAAGCCTAAAACTGACTTAAAGGAGGCAATAGCTATCATCCACTGAGTCAGAAGACTTCTGAGCGATCATTTTCCAAAGGCATTTAAACACTATGCTATGCAACATCATCATTAAATGTGTACCGTGCTTCTAGTGGCTCCCCTCTGTAGAAACTGGCCAAACTCAACATACACAATTTAAAGTTTGTGCTGCAATTCTGCAGTTTGCTTCTGAGTGAATGGAGAATGTCTTGTCAACAAGTGTGGTGTATAACTGTACACATCATCACCAAAAGTAGCTGATAGAGCAGCCATCCTAGCAGGAGTAGATTATGGGAGTAGATGAGGACAGGGCGAGGTGTATAGCTGTCATACAGCACTCAGATTACCTAGGCGGTGTGATGTATGCCTTCGCTGCTAGCTAACAAGGGATTATAAAGCTCCACATAATCCTGCATGGGCGGGCTGGCTCAGGACTCTCACTGTTACTGCATTAGCATTAGGCATTAATAGTGCCCTAGCATTAGTGTTAGCAGCTAATAGTGTTCCAGAATACATTAAGAGCTAATAATGTGATGCTGTAAGATTAGCATTTAGTTATTATAATGCCATAGAATGCATTATGAGTGTCTGTGCGTGAGTGTTAGAGGGCTCGATGTGTGCGAGTGGAGTTAACAGGAACGTGCATAAGGCCCGTGTGTGTGTGTCTGTTCGGGGCGTGCTGTCGGTGTGTAGCTGCCTCCTTGTGGAAGTATGTGCCATTGTGTGTAGGAGTATGAATTAGCTGATGATGGAAAATGTATGGAGAGACAATAGAAGGTTATGGAAGACACTGATTGAGGGAAGATGCAGGCTGTACCAGGAGAGGGGTTTAACAGAGTGTGTAGCAGCATGCATTAGTTACACCGATACAGCAGTCACACACACACACACACACACACACACACACACACACACACACACACACACACGAAGACACAAGGTCACCTCACAATGGATATGTCATTTTCTCATATGTCATGGGAAGGTGAAATAACACAAAGTTGAGGAAAGTCAGCTACACTGGTGCACTCGAATGGTGGCCTTGCATCTGTTTGATCTGTACCGGAGTCCTGATTTGTTCCACACACCTGTGAAATTGCACTACTACTACTTTCTCAGCTATAATTTAAATGGACCATTTTCTTGTCAGTGTTGAAAACTTGAATTAAAGTCCCATTTTATGCTGATAATAGATACTGAGCATAAGGTCTGATTATTACATGCAACCCAAATAATAATAATAATAATAATAAAAATAATAATAACGATACTGCAGCATTGTGTATCTGATATCCCTGTGTTGGTGTTGTTCCCGGATCAAAATTGCAACTGATCAGTCATATTGTTGTGATGTCATAGCTTTGGAATGTGGAGAAAAAATGGCTTTGTTTATATAAAACTCATATAAAGCAAATGGCAAGTATTTCAAGTTTTTTCTTTATTACAGCTATATTACAAATATATTATTGTTAGGTTTTATGTTAGCCAAATTTAGGTTACTCATGCTGTTTCGCTAGTGATAATTATTAATAGCATTAGCTAACTTTTTGACTAATGCTAAGTGAATGCTCAGATACAACTGGTCGGTTTGAATACTGATTTTGGATTATGATAATGTATGAGTGTGGTACAACACCTTGCCCCATGATAGGCTCGAGCTCCTCGACCCTGAACTGGATAGGCCAATAAAATGGATGGTTGGAAGCTGGAAGCAAATTACAACAACATATTTTCATATTAACATTAGATTAGATTGCCAACTTATCAGCCTTATGATTCTGTCCACTTTCCTCCAGACTCGCCTCCTTTCCTTCATAGCTTCATGAGACTCTCAACTCTTGGGTTTTCGCAAAGCAGGGTGAAGCAAGTTTTGGCGAAATTAAAATATTTTTACTTGCACAGTGTCAGCTGGCACAAATTCACGTCAATTTGTTTACTAATGCAAACTTCCCTTCACAATGCAACCCTAGAGTGGTATATTTAAAAACTTAGCACCTGACTCATATCACCAACTTTCATGTCTGTGCAAAAAGCATTCTTATCACCATATTTTTTTCTTATTTCTATTCAGTGGTGGAAACAGGCTTCCATAAATCTGTGAATTCCTTCAAAGGCCACATTTTTTCCTCCGTCATTCCTCCCCAAAGTTGACAAATATCATTTTCAGCCTCAAAAGAGCCATCTGATGGATTTTAGATTTCAAAGGTTTTTGCTTGTTATGAAACAAATAGTAGCCTAATGAATTAAATGAATGAATTAAAAATAATGAATTAAAAAAACAAAACAAAAAAACAACAACAAAAAACTGAACCGCTTTCCTTTGCATCACTGCTTTGTGCATCAAAAATGGTTTGCAACTTTTGTGTAAAAGTGACAAAAACATCATTGTTGGTTGAAAGCTCTGCTGAATACTCCATCAATACAACTCTTTCATAGAGTCACAAAAAATTTTTGTTTCTGAAAGTGATCATTTTCACAGATTTTCACAAATAAAAATGTGTTGTTTTTTTTAACTTCACCATTCGTGATTAGTAAGCATCTACATAAACAGGTAAATAGAAATAAGACAGAATTAAAGAAGCTTTTGGTTAATTAACCCTAAAGATGTTCATAGGTTAGAGAACAGGTTGGAGTACAGACTGTGAAAAGGGAAGATAAGAAGAGAAAAGGAGGAAATAAAAAAAAGAAACAGAGAATAGACCATAAGGGGGTATGCAGACAAAATGCAGAGGAGGGGAAAAGACAAACATTTCACAGAAAGAGGTATAATCATGCAGCTATTCAGCAGAGTCATTATCGGGCTGGAGGCTGTTTGGTTCTTTACAGAATAACAGCAGGGTTTCAGAGGAGCTTCTAAACCACCCACAGATACACACTGAGAAAGGTCCTACCAGCTACAGAACTATCTTTAGCTGCAATTTTTTAAGTGGTGTACCACTCAATTGGAGATTTTCTGCCAATGACCCAGGGAAGTAGATTTTCGGATTTATGAACTTGGCGATTAAGCTGCATTTTGCTATGGAGGCGTTGAGCTGCTGTTGAAGAGGTGGGCTTGATGCTAAAGTCTTAAACGATTAAAGGAGAAACAAGCAGAGAAGAAGAGAGACACAGAAAGAGGCTGATTTGTGATTGGTTAATTTTTGGTATCAGATGTTCATGGATAGCATATGTTAATTACTGCTGTTAATGATGCCATAGATTATCACGCTAGATGACACAGGATGGCTTACAGCTGTGTGTGCGTGTCTCACGGTCACCTCCAAAGGTGCCTGGAATCACCAGGCTATTAAAAGTGCGCGCAAGTATGTGTGTATGTGTATGTGAGTGAAGGAAAAATCCAGCGTAATTGCCCTGTCTATCCATATCCGCCCACAGCGCCATGTGGGACCCCGGCTAAAGTGGCTGCAACGGCTTCAGAAATAGCTGTCTAAATGGCTGGAGGGAGTTGTAAAATACCCCATTGTCTCAATGGTCACATAGCTTGGTCTTAAGGGACCCATTTACTCACTCACTCCAACAAATAGAGGGCACAGAATTCTTTATTTGTGCACATTTGCTGGATTTCAAGAGAAATGCATTGTAGAGAGTTGTAGTTTGAGTTTTTGGAGAGATGTGATTTGAGTTCCTGCTTTGCACAGTAGACCTTTTATATAATCCTCAAAAATCCCAAATGTCTGAAATGTACAATTTGGTTGCGTCTACCTTGTTAAAATGGATACTGTGACATTTTCAATCCATCAGTCACAGGGTGCACTGTGGAACTTGTTTCCACATTTACAGCTCACCAGATAACTTGATCTGATTATTAATTAAAAAAGAAAAGAAAGGAAAACTGATTGTTCATTCGAGTATGACACAATCGCCTTACTCAGCTGAAACTTTTAGAAACCTATAACCATGGTCAAACAAGTGAAAGCTGATAAAAGTAACATGTTGAAGTCTCTTTTCTTAAAGGAAATAATTCTCTGTGCTCTTTCACTCAGTCATTTATGAATTCATTTTTGGAAATCATAGCTACTAGATTCATTTTTTAAAGATGTGTTCAGTCTTTAGGAATTCTAGACCAGTTTATCCCAGATTTTCCACTTTTTACAATTTGAGGGAAAATCTGATTTGTGACCTCTTTGGACTACCGAAGGTTAAAACCAATCATTTGAGATGAGATGCAATCTCCCATCTCGTCCTGATAAAACGTGTTTGACTTTTAGAAGAAAAATTACAATTTTGATTACACCTATCCAAGAAGTGAGATAGATTTATGAGAGGCTGTATTAAATGTATGTGTGCGTAGAGAGCTTATAGTTAGAGATGGTGGGCCTGACCAAATTTACTACAACCGTGTGCAATGCACTTGTAATCTTGTTGCCTTTGAAATGGTTGCCTCAAAGATGGGAGACCAGATTTGCGACTGCTTGTGGTCAGTTGCAAAGATCAAGATCAAGAAGTCGATTGTTATAGTCAAGGCAAAATACAGTGATTACACTGAGCAATTAAATAATTAGATTTAATAACTAAACCAAAAAGACTCAAATAAAGCACTATGTAGCTGAAAAGCTTTACAGCAGATAATCACAGTTAGTAATCAGTCAGTGATTCAGCAGCCTGATGGCCTGTGGATAAAAACCTGCATTTTCATTCTGGTTGTCCAAAAAATAACTTTTGGTGTTTAATAAAACAGCAATAAGCAGAATCACTCTTCCAGAAATCTGATGTTGAATGGAGTCAAGTTGGAAACTGCATGCAATCTGTGATAATACAGGAATAAATATAAATACTGATAAATCATCAGAAATGGTAAATCTGTTGCTATTTTCATAAACATTTCCTATTTACATTCAGGGTCCAACCAGAACATCATAGATTTGAAACAGAAATTCAGAAATTCCTTTACAAATAGTGATGTAGGACAGAGAATATACAGGAATATAACTAGAACACAACCAGTTTGCAATCAGTTTAATCAGTTTCCCTATTTCAGACACACATTACAGACAAGTTAGACTCATCAGCGCAGACTAACAGACTGAATGAAACGAGATGGCATCTGTGTGCATTTAAAAAGAAGCAAGAGCCTGACTGATTTTAGTTCAGGAGGAGCTATAATGACGGTGCCAGTCTTGTTGGTAATTGCTAGAGAGCCAATTTGTAACCTGAGTTTAAAAAATGGATTGACAGACTCCCCAGCTGATGAGACTTAAAACACATATACAGCTGAATGTCATCTGCATAGAAATGATAAGTCATTAATAGATTGAATAATGCCAACTAATGGAAGCATGTAGAAAGAAAATAATAATGGACCCAAAACTGAACCTTGTGGAACCCCACAAGTTTAAAAGGGAATGTTAGAAGTGAACTTGTTTGTCAAAGAAGGGCCAATCAGATTAGTACGAAAACCAGTCTAACACAGAGTCAGCCAAAACCAGAAGTCTGTTAAGTAGGATTTTATGGCCAATGGTAGAGATCAAGTAAAATGATTACACAAGAATTCCCTGCATCAGAAGTCATTAATGGATCATTATAGACCATGAAAAGAGTAGTCTAAAGGGAGCCCTGCTTTTGAAAGCCACACTGAAAAGGGTAAAAAATCTGTAGCCTGCATAGTAAAGAACTGATTTTCCAAAATTGTTTTCTAATTTTACCAACAAATGGCAATTAGTAAGCTTGTAATTACCAATAGAGCTGGCATCAAGTTTTCTGTATTCTGGGTTTTTTTAAAAGAGCTGTTGCCTCAGCATGTTTGAAATCTAATCTTAACCACTGAGCAGCTGATGGTTTTCTCAAGCAATGATAAACATTCTAGTCCTTGATGCTAACGCTAACGTGCTACCTGTGACAGATATTTCGGGCAAAATTCCACCTCCAAACTAAATTAACAGTTTGCTTCCTTTCAGGGAGTTATTTGCAGGTTTCTCAGATGTTATTGTGAGGTTGTCAGCCAGCAAGTAAGTTCTGTGCAGATGGCTTAACTGCTGTTCATCAACAGTTACTTACACCCAGATTCCCTATCAAACCAAAAATTGCCATAATTGCATGCCTGTACACAGATTAAACAAAGAGAGATATCTCGTTACCTCGCTAACTTTGGAAGAAACCCCGCTTGTTGGTTCCTGCTGCTTCTAGGTTTTATGATAATTGCTTGACTATTTTAATTCCTCACAATATTTCCCTATTTAACCCACAGATATGAGGGAAGGATCAAATCTCTCATGTAACCCTTGAGCATGTTTCAGATTTATTTTTGCCTAGTTGTTTAAAATGCTCTCTTAAGTTAGAGGTAGTGAGACTTACCAGTTTTAGATTTACTATTCTATTTTTTTTTCTGGAGAAATAATGAACTGGCATTATTGAGCACACACACACACACACACACACACACACACATACACACAAACACACTGCACAGAAACACCGTTATTACACCTCTATGAGAAGGTTTGTGTGCTTAATATTTGCATAAGCACGCAACTATGTGGGTCTTTTCCTATACTGTGGATCATTATGCATTTTGCAGAACATCAGCATACACTCACCCTGTATCAGGAGTAATTAATCAAATCCTGTCACCAATCTGTAATCAGTTACATCTCTGCTACTTACTATATGTCTGTCTGGCAGTTTGAAGCTGTATAAAAAAGTGTGTCGGTGTGCGTGTGTGTGTGAGTCAATTGCACCATCTGGAGTGTATAAGTGTGTGCAGGAGCATGTTGCAACACAGAAGGGGCCCTTTGAAAACACAGAGACACTTTCTAACATCCGCCTCAAGCTGCAACTCACACATGCACGCGTGTGTGCTGGCACACACACATACACATGAACAGGTGTGTGTGTGCCTGTGTGTGTGTGTTCATTAATAATTGTAATCACAGCCTACATCTCACACTGGTGTTTTTATGTGCGTACATGCATTTGTGTCGCTCTGTCTGTATATTGTGCAGCTTAGGAATGAATCCCCCATTTCAGAACCACAAATGTCATCAGAAATGCTCAAAACAATCCTCAACATTTGCTTTGTTTTATAACAGGTGAGGGACAGACAGGAAATGTAGGTAGTGAGTTATAGCTATGACCTAAGATCTGAAACTGCGAGTGATTACATCATGGGCGTACAGTCATCACAAGCAATGCCACCAGCGCTAAACCAATGAAATGAAAATTAGACATCAATAAAAAATGTCTTAAAGTGAAATAGTGCTCTGTTCCTAAAGGATCTGATATCTCCTGCTGCATCAAAGCTGTAAATTATTGCAATCCTCAGGCCACAGTTGTCTTTGGATGCTAGCTTGACCACCAGCTGTTGACTCGCTCATTTCTGTGTCCCACTAACAAGGGCCAGAGCTTTGGAAGTTGAGAAATGTGTTTTAGCTGTGTGCGTAAGCACACGGTGGATAATCCTGTGCTCTTTGGCAAGCAGCTGACAGGAGACCAGTATCAAGATATCCCTAGCTTAGCTTTTATCGCTCTGAGATCAGTTACAATCTCTGCATTAATGCAAAGAAGCACATATGTGTGTGAAAACAGAGCTTGAAGTAGCAAGTAAGCTGGCAAATTACACTGCCTATCATGTCAGCAGATAATTTGTCTTTGTGTAATCACCTTGGTCAAGCAGCTTGTATTAACTCCTTTGGCACTTTAGCAAGCAAAGAGCCTTCACAGAGACAGAGTTAAGATAATGAGGATGAGAAACTTCTGCTATACCTGGTTTGAAAAATCATACAAGTTCATAATGTGCAGGTTCCATTTTTAATCCAGATCTGATTTTGTTAATTATATTTCATTTTATTAAACTTTAATATACTTTAAGTTAATCAAGTTGCACACCTGATTTTCAAACCTCATAAAAAGTAGGACAGGCATGCCACAAATAAACAAACAAAAATAAACAATACTGATCCAGTTTTTCATGCACAAAGGAATGCAAAAAGATAAAGATGCCCAAGCTACAGCAGAAGCATATATTAAAAGATGGACGTACAGTCCATCTTTTAATATATGGTTTAGGAAGTTAAAATGACATAAATATAGTTAAGAAAAGATATGTTCCCGTGTTTACGGATCTAACATAATTCAGTCAGCATCAAAAAAACCAGGCCACACCTTGGTCAGGTCGACTTTATTGTTGTGTCAGGAATTTACAACCACTCAATGCTGATCTGTGTTCGTGTAAAAAATTCACATTCATAGGAGTTGCACAGACACACCCGTGCACACACAGATCTAAAGTCTTGAAAGTGATGCCAGCATGCCTTTAATTTACTGAAGTCCCAAGGCAACAGAGAGCTTAGCATATAGAACGATGCAGTCTGAGGCAGCACACACACTTCAGGACAATAACCTTGATCACGGAAACTCTTCAGAATTCATCACTGCTTGGAAGTGTGATTTATGTTTGAAAGAACATCTTTCAGAAGATACAGAGAAACACCAGGAGATGCTGCAGTTACAGCCTGGAGGCAGGGGTTCCCTTCCCTTTGAGAGCACACTCAGTAATTTCTATAATCCAGGGACTTCTTCAGGAGCAGTTTTCAAAGAATGAGTTGCAGGTGGGATGTATCAAACAGATGCCTGTACGCTATGTGTCTGAAGACGCTTCAAAATGATGACAAGTGAGAGGACTGATGGGAATGTGAGACACACAGAAGGACAGTCCAGTACAAATCCATGTTTTTAGTATATGAATACACACAGTACTTGTGTTTGCTTATGAAGGGGGCTCTTTCATCACCTACATGAAAATTAGATGCACACACACTCACACACTCATAGAGCAGAGTGGTTTTGCGTTCTGTGCATTTGCATGTATATGCTAATGTGTCACTGTGTGTGCGATTTTCACACTATTGTTTACTTGTTAATCCATTCACCAACCCTTCTTATAGCTCCACATGGGGTAAGTGTGTGGGTGCGTGTCCACAATGTGCACATGTAGTCAAGAGCAGACGGTCTATGCATGTCTCACCATTGTGTCTGACCCCCTGTGGTCCCTCAGCTATATCAAAGGCTTTGCACAAGCAACGTATTAATTTTAAAATAAATGAAAATCACATTAGACAAATAATAAACCACCCATTCATTTTATTATTTTACAGTCATGAAGCAATGGAGTCAACAAATCTTTGACTGTACTTTTTTTTATTGTTGTATTTGTGTTTTTTAAGAAATAAACATACCTATACATATAATAATGAGTAATTAAAGAAATTCAAAAGTCCTTTTGCAAATTAGAAAATTGAACCACTGACCTTCCAAAGGGCTTTTCTGTGCCTTAAGTATGTGCAGTGGTCATGCTTCCAAGTTTGAAGTCATGGCACTTCAAGGATCTACTAGTTTTCTGACGTTTTCCTTCCACAATGAATGAGCAGCTCAGTAAAGTTTAAACAGCAACACCTCAGTCTTTGTTTTTCAGAAACCTAATAATTTACAAGATCCCAGATATTAATTAGACTCTCAGTTACTGTAACAATGTGTTCCCTCTAGGGCTGCCATTTATTGTTCATGGCTTGTCATTGTTACTGTTTTATTATTTTTTCTTTTATTATTTAAATGTTCTAATAATTTGGAGAGGGTTTCAAACAACGTGCTCTTTGCTTAAAGAAATGTCTGTAACGTAGTAAAATTAGCTGAAAAACATCCAAAACTCTCAAATTGTCTACAATGTTTGATACAAAAATTAGTTGATGACCAAAGTGACAATGTAATGATGTTAGATTTAGTTTCAGTTTTACCTCCAAATTAAAAAAAATATGTCATGAAGTCATGAATTTTACCATTTCTTATGGCCAGACCAGTACACAAGGGTGATCCATCCTCGTCAGACCCCAAGCAGCCACATCACATGATTGGTAAAGTTTGACAATAATTTATTTACAATATGGTGTTTGACAATATAAAAAGGAGCTGGTTATAGCTTCAGGGTGGACCTAATGCCAAAATGACAAACAAAAGGAGCCTATCTTGAGGATTTACCAAACTTAGCTAATCAAAAGAATTCAACCAAATGACAACAACTTGCCTCCCTAACTATATAAAAACAGGAGAAAACTATAATCAAACAAAAAGGCAGTCCACCCCTACATGCTCACGTATAAGGCGAACAGCATTGGGCATGTTGCAAAAGGTCTGCTGGTTGGGATGAGCCGGGGATGAATGAATAGCAGTCATCATATAGGTGTCATCTCCAGCTAGTTAGCCAATCCGTATGGTCCGTCCTCTGGATCCACCAATCATGGAGAGGCACCTGCACTCTGAGATTTGCGTATTTGAAAACATTACGACAGCAGTTGTTACACCACTAGTGTTAAAATTCTCAAACTGAAACACTTGGTAGGCACAACTGCAGCATTCAGCCTTTAGCGAGCTAGTTTTAGCGTTGCCATCTGCACTGACAATGTAAATGGTAAATGGCCTGCATTTGTATAGCGCTTTTCTAGTCCCTAAGGACCCCAAAGCGCTTCACACTACATTCAGTCATTCACCCATTCACACACACATTCACACACTGGCGATGGCAAGCTACATTGTAGCCACAGCTGCCCTGGGGCGCACTGACAGAGGCGAGGCTGCCGGACACTGGCGCCACCGGGCCCTCTGACCACCACCAGTAGGCAAACAAAATGTATTCCTCCTTCTTGTTAAAAATTTGCTGGTGGTGCCTCTTCTTTCGCAACATAGCCGAGTTTACAACCAAAGAGGATGAGAGCAGAATTTTAGACTCCACCTTTTTACCTGCTACTCGCAGCACATGGCATACAGCTGTTAGCTGCTTGTCAGTGTAAAAGCACTTAGACACTTTAGGCCTGAGTCATTCTTACAGACCATTTGGAAATCACTAGTTATAAGAGAAAAATGTGTATTGGTTTCTGGCAGTCACTGTGAAATGATTGCTAAAGACCCAGTCACACAAACCTAGAGACTGGTACTCACCGGTTGCTAGAAAAAAAGAGTATTTTCTGCGACTGGAAAGATTGAAGATTGCTGGAGTTTGCTGGTAATCACTGGTGTGAAACTGGTCATAAAGAGAAATATGATGCTGCACTGAAAGCTTCCTTGAGATTGCTTTGGCCGCTAGCTGGTTGCCGTGGCCGACAGTAGATTGCACAGAATTCAATTAAATTGAATTCAGTTGTATTTATTTAGCACAAAATTACAACAACAGTTGCCTCAAGGCACAGAAGACTCAAGCTTATGTGAAAAGATGCCATCTAATCACCAAGAAGTAGCAAAACTGTCAAAAATGTGTATATACATTTGAGCCTGTATCAATCAGAGAAAACCTAAAATAAATTCAAACTTGTGCACTAAACTTCACGTCAGCCCTTCAGTTCTGTCTTTTCCGCCCACGCATCTTTGACCACTTCAAAAATTTTCAGTCCAATTGGAAGACAATGGATCAACTCGAAGAGAGAAAACCCACCGCCAACTAGTGTTTTGGCAGCACACAACTATAAATGCCGCCAACTGCATCAGTCACTTACATAGGCTGCGTCGTAGGCTCTACATAGAAAGAAAGCATAAGTATATAAGTAAGTTTAAGAAGCACTTTTAGGATTAAACGGATGGGCTGGATTTATATAACACTTTTATAGCTTAACAGAAAACTTAAAGCGCTTTGCACTACAAACCACATTCACTCATTCATAGAAGGCTTTCTCTATCAAACACACAGATGTGATCCATTGGGGAACTTTTTTCAAGCTTGTCCAACCACTGACCTTCCAACTGTATATTCTTTGATTACTATGCTTTGATGAGTTACGGTGTTCATGTTTCTAGAGTTAAAGTAATGACACTTTAAATCAGTGTTGGATTTTTTTTCAAAGAAAACCTACCAATTCCTTATACTAAGCTGACATTTGGCTCCCATAATGAGTGAGCATCTCAATAAAATACAAATGGGAACACCTCAATCTTTGTATTTCAAAGATCTACTAATTGGCAGCCTCGCAGATATTAATTACACTCTTAATTAGTGTTTTAATGAAGACAGGTGAAGTGGAAAGGTCAACCAATTACTGTATATTAGACAGGGCTAATATCAGCTAAAAGAGCCCAATTAGAGTGATAAAGATGTAGGCCAGTCAGGCAAGATTTTAACTTGAGATACTTCTAATGTCTTCTTTTAGTATTGTTTCTACTTGGAAAAACAAAAAACACACTCAAGTGACTTACACGCAGTGACACATGAAATTGTCCCTGTCAGTCTAGTCTGTGTGTAGAGTTAGCCCAATAAGAGAATAAAAAATATGCGTGTTTTTACATGTGAGATAAATTTCGTATTATGTTGCTGTTACATGATATCAAGCACACAGAGTATAAAAAAGCGATACAGATAAAAAAGAAGAATAGATTTCACAAGTGCTGAGACAGGAGAGGGGAGACAAAAATCAAAGAGCATTAGCATAGCTGCTCTTTGTCTCCAGTCTGTCCCTCTACCCCCTGTATCTAATGAGTAACCAATGGTCTGCCAGACAGAGATAAGGTGTGTGTGTGTGTGTGTGTGTGTATGTGTGTGTCTGTGTGTGTGTGTTTAGTCCTAGTGTTGCTCCCTATGGAGTACAGTGTGACAGTTAGATGGATGTTCCCCTCAAGCACCAGCTGATCACTACACATGGAGTCAGAACACACGATGACCGACTGGAGCAGAATGACCATTGTGACATGTGTCCAAACATGTGGTGCAGATTCATTGTTGTGTTTTCTCAAATGCAAAAAAAAGGAAGGAAAAAAAAAACACACTACAGTTCACTACAGTATAGAATTGTCTGCTTTGCACCTGGTCTCCTCTGACATTTGTCAAGGTCTACAAATCATTACAATCTAGATGACAGAAGCATTTTTTAATAGGAGACAGTGGATGTGCAACTGGGGAAGCATATTTTGTGGACCATATCAGCACACTGTTCCCTTTTTCAGACGATGAGCTTAAAGGCTTTGAGAAATCCTGACTCAATCCAATAACTGAAGAGTTTGACCTTTTCTGGACTGTTTTAGCGAAAGCATGGACCTTTCTCATTTTAAAGCGTAGCTTAAAAGGCAGAAATGTCAAATGTGATAAAACAACAAAATCCTGAAACCAACAGACACAAAACTTATGGTCTAAATTACTAACTTTCATCAAAGTTCAAAAGTTTCAAAGCAGATATCTGTATATGAATGTGGAGTTACAGTGCTGTGCAAAACATTTTTAGTCATCACTAATTTCTTTATATTTTTCCAGGAAAATGTGATGTTGGCTGTCTTTTGCTCTGTTCACTGTCTCTGCTTCTATAATGTTGAGGTCCAGGCTCTGGGGAGGCCAATCCATGACCAATAAGTGTTCCATGGCTTTGAAGGGTGGATCAAAATTAAAACATCACTGACTGAAATGCAGAGCCAAACCATGACAGAGCCTCCAACTTGTCTCCAAATGGCTGAAGGCACTCGCTGTTTTCTCTCTTGACCTCATCTGTGTTTTTAACAAACAGACAAACATAAATGAAAAATCAGCATATGTCCAAAACCCCCCCAAAAACCAAAAAAACCTTTCAGAAAGTCAGGAAAACTGCTGCTCAAGAGCAATTCCTAGAAATCTGGCTCCTTGGAAACCAAATCTGAAGAAATGGAGGGTGGCTCAAGACTTTTGGACAGTATACCTTACCAGCAAGAGATGCATTTTCTAGTTTCTGTCTGTAGTCAGCTCATAATTCCAGCTCTGTTTATGAGCAACATTGCAGCAGATTTTTTGTTGCATTTAGGTAAAATCTGTCTGATTTATTCTCTTTTAGTTTTTTAAAAAAATATCTGCATTCAGAAACAACAGCCATACCAAACTGAGGTCGTTAAACTCAGGTCTACTATCTGGAAGCCCCAGAAAGTTGTTCCCACCAACTTAGTCTGCAAACTAGCCAGTGGGTTCCCAGAATGGTAACAAAGTTACTGCACATTATAGGACACTTATCTTTTTATGCATCCACCCCACAAAAAGTGTGCAAATATTTCTTCTGGCTAAAGACATGAGTGATATCTTTGGACTCTGAAATTATTTGAGAGAACTATTTGTCCATTGATTGATGGGAACAGTTGGCCAATTAGCTGTAAAGTTCTATGATTCAGTTTATGGTGTAAATTAAGCACTGTATCTCAAGCTGATAATGAATAAATGAACTGAATGAATCAACTGAATTCACATACAGAAAAACATGATGACTGTACAGCAGATTAGAATTACCAAAAGACCATCCCCACACACTCCTAAAGGACTTCTTCCTCTACATATGGTGTCTCCATCTGGAGGAAGTGATATGGGAGACAGCGAGATATGCTGCTATCCAAATAACTCCATAGCTGCTAATTGCATCTGCAGCTAGTATATATTCTTTTTTTTTCTATTATGTGTAGCACTTCATTACATGTGTACCCTGATGTTGACCTGTTCATGTCAGTTTGCTTATTCACAATATAAATATTAGGTCATTCTGTTTGTGGTAGATCATGTAATTTTCTCTCATATTCATATCAACATTCTGTACTTTCTTCCCCCTCAGTTTGAATTTCAATTTACTTTTACTTGTAAAGCCTGTTTTTTCATAGTGTGACTCAGGAAGTGTACAATAAAGACTATGATCACAATCATAGACTGTACAGGGAGTGCAGAATTATTAGGCAAGTTGTATTTTTGAGGAATAATTTTATTATTGAACAACAACCATGTTCTCAATGAACCCAAAAAACTCATTAATAGCAAAGCTGAATGTTTTTGGAAGTAGTTTTTAGTTTGTTTTTAGTTTTAGCTATTTTAGGGGGATATCTGTGTGTGCAGGTGACTATTACTGTGCATAATTATTAGGCAACTTAACAAAAAACAAATATATACCCATTTCAATTATTTATTTTTACCAGTGAAACCAATATAACATCTCCACATTCACAAATATACATTTCTGACATTCAAAAACAAAACAAAAACAAATCAGCGACCAATATAGCTACCTTTCTTTGCAAGGACACTCAGAAGCCTGCCATCCATGGATTCTGTCAGTGTTTTGATCTGTTCACCATCAACATTGCGTGCAGCAGCAACCACAGCCTCCCAGACACTGTTCAGAGAGGTGTACTGTTTTCCCTCCTTGTAAATCTCACATTTGATGATGGACCACAGGTTCTCAATGGGGTTCAGATCAGGTGAGCAAGGAGGCCATGTCATTAGTTTTTCTTCTTTTATACCCTTTCTTGCCAGCCACGCTGTGGAGTACTTGGACGCGTGTGATGGAGCATTGTCCTGCATGAAAATCATGTTTTTCTTGAAGGATTCAGACTTCTTCCTGTACCACTGCTTGAAGAAGGTGTCTTCCAGAAACTGGCAGTAGGACTGGGAGTTGAGCTTGACTCCATCCTCAACCCGAAAAGGCCCCACAAGCTCATCTTTGATGATACCAGCCCAAACCAGTACTCCACCTCCACCTTGCTGGCGTCTGAGTCGGACTGGAGCTCTCTGCCCTTTACCAATCCAGCCACGGGCCCATCCATCTGGCCCATCAAGACTCACTCTCATTTCATCAGTCTATAAAACCTCAGAAAAATCAGTCTTGAGATATTTCTTGGCCCAGTCTTGACGTTTCAGCTTGTGTGTCTTGTTCAGTGGTGGTCGTCTTTCAGCCTTTCTTACCTTGGCCATGTCTCTGAGTATTGCACACCTTGTGCTTTTGGGCACTCCAGTGATGTTGCAGCTCTGAAATATGGCCAAACTGGTGGCAAGTGGCATCTTGGCAGCTGCACGCTTGACTTTTGTCAGTTCATGGGCAGTTATTTTGCGCCTTGGTTTTTCCACACGCTTCTTGCGACCCTGTTGACTATTTTGAATGAAACGCTTGATTGTTCGATGATCACGCTTCAGAAGCTTTGCAATTTTGAGACTGCTGCATCCCTCTGCAAGATATCTCACTATTTTTGACTTTTCTGAGCCCGTCAAGTCCTTCTTTTGACCCATTTTGCCAAAGGAAAGGACGTTGCCTAATAATTATGCACACCTGATATAGGGTGTTGATGTCATTAGACCACACCCCTTCTCATTACAGAGATGCACATCACCTAATATGCTTAATTGGTAGTAGGCTTTCGAGCCTATACAGCTTGGAGTAAGACAACATGCATGAAGAGGATGAAGTGGACAAAATACTCATTTGCCTAATAATTCTGCACTCCCTGTATATAAAAGATGGACTTACCATCAAATTCTGAAAAGTCAATGTGGAAATGCTATAAACTGTTTCCCCCCTCTGTGTTTCAAGTCATACTGAATTCAGCATGATGCTGTATCTTCCCACATTAACCCTTTAAAACCGGTCAGAGCGGGCACGCTCCGTTTGGCGTAACTATTTTTAAATCCCGGTAGCACTGCAACCACGTAAGCTAGCGCAATAATTTTTTTTGCATATGAAACCGGAGGAGTTGTACTTACATCTTATGCCATCCGCTTGTCCTAGGTCACGGTTTCCTTCCACATATAGCTTTGCAAAAACTGCATAAAAAGTGCTTGCAGCAACAAAAACATAATATTCCAGAAACACGCTTTGCCGATCCGATCAGCTGTTCATAACACTTCCTACGTTAGAATAGACGTCAGCGTAAACTATCACATGTCCTCCATTACCTGCCCGAAACTGGAAGTGATGTCATTTTCGCGGAAATTTAGTTTTTTACCATCAGGGCCTCATGAGCCTATACTGGTGTTTTTAAAAGTTATGTTTGGCTTTATGACTTTCTGTGTCATTTCTGGGATGCTTAGGACTCATATTGCACTGCTGGAAATAGTTTATTTTGATGCATATGCTGCTTTTTTGCAAATTTGCACTATAATATTTATTTTCGTTTTTCCTGCAGTATATAAAAATTGGTGTATTTCAAAAATAAAACTATGAAGACACTCAAAATAAATTTCCTGTGGTGGGAAACTATTTTGTGCAACTTTTTTGTATTTACAGTTTTGAGGGATAAGCCTCTTAAATTTCTCTAACTAGAAATATATGTTAAAAAAACAAAAACGATTTTCAATTTTTTTGTAGTTTATTGCACTTTCTTGCAATTTATGTAATTACTATGCACTTAATGCATACATATTATTAAAATTTGGGCTATAATGGTTGTATTGATGTATAGCAACTTGAAATGCTCCCAAAAATGGCACTACAGCATGTAAAAATATAATATAAGCTCTGGCGGACTTGGTTCTATGGTAGGTCTTAAAGGGTTAAGTCAATAGATGATAAAGAAGGGTATGTTTTAGAGTGGGTCTGGCTTGTGACTGGTCAGTTACTACAGTATGAGCAAGCATGCAGCGTCAGTTGGTTTTACAGTCAGATCCACGCCTCCCATAATGCCTGGTTTCAAAATAGCAGCATGGCAATGATCAAAACACTCTGCTTAAACTTCACAACAAGACTTTACTTCTTTGCCACTGTGCCCATGTCCATCTGTTGTGTATATACTGTGCACACAGCAAATGTCACTAGATTTAAGCTGAAAACTTTCTAACATGTGAGTAACGGGGTCAGTTTTAACCCCAAACATGACTTTTCCTTGACTAACCAAATAGTTGTATATATTTAACCCAAACAAGCAGTGACTGAAAAAAAAGTTAAAGTACCACTTAGCAGGCAAAACCCCAGCCTCCTTTTCTTATATGATACCAAGTAGTGTTTTGGTGCCTAATGACTTATCAGTGTGTAGAAACAATGTTAAACAAACCTAAAAACACACCACTACTGTCTAAGTGTTAAGATATTTTCACTCCTTAAAACATACTGTGTATCATACCATCAAAGCCACATATCTCTGACAAAAATGATTATTATTATGTTTGATGCCCTGCAGTGGGAAAGTTTTGGTTAACCAGTTAGCTGAATTGGACAAAATACAAAAAATACCTCCCTTCTGAGTAGAATTTGGCTTAATTTAACAAGACCCAATTCATTAAAACATTAAACATGACTGAAAGATGTTTATCTCTCTATCTTTCCTATCTTCTCTAGATAAAGGCTCTTTCTTTTTAGAGACACAGGCTGGAAGCCAGATGCGGCACAGATGACCTTTATAAGTTAATCTCCAATGCAACTCCAAGCTTTTGGCAGTACTTAAAGTTCTAGGCACAGAGTACAGTAGCTTACTTTTTTATTTCTAAAAAATCAACATACATCATTAGTCTTGGTCTCAGCACCTGCGTTTGCTTTGGGTTTATGAGGAATGTTATCTGATATGTATTTCACAAAAATTGCAGAAATAGAACGTGCACATTTCTTTTAAAAAATTTGACTTTTTAGATTAGTGTGAAGATAAAATTCAGGAAAATTCCACTGAAGTTCAGATTAATAGCCATGTGCAGCAGAGCAGGCGGCACAGCTTTGAGCCAGCGGCTCCTTCTGCTCATGCGGACCGGGCCAGCAGCCAATTAATGCCCTTGTTCAGGTCTTGGGCCAATTAGAGCTATTGGTCAGACTACTGGACATGCACGGCATATCGGTCAGAGGACTTAATGCTACCGGTCTTGATGTTGATATCGACAGAATATCTTTAATTTTTTTTTCGCTTGATATGAACAATAATAATATTATTTAGTTAATTATTATAGTGTTTGTATTGTACTGTGGAATAAGACCATACATGGTGACTACCTGAACATGAAGACATGAGAAAAGCAAACAGGCTCCATCACAGGCCCCACATGATCCAGTTGCCCAGTATTTTGGACATGATGGTCATGTTGAGCTGCCCCGGTTGGCTCACCCTGCTCAGTCCTGTTGCGGACAGGCACAGGTCAAGGCTTTTAGCCAAAAGAAGAGAGGAGAACCATCAGTCAGCAGCTTGAGCCATCAAGACCCTCTGCTCTGCAGTCTGAGCCAGACAGCGAGGTCAAGCAAGGGTCAGGTGGTCAAGACTGGGGTCAAATGTCAGCAGACTCCCTCAGTGAACAGCACACACATACAAACACGCATACTGTAATGACCGCCAACCTTGTGACCAGTGACTGTGACTGATTCTTTCTGCTGTCCAGACCTTCATTTATCACATGACTTGCACTGATTTGAATTAGCAGCCATAAAAGCCAGTTGGAAAGAGCTCCAAATATCTTAATACTGCCCTCAGCAGTGTCCCTACTATATATAGTTCTGTATATGCAATTACTTATATGAACTAAGTACATGCTTAGAGAAATCTGAACAAGATAAAAAAAAAAAAAGATAAATGGTGATGTACCCCTACAGACAGCAGAGAGAGTCTTGTTTGATGCTAATCTCTTTCTCCCTCCTTCAGGTGGCCTTTCTCATATAACACATCACAGATTCCCGCTGCATAAAAGAGAAATCACAGAACAGTTTAACCTCTCCTGCTTCTGTGCTCACACTTTTCAGTGCGTGTGATGCCACAGCAGAATTGGCAGTAACTGCCAATTCACAAAGCTCCCACTCGATGAATTCCTCACAAATGATAACTTTCGGGCCCCCCTAGCGATAAAGTAATTTCTCCATCTCTCCTGTTGGGGGCTTGTGGGACGGCAGAGGGTTGTGATAATCTCATAAACAGTAGCTGTGTAGATATGGGCCATCTATTATGACTGGGAACAGCAGCGTAGATAGCAGCATTTATTATCTGAGACAGCAGACAATACATTCTCATTCTGTGATACTACTGCTGACAGACACAGAGTGATCCATCTTCACCGACTGAGTGGAGAGCGAGAGAGGGAGGGAGGGAAGAAAGAGGGAGCGACAAATGGGGACTGAAAGAGGTACCGAGAGAGTTAGAGGAGAATGACAGCGTGGAGACTGAGACAGTGAGGGACAAAGTCAGTGTGTATGGAAAGAGGCTGGAAGGGAGGATGAGAGTATGCAGAGCAGAAATATTATCGCTTTAGTCTCCATTACCTCCTCTTGTGTCCTCCTCACACAGGTGCTTTCAACTGGTTGACATCGCTGATGGGACACCACTTTGCTGTTGCCTGAACAAGTAGGTACAGTGGTTTTATCACCAGGTCTTTGTTTCGCTATTAGTACAAAGATTGTAGTATAAACAAATTGCCCACCCGACCAGACAGACTGCCATTAAATCCCCGTGTTTTGCTCGATTGCAGCAGCAGCAGCTGCACTTCGTGGAGTGCTCATTAAGCGCTATAGAAAATATGCACATTATTAGCACTTCATTTCTGTGATTAGAATAATGTAATTAGAGTGTGCTAAAAGAAAAAGGAACATGCAAGGCTTTTAAAAAAATACATTTTTAAGATGACCGTTGACCCCTGAAACAGAGTTGGTGGAATCTGTGGTACAACAGCGAATATTAAAGAAAGAAAAAAAAGAAAAAAGTTCACTCTCTGTCACATCTAAGGTTTTGCTAAGGTTTTGTATATCAGGAAAATAAAGTGATCTAATTTTTACCAGGTTTTAAAATGAGGTAAAGACAACCTGAGATGGAATGACGACATGTGACATGACACGGTTTTATTATTTATTTAACAAAAACTCTGCTAAAAGGCAGAAGCAGTATGTGAAAAACTAAGTACAGCCCATCATTCAGTAGCTTATAAAACCACTTTTAGCAGCAGTAACCTGAAGTATTTCTGTATGATGTCATCAGCTCTCACTGTTGTGGAGGAATGTTGGCCCGCTCTTCTTTCCAGTGTTGCTTCGGTTCATTGAGTTTGTGCACAGCTCTTTTAAGTTTGCAGCGCAGCATGTCAGTCAGGTTGAGGTCTGGTCTCTGACTGGACCACTGCAACGCCTCCATCTTTTCTTTTCAGCCATTCTTTTGTTCATTTGATGCTGTGCTCAGGAACATTTTCCTGTTGCGTGATTCAATTCCTATAGAACTTTAGCTGTCGGACAGATGGCCTCACATGTGACTTTTTGGTACACACAGGGGTCCAAGGTTGACTCAGTGAGTGCAAGGTGCCCAGGTCTTGTGGCTGCAAAACAAACCCCATTCTTCACCCCTCCACCACTGTGCTGGCAGCTGGTATGAGATGTTTGTGCTGATATACTATGTTTGCTGTGTATTGTAACCAATCAGCTCTAAAGGACATTGTTCCAAAAGCCTTGTGGCTTGTTCAGATGCAACTTTGCAAACCTAAGCTGTGCTGCCATGATACTTTTAGAGAGAAGAGACTGTCCTGGTAACCCTTTAGACATTTTCTAACTGCACTCTCATGAACTTTTAACATTTGTCATAAGGCCTTTATAATCTGAGGTGTAATGCTTGGGTTTTCTGCAGTTTCTCCGAGCATTGCACTATCTGACCTTGCAGCGAATTTGCTGTGATGTCCACTCCTGAGATAACTTGGCATCTTCTTTGAGTGTTTTCCTTTCTTCATGTATAATGACAAACTTGAAGTTGTTTGGAAATGGACTTAAACCCCTTCCCAGATTGATGGATAAAAACAATTGCTTCTTTAATATCATTTTTGAGGTTTTTTCTTCATGGCAGTCTATTAACACCAGAGATGGGCAGTTACTGTAATCCGATTACTTTTTTCGAGTAATGAGTAAAGTAAGGGATTACTATTGCAAAAACGGTAATTAGATTACTGTTACTTTCCCGTAAGCACGCTGCGTTACTGTGTTACTAAAACCGTGATTTTCTTGAGTGTCTCATGACAATGACGTAAGCGAGTGCGATGTTTGTGACAACCGCTGTGTGCAGATCAACAATGGATAATATATCAAGTGCAGGAGACAGTATGAGCATGCAGCGTTTAAAGCGTGGAAGTACTGACCTTACTTTGAGTTTGATTCCATAAAAAGTGACAAAAACATTAGCGTCCGCTGTTCACTGCGTGGGAAGAAAACCCCTTAACTTTCGAGCAAGCACCGAGTGTTCACAGAGAAACTCGCGGATTCTTCCACTGACCGCTGCGGCACACCTGCACCAGGGCAAACCTCCGCCTACGCCACTCCTGCTATACAGGTGAAAATAGAGCAACAGGACCGCTAGTCTTTGATTTTATTTATTTACTAAAAAACTAAGTAATTAATTACTTTTGAAAATAAGTAATCAGTAAAGTAACTGGATTACTTTTTTGGGGAAGTAATCAGTAATTAGTTACTGATTACTTTTTTCAAGTAACTTGACCAACACTGATTAACACACACCAGAATGATCCAGAGCTGACATGTAAAAAATAGAATTTGGGCATTTTTGGGTGGTTTGTACACATCTGGCAAAAGATGCTGGGAAGTCACTGCTCCAAGCTGTTGTATGAAGAAATAGAGAGACTGATTTAAAATTAATTCACCAATGTTTTGCTCTGTACTTTTTTTTGGGTAATATATCTCAAACAATTGAAATAGAAAGTGTTAATTAGTGAGATTTAAAAACTGGTGGGTGTATGGAAGACAGAGCCTGCTTTCTATCATTGGCACTGATCTCCTCATCTTAGTCCCAGGAAGAATGTGAATAAGCCTCCTAAAATGTCAAAGTCCTTTAAAACACTTCAGGAAAATTGGTTTGCATTGAGTTAGTCTTGACACAAATGACCACTGGCAAATGATAGAGTTTTAATTTGTCTCTGCAGGTTCCTGGCATTTATGCATGAAATGTTATGGAGGATAGGGATGTCTTGGCAGGAGACAGTGCATCTTCAAAGAGATGCAACAGAAAAAGAAAGAAATGTGTAAACACAAACCAAATATGACAAGAAGGTAATAAATAGAGAAGTTGGCAAACAGTTGTGTGAGACAAAGAGAAGATGATGGAACAAATTCAGGTGATATTTTTATATGTGTCTCTGAGACTTCGGTTAACGCAGATACGTGAGCAGAGGCACAAAAGGCTGACTGAAAAAGAACAGGTATAAACACAGAGAAAGCTGTAGCTGATTATCAGTGTGTAATGACAGATGAGAAGAGATGCAATTAGAATGAGCCATATGGAAGATCATATGGTCATTTTATAATTAGCAGTATTTTAAAATAGCGCAGTGACTTGCATACAACAAGACAAGAGAAAGTGCTGGTTGATTCACAAATAACTTTTTAAAATGAGTGTTTTGAATCACTTGATACATATTGCAGGAAGTGGATTTAAATAGGAAATCTCTTTCAGTCCAGGATCTGGTCATAGTGATAATCATGGTTATTATTTAGTGAGTTCTCAAATAGATTCAGTGTCAAATACAGTAGTCCAACCCACCAGGAGACATCTGAGTTTTCATTTCTGTGTGCCTAACCTTGCAGGTTCAGCTCTGACATCTACTTAATCAACGTCAGTATATAAGTTTTTCCATGCTGGTCTTCTTAATTTATTGCACATATTCCATTGCCAGCTATAGCTGAGGGCATGTTTAAACTAAAAAAAATAAGAACCTAATCTAGAGAGCTCCAGTGTTAATTATGAGTGTCCTGGGCCAAATAAATGCAGCATTAATCCAACATGTTTTTTGATAGTAGCAGGAGCTCTTAGAGAAAACCCCATAGGCGCCCAGGACCCTCTTGCTGTGAAGCAACATTTAATTTACTTATTTTACCTACTTTCCTAGTTATTATAAATCTCTAAAGTGCAAAGTGAGGAAAACACTAGTGAAAAGAAAAATAATCCATTATTTATCCTATCATTTCTATGATATTTAACTGTATATGACATATTTGTGGTTATTATTAGGATCACAGTCAAAACAATGGCAGAGACAAAAAGGAAATAACATAATTAATTTTAATACTTTATGGCCGTAATATTTTCCTTTTAGTCATAAACGTGATTGATTAAATTAGCCTTAAAAAGAAGCTGTTAGTAGAGCAAAATTTAACAAATGAATCACCTTTGTTTATACTAATACGTTCATCTTTTCTTAAAGGTACAGTCAATAAGTTTTAAAATCTATTTAGTAGAAAAAAAGAATAATTTATACATACAAACATATGTAGGAGCTGGTGCCGGTTTGTGGTTTGGGCCATGTTGCCCCTCTATCTTAAATACAGTGGCTGAATACAATGGACATTCCCATTCTATTTAATCATGTTTTACACATGTGGCACACATAGTTTGAGACGAGAACCTGAAGGCATTTGCATGCTATGGAGGTAAATTTTGATTTGAGTCAGCAGCTTCAGATTATATATAAAGGAACACACCTGTGTTTTGTCATCTGAGGAGTCCAAAGAAGGGAAAATGTAAAGAAAAAAAACAAGTAATGCAAATTACCTGTGTGGCAGGATGCACAAGAATCGTTGCGCTCAAGGATCGTCCAAGAATAAAAACAGCGGAAGTGAAAGTAACAGACTGATAACTTTATCGCGTGTATAAAATAGATATTGACAAATTTACCTGTGGGGGACATCAGAAACAGGTGATCAGTCACATTATATATTATTGCAAAACTCAGTATATTGAAAAATGTTTTAAATGTTTTGAGGTTGCAATAATATTGAATAATGATAATATGAAACTTGACTCATATTATCAAGTTCTTCCTTCCCACTGTCGCCAGTTCTTGCTCAAAGCAGATCATGTGATTGTTGGAGTTTTTGGTCTATTATTGCAGAGTCTTAACCTTACAATATAAAGCGCCTTGAGGTGACCGTTGTTGTGATGCCATATAAATAAAACTGAAAAGAAAAAAATGTAAATAATTCAAGTCACTGAGGCATGAAAGCTGCGATGGCATTGTGACTCCTTTCAGTGAACACTCCCCCCCCCCGGATAGTTTGTATTATTCAGTCCTTCTGCTTAAACCTAAACATAATCTACTTCCAACAGTCTGGCTTCTTTGTGTTGTGGAGCTCCTGCATACTTGTGATCCTTAAAAGGTCACCGCTACACAAAATGCACTACAGAGGCAACATTTTCACATGACACTCTGCAAACACTGGGAGAAACCCTGGAGACAGACCTCACCGCCTGTGTCCCAGAATTAGAAACAGTCAAGTCTTCACTCACCTGTATCGTTCACCTTCTCGTAGCTTTCCCCGCTATATTTATGTAAATGCAATTCCTTTCACATTTCTCGGCTGTCACGTCTGTTCACAACCTTCCCGACATTGCACCTACAGAGGTTTATTTGACTGTACATCATGCTTTTGTGTTGTGAAACAAGCATTAAATCCACAGTCACGTTACGTGTGGTGACACAGAGTTTGGTGGCACCTCAGAGGGCTAGTCTGCTGTAACAGAAAATAGGCAGGGGCACTTTTGTAAAATAAACAGATAAAAAAAAACAACATGTAATGGGTTCATTCAAAGTTCATTTGTTCATAATAGAAGTGCGTTTGTAAACCGTTTGGCCTTTGGGGGCAAATAAAGTTGATTTAGCGGTATTGACAAAACATTGCAAGATTCGAGTCGTAGTTTGCTGGAATAGTTATGTGCTGTCCTGCTGATGGAACATCAGGCGGCTACTGAAGCTCCAGCCTCAGGCGAACATTCACGCAGGGCATGTGCGAGTGTGTGCGTGAGCAGGGGTTTGTGCTGTGCACGTGCCCTTCAGGGTGGTTATGTGTATCTGTAATCAGGATAGCACATATGTGTATGTGTGAGCGAGTGTTTGCTTCTGAGACAGATTGCTTGTGTGTGAGATGGGGTTGGAAAAAAAGCAGAAGCAATAGTGGTGTAGATGGAACAAAGGGATGAAACCCCTGATAATATTGGAAACACTCTGAGAGGTGGAGGAGGAGGAGACCAGAAGGGAGCAAGAGCAGTGAGCCTGTGTAGCCACTGTGGGGTTATCTGGCTCCTTTTGATGATTTTGAAATAAGAAACATATTTGCTCCATGTTACCGCCAGCACTGAGCGCTGTTCATACTGCACTCTTCAGAGCCATGATTAGAAGACTTTATAAAGAGCGTTTTAACAAACAGAACAAAGTTTGTCAGTGGGGTGGTTAAACTTGAAGACCAAAATCTGGAACCATTTAGGTGTATTTGAAGTTTGAGAATCAAGTCTTGTACCAGCAGGATGGTTTATGTCACGAGAACAGAAAACGCTGACTCCAGTCAGTGTTTGTTCCTTGTTTGGTTATAAAAAGTTGTGAGGTCATGTGGACAATCATGCAAGCTGGGATGCTTTATTATGACAAATAAAATATAATTAAAAGAATAACCGTGCAGTTTTTTTTCCTATTTTTTGTGTTTTGAATCTGTGTGTGTGGTCCTATGAGTTATTGAAAAAAAAAAAACCCTCTTCAATCTGCTGATGCACAATTTGTCAATCTTGTATCACTTTCCAGAGATTTTAGGGAGACTCTAGGACTCTCTGGTACTTCCTGAGCCACCATTGGGTGTGCAGCTCTTGCAGGCTACAGAGCTTGCACCCAGTTATGCGCTGTCCCACATGCTCTGCTTTCTACAAGATTTAAAGTCCTTGCTGATGTGGTTGAGGCACCAGGTGGTGAAGCAGCCTGTCAGAAGGTTCTCTGTGGCGTTTCACTTGAGGTCCACTGGGATTTGAGGCCTTAGGCTGAAGGGCTTGAGGGTTCAGTGGTGCTGTCGGGCCTTTTAATCGACAGTATTTCCGTGACTGGTTTGTATCAGGTTCATGTGAATGTGGATTCCAGGGTATTTGGAATTGTCCTCACTTTCCAACACTGTGCTGCTTGGGCTGTTCCCAAGCAGTTACTATTTATTGGACATTAGTCTGAAGCTGTGTTTTTGCTCACTTAGTCCAGTTAAACTCTTCTGTTCTCCTGGGGAAACACCAGTCTTTTTAGAGCTTTCTATTCATTTGAGAAGAATTGCCTGCTCTGGCTGAAAACAATGCTGGGCTTAAGGACGGTTAAACGCCCAGCAAAGGTCAAGTAATAATTCTCTGCAGCTTCATCGCCCTGAAATGTACACGTAGTGATCTAAATACTGATTATAGCGGCTTTAGAGATCAAAATGTATTTCTTTGAAACTCGTCTTTATTCCCAGTTACTCTTGGAGCTACGGACAGATCTGCCTCAGTGTGACACAAATTGTTGTCTGCATAGCTTTGTAGTCATGTGATCAAGTCCTGGAACAAACAAAAACCTAAAAACATCAACCTGATGCTGCAGCGACTGCCTTTGTACTGTACATGAATGCAAGATAAATAAGTAATGCCAGTTTCAAAGCCAGCGCTTGCATTTGCATACACTGCTGAGACTGTGTGTGGGTCTACTGGTATCATTTCACTTCCAAATTTTTTGATTACTTCCTCGATTGGCTTGATCTTGCTTAAGAGGTGCACACAGTCAGGATGGACACAAACTAAAGGTAATGTGAAACAGGTCACACATCCTCTGATTTTTTGTTAAAGCTCCCACGTGAAGTCGTTTGCTGCAGAGGAAGGATGTAACACAAAACCCTGGCACTGACACTATTCCATTTCATTGTTGTATCTGGTTTCAGGCTCCTTGTTTCAAAAACATCGAAGAAATGGGGCAATCTGTAAAATAAATAAAACTGTTACCTGGAACGTTGTCATAACTGTTTTACTTAAGATATCACTCTGTCTCTCATCCCTTCTCCCATTTTTCCTTTCCTTCCTGCCACCCCGTGTTTCCGAAATATGTATCTCTTTATCACAGGCGACATCGCAGAATAGGCCTGTCTGAAGGAGGTAATGATTTTTTTTTGTTCTTATTTCTGCGTTGAGAGGGATCAGAGTAGTGCTGGTTATCAGGCCATTTATTACCCTGCCAGCTCGCCACTAAGCTGTCTGGGTAAATGCAATCTCTCCTGATTCACACAATTACCCCAAGATAGAGAGAGGAAGAGAAATATCTCTCACAGTAGCATTGTGGGTCAGAAGGAGTTTAGGGAAATACACAGAAAGGCTACCCGGGTGCTTTTTCAACCGAGCAAGCAGTCTGTGTCTGAACACGAGTTGTTTGTTTGGAGAATACGTGTACTGTTTGTCTCCTACAACGGAAATAAATGTCAGAAGCATTCATCTCCACTCTGCTGAGTGTGAAATCTTCTGTTATCACTTCATTACATACACAATCCAACTGCATTAAACAGTTTTACGAGAGCTCATTGATCCTATATAGTTTTCCAGATTTATTTATGAAATGAAGCTTCTTGTTAGCTTTGGAGAGCTGGCGAGACCAAAAGACTGAAGAAGAATTGATTTATACATTTGAACGCAATCACAGTTTCTGTCATGAGAAGAACAAAAATATTAATTTGTATGAAAACTGATTGAATGTCGATGCCGATGCACTTTTGCTTTTTAAATCAATAAAGTGGTATGATGTTATATAGACTGAATATATAATGGCTTTCTACTTTATTGCTCCACTATTTCTCTAGTTTCCTCACATATGCACTCATCAGCCACTGGGTTAGGTTTTCAATCAGCCAGTGACATGGCAGCAAGTCAGAGCATTTATGCACTGTAGGCATGGTCCAGATGACCTGCTGAAGGTCAAACTGAGCATCGGAATGGGGAAGAAAAGCGATTAAGGTTAATCTAAATGTGGCACATTTGTTGGTGACTGACAGGCTGATGCAACCCGTTACCGATAGCGTGTCCATTTCACGCTTTGCCTCTTCAAAACATGAACAGGACACGCATGCAGAAGCTGCAGTAACAGAGGGAGATATTTTATTTCAAAATTTGATTATTTTCATGTATGTTACAGTCTCCAGATCTCAACCAATATACGACCTTTGGGTTGTGGTGGAACAGCAGATTCATATCAAGGATGCGCAGCTGACAAATAAGCATCAGCTTTGTGATGTTATCGTGTCAATATAGACCAAACCCTCTGAGGAATGTTTCCAGCACCTTGTTGAATCTGTGACATGAAGAATTAAAGCAGTTCAGAAAGCAACAGTGGTAGAAAGGTTTACCTAACAAAGTGGCCAGTAAATGTATATTAATCTACACAGTGAGAGTAACGTGTTTTGCTTAAGAACACCTCGACATATGATTTCACTACCAACCCTGAATATTAATGGACAAAGTCCTGAACCACAAAATACAATGACTGATTTATTGTTGTTGTCTATTTGGTTTATATTTTTCAACCATAGCATTGATCCTCTTTCTCGTATAGTAATAATGTGATATTTTATGGAGATAACATGTACGCTCAAATTCTCGGCGTGAGTTAGATAGCAAAATCAATACCCCTAATGTGTTCATACGTTCAGTATTAACTTAGAGCCAGCAGACAGCTAGAATTATTTAACACATAGACTTAAAGGGGAAACAGCTCTGTCGAAATGTAATAAAATCTGCCTACCAGCACCTCTATAGATGATTAGTGAACATATTATATTTGGTTTCCTTCAGAAACCCAGAGTGTAATAGGTTGTGATTTGTCAGGGGCTATGTGAGGTAAATCTGGCAACCTAACAGTGACACAGGCAAGTGGAGCCACTAAAGCGGTAATCCTGCATGCAACCTGTGCTACAGCTTGTAGCTTTTACACTATTATTTGGATTCAAATGACACAAACAGGACATAAATTGTTAATTACTGAGCTGCTGAAAGGCAGATGTCAGTACTTTGCAACGAGCAAGGATAACTGTTTTATCCTGTTTGAAGTCACTGACAGAGTCACTCTTGGCATGAAAAGTGTTTAATAAATATAGAATGATCCCTTTTTATTGGAATCAACTGATCATAGTTATGTATAGTGAATTAGAGTGATACTGTCTGATATTTAACCCACCCTGTACAACCCACAGATATGATCTCTTTATCTTTTCAAGCTGAGATGAATCATAAATCAAATGAAATCATCTCAACCATAAAAAAATGTCTCTCCTCTCCTCTCCTCTCCTCTCCTCTCCTCTCCTCTCCTCTCCTCCGTTTTGGGACACTCTATCCTGTGCTAATGTACACTGCATTCTGTTTCACCAGTACAGTGGGAGTCATCAAAAACTGCAAAGAAACAGGCCACATTTCTCCCCTAGCCCAGCACTTTTGCGTGTCTGCAAGTGTGCATGTGTGTATGTATGTGTGTGTGTATGTGTGTGCCTGATGAGAAGAACTGCTCAGCAATATTTAGCGTTACTGCGACAGAACAGCTTTAGGACGGAACAGAGACTCACCTTCAGGAAAGACGAAATAAGAGGCAAAAAGAGACAGAGAGTGGGAAAGAGGCAGAAATGTGATTTTTGACACTTGAAATATTTTGTTTTAAGTGAGGGAAAAAAAACCCACCCAAACCACATGATAACAATAAAATTATAACACAAATAATAAGTTAAATGTAATGCTGATACACTAAGTGATACTGAAAGATGCTTAAATACTGTGTAGTCACACAGGGGTGAGATATGATAATGAGAGATACATCTGAAAAATTAGGTCTGTTTATACAATGATGGAAAACAAGTAGCCCTGCACATGCTGCCTGCCTGTCGCATGGCTGCCTGTACACCCACCTACATCCACCTACACACATCCTCACTCAAAATGTACACAGAGCAGATGGGCAGCGTCTCTGTGTTTGGTGTACAACACAGGTGTCGTCCTTTGACGTGGCACCGCGGCAATTAAAATGCACCGGACATCTATCACGACTAACCTCAGGCCTGACACGCACACACACACACACACACACACACACACACACACACACACACACACACACACACGTTAAGCCAGTTTTTTTTTCTTTGCTCAAGATCCAAATTAAAGAATTTGCTTTAACAGGGTTTACAGTGTGTACACACACAGAAAAACAGGGGGAAATGGAAGAAAATGTTACCTTAACAGTGGATGGATCACTCTTTACGTAACGACAATACTGCAATACTGCCTCATTTTCTATTTTTAGTTTAAAACAAAAATATATAGAAGGTCCTTTTCTCTGGCACTATGAATCATTATCAGTCTTATAATGTAAAACAAACATCATGACATGATTACAACAGGAGTGAGTGCACCCCTGAGCAATATTCGTTACATGTTACGTGATTCAAAGTCGTATCGGCTCCAAATACCTGTCTAATTTCAAAATTGAAGAGCACAGTTTTCCTTTAAAGTAAAAAATATTTCCTTTTCATTAAAAAATGCTTAAGGAAAACTATTTTGTTAAACAAGTGGAAACCCAACACAGTGAAACTAATTACACCTGTGATTAAAAAAACATCAGTGAAACAAAAAGGAGATGATGGTGTCTGTATCTCTGCACTGTGCTACTTCATCGAAGAGAATTAGCAGAGGAATTGAAAAATCCAACCGCAAGACTTCACAAAAATGGAAAAAGGATACAAGAAGATCAATGAGCCTCTAAAACCCCTCCCCAAAAATCAGTGGTGCTCAGCTCCAGCAACAATCAGGAGGTATACAAGTAGCCATAGCGCCAGTGGCTGTCCATGGACTACTGCACAGTCCGGCTCTTTGCACAACCGTTATCAGTGGAAATCAGAGTCTCTGTGACAGCTCGGACAGTGTGAAGGACATTGCATAATGTCAGCCTCTGTGGATGCTGGTGGAGAAAAATACCTAAAACAAATGCTTTGGGTGCTCTTTGACAGAAACTACAAGGTTAAACTTTACTAAAACAGTAATGCAGTCACAGGAAGGAGGCAAGGGAGCTTCCCTTAAATTATGAGGAGTGTAATCACTTCTATTTCTACTGCAATAGTAAATAAGACACACGAAGGTACACATTTTACACCATTCAAACATTTCAAACAGTATGTGTATATATATATATATATATATATATATATATTCCTCACAAATTAAAAACCTCCCTAAAAATAAAGTATGGCGCTGTTAGCGAAGTGTGAGGATGACAGCAGACAGAGAACACCTAGAGCTTTCCACTTTTGGCTACAGTTCACACTCATGTACTTTGCAGTGAAATATCTTTAGAAATTACTCTCACTTCCTGGGTCTGATACAGACACAATGAGTGACGCCTAGCATGCTTTGGCATTTGAATTAAGAGTAAAACTAATTTTCAATATGCCGAATGTCAACTAATACTTAATCTAAACACAGGAAGCACTTTAAACCTTTATGCATGAGTCTGAAGTGTGCCTGTGTGTACTAAGACCTGTTTCAGTGCATCGGATGTGTGTGTGTGTGTCTTATTAGTCCATATGTGTTTGTCAGTGTGTGTATGTGTGTGTACCCACATATCCACTAGTGATGATGAAACACATTGTTAATGTTGTGGGTTATTTTAGTCGACTGACAGTTGTTGTAGAGGGTGTTGTGTGTTGTGTGTTCATGTGTGAGGCCAGTTGCGTGTGTATGTGTGTGTGTGTGCGTGTGTGAGTTTGTGTGTTTAATTGGACCTCCCTGAGCCAGTCTCCAGGTGACGGAACTCATCTGCTCTTTCCCTGATTAAGGACAACAGATGGACACACACACACACACACACCCACACACTCACACACACGCAAACACACACACACACAATCCACAGAATGCTTTCACAGTCATGATTTATCATCAAAAAATACTGAACACACAGACTGCACTGGTCACATGGGCTGTAATCAATATAAGGTGCACATACATACAAGTCACACCAAACCACCTTGAACTTCTGCACACTTATTTTTGCTCACATGACTCCTCCAGTCCCTAGATATCCATCCACTGAGCTCAAACAAGCTCTTATCATCACTGCAAACAAAGAAAATAAACCCCTCCTTCTCCAAATCTGCCTCTCTAACTTGACATCCGTGTGCTGTCCTTCTCCATCTGTCTGTCTGACAGAGATTATGAGTTAATTTACTTCAAAAGAAAGACTGAAGATTAAAAAAAAGTCTTAGTCAAGGATGATCCTCATAGCTAAAAAAAAAAAAATATCCGACAAAAATCCCTTTTGTTACGTTTCTGTCATTAGACATAAATAGTCTAAATCTTTAATATTTATCTGGCAAATAATTTTTCCTCACATGTTGATATTCCTCAAATAAAATAGTTTTGGAGCTGAGAACCAGAACAGTACTATTAATATAATAATTACAATGCGATAATGCAATATTTTTCTCTGAATGAGAAAGAGATGATTGAACACACATTAAAGCATTTATTAAGAAAGTGATGTGTTTATTTAAATTTTAATTAATACCTTTGAAGCTAAATGTTTTTACCCTCAAATTTCCCACAGATTTTGGTTTAGGTGAAACCAAGTTTATGCAGACCGTATTACCACCAATAACCTCTAACACCAGTTATTAAAAGGACAAACTGGTGGTCTTTAAGTGTGTTCTCTCTGGATCTGACTTATCCACTGAGCTCCCTCTAACCTGTAACAGATGTTTATCAACTTTCCAGCTGTTCAAAAACGTAAAGCAACACTTTACCTTCAATCTTAGACATTTGCACTTGCATTTAGGCCCAAAGCAACACAGCAGTGTGTAATTATTGTGTCAGCCCATGCAAAGCCACATTTTAGATCACGCATGACACTCAAATTTAAAACACTGGACTACCTAATTGAAAGGATGACTTTCCCCTCTTCCACTTCACAGTGAAATAACTTGAATTAATCTCATACTCATGGAACATGAAAAGTCTGAATACATGTGATTCATTCATCTTAAAAGATCGCTGTTATTACATAATATCGACATCTTGCAGGAAAAGTTTTCAGTGAACCCGGTGTGACCCTGGAGCTGACAGTACTCTACCTTCAGCCACTGTAAAACACTCCATTTGGTCTGCAACCATTTGCCTTCGGGGCGACATTAATGATAATTAGTAGGCTCTCAGCATGCTAGTTAATATTCCGCCGTAAAATCCATGTGATGGGAAAGGAAAGAGAGAGAGAGAAAGAAAAGATACAATATGCTCAAATGTAGGGGGAGACCCAAAAAAACCGAAAGTACATGGACTGCTAAGAATCGTGCACAATGGGACAATATTTAAAATTCGTGTTACACGCCGCGATAGCGCAATCAAATCGATGAGCTTAAAAAACCATAACAATAATTTTCAGTCTTATCTCCTCAGAACATGGCGTCTCTCTCTCTCTCTCTCTCTCTCTTTCAAACACACACACACACACACACACACACACACACACACACACACACACACACACACACACACACACACACACACACAAATGAAGAGAAGGGGAGAAAGGAGAATGAAAGACAGAGAAAGAAGGGGGGGTGATAACAGCTTCAATAAATCATCCGGGCCAGTCGTCGCTCCCCGGGGATGTGGGATGGATTAAATTAAGCACTCCTTCTACTCGTGCGTCTATCCATCCCCCATCTCTCTCTCTCTCTCACTCTCTCTCTCTCACTGCGCCGTATAAATGCCAACAGCTGATCGCGAGACGGCACACTCACGGGAACACCTCGCGGAAGCTGCAAAGAGAGAGACGAGGGGAAGAGAGAGAGAGAGAGAGAGAGAGAGAGGGATACAGAGAGGAGAGAAAGAAGGGATGCTGTTGATGTATCCGTCCGCAGGGAGTCTTACTGTGATTTCTTTTTTTTTTCTTACCGGCCTGAGTGGTCGTCATCAGGTGGAATAAAGGACTAATTTCTCTGGCAAAGAGGGGAGGACGAGGTGTCCGACCGTTTTTTTTCTCTTACTGAAAAGCTTCCAAAAATTATCCTTCAATTTTCCCTCTTGTTTTCTTCGCATCCCTCCCTCCCTCCTCCTCCTCCTCCTCCTCTCCCTGCTCCATCTCCTCTTCCTCTTCTTTAAAGAGGCCCGAGCGCGTTGCGGGGTGTCTTCCATCGCCTGTTTCGTTTATTTATTTATTTATCTCCCCTGACTGCTCGCGAGCCCTCTGTCCCCTGGTCTGCAGCCTTCCCGCGAGCTCAAAAGAGCACGAGGCAACCCCTTCGCCTCCCCCGTACCCCCTCCCCGCGCCTCGGAGGGAGCTGTCCGGTGCTGAAGTTGCATTTCTTTCCTCCTGTGCGCGAGGACTAAACGGGGCGGGCAGACGACAGCGAGAGAGACCGGAGCAGAAGAGGAAGAACACACAAGCGCTTGTTGATCGTCAACTCTTTCACCGGATCAGTTCAAGGCTCGCGCTTTCTCCCCAATCTGAAGACAATCTTCCCCCGGCCCGCCGGTCTGATTGGTGTGTCACGGGCGAATCACCACGCTGGCCTGCCTGTCGGCGATCGGCTGTGTTTGCGAGTGTGTGTCGTTGTGTTTGTGAGTGCGTGTGTGTGCGCAGCTTGTCGGTGTCTCACCACCATGCCAAGGTCTTTCCTGGTAAAAAAGGTGAAACTGGATGATTTCTCCACCGGGGCGGATCTGGAGAACGCCTACCGGCACAGGACAGACCTCAGCCTGCGGCTACATGACAAAGGTAGGTCATGCAGCCTACACAGCGCGCACTAACAGGTGTCTCGGAAGAAAATCGATTTCACAGAGGAGGAGGTTGGCGAAGGTGGGAACATGTTTCCGAAATAAGACTGAGACTTCAACAGGATTTACCTGTTGTGCCTTAAAGGGATTCCCTCCTGTGATTGGTCGTTAAAAATTGACCCTGGGGCTTGATACACCGGTGCACATTCCTGCCAAACAATAACTATAAAATCTAAGCGTGAACTCAGAGTGTATCAGCACAGCATTTCCTTTTTTCTTCACCTTTTATCTTGCGTATAGCATCATCTAACATCAATAACCTCTGAAACTTATTGCAGAGTGGCTGGCTACCTGTGGGGTGATGTGGGTGTAATCAAGGCAGATAATTACAAAACATCAGACAGCATAGAGTTACCACACGCTTGTTACTTTTCTCACGGGTAATAAAAGCTTCAAAGCCCTCCACTAATCAGCGCATTGAAAAATATCAAAGTGGAGCAAAGCGTTATCAATAGCACAGACTGTGAAAGAATTGCATGCTGCTTCACTTCTGCAAAAGAGCTCAGACAGTAAAACACAGAAGACCTGTCAATCTCATAAAACTATGCACTCTGATAACTGGATGTTACCACACCGCACAGTCTAAGACTTTATTTACCGGGGTACATAAGTTACATTATCCTCGGTCGAAGCGTTTGGGCTCAACTCTAGGAGTTGAGCTGCCGCCGAAGCGAAAAGGTCACTTGTGAAATCAACTAAATCAAGCGCGTCGCATGTTTCATCGATTCTGGCTTACACCCAGCGGGGTCTTTCTCTCCCTTCGCAGTGTAAGTAAGCTTAAAGGAGACAGAAACGGGACAGTGGTTATTCATATCGAGCTCACTTTCACTTGGTTTTAGTCGAAACCCTTTGCGGTTATGCTTCTGCAAGCTCGGGGTGATGTTTGAGATGCACAAGAGCTGCCTCCCATGTAGCTCTGAGTTTGCAGAAAATAATCTGATGGAACACCGTGGTTATCTCCTGATAAGTGTATATATATGTGTGTGTGTGTGTGTGTGTGTGTGTGTGCGTATGTAAAAGCTGCATAATGGTCTTCTGACATAAGTCTTCACCTTCGCCTGCAGGTGAAGCACACACATCGTTTTAACATCCTTTATATAACAACGTTGTCTTGTAAAACACTCTAACAGGTTTTTAGTGTTGCCCTGAAACATTGCTTTCTTCTTTGCATATAAAATGAGTCTCATCTCAGGCTCATCTTTCGACGTTGTGCGTGGCCCTTCCCCCTCGTGCTCTGTACAGGTGTGCCTGTCCCAGTTTTGCAGTGTTGGCAGATTTCTGCACCGTGGCTATGACGCTGTAACTGTTGAATGTGGATGCATTTCTTCTCTTATACCATTTTCAGACGTTTCTTTAGCCATATGAGGGTGACTTTTGTAATTATCTCGAAAAGACTCAAAATGATTGGCTGTTTTGTGCTCCTCCAAAGCTGCAAACTTCCTCACAACCTGCAACTATGTGCGTCACATTTTACAGGGGGAAGAAAAGAAAGAGAGCGATGCCTCTGCCCGTGTAGACCGCATGACTCCCGTCCCAGTGTCATCCACATGCTAACATGTGCGTCCCATGCGCGGACCTGTCTGTGATTCTCAGCACGTAAAGCAAGAAAGCTGTCAGCGATGTATTTATGACGTCGAAGTTAACAAGCCCTTCTAGGTCTCACACGCCATCAGCCGCCTGTTCAGCCTGTCCCGGCCACCTTTTGTCTCCATCCCTAACATGCGATGTTAACAGCTTAATGCAGCTTCTACATGGCTCGGAGCAGAGTCAGCCCACAGCAGAACGCAGTGTTGGGAACAACCTTGTGCTTGAACGAACCGGCTTTGGAATAATTTATGTCCCGCCCTGCGTCCTGTGAGTGAATGATGTGACGGGACGTTGTAGTGGATGTTACATGGCTGTGATCATACGTGGAGAGATAGAATATGTGCGTCACATGGAGCTTGTTGCTTGTTCATTACCGAGACCACATAAGTAATGAGCACAGGAATTTACGACGCAGGTGTCCCAAAACCTGTGGTCATTATTTCGTGCTTTCATCATAATAACAGCCTCTCAAAAACATTGATTAGTTGGATCTTATCTTATAGGTTAGTTATTGTTCCAGTTCATTTTTACACTCTATTATGTGTTGAACCTAATGTGTTTCTATTGATAGTTTTTGTTGGAGCAGCTTGATATAAGCTCAGCTAATATTGCCACTATTAGCTTGTCTTCAGGGACAATTAAGGATGAATTGGAGCTATTAACTTATCCAACCTGTCGATCCATATTAAAAATATAAACAGCAGTGTACAACAAGTGCATACTGACAAAGGTATTGATTTACGCTTAAATCTAAAAATGTATGACCCATTTGTTTATATATAATGCTGGTTAGTACACATTAAAGAAGTACATATGTATTATTTTCCACATAAAATTTGAATGAGCGTTATTTTTCTCCAAAAATGCATCAATCATCAGGGAACAGGAGCATAAGCTGACTGTGCTGTGTGTCCCTGTACAGCTTTTGAATGGATTCCTGTAATTAAAGCCTGTCCTCCAAGTCATCAACTCCACAGATTTGTGAAACAAAGAAAAGAAACACCACACCACAAGCCGGTACTGCAGGCCTGCCGTCATCGTGCCCCTGACACGCACTGCACTGGATCTGTCCGTGGTGCTGATGCTCATTTTCACACGCTAAATCAGCTCTCTCGAGTTCAGGGTCAGCTTGCGTGCATTTACCATTTACAGAAGAAGTGTCTTGACTGCAGCCTTTGATGGCTAAGGGAAATGTATTGCTGAATTATCCCTGAACAAACCCTAACCCTGCAGACCCTTTCAATACACCGCTAAGGTCCACAGTTATGCAGGCAAGTGACTAACGCTCAGTATTTTAAAATGTCTATTTGCATTTTTTTACGTGCAGCTCCTGTTGCTGCTGATCTGCTGTTTGTGAGCTGATTACAGAGACTGTCATATCTGCAAGACAAATGCAGGGATCTGACTTGGACACAGATGTGGCAGTATTACGGTGGTGTGCTCACTCACATTTGAAAAGCCTCTTAAAATCTATATCTCTACATTTAGAGTGAGATGAGGAATAGATCTTACTGTTGCCTTATGTTTCACATACTTTGGTGCCATATGTGGTTTTATTTAAAAGGAAATTCAAATTGGTTTTTCATCAAATATAATACAGTAACACCTGTCATGTCACTGTTTTTTTGTTGTTGTTGCCCATAACACTTGGTGGAGGCTTTCTTGTGTTTCTACAGTAACATGTCAGCAACAAGTTACTGGTGGGATGAACCAGCTGTTTGAAATATTTATCCCATCTCTATGTCTTTATTATAAACATAAATGCACTCGAGTGGGAAGAAGATTCAGGGGAAAACATCACACAGCTGTGTAAAGCCAGCTGTATATCCCAAATGGCATATTATAATAGTTTGCATCAGTGAGTAAGCGCTTATTTAATTCCACCAATTCAGATTGTGTAATTCTGGTCAGCGTACTGAATCTCTGTCATTACTGTATCTGTACTGAAAGATAAGCTTGTCTAGCAGGCTACAGCAGTTTAATGCTAATCTGGACTTATTCATGTGTTTCCTGCAGTTTTCTCCGCGTGCAGGAATTAATGCCCTTCACATTTCCTGTTGGTATGGATCTCTCTGTGATCAGAGAAAATGTTTTGCCACCTTAATCTTAACATAGCAGTTTCTTTACTACCTATCAAGTTATGTCAATAGGGGCACCAGTAACTAATGTTTTGGTCAAGTCCTGTACACCACTAAATTTCCATACCATGTTAAGATGAGCTCTCTTTTCAATATGCTAATACTGTTGTCTGTTTTCCATTAACAGCTGGTTACATCAGTGACTACATCAGCCCTGTTGTGTACGATGGTGAGAGTGACAGTGGCATCAAGGTCCCCTCTCCTGATCCTCTCTACGACGGTATCCACAGTGACTATGGGGCTCCCGACTCTGAGTCTCCTGACAGCCCTGGCTCAGAACTCACAGATGGTTATATCAATGGAGACGCTGCAGTGAGCGAGGGTTACACAGTCGATGCCTTCTTCATCACCGATGGCCGCTCGAAGAGGAAAGCTCTCAGCAGCCCCAGGACCATCCAGAGGCACACCTGTAACGAGTGCGGCAAAACCTACGCCACGTCTTCCAACTTGAGCCGGCACAAACAAACGCATCGCTCGCTGGACAGCAAGCTGGCAAAGAAATGCCCGACCTGCGGGAAGGTGTACGTGTCCATGCCCGCCATGGCCATGCACCTGCTCACTCATGACCTCAAGCACAAGTGCGACGTGTGCGGAAAGGCGTTCAGCCGACCTTGGCTTTTACAGGGCCACATGCGCTCGCACACAGGGGAGAAACCGTTTGGGTGCGCCCACTGCGGGAAGGCCTTCGCAGACCGCTCGAACCTGCGCGCTCACATGCAGACCCACTCGGCCTTCAAACACTTCAAGTGCAAACGCTGCAACAAGACCTTCGCGCTCAAGAGTTACCTGAACAAGCACTATGAGTCTGCTTGCTTCAAAGGCCCCTTCTCTCCTCTCGGCCCCCTAGATGCATGACCCCCCATATAGATCAAACGAGACAAAACTGCAGACGTGAATTACAATTACCCTTACGGACTTAACTGCAGACACAAACAATATATTTTTGGGTCAGAATGTGACCTTGCTTTCCCTCCTCACCCCTCCTCACTGGCCCTCTGCCCCCTCCCCCACCTCGCCTCCCTTGGAGCCTATTCGTGATAATGAATATGATGAAGATAGCACAATTTTTTCTCCTTGAGATTTGCCCACTTAAGGATTTAACTGATCGACGCATGCACTTCCTCAAAAAAACAAACAAAAACACAACTCTTCACGTCCTCTTCCTCTGTCCATTGAGGATGGAGACATTAATACTGACTTCCTCCTGGCTTCTAGATACAGTATGACTCCGTATATTTTGGAAAAAGGGATGACGATGAGGATGACGACAAAGACAATAGTAAGCTTATAGCTACTAGTTTCCTCCCTGCACTCAAATGCAGTGAAAGTTTTTTCATTCTGATTTTGTTTCTTTTTTGGAAGAATTATAGTAATAATAATAGTAATAATAATGATAATAATGCTCTGCTGCACCAAGTGACCATATTCTCTCCACTACTGAGGTCAAAATACTATTTATTTATTTATTGATTTATTTGTTTTGACATTTTTTTCTTTTTTATGTGTTTATACTTGATTTGATAACAATGAAAAGTGTTGCCATTTATTTGTTGCACTTTAATTTCTGTATATGTATGTAGGATATTTGCCAACCTCTTTTTACCACTACAGGCCAAAGCATATGTCACTTTTTTGAGTACTATTTTTTCCTATTATGTTGTTAATACCTTTTTTCTTATTAACGTTATTGCATGCAAAAAAAAAAGAAAACAGAAAAAAATTATGAAAACCTATGCCAACATCATAAAAAGCTTATGATTTTTGCCAAAATCCTATAGCTAGAACCCGAGGGCAATATTATTATTTTTTTCTCTTGGAGCCTCCATAGGACTCTTTAAAAGCAATAATCACTTAATGCATGGTATTTTATGATGAAGTTATGAAGTATTACCTACTACTGTATAGCAGTTTAAAAATCAGGTATGTTTTACTTCACCTATAGTCATAAACAGAAAAAATACTAATATTACAGACATCAGGGAACATGCCAATGTAGTGTTAGAGTATCAAAAAGAAAAGTCCTGTCTTTCCTCTCTTGTTATGCACTGCCTGCCTCTTAGTGAGTAGAACTAATGTAGGATGTAGACTAGAGAGGCTGGGATCAGCTGCCTGCTGGGTGAGAGGCCTATTGTAGGATAACTACTGACCCTGACTGCCCTGCTCTGCAATAGCTCTAGTGATTCAATTGTTAACAAAAACAAACAAGGCCTTACTTTGGCTCAGGCCTTTTCATTATACTTAGATTGGATAATTGGCCATACATCAAAATTCAGTGGTTTACTGAAGTTTATGAGATGGCAAAATGACACTTAAATGTGTTTAAACAGTATTTCCTGTCACAGTCGGCCAAGTTTAATAACACCAATTTTATCTTTATGTTAAGGTTAAAATAGCAATCAGATTGGATAAATATGCAATAAGATATTCATCACCCTTAATTGACAGCTAGCATATATGACATGCAGCTGCTATCTGTTAACAACAAAGTTTAGTTGAAGTTGAACCAAAGTCGACTTCAGCCGAAATGCAATTACTCATCTGCTCTTCCGGTTCGCTTCCAACCCATAAAGCGTGCTTTCTTAAACCACAGGAACAGCATGCACTTTAGCTTGATGGTCAGATTGCAGCTTAGCTACAACTGTTGTAGATACACCAGACTGAGTTCTGATTATTCTGCAGTAGGCTCCACTCACCCCTACTGGGCCAACTGAAGGGTAACTCTAAGATCGAGAAACCTACGTACAGGCTAACTTTAATCAACCCCGACCCCATGGAAGATTTAACCTTTAATCTAGGTGGTCAATACCAGTGTTGCTGAACCCAGTTCTCTGCAGCTCAGAAACCTTTTCTACAGATTCATGGAGCTTCCCAGGAGACAGACTGAGGACACACAGATTTGCACAGGAAAATGTTTGTGTGTTCATCATAAAATGCAGCACGTCGACATCGTAATCTCGCATAGAAACATAAACACGGGTGCACAGATGCATGGGTGCACGTCCTCACATGTGAGCACACGGTGCCTGCTGACGAGCCATTTGGGGTGACTAAACTTTTGTGTACAGTGAAGCTTGAGCAATTAAAAAAATAAAACAGGTTTAATATTCAGATGTGAATCTTTAACAAACAAAGCTTTTTGTAATTGCAGTGCTTCCTCAGACACTCAGTGTAAGTCCGGACTGGCTGGTATTGAACACAGTTTATAAGGGCACACGGACAAAAGGACAACACGGTTATGTGGAGGCATTAGCTAAACAAATTTTTATCTCAGAGATGAATGATCAAAGGCAGCCATGGTTGACAATTTTATAAAGTCAAAAAGTCTACAGTTTGTGATAAATGCTTTGCCGCACAATAACACAATACAATACAATTATATTTTACAAAGAAACTTTTTTAAAGGCAATATAAAGGAAGCACTTCTGTTGTGACTGAGGGAATCAGTGTGTGAGTCAGCAAATTGTAGGTCTTATCTCCTTTCCTGATGTATGAACTAGATTTGAGCTGCAATTACTTGAATTGTATCAGATGATTAGTCATAGCGCTCCAGTCTGTTATGGCCGAGCACTTTTGCCTTTTTATGTATGATTTTGGCCAAAATACCCAACAACAGTTATAAATACAAAATAGGCAAACAGCTGCAAAAACAGTGTTAAAAGCATGATTGCGATTCCCTTTACGCAAAGAGAACAAAAGCATCACCTTTATTTTTCTACACACGTTTCTCAGACACTGATAGTAGACGTAAGAATAGGACAAAAAAGGGTGAAAGTATCATCTCTGCAGTTTCTCTAACTGTTTACTTATCCCAAATTGTATCATTGTAAACTCTGGTTGAAACTTTGCACTGTAGTCTAAATGTATTAGGGCTAAAGTGGACGTGTGGCTGTTAAGTGGTTTTTAAAGGAGAAAGGATTCGTTTTGAGTCTGTTTGTCTGTGTGTCTGTCTCTGGCCAAGCTCCTGGTCTGGCCTCTTTAAGCACTTCCATTTTAGTCATCTCCACCCTAAAGAAAGTAGCACAATGAAACTAACTAGAATTCAGGTAGAGAAGAATTAAAAACCTTGTACTAGCTTGACCTCTCTTCTTTTTTGTATTTTCAAGTTAAAGAATGGTAATAAACCTAAATAATCATTTATTGCAAGAGGGTTTGTAAAGAATCCTTTGGATTGAGACATTTTTACTGCTGTATAGTGATATCTGACACACCTTACCTCAGGAGGGTTGGATCTCTGTTGCAGAGTGAGGACCTCCTGGGTTTTTTTGAGCCAGTATTCAGACAATGTAAGCACAATGAACACAAAGCATTTTGTGGCACTTCATAATAAAGAATAATCTTAACGAACCAAGGCAATTTGTTGTAGTCTGTGTCATGTCTTAAGAAATAAGTATTTCCTACTATCCAAGATAATAGAAATCAGGAAGTAATTTGACCTGCAGGTAATGGACACTGTGTTAATTGATTTAGTTATTAAAATTCCTGTTAGCTTTTTTTTCTTCTTCAGTTCATGCTGTTGCAGTGAGTTGGCCTTTTAAGTCAAAAGAGTGCTTAGTTCATTTGCATAGAAAAACACTTGCTCTGATTAAACAGCCCATACTTTGCATTAGCTTTGTCAATATTGTATGTTTAGACAGGCACTGGGCTAACATTAAACTCAAAGCTGACTTGATGGTTAAATATGTTCACCGTGATAACTCTGTATTAGGACATTAAACACTTGTTAAGTAGGGGAATGTTGGAAGTTTTTTTTCAGTAAGGCATTTGTTAATAACCTTATTGGATAAATCTAAGTCAAAGATAACAAAACAAACAAACCCTGATTGATGCTCAGAAGTATGTGATCCAAAATTATTTCCAAACCAGTGAGTAGACCCCTGAGGGAACAGAAAAAGCATGGATTTATAGACCTACAGTCCTCAATGTTTGAGACAGTAGTCTAGTCACTTTTCATCCCTAAAAAGTACTATGTGTGCTACTTTAACTCAAAGCTTTTGCAACGTAAACTGCAAATGTGACAATGCTGTTTTCATGTGCCGTGCTATGCCAGAATGAATCACATCACTTCCTCCCCTCAGCTTGTTTCATTCACGCTGGAAAAAATGCAAAAAACCCAGTCTGATTGTTTTATATTACATCTGTTTCTCTGATAATGGACAACACATTAAGCATGCACTACAGTACAGCTGCAGCTGTAAGTCTGCTCCACTGTATCAATCATGTGGTAGCTCATCCTTAAGTGAAGTAACAGTTCAGCCCCGATGTTTGCTCCTAGTAAGCACAGACACTCCAAATCTATTGTTGCTATGCCAACACCTGTGGTATCCAAGGCAATAAACTATCTACAGTATCTATAGTGGTAAACTACCTGAACTGCTTCAACAAAGACACAATGCAGAACCCTGCAGCTTTGTGGAGTATATTTGCCAACCCTAAACAGAAGATTGGTTTCTCAGCAGTTGTATGAAGACAGAAAAGTGACTGCCCACGCCTATGAATCACCTTCTCCTCTCCCAACCTTGCCTTTCAACTTCCCCTCTGATCCTCTTGGTTTTCTCTTGCACCTCTGTGCCTCCTCTTCCTCCTTCTTCACATCTGGGTTTCCTTTCCTTCCCCCTCTCATCTCCCTCCCCTTCGCCAGCATCACCTGTTTGCTTCTCTCACACATCTCTCTTCCTTCCCTTTTCACTTGTCCTCTACTATCCCTCTTCCTCCTGCCACCTCTCTTTTCTCTCTCCTGCCGAGTCAAACCAGGCCACCAGGCCTTTGAGGACCTGAAAGTCATTTAACTCCTGGTAGATAATAAGTCTTAGAATATAGCTCCTCTCAGATAATAAGCTTTATCACTTGATTGCTCTGCACGCTCCCTACTGTCTTTAGATTCATGTCCAGGGACCTACTCAAGCGAATCACACTATTTCCTCCCTGGCAAGTCAAATTAACACTGTGTGTGTGGGTGTGTGTGTGCATGTGTGTATCAACCACTACTTGTAACAGGAAGTGAAGGACTGCTGAGGGTGCAAAATAAAATCAAAATACCACAGGTTATATTCAGATAGTTCACATCTGATCTGTGAAAACTGTAGTTAAGTTTAAAGGTCCCCAGTAGTGACATTAACCTCTTCACTTAACCTCACGCTGACTTTAATTTCGATGGCATTTGATAACAGCGCAGAAACCTCTACACCTGCCCTCTTTTCCACACTCTTTTACTTTCTTTGATGTCATCGTTTCTGCTGTCCACCTCCACCCGTCTTTCTCTCACATCGTTTAACTCTGTGAACCTTTCAACACTCCTATCCTCACAAAATGCACTTTGTCATTAGTATTTGACTTGATCACCATGTTTTTGATGCAGGCTATGTTAATTCTAATGCAAAAAGGAACTAAAAATGATGACACTGTCAATTAACAATAGTATATCCATTCAGAACGTGTGTACATTTTCTGACTTTTGTTTTGAAGAAACGTACTAGGTCTGTCACCTCTTGCACCCAACTTATAGTGAAATGGCAATAGGACCAAATCAGTCTGGTGTCAGTTTGCAATTGAGTGGAATCAAGTTGGAGACTGTATGCAATCTGTTTGTGATAAGTGAAAATTGCAAATATGTTGACATACACAGAGAAATTCACACTTAACAGAAATTTGTTGGAATCTGTTTGTGTGTAAATTACATGTCAATACTTTGTGAACCTTCACCAATCTGTCTGAGAGTGATTGCAGTGATTGGAGACCGGTTGCCTCCCACTACTCGACCTGTGGTCAGCCAGTGGTTGCAAACTCAGCTCAGTTGGTTAACTTGGAGTCGGTCACTGAAAGTGAAAAAAACCTTTGTGATCTCTGGATAACCATCAATTTCTCCAAGTCCCACGGAGGTTGTCATCCTATTTTTCTTTCTAGTGTGTCCTGGCGGTAAAGGAAACTGTGCTTTGGAAGTTTTGCTGACTCATGCAGGTGTGAGATTAGTTCAGCGAGATCCACCTTGGATCAAAGGATTTTGCCAAATGTCCATCGTTAAAGAAAAACTCTCGGCCTGACCCGGACATTTAGAGTGAATCTAATTCCTCCGTGCTGTCTCCTGCAGAGCAGGTCACACCAGGTATCAGAGAGCAGAGATATTTAATAATGTGAGAAGCAGTGATATCACGGGTTTGTCTGTCGTGTGATCAGCTGCGGGAAATGTTTTGCAAGTTGAAAAAGTACAAATTTAACGAGCACATTATTCATCATTTCATTTCACTTCCTCCCATCTCATTCGTTATATGAGGTTGTGCAGTGATAAGTCCGGCTTCCTCTGGGTTCTGTGATGTCATCTGTTAAAACAGGCATCGTAATGTGCTTTATGAACTAAGTAGTGCCATGCTGTGCAGGGAAAACGCGTATTAATTTAGAAAATGCCTTAAATGATGAACAAGCTGAAATGTGATCAGACCGAAAAATTTAGCTTCAACAGTATTTTTCATTTTGCTTTAGTGTGTTACCCTGCACTTCTTAACTGAAGTCCAAATTAACTTTGTTGAATGTGATAAAGCAAATGTAAATATGCGGTATTCTTACAATGAAGGTATACTCATAACTGCTATGGGCAAAAAAATGAAGGCAGCATTGCTGTTCCTCAACTGATCTGATAAAGATTTGCAGTTTTTCTTTAACGCTACCTTTGTAATTGAGTTTTAGGCTCAAAATTTTACAAGTGATCCTAATGAAACACACCCTCCCAGAGCTGCTACCATCATAAATGAGGCTATGTTGCACCACTTCGATATAATCCCATGCGGATACGGATAAATAAACAGTACGTGCATCTACTCCACAGATTAGATTTGCATCCTGCTTTATCAGCAGGCAAACAGTGAACAGTAAAATATCTGTATCCATGTAGGTACAGCTTCCCCACCCACTCGTGCACATTGTCAAGAGCAAAGCGGTGTAGGACAGGGTTGTGAATGTTCTCACCACATCCGAGGCTATTTGTAGAAATGGCAGCTGTCATCAGAAACATCAACAGGCTGAGAAAAAGTGCTGTTCACAACTCTGGTAGGTGGAGGTGTAGAAGGAGCATAGGGGAGATGTTGAGCTCAAATTTCTCAATTTATCACCAAGCAGTTAATGAAATGCAAAGCTGCAGAAAGGAGTTTCCTGTCATGACTTAGTGATTATGCCATTAGCAAAAATAAATATATACAACAGACAATACTGATGTAGTGAGATAGCTGGGGAATGATTCCTTTCCTTGTTTCTCTTTCTTCTGTTCTTTTGCAGTTTTTTCTCATGCATGCTGCTGCAAACAGATAACATTTTATTATTATTTTTATTTATTTATAGACAGCTGACATACTGTGATAGCAGCTTTACACATTTATGCCATTATTATTAATGCTTCTTCGCGCCAAACAACAATATTCAGGCAAGAAAAACATATTTAAAACATTTGCAGGAGGAAACAGGATGGATGCTGCTAGGAAACCTAATAGCTAAAGAACCTCTTTAATATGTAAGATGCATTCAGGAGACACAGTGTGCAACGTATCTTACCTGTAGCTTGCGTACGTTACACAGTAGGGATGTTAAAATGTGAGTTCAACAGCTCTACTCAGTCGGATGGTTGCAGCGATATTGCGAGCACTCTGCACGTCTGTGTTTAAATTCTTTGTGCAGTCATGTGCATGTGTGTTCATCGTTGTTCGGCCAAAGGCGATGTGGTTCACTTACAGTGGATGATTTATTGTTTTAGCAAGAAGACAAAACTGCTCCAAGGACAGCTGCGGGGCCAGAAAATAAGTGAGCTGAAAAGGCAAGCCCATATTATTTCTACAGCAGTGTCAATCAAATGGTTTCACTACCAAGCACAATGTGTCGAGCTGGTGACAGTCATGAAGACAGAAGGGAAAACTAAGCTCAAGTCCAACTAAAAGTCCAGACATCATCATGACATATGTTATTTGTAACTTCTAATTCCCAACTTCTGTGGTGCACTGCAGGCAGCACATCTGATGCGTCAGCAGCAGCGGTGCTTGCACTTACAGCGACGGGAGACGCCGATATGTTTTATTTATTGTTTAGCGGCCTGCTCTGAAATGTCCTTCACTCATTTACCGAAATGTATGTTTTTGTATACACGTCTACATGCGCGACAACAGCATTTATTGTTTATTCTCTGAAATTACATAAAGAATGTTAAGGTTGATTATTATTGCTCCATTTAATGCTACATTTAGAGACTCTGCAAGAACAAGGACACTTGCTGTTTCTCCTCGTTGTCGTGAGGAAACACAGCACAGCAGTAATGCTGCTGTTTCTAAAGCCGCAATTACTAAAGCCATCATCATCTTGGGTGTTGGTTTAGCTCACTGGATATGAATCCACCCAGAGGCCCACCTTGTCCTGGTCTTTCCACTGTCCAGTTTATTTGAAAAAAACAAAAAAAGCAAACAAAAAACATGTTTTTTTAAAAGTCATCATATTTGTTGCCACATAAATCAGCTTCAAACATGATAATCTCTGTTGCATTTAGCAGCAAGAGTGGCTGTGAAACTGTCTGTGACACTAGAATAAGCTCTGTTATTAGTTAAGTGATAGCAAAGCCCTTGATGAAGGAGCCACTTGTGGTGAAGCATGAATGGAGCAGCTGATGCCATGTAGGTGCTCTGCCTGAACACAATGCCTCATTAGCAAAGAAGTGCAAAAAAATCTGATGCTGAAAACCCCACATAAAAAAATACCAAATTATTCATCATGTCACTCAAAAATTTATAAGAGTCTTTTATTTGACTTGGACACTGGAAGAGAGCATGGGCTTGCCTCTGAGCTGTGTAGTTAAGCAAATACTCCCTTAGAGAGAGCAAGAGGAGACAAGAGAAATGGGCAAAAGAGAAAGAGAGAAGGTGGGAGGAGAAAGAGGGAGAAGAGGAAATGAAACAGACACAGAGAGAAAGCACTTAGGGAGCTGAGCAGAAAGAGAGAGGGAGAGAGAGAAAGAGACCGAGTGAGTGGGCAAGAGAGAGATAGAGAGGGAAGGAGGCGGGGTGGAGGGGTAGAGGTAGCTCGGGGAGGAGAGGAGGGAGACTTGACCCAGATTGGGAACCTAACAGCAGCAACAGCAGCAGCTGAGTGAGCTGGTGAATGTTTAATAGCGCCAACCACTTGCACGCTGACACACATACACATGCACACATCCATCCACCCCCACACACAGAGAAACACACAGACACTGTTGACTAGGACTCTTGTTGCTGGAGTTAAGCTCGCGCCTGTTGAATCACTTTACAGTATGTGGAATGAAAAGAACAAAAGCCCCTACCATGCACCGGATTTACTGGTGATACTGGTGGGTAAAGCTGTAAGCGGAGCCCACATCTGGTTCTGCAGGAGCACAGGAATCAGACTCAACGTGGAAATCTTCCACCCAACATTTGCAACATTATGATATTTACATATTTATTTTTTGTTATCAGCACTCTATTAGCTGCCCAGAAAAAGAACAGAACAGTAAGGATGCTATTTGTCATGGGGTACCTGTGCTGTAAGTATTTTTTCTGCTATGACATTGAGTTACACACACGCACACATGGGGTGAGTCTATAGAGTCAGAGTGAAAGACGCCAACACGGCAACATAATGTCCTACATACCATCTGTGCATTAGTGTGCTTCTTGGACGGTTGCATTTCCAGAGATGGGAAGTTATCCTTCCAAACTTGGTGTGTTCACATGTTACATGTGGACCCAACACAGAGCTAAAACCGCAAGTCGACAGCTGTTTCTAGTATGTAATAAACAATTATTCCTTTACTTGACTTCCCATCATGGTTAAATGAAATCTTTTTTAATGCAATATAATAGGAAGCATGGAAATTTTAACAATTCATCAAAAGTTTCACAAGAACAGCCATGCCTTTTGCTTTTGCCATGTATCTTACCACATCATATTGATAAGTCATCAAGTTGTAAGAGTTTCTCTAGCTTTTCGAATTGTTGTTTATTACAAAACATTATTCAGTATTAACCAAGCATGTTACACAGCAGAACATTTTTATCTAAAGTCTTAGAAAAATAACAAATAACAGTAACAAAGTACACTTTATGCCAAAGGTATTCACTCATCAGCCCTCACATGCATATGAACTTGAAACATCCTATTCTTGATCCAAAGGGTTTGATATGATATAGATACAAACTTAGCAACTATAACAACTTTATCTCTTCAGTGAACCTCCATGAGGTTTAGAAGTGTGTTTATGGGAACTTTTGACCATTATTCCAGAAGAACATTTATGATGTCAGAGACTGATGTTGGACTAGAAGGCCTGGCTCACAGTCTCCACCCTAACTCATCTCAAAGTGTGCTATCAGATTGGGATCAGGACTCTGTGCAGGCCAGTCAAGTTCTTCCACACCAAACTCATTCATGTATTTACAGACCTTGTTTTGTGACTGGCTTGTAGTCTCTCCACCTCAGCATCCACTGACCCTGAGTTGCTGGCATTCCCAGTTGCTTCCACTTTGTTATTAAACCACTAACAGCTGACTGTGAAATGTTTAGTAGTGTGGAAATTTCATGCCTGGACTTGTTGCACAGGTGGCATCCTATCACGGTACCACGCTGGAATTCACTGAGCTCTTGAGAGCGACCCATTATTTCATAAATATTTGTAGAAGCAGTCTGCATGCCTCGGTGCTTGATTTTATACACCTGCGACCGTGGGAGAGATTGCAACACCTGAATTTAATCATTTGTATACGTGAGTGAATACTTTTGGTAAATACTTTATCTGTCCTATCTAAGTGTGGCAGTGAGCCAGTATGCACATTACCAGTACCCTGAAACTGAAGCAGCTACATAAATGTCAGCCAGTTTTGATTATTGTCATTATTTACAGCTATTCCTACTTAAACATGTCGAAATGCCCAGCCTCTCCACACCTGTCTTAATATAATCTGAGACATTAAGGGGATTCTTACCTTTGTGCTGCACTGACCTTTAAAAGCTTTGAATTAGCCACTAAGAAGGCCAAACGGAGGCGTGAAGTCCAAACAGAGGACATAAGTTCTTAACTGCTTTCTCTGCTTTCTTTCTAATCCTCATGACCTTGCAAAATGCCCTAAAAGATGTGACAGTATGAAGGGGAACATTAGACAAAAGGATGGTAGCAGTCCACAGAAACTAAGCCACCACTGCTCCACGAGCACCTCACTCAACACTAAACTGTTACCAGACAACCATTAACATTACGGTTACCACACACACCACCATCCATTATAGCTGCAAACAACATTACTGTAAGACAGCAGGTTTACAGTGTAATCTTTCAGATTCCTCAACCCGCCCTCTTACATGCTCAACACATTAACTTGGTTTTATTAACACCATCAACGTAGTCACTCTTTAGCCAAGTGTGATTCATCTACAGCCTCAATGGACCCTGTGTGGGGTGGAACCTCCTACTCTGTCTTCTGCCACACTAACGACAGCGGTCATTAAAAAAAATGGATGTCAAATGAAGGTGAAAGCTGAGAGCAATAACGCCGCATGATAAATACAAAAAGGGAAAAGGGTACACAGACAGGAGACGGGAGGTAAGTGACGGAAGTGACGGGAAAAGGTAAGCGACCCATGTTGTAGGTGACGTCAGATGCCGGAGATTTGGTGGAAAAAAAGCGAATGGTAGCGTAGAATTTAACAAAGTTTCTTTAAGCTTCAGTATTGCCAAATAAACTAACCAATTGTCATATAACTAACAACATCTGTCCTATCATCTCTAACACCCTGGAGGACAACGGGGAGAGTTTAGACGCTCTCCAAGATTACATCGACCGGTGCTTCCAAGATTTAGTAATGAAGAAGGCTCAGAGTGCATCTTCCCCGGCCAAAATTGAGACACCGTCATCGAAGAGATGTCTCCCGGCAGACTCCCCCGGCACAACATCGCCTGCCGGCAAAGACATTGCAGACATCCTGGAGTCAATTGACAAGCGATTGGCCAGTTTTGATGCGAGGCTGTCCCTGGTGGAGATTTTACACCGGGAATTTAAATCTCTGAGAGAATCCCTGGAATTCAGCCAGAGCAGGTGGAAACGCTTGCTGCTGAAAATTCCACACTACGGGAGTCGGTCAAATCTCTCACCGATAATGTGACCCAGTTAAACATAGAAAATAAAAAAAGAATCCGTTATCATCTACAAGCCCGTATCATGCGAGACAACCTTGTGTTTTCTGGTATTCCAGAATCTGCCGGAGAGGACGCGGAAGCAACAGTGAAAAGCTTCATTAAAACCCACCTGAAGCTGCCGGAGGACACCGTAAAGAACATCGCCTTGGGGGCCGTGAGGTCGCCGACTGGGAGACCACGTCCAATTGTGGCCAAATTCGGTCAATTCAAACAGAAGGAACAGGTGAAGAGTCGCGGCAGGGAGCTGAAAGGAACGGACTTCAGCGTGAACGACCAGTTCCCCAAAGAGATCCTGGAACGACGCAAGGTCCTGTTCCCAGTTCGACGTAGCTTCATCCAGAGAGCCTCCCGCGCTGTCATCGCTGTGGACTGGCTCTACGTGGACGGACAGCTCTACCGCAACCCCGGCACCACTCCGTGGTTATATTGACTGCACTCCAGATAAGAACCCGCTACACTCTTTTCTTATTCATTCGCACTCTCTCCTTTAACATGGGTTTAACCTTGTAATATCAGTATGATGGTATAGCCGATATAACACCGTCACCCTCCGTCATTGCTTTAATTGGAATGTTTCCGTTTCTTTTCTTTTTTGTTGTTGTCGCTCACCGTTCTCGTGGTTTTTTTCTTTCTCTTTTCTTTCACTGCTGTGATCACCTAATTCTCCACTTACCTACAAACAACACCCTCTATTTCTGCATATTCACACACCACGATCATGCAAACACATGTGCTCAACGGCAGCACATTTACAACAGGCTCACAGCACACACAGACTTATAGGACACACACGCAAGCCACGCTTGTTCATATTAGTGAATATACACACATAGTCAGACTTATGGAGCCTCTCACCACACATTTTTTTCTCTTTCTATTTACAAACAAGTGATGTTTCCACATTCTCTTCACCCGTCTAAACAAAACACCCAGCGTACATCGTTAGACATACACACACAATTATGGGCACACTAAGGTTTGTCACATGGAATGTAAATGGAGCTGGCACCAGAGAAAAAAGGTTAAAGATATTTAACCAGCTTAAAAAACTACAGGCAGATGTTGTTTTATTACAAGAGACTCACAGGCCTGTCACAGGTTTAAACGAACTTAAAACACCTGAGTTTCCTAATGTTATAATTCTAGACAAAGGGGAGTAGCAATTTTAATACATAAAAATTTTAATTTTACAGTACTCGATACAGCTATAGATCCAGAGGGTAGATTCCTTATTATTAAATTATCAGTATTTAACAAAAAGCTATGTATTGTAAGTATATATGGTCCAAATGTTGATGAACCCTCATTCTTCCACGGATTTTTTAGTGCACTCTCTGAACACCTTGATTGCACACTTATTCTTGGAGGTGACCTCAACCTTGGACTAAATGAAGAAATGGATAGGCTCAACACAACAGGAACTCAGCGCAATTGGCAGTCCACAAATATAATCAAACAGTATATGAGTGACTATGGCCTTTGCGATGCATGGCGCTCCCTTCACCCCAACAGTAAGGAATATTCTTTCTTCTCACGTGTCCATCACTCCTACTCTCATCTGGATTATTTCCTAGTCAGCAGCTCACTGCTGAGTGATATTTCAGACACCCTATAGCTGTCAGCGATCATGCTCCTGTATCTTTAACACTAATACATAAGAAGAACGCTACACCAAGTAAAAACTGGAGATTCAATACATCACTGCTCAAAGATGAAGACTTTATTAAATATTTTAAAAAAGAGTGGACTTCATATTTAGACTTTAATGACACTCCTGGAACATCAGCTTCTGTTCTATGGGAAGCAGGGAAAGCTGTGATGAGAGGTAAAATTATTTCTTTCTCATCACACAAAAAGAAAGAAGAAAACAAAAATATTCAGGAACTAGAAAAAAACATCAAATCCTTAGAAGAAGCCTACGCGTGCGACCAAGATAAAGAAATAATGAACAAAATATGCAAAACAAAACTAGAATTAAATGAAATTATTAATAAAAAAACCCACAATTCCTAGTACAAAGACTTCGCTTGCAGAATTTTGAACACAGTAACAAATCAGATCGATTTCTAGCTAACCAGTTAAAAATAAATAAAGAAAAAACAACTATATGTGCTATTAAAGATTTATCTGGAAACACAATATATGACCCTGGAAGAATAAACAACATTTTTAGGGATTTCTATGAAACTCTATATTCACCACAAATAAACCCGTCTAAAAATGAAATTGATCAGTTTCTTGACAACGTAACTCTTCCAAAATTACTAGACAGTCAAGCAATGGCACTGGATTCGCCACTGACGCCAGGTGAACTCCAGGAAGCCCTGATAAGTATGCCCAATAATAAGGCTCCAGGTCCAGACGGCTACCCTGCAGAATTCTACAAAGAATTCTGGACAATTTTGGCACCAGTATTCCACAGAATGTTGCAGGAAATCAAGGAAAATGGCAGACTACCACCAAATATGAATTCTGCCAACATTAGTCTCCTGCTAAAACCAGGCAAAGACCCTTTATTTCCCTCAAGCTATCGTCCAATATCCCTTATAAATGCAGACCTCAAAATAATCTGCAAAGCCCTCTCAAAAAGATTAGAGAAGATAACCCCCTTTTTAATTCATCCTGACCAAACTGGTTTCATAAAAGGTAGGCACTCATCAACAAACGCACGTAGATTACTTAATTTAATAGACTACTCATACAGTAAAAACATTGAAACCACAATATTATCTCTAGATGCAGAAAAAGCGTTTGACAGAGTTAACTGGAAATTTTTATTTGCAACTTTACACAAATTTGGTTTTGGAAACTCTTTCATAAACTGGCTAAGAATATTATATAATTCCCCAACAGCTTGTGTCAGAACAAATGACCAGACATCCTCCAGCTTCTGTCTCCTGAGGGGCACCAGACAGGGATGCCCACTCTCCCCCTCACTTTTTGCAATTTTTATCGAACCACTAGCAGCAGCATTTAGACAGGCTGCAACAATTAAGGGCATAAAATGTAAGAACGTAGAACATAAAATCAGTCTCTATGTGGATGATGTGTTTTCTCCAAAACTCACAAACCAACCTTTCTGAGGTAATTACTCTAATAAACTGGTTTTCAAGAGTTTCAGATTATTCAATTAACTGGTCAAAATCTACAGTTCTTCCAATTAACTGCTCCTTCCATAATTCTTCTTCTGCCCCACTACAATCTGGAAATATTAAATATTTAGGTATTAATGTCTCTCCTAAGCTTTCAGACTTAACTAAATTAAACCACATCTCACTTCTAAAGAAAGTAGAAGGCGATCTGACTAGATGGAAATCTCTACCCATATCACTCATGGGAAGGGTCGCCACTATAAAAATGATGATCTTGCCAAAAATAAATTACTTATTTTTAATGATCCCGAACAAACCATCACAAGATTGGTTCAGATCTCTGGATTTGTATATTTCTAAATTCCTTTGGAAAGATAAACCCCCGCGTATCATCTTAAAAACGCTTCAAAGAACCAAGGATAAAGGAGGATTAGATCTGCCTAATTTTCAACAATATTTCTTAGCCAACAGGCTTCAGTACATCTCAGGATGGTTAAAACGTACCTTCTTAGATGAGCCCTGGCTAGATGTTGAACAGGCACTATGCAATAATCTAGAGATTTCAGACCTACCATTTATCAGCTCAAACATCAAAAGACATGAATGCTTTAAAAGCATCAACATCAGCTCTTCTCTGACAGCATGGTGGGAGTCTTCATTAATCCCATGCAAACGTACACCTATCTGGAATAACCCTGAAATATTACAAAACAATAATATGATTAATTTTCCAGAATGGAGTTGTAAAGGAATTAAATACTTAGAACATATATTAGAAGGAACAGACTTTATTCCATTTGACAGACTAGTTATACAATATGGGATCAACAAGAAAAGATTTTTAGAATATCAACAAATTAAATCCATAGTAAAAAAGAAATTTAACCTCAGTCAAGTTGAATTGCAAACACCACCAAGCACGGTACATTTTCTTACTCTTAAATCCCCTAAATTATTGTCTAAAATATACAGAACACTTTCTAAAATAGATGAATCAATATCCCTTCCTATTGCAAAGTGGGAAGGAGATTTGTCAGTCGGCTTAGACCAAAACTTCTGGCCTCAGATATGCTTAAAAACCTTTAAATTGATTAGAAATCCCAGTCTGCAATTAATACAATACAAAATACTACATAGAGTGCACTATACAGGTCATCGGATGTTCCAGATGGGCTTTACATCTTCCAACAACTGCTCACACTGTCAAGGCAATACACCAGACAATTACATCCACGCTCTTTGGTTCTGTCCACCAGTGCAGAAGTTTTGGCGCGGGATATGTGAAGACTTATCAAAGTGTCTCAAATGTAAAATTCCAACCTCCCCTTTAGTGTACTTGTTGGGCAAATTGGATGATGTCACTGCAGAAACTAATACAGTCCACATGGTTTTTACTGCCCTATGCATTGCCAAGAAAACGGTCCTCATGAACTGGAAAAATAAAAATAATCTTAATTCTAGCCAATATAGAAACCATCTAATAGATCACATTAGTCTCGAGACAGCCTCTGCCACCACATTAGATCAATCCCTCTGGGCTCCTTTGATCGGCTCCATCACCTAGCGGGGGGTCGTGGTTTGGTCACGCCTTCGCCATTGTGGTTGATGTGGAGGTTGGGACGGGCTTAGGGCGTCTGGAGAATCCCTAGGGACGTTATCCCTGGAGGGCTTAACCCAGGGGTTGTGATCATAACCTGGTTAGTGGCTCTTAGAGGGTGTTCTCCTTGTGGCTGCGTGCAGCAGGCCTGGGGGAGGGTCTTTGCTAGCGGACGTAGGTTACTGGCCTGGTAGCCTGGCTGCCCCTGAGTGGATCCGGGGCAGGTGTGGGGGCTTGGGGTTCGCGGGTGCTTTGCCTCCGTGCTAGGGCTCTGGCTGGGCCTTGGGGGCTTCGGTCCTTGTTGGTGTGTCGCCGAGGTTGTGGGCGGGTGGGTGCACGGGGGCTCAGCCCTGGCGCAGGGGGCCTCTGGCGCATCGGCCTAACTAGGGGGCTCTTCAACTGACAGGGAGTTTGTTCCATCTTTGCAGGAGTCCACTCTGCAGGTGGGGGAGAGTCATAGGAGAGGTGGAGAATAAACTTAACCTGGGTGTCTACTGTCTTGTGCAGTCTGGGAGATGATTGAATGTTAGGGTGGGTACAGTTTCCTCTGCGGTTGGGTCGGGTGGGCTGCCCCGGGTCCTGTGGGGCTGGGTGGTCCTGCTGCTGTAGGCCCCGGTCTGGATGGGCCTGGGCTACTTGCCTTGGCAGGTGCCGAAGGACGGGGGTGCCTACTGGGGTCAGCGGGGGAGCTGGCCCCAGGGAAGGGCGTCTTGCTCCTCCCTTCTTTTCCTCCCCATCCCTGGCTGCCTCACTCTTCCCGCTCCAACACACCCACCCACACAAGTAGGGCCTTGGGGTGCGGGTGTGTCACCAGGGTGCAGGGGAGGCATCCCCCCCCCCCGTCCCCTTCTAGCCACCTGTGCCTCAATTTTATTCCACAACTTAGACATCCACATTACTCACCCTCTCATAACACATACATATAGGGCCTTGAGGGTGGGCACGTTAACGGCGTCCAGTGGACGGTCTGTGTATTCAACCCCACCTCTGGCGCCGGTGCCCACCTCTCAATTTTAAATCCATGTAGACATTGAGGGTTCTCGGGAGGGGCCGTGCTAACACCTGCTGCTCTCTGGCAGCAGCACCATGCTCTCCCGTGTTTTAAGTGTTTTAAATGCACCTTAGAACAACACGCAGCAACACTACACATGAGCGAGAGGAGGGAGGTTTGGGGTCTTCACACACCCCTGTTCTCTCCTGGCCATCGGGGCGGTGGGGCTGGAAGGAGGTGTTGGCCGTCCGATTGGGATCTGGGATGCGGGGCCTCCCTGCTGCTGTGGAGCCTGGGGCGGTCTGCTTGCCTCCACCGCGGGGGAAAGGGTAACATCTCCTGGGTCTAGGTGCCGTTCCCCCCTCCAGGGGCAAGGGTACCTGGACCCGGGGTATAGAGTTTGTTTGGGGAGTGTGATTGTGTGTACAGTGTCCATGTATGTCTATCCCTACGTTGGGTGAGTGCTGAGTATTTGTATATGTGTGCATGAGGGTGGGAATGCATGTTTGTGCAGGTCGGGTCTTACACTCCACCTCTCTGGGAACTCCCAGGCCCTCCAAAGGCCTATCTCCTCTCACCACACTCCCTGCCGGTAACTGAAGCCCTCAGGGGTCGGTGTGTTGGTGGTTCTTGGTGTCCGGGGCTGGGCGCTCAGGTATGTACCAGCTCACTCCCGGTGACTACTTGGCGGGGCCTGGTGCCTGTTGCTCGGTCAGGCCTCTTCCGGAGCAAAGCGGGCCCTCGGGCCTCCGGTCTCTGGGCCTGCGGCTCAGTTCACTCTGGCACAGCTGGCTGCCGGCAGAGCCGGTGGGCACGCCACTGCAGCCCCCTCTGGCTTCTGCTCTGTGGCTACTGGGTGACCCCTCATCTGGGGCTCTCCTCAGCTCTTCCCAGGAGGGTGGCACGGATGCCCCTCCGGTGGTCCTCCTTGGGCTCTCGCACTCTGGGGCCTCTGGATGTCTGGGGCCTGGATCTCCTCCATGCCTGCTTCATGCCCTGGGGGACAAGGCTATGGCTCTCTACATCCTCTAGCAGACCATTACATGGGGAAACCTTTTGAATACAAGCGCACTGATCCACACAGGTGTGCACACGGGTGTTCACTGTTCATAGACATAAACTACACCTCTATTGGCTGCTAGTTCCAAGCACATTGTGCGCTGTCGGTCCTGCTTGCAACACAACAACATTCAATATTTAGTATTTACTGCTGTTTACACTTAGCTAGATTAACGTGATGGTGTTGTGTTTAGTATGCTGCTCTGTTTTTTTTGCTTGTTTTCTCTTCTTTTTCTCTCAACAGGTGATCCAGGAATTTTTTTACTTCTTTCTCTTTTTAAGTGCCCTTTCTCACTGTCCCTCTTCCCTTCTGTTTTTCTTTTCCTTCATCTTTCTTTCTCTCTTTCCTATCCCTCAGTCATGTCTGTCCCGTCTGTAACAACTGAAAATAAAATAAAATAAATAATAACAAAAAAAAAGGGAAAAGAATTAGCAGCACATTATGAGAAGTGCGCAGCAAATACTCCCACCATTAAAAGCTCGGCTCTTTCTTTCTTCCTTTCTATGTTTGCCTTATTTCAGAAGTCAGCATTCTTGTTCATGTTTTCTGCTCAAGTGACTCACCCTTCTGTATCTGTATATGTGTGTGTGCGCGTGTGTGTGTATGCATCAGGCTGCTATTTCAGCACTTTCCCATGCTATCGATTCAAACCAGCCTGCAGGAGAAAACCAGGCCCCTAACAAACACACAAGTGTGTATGGCTATGTTTGTGGGGATATTTACCGGCATAATGCAATCCCCAGCCAGTTATCCTAACCTTGACCTTCACAGCTGTGTCTAACCATAACCGGCTATTTTCATTCCTCACCTAAATCTAATTCACACACCGCTACAGTTATGCACAGCACATGATTGCAAAGGATGTGCAAATGCAGTACAAAGGTATAGTACTTTGATAAAGACCCCCGATAATACAACAAGAGTGCCAAAGAGCCACAGTACCTTCAGGAACAAGAAAATATAATTATTTCTTAAAGCAGGCTCACTTTAATCTCAGTGCTAAAGGCTTTTGCACAGTCTGTATAATTACACAAAGAAAATATAAATTTGAACTCACACAACATGTTAACAGCTGACTTTTACAACTTTTACAAAAACAAAATTTAGTGGTGAGAGCATGCACTCAGTATTTCCAGGTACTTGGAGAACCTGCCACAGTTATTCTGGTCTTCAAGCTGCTCTAATCCCAGATTGTAGTCATGATGTTGCAATCTGGACTCTGAAGAAGTTGGACCATCTGCTGCAGAACTTTTTGTTCTTCTTGTCACTGAAGCTGGTATTGGCTGCATGTTTAGGGTTGTTGTAGTGCATTTTTGAACCAATCAGATGCCTTCCAGGTGGTATCTGTGCATCTTTTGCACAGTACTGTATGTGCACTGTGTAGGTGTGCACGTGTTCATGTAGGTTCATTAGTCTGCATGACCTTCACAGCACCAAAGACCCTGCAGTGAAGGGAAAAGGAAGACTAACAGCAGAGGGTTGATGACTCAATGCCACGCTAAAGCCTATACTGTGTGTGTGTGTGTGTGTGTGTGTGTGTGTGTGTCAGATGCAAATTGAGAGAGAGAGCGACAGAATATGTTTGTGTGTGTCAGCTTGCAAGGTTAAGTTATTTCTGTACTCTTTTAGCTATTTGTACATAATGATTTGGTAATAGGTGAGGTGTGTGTGCAAGCGTATGTTGGTGTGTCTTGGAAGTTTACCTAATCCTACGTATGAGAGAATTTCTGTGTGTTTGCATTTAAAAAAAAAACTCCCCAAAAACTAAACACAAAGAACTATATATTTCTAGTGAGGCACGTCTGTGTGTCTGTGTGTGTGTGTGTGGTTGTGTCTCCTTCTGTTCTCAGTCAAGGTCGCCCACTCGAACCGTGGACACATTGTAACAGTTACTTGTTTGTATTTGGACACATGTGTTGCATGTATGCATGTCTGCTTACACACACTGACACACTCGCCCTCCAGGGTTTGAGTAAAGGATACGCGGCAGGTGAGGGTCAAACCGACAGAGCCACATCACACCTATCAGCATGATGTACTCCTCCGCTGCTGACCTCAGCTGCAAATAGAACCAGGAAGTAGTTATTTCAGGATCTCATTTCCACCCACACCAGGGGTAGACTACAATTAGCTCAACAACTCTGTCTCTTCTGACTGCTTCCTACTGATCCGCCGCTACCTGCCTCGTTTTGACTATTCACTCTGGTTGTAATATGCAATTGAGTGAAAAACCAACACTGTTAATCACTGTGGCTTTTTTCCCTGTGCAAAAAACCCCATTTCCTTTGAAAACATACATGCAAAATAGTAATTCAACAAAACTGCATATGTTAAAATGGACTGAAATCAGACAAATTTGTTACACTGTATTTATGACCTGCAGTTTACCACAAGATAAGGAGGGAATGTCACCTTTAAGGGTTTAAAAATAAACAACCTGTCCTCATTAATTGATTTTACTGTTACCCCTCATTTCTTATTACAGGTATTAGTTGAAAGCTTGGCATAACTTAGCATGGTGTGCAGTGTTTCCTCAATTTCTTGACAAACAGGAAAAGTGGAGGACAAAAAAAGTGACACGCTTAAACAAAACTATCTACATTAGATGAACAGTATCTTGTCCTGTCAGGAAAAAAAAATCATCAAAGACTTGACACAGGACCTGAAGGCATTTCAGGTGATCTATCTATTGTTCACTGAAGCCTCATCAGAAATGGTCTCAGTGGAAGGGTGGCTGTCAAGAAGCAGTTCTTAAGGAAGGGAATCAGGGAGAAAAGGCTGAGGTGTGCTAAGTTACACAAGAATTGAACTGAAAATTAGTGCCAACAGGTTTGACGGTGGAGGCTCTGTCATGGTTTGGGGCTGGATTTCAGCCAGTGGTGTTAGAGAGCTTGTCAAAATTGATGGAAATGTGAACACAGAAATGTATCTTCAGATCCATCTTGCTGTACCATCTGGAATATATTCATCTAAAGCAACTCCTTCATTTTTCAAAGATCCCAAACAGACTGCCAATGCAGCAAAAAACATACTTTGACATCTTGACAGAGAAGGGAACAAAAAGGCAGCCAACATCCAAAAAAGAGATTTGAATGTCCTTCAAGAATCCTGGAGAACTATTCCCGAAGACTACTTAAAGGAATTACCAGAAAGTTTGCCTATGAGAGTTCAGGCTGTAATGAAGACTAAAGATAGTCACACAAAATCTCGACTTTCAAGCTCAGTAGAATTATACAAACTCTTTACCATATATACTGTAATCCATATTAGTTTGCACATTTTAATAAACTCTAATTTTGTAACAAAATATACAGAAATTAAGCATATCTTAAGACTTTAAGGCTGTATATACCATGTTACGGATCCATGCAAGAAAACATACAATGTTTGAGCTCCACTCTAAAACGTCCGTCAGGCTTTTTATCCACTCCTAACATACTGCCCTGAGAAACAACACGATCAATTTAGCCATGAACTGCACCTTTTCATTAGTATTTAAAATACATTGGAATTTAGGAGAAAACTAAATGTAGCCATATTACTAACAATATCCGACATGTGTGTGTTTGTTAGGAAAAATATAGCATCAAAGAAAAACTGTTTAAACAAACAGTATGCTATAAAAAGTTTGTCATGCTTTTGTCTAAAACACTGTGGGTCAATAGGTGGCATTATTAATTTAACAAGTGTTGGCTGCATAGCGTGTTGCTGTTTCACAGAAAGCAGATTGTAATATTAAGTATCATCATCAGGTAGACTACCCATTTCTAACTTATTTATTTGGTCAATAAATCTGATAGCTATTTAAAAAGGATGTATTTATATAAATAAATAAATAAATAAATAAATAAATAAATGAATGAATGAATAAATAAATAAATGAATAGCCTCAGACTGGAAGCATAAAACCGTTGTAAGAACTAAGTGTTCTTACAACACCTATCTTCTCTCTGTTGACGATGTCCCTTTATCTCTTTTATTTACTTCAAGTTTTACCTTCTAATTGTATAACTTTCTTATTCTTTCCACCTATTTAACATTTCTCTCTTCTCTCTCTACGGTGGAATTACCTTCCTCTCGCTGTCTATGTGTATGTGTGTGTGTGTGTGTGTGCGCGTGCATTTTTTTTTAACCTCCACTTTCCTCCACTCGTGTTTTATCCAGCTCTTCTTGTCTTGTTTCATTATCTCCTCACTACCTTTCTTTCACTATCTGTTTTCTCAGCGCCTGGCAGGGTTTCCGTCTATGTTTTTTGCAGTCTGCGTGTGTTTCTGTGTCTGGGTGAGTTTATGGTCTCTGTGTCTACACTCATCTGTGTGCTTATGTTTGAGTGCATTCATGCATATATGAATGTGTCATAGCTGTAAACATGCAATAAACAACCCCACTACATGCTGAAAAGGGGGATGTTTGCCCCACATTTCACAGCCACTGATAATATAAAATAGTACGTCAATATAAAAAAAAAAAACATCCTGCAAGTATTTGCTTCCGAAAATGGTATAAATCAAACCATTTATTAAAGAATATACATTTTTATTGGAATAATAAAAGAAAAAACCCAGAATGCTGCACAGAATAGAAGTTAATTGTTGGATTTTGAAAAGGATAACAAGGAACTCTGCAAAATGCAACGCAGCAAATCAACCTCATTACTTGAGGATTAATGAAAAAATCATGATAATCAGGCATAATTATGAGGTGTGTAACTATATTAAATATATATATTTTTCAGAGATGTCAGTGATGTTTGGGTTACAATCTAGAAAGTGATGGCATGATTGAGGTCATAGGCACTCACCTGCCTCTTTGTTAGATACAAATTTACTCATTAAGGCAAATATGTAATCAACCAATCACATGGCAGAAACTCAATGTATTTAGGCATGTAGTAATATGGCAAGGTTGTTGATGGTTGTTCTGAGTATTTCAAGAACTGCTGATCTACTGGGATTTTCTCACACAAACATCTCTAGGGTTTACAGAGAATAGTCTGAAAAAGATAGTTTTCTCTATCTTTAATATTCAGTGAGCAGCAGTTCTCTGGGTGAAAATGCCTTGTTGCTGTCAGAGGTCAGAGGCGAATCACCAGGCTGCTTCAAGCTGATAGGAAGGCAAAAGTAACTCTGTCACTGTTACTCTGTAACGCTCCGGAACAACTGAGCGTCATGAAAATACCACAGCCTACGTGGATTTTGTTGCTGACCATGTCCATCCCACAGTGCACCGATCTTCTGACCATTGCTTCCAACAGGATAACGAGCCATGTCACAGAGTTCAAATCATCTCAAACTGGTTTCAAAAACAATGAGTTCACTGTACTCAGATGGCCTGCACAGTGACCAGATTTAAATCGAGTAGAGCATCACTGGGATGTGGCGGAACAGGAGATTCATATCATGGATGTGCATCATGCGATGTTATCATGTCAATATAGACCCAAAATCTCTGAGGAATGTTTCCAGCACCTTGTTGAATCTGTGCCATGAAGATAGGTCTTAAAGTAAAAGAGTTCATCTAATAAAGAGGGCAGCGAGCGCATGCTATATAACTTTGTAAAATACCAGAGAAGGATCAGGTGTTTAAGAACAGAATCGGAAGTGTGCCTTAGAAACTCCCATTTTTATATTGAGCTTAAAAGAAAGCACTGTTTATACGCAGAGTAGGTTCAATTAGCATCTTGATAACCATAGAAACAAATTGTTCAAGTGAAGTTTACCGGTATACTGTATGTATAAAAAGATCTACTGTATTGTGAGATATGTATGTAAATACATTAACTCTTTTTTGAAGCATCCCTTTCCTCAGGACCCGAGTTAGTCATTTACTTGTACATGAATGCTTGCCGTATAATGTGCACATAATGCACTGCTATGGGAATTGATTTTGCAGTCATTATGGTAACGTCACTAAAATTCACTGCAGCGAGTCCTGGATTGAAAGATTATATTGCAAATAAATGGTTGCCTGCTAATCTGTGTGTGTATGTGTGTGTGTGTGTGTGTGTGTGTGTGTGTGCAAATGGTAAAATGTGCATTTATATAATGTATGGCCATGATAAAAATGGTGCGTGTCTGTTGCAAGATGGGATCACAAAGTAGCTTGCTGCCTGCTAATCTGTGCTTTAGCTGCTTTAGTTAGTCTTATCCTTTCTCTGTGTCTTTATAAAGAAACCAAATACTGGGCAATTACCAGGCACAAAAATACAACCACATACACATGTACAGTGTGTCCTATTCTCCATTAATCTTTACTGAGAACATCTTGAGCGAGGGGACACCATCGTCCTCTGCTGAACATTTTCCAACATGCAGTGTAAACTGATGCGTCAAATCTCTGAGGCAGTGATGTCACTGGCCTGATTGTTTTTTTTGCCCCCCCCCCCAAATAAAAAAACATAAAACAATTAAAATCCATTTCTCATTTCAGTGCTTATGGAAAGCTGTGGGAAAAAAACAGAGTCAATTCTGTTTTTGTTATTGGATTGAGTTTCTTGCCAAGTTTATTTTTTCCCCCGTGAGTGAGTGCTACAAAGCTCTGACAAATGTTTCCATATTTTTTCTTTCTCCCATTATGCTGATGCCTTTGTGTTTTGTAAAGTCTAACACATCTTTGGGTTATTACAGGTAGCCTCCACAGTAATTTCACTGCAGTAAAACTGTCAGTTTGTGTCTTTCTCCACTTTCTATTTCTGAAACTAACCTTTCTACCAGCGATTAGCCTCCTTGCTTCCCCAAAACAATGGAAGTTGTGCTTCAGAACCAGAGCAAGCCTCTTTCTTTTCCTGTAAATTTTGTACAAATCAAGCTCATAACCCCCTTGCCTGTTGTCATTTGGTAAACAGTCAGGGCATAGGTCAAATAAACTTTATTAGAACTGTCACTGGACAATAATGACCAAGCGCTTTAAGGCTGATGTTCATGCTGAGCTCAGACTGTAATGTAAAAGAAGAAAATCCTTCTATACTCAAGCTTGATGATTTGATTATGACTGCTGCCTTTGGGAGTGTTGCATACAGCAAATTTATGGGGTATGGTGTTTCACAGACATGTTCTAACGTAATGGCTGAAAGAGAGGTTGATAGCGGCAGCTACATTGTCAGATTTTAAGGTAATGTTCATTGACTATTTAACCTACAATTATACCTATTTTATCTATACACTGATCCTCAGTGTGGCTATATCATATCTTGCCTCACTGCTGCTCACCATCCTCATTGGAATCAAAACTTCACCACTGCCTCAACAAGTTGGCCTCAAGACAAAACATGCAGACACCACTAGACACTAAAAACTCTCTTATAGCCTCCAGGCTCCCTGTTCTGGTTGTCACTGTTGTTCTGCCTGTTTTTTTTTTTGTTTTTTTTTTTGGATACTTAGAGTACTCTGAGATTTCAGTTTTAAGATCAGAAGTAGAGGTGTGACCTCAGCTCCCATGTACATCTTTGTTCCCATCTGTCTACCACCCACCGGCTCCCGGTGTCTGTTTCTCTTCTTCACCATCTCTCGCTGTATTTATCTCATTTTTATCTCTCTACCTGCAGAAGTGTGGAGATCTGTTTTCCTCCTCCCTTCCACCCCCCTGTCTCTGACTGTCTCTGCTTTAGGACAGAGATAATTAATCTCACATGGAACTCAGAGCCCTTCTTCATGTTTACATCTCCTGTTTGCGTGTGTGTTTACCAGTGTGTTTCAGTAAAGTGAATGCAAAGCATGTTTGTGTGTGTGTGCAGTTTTGTGTGTGAGTGTGTGACTTGCTAATTTGATTAACGAGTGTAAACAGTTAAGCTAACGGTAATGACTACCAAGCAGCCTGCTGCTGTAGCCAGTGGGCTTCATACTGATTACTATCATCATGAAGATAAACCCATGGAGCAGGGTGTGTGTGTGTGTGTGTGTGTACGGACAGTTAGCCAATAGGCAATGTGTATTTGTGTGCCAACTGAATATTTGTGTGGATGTGCACGTATACTGTGTGTTTGCTTATTTTTGTACTTCTATGTGTGTCAAACAAGTGCTAAGAGATTTGTGTGTGTATGTGCATGTGCACAAGTTTGTGTTTGTGTGTGTGTGTGCTGAAACCATTCCCTAATCTATCATAGCTCAAAGAGATGTACTGTACAGTGGACAAAGATAACCGGCCAAATCCTTGCCACGGACTCCCATAATGAACCAAACACTGACACGTTGTCCATCACCAGTGAAGTGAGTTCTCTCTGGAGACATAAATGCCTAAATTATGTCAGAATATTTTTTGCTTAGATGCAGTCAGAGGTATCAAATCTCCACAGCAGCCTTCAGCATCACTAAAATCCTAAGCTGTTCTGGTGTGGATGTGCACAGCAGTTTTCTGTTTGTTGCCAGTTTTTAAATTGTAATATCACTACGTAAATGCACTCATTTATCAAGACTGAACATACACACACAGCCACATGAACATAGCCAGTTAGCATCTTCCGTCTTCTTCAGCTTTTAGTCTTGAATAAATGGGTGACCAAGACTAAGAGTTTTAACTTCCTTCAAAACTGCCAAGATCCATTTGAAAGGAGAATTCGATTGCAGAAACTCTGTGAAAATGCTCGACCCGTCGAAAAGTCGACCAGACATCATGATCAGATTTTAAGATAACATGAAAGCTTGAGAGCATTTGGAGCCTTTTATTTTTTTCACATTTTGTCATGTTTGAAAAAAATCTAAGATAATGACAAAGTGAAAATGTTACAGAAGATTATAAAAAGCTATTCACAAAACTGTACTTGTCACGTCTGCTGTGACATACGGCGTGGAGATGAGAGAGAGTGTGGACCCAAATGCAGACACTGACAACGTACCTAAACTGAAAGTGAGCCTTTATTAGCAGCAGGCACAAAAACACAAACTAAATGTGACAAGAGACAATGACTAAACTAACAAAACCTAAACTGGGAAGAAACTGAAACATAAGCTCACAGAAAATAGCAACCAGAAACCTGGACCATGGGAAACACAAGGGGAGATATGCAGAAGCAACAAACAAAGGAAGACAAAGGGCTTAAATACACAGAGGGGTAGCAAGAGGATGGGGAACAGGTGGGAACACAGCTGGAGCTAATCTAACAAAAATGAGACAGGAAGCAAAACCGAACACACTAACACAGGACGTGAGACTGTCTCAATAAAACAGGAAACACGTAGACTGACACACGAGCCAGACAAAGGGTTTGAGGGAAAAACTTCCACAGGGACAACCATAGGTGCCACTACACCCATCTGGACTTTAAGGCCAAATAGCCAGACACACCTATGTATTAGTGAAAGCCACTTAAAAGCCCATTTACAAGTTCTATGGTTGATGAAACGAACATTCAACTGTTTGACCTTAATATTGGATCATGCATGGGGGAAACCAGGTTCTCCCTACGAAACACCATCCCAGTGGTGAAGCACGGTGGTGGCAGAATCATGCTATGAGGGTTGTGGACAGGTGGGGGGTAAGGGAGTTGGACTTAGGAAAGTACAGAGATTTCCTTTATGAAAACCTGCACCTGCTCAAATGAAAAAGATCTTTTTGATACTGACTGTGTTTTGTTTGATAGCCTGCATTATGTGAGTTGTAGTAGTTACTGAGAGAAGATGAAAGCACCTCTTGTTTGATTATTTGTTTTATTAAGTGTTCAAAATTTAAACTCAGTTGAATTCAATTAATTTCAATTCATTAATTTCTAAGTGAATTCTAGCTTTTGCAGAACATTTTGCATCAATAACCTACTTATACAGTTTAATCTGTAGCTGAGTCGTATTTTGATCTGCTCACAATATGCTCCTCAGTTCCCCTCAGGGCTCTCTGCTCAGCATTTAGCTTCACACTACTCTCTCTGTCACAGACACAAGTGTGCACACACACATGCTTGTACGCTACATCCACAAACACAGGCATGAAAGCTCACAAGCAGAAATGCTAATAAACAGCGAACACACACACGCACACACACACACAAACATGCCTCCACTCACAGAAAGGCAGAAGGGAACTGAGAGGCTGCTCCCTTGCCTTGCCTGGAGAGGGAGAAGCTTATTATGGAGCCTTATTGAAGGCTTCAAAGAGTTTAAATTAGGGTGGAGAGGAGGGATTAGGAGAGGAGTGAGAGAAAGAGGAGGGTAGAGGCAGAGGAAGAGCGGGTAAGTGAGAAGAAAGGCGGGAGACACAGAGAAGGAGGAAGAAGGGGAAAATAGAGGTACAAATAGAAAGAGGAGAAAATTAGAGAAAAAGGATGTTGGGGAGGTTGGAAAGAGGAGGGATGGGGAGGACATGGGGGGGGAGGAGAGAGACGAATGGGAGGAGGCAAGTCAAAGAGTCTGCTGGCTCATGCTGATCTTAACTGATCTGTTTGAAGTGATTTCAGAGTTTATTTCCAAGTGGGAGTTACAACACTCACAAGAAATAAAACTCAGTCACCGCAGCCTTAATACTGTCTTTCTCATAATGACAAAATCAAACACATTACATTGTAGGAGATGTGCAGCTGCAGGTGCAATGGATAAAACAGTCTGTGTTCATCTCATAAAAGACAAAAACAATCTGTGCAACCTTGACAATGAATAACCACTGCAGAAGCCTTGGAAATAACCCCAGAGGTCATCCACGCCATGGCTACTTGATGTTGACAGTACTTTGTGTTGCCATGATTAGTGCTTCTGCACTGTCTTTCAGTCCAGATTTGTCCAGCCATTGGTAAGATTTCTCAATATCAGCCACTTCCTCTATCTGTGATCCTCTTGCCCTATGACACCTGGGATAGTCTGAATGAGATGGATAAGTAGAAAGAAAAGGATGCAAGGATGGATGGACTATTATAAGACAAAACCATAACCAAAACAGAACTGAATGCCGAACCTAGCAAATAATTATATATTTGGTGGTAGGGTCTCTAGGCTGTCATGACCAAAGGTCTTAATATATGTATTTGCTTGACATCACTCGCTATGTAACCACCAACATTCACTTAATACTGACAGAATCCATTAGAGTTTATGCTGTAATGATACTTTTCACCCTGGCTGAATAGAGGAGAAGCAAATGATGGCAGAAGATGGAACAAAAAGAAAAAATGTAAAGGAGGAAAGAAAGAAAGAAAGAAAGAAAGAAAGAAAGAAAGAAAGAAAGAAAGAAAGAAGGAAAGAGAGAGATGAGGGTACTAAAAGTGATTAGGAAAGATTTGACCTAGAGGGATGGAAAACCCTAAGAAGGTAGCTAAACATAGAGCAAAGAGGAGAAGAAAGACCAGGACAAGCGCAAAAAAAAAAAAAGAGGTGGATTAGAGGAAAAGAGGGAATAGAAGAGAATGGGATTTTCAAGAAATATGTGAGAAAGATGTAGGGAAAGAGCAGGAACAAAGAGTGGGAATAGTGAGACTCAGAGGGACAGGAAAAAGCTGTCAAGGTCACTAAACAAGCAGCAGAAACAAGGACCTAAAGGGATTGGCTGCAGTGCTGAACAGCAGTGACCTGTTAGTCATGGTCACATACACAAGCACACAAACAAATAAGAGAAGATAAAATAAAAATGAAGTGACTGGCAAAACCGAGATGACAACAATATAATGGATGGCCCAAGAGGTGGGAAAAACCAAGCGATGGAAACAAGCAGGAATCGAGCTTCTACTTTTCTTTCAAGTGTACTATTTTCCAGAAAGAGTAAAAGATGCCACCCTAAAGTAGGAAGTTTACATTTTTGTTTGAAATGTAGTCCACATCAACACCACATGTCTAAAATTAAATCTAATGAGCTTATGTTTTTTTTCTCCTCCAAGCTAAACAAATTTGGGTCATTCCAGTTTGCTTGAGAATCGTGTTGTTTTTTGTAAATGTGCCACCAAAATGCTGAAAACCACTGGGGTATGTGGTGCTTCATGTACAGGAAGATAACAGATACTCTAAGCTGTCTGTCAGCCAGTTATGTGAGGAGGGAAGAAGCCTGTATAGAAGAAGTGGATGGTGTGTGCGTGTACGTGTGAGACCGCTGCATGGTTGCCGTGGGGAACACAACGTGGCATAAAGCAACAGCCACCTGTGTGCGTGTTTGCGTGTATGTGCCTTCGGGCATACAATGGTGAAAACACAGTAACAAAACCAGTCACAGACTTTGGAATAATTTTGCAAACATAACTTAGGTCTGAAAACAACACATCTGCTTTTCAAGTGCACATATGCAGACTCGCTGAGACCTGCTGCTGCCACCTTGCAATGCCTCCAGGCACTTATGTGAGCAGTTATTTTAAAGCGTTAACAAAATAAACTTTAACTGCAATGATCACTTGGACATAAAAATTGCCTGTATATAATGAGCAGCAAAATATATTTTGCCACCAAATAAGATCTTAAGTGTTTTTGATTAGTGGATGTGTTGAAGGAGGACGTGCAGTGGTTTGGTGTGACAAGAAAGGATGATACAAGTGCTTGGAACAGAATGATAGGAAGGGGAAAAGTAAGGAGAAGGACAGAAACAGTTCATGATCCTAAACATACCTCCTCATCTGTCACACACGGTGGAGGCAATGTTATGGCATGGACATGTATGGCTGCCAGTGGAACCAGGTCACTAGTGTTTATTGATGACGTGCCTGCTGATAGAAGTAGAAGGATAAATTTAGATGTACATGGCTACACCTTGTGCTCAGATTCAGCCAAATGCTGCAAAACTGAGGCAAAGAAATGAGATATTCTTCAATGACCAAGCCGTTCTTTTTTTTAATGTTAGTTTGCTATTCTTGTGGGTCTGAAAATGAGGAACAGTGTACAAAAGTGGCTATAATTCCTGAACAGTTAAATATTTCATTCAAACCTCTTGAAATGACACTGACGTCTGGACTTTGATTTCAAATCTAACGTTGTGGTGCACACAGGCAAGTTATATATAAAAAGTCTCATTTAAAAAACCTGACTATATCAACACACTTATAATTAGCACCTGGTCAAATTTGAGCCATGAATTATAGTTTCACTTCACCCCTGGCTGACGTCTGACTTTCACAGCTTGCCCTCCTGACAAGTGGGAAAAAGTATTTAAAGCAAAATACAAGATAATTTTTCAGATTTTTGTTAACCCAGTGTATTAAATGGTAAGCTGCATATTCTTGAGTTACTGTGGTGCAGTGAAAATATTTGTGATTATTATTGCTCCTGGTTTCTTTTGAGGTTTTTTTTTTTCTACTAAATGAGCTCCATTTCATAAGAACACCAGCAGCTCTGGACCAGAAAATGGGCCCATAGCAATGGAAAATGTGTTTTCTTCTAGGCACTGTACATCTAATTGATTTATTTACACTCAAAAAGCAGCTGCCAAATTCTGCTGAATGTTTCATGTTTTGTCTTCTGTACTCTGCTCTTTGAGGACTTGGCAGCACTATCAGCTTTCTTATCGTTGTCCCTGTTGGCAGAATAAATCAAATTGTTATGAAACAGGATTGGCGCGCCGTTTTGGGATGACCAAAAATAACAGTTCAACTTTGAGGATGATTGTGAGACTCAAAAAATGTTAATGGAAACTGAGTTATATGGTTACACTTGAATGCATTTATGTGTTATCCCTCACACTCATCATTTTTGTTTCTCTTTCTTTTTTGTTAGTGACATGCAAAAACTCTCTCCCTTTCTCTCTCTCACACACACACACACACACACACACACACACACACACACACACACACACACACACACACACACACTGACTATCAGAGGCGTTATCTCTGCATTGCAGACTATTAAACATTGATGTGTTGTTATTGTAACAGCAGCAATCTGGATCATCCAGGCTGAATGACCCAAAATAAAAACATTTTGGATTGCAACAACACAAAGTCTCTAATAAACAACTGTTTTGTCTGCAGTGAACAATTAGAGCAAGCTTTGCTGGGACCCATTTTGGTGCAAAATAATCTTTTTGGGACGTTATTAATTTTAGAAGCTTTTTTGGGGGGTTGGAACCAGTTTGCATTATTTGAATGGAAATGTAGACAAAACTGTAAAAGATCCAAGAATTACCTGATTACTTAAGATATCTTTATAAATCTCTGTTAAGATAATAAGAAATAAAACAAGAGGAAAGCTGTGTTGTATTTCTTTCTCATTTAATCATCAGCGAGTGATTTCACTTCCATGCACCATAATAAAATGAATTTAAACCAGCTGTCCTGCAACCTCATCTTTTCTTTCTAATACCTAAGTATGTGAAATGTTGCAGTATTTCCCAGATGACATCCTGGTACAGCAAGTTATGAATTGCAACCCACAGAAAGTTAAAATTCTTATGCAGCATAACTTTTTCCCACAGCATTTGTATCCACATTAACGTGTTAATAATATTTGATTCCATATTGAGAAAAAGAAAAAACATGGGAAAAAAATGCACCTCTAGCATGAGATGATGCTTAACTCCAACTTAAGTAACTTAAGTAACTTTGTACTTACCCAAGATAAACTACCTGATCACTTCCTTTGTGGTTTATTTTAAGTTGTTTGTGACACCAGGCACACTCTATTGTTTTTACAAGATTAGCAGAATAAAGAGAAAAAAAAAATCAAAGAGCCACACCTCAGATTATTTTAGTTATCTCAGGTTATCTCAGATTATTTTAGTCCTCCAATATGGATTTTCATTGATTGAGTTTCAGACAAGGTCTGACTAATGCAGTCCTTTCATTTAAAGCCTCCCAACTCTATCCAGGGCTAATGCTACATTGCTGGAATAACTATTTAAGTTTCCTTCCACAGGTGTCCTGGTGGCTCACGGCTACCGCTGAGGAAAGGCAAAACCTGACAACTTTAAGTCAAAGAAAATGTTTGAATGTCTCCACAGTGGAATTAAGGAATTACTGACTTCCAGGGTTACTGGTAGACAGACAGAAAGGTTGTTTTAATTCTGTTGAGACTTGCCCTCTCTCTTTTCCTCTCAATATGTGTGTGTCAGCAGCTCACTCAAGCAGGATAATTCAGTTCTCACTCTGCGGATAAGGACTTCTATCCAGCTTTAGTCTGTCACAACATTTGTTCCACATTTAAATTCGGCTGCTGCAGTAGGATGATTGCATATAGATTTGTAGAGAATGGGAGCACAAGTAATGCGAGAGAGGGGAGAATATAGGGGGAGACAAGGGGCAAAAAGAAAGGAAGAGAGAGGAGAGAAAACTCAAGGGAAGACAGGAGAGGAGAGTGAAGAAGAAGGGGGGACAAAGGAGGAGTGATGGTACAAAGGAGAGAAGACACAAAGGAACAGTGCTACTTTTTCGTGCCAGTAACATTCAGTACAATCAACTGTTGTTTCACCATCCGTCTGGTCCCCATGACAACTGTCCTGGATTCTGATGCAAGCATCTTACACAATAACACACATTTATTATAAATAAGCTGCAAATCAGACATAATATGTAAAACTGCCAAAAAAGTATGCAAATGTGCTCATTCATTTAAAATCCAGAACATTATCGATATATACACAGAGCAACAGGTTAACAACTCAAATGCAGGACACAGTAGGCAGAGTAGTTAAGAAATACTACACTGGTGATTTTTGTTTATTCTGTCTCAGCTTTGTATGGTGCCAGTGATAGCAAGCATTCCCAATAATGTCCTGCAGTCCAAACCTTTTGTTCACATGTTTTCGGACAATCAGAAGAAAGTTTGCTCAAATGGACGGAGAGAGTACTAAAATGATTCGTGCTTGAACATAGGTGCTGATCCAAGGCCCAGTATAAGGTAAATAACCATCCATCCATCCATCCATCCATCCACCGACCCACCTTCCTGGCAAACCATTTGAGCTCAGAGTGAGCTGGAAAGGATAGCCTGCATACCCTGGGTCTGCCTTGTTCTTCTCCTGGTAGGACATATCTAAAAAACCTCACCTAGGAGGCATTTATTCAGATACCCAAACCACCTCAACTGGCACTTTCAATGTGGAGTAGCAGCTCTATTCCAAGTCCTCACCCAGGAGCAATTTGGTGATGGGGAAACTGAACCCAACAACAACTCAGAGCTCCTGGAATCACTGGAACACAAAAACCCATTCATCATGGTAGAGTGGTGATTCACAAGAGGTTATTATTTCAATTACTTAAGTTAAATATTATTTGTAATTATGAATCAAAATGCAAAATGCAAAATGAAAAGTACAGCTACTTTAGTACAATATCTAGATTTGCCTGTACTTTTTTCTTTTTTTACTATTTTTTGGGGGGTTTGCCTTAACTATAAACACGATTTGGTGTTAACCACTGATTTGGATTAAAACTTTACCGAAGGTGGGGCTTTGCCTTATTTGAACATCAATCTGACTTCAGATCTGGATCTACTAAGGGCTGGAAGGATTCAGTTTACATTGCAATTCACACTGAAATTGTAGATTTCATATCATATCTTTATATGCTTGTCAAATTGAAATATCCAAAACTGGCATATATTGTCTTGATCTTCTTAAGGTAATATCACAAACTAATACAGATTCAGAAATACTTCTGGATCTTAAAACTCAATCCATGTATAGTGTTGAGGGAACTTGTCAGCCTTGGTGGAGGTATAAAATATTGCATTGTTGTTGTTTACGGTTTAAATTAGCTGGCAGGTTCAGCAGGTGGAAATATTCTGTTTTGTAAAAGCTCTGGATAATTGCATCCTTTCATTCGGAGAAGCACAGTAGAAGCTTCCTGCTTTCATGTTGAATATGTTCTGACTAAATACATTATAAAGTCACAGATTGTTCATTTGAGAGCCAGAGGCAAAATGTGTTCTGGGTGAGTAAGAAAATACATGTTTCTCCCTGTGTTTGGGCTCGTGCGTGTGAATGTGTGTGTCATATGCAAGCACTTACATGGAACTATGTGTACCTTTCCCACATATGTGAGCCTGATGTGTGCATGTTTTGAATTAAACATGTGTCTTTTTTTAAATTAGTAACGCTGTAGGTTATCACCATGTTATTTAAACTGATGACATCATTCTGAGGACCCAGAGGAGTCATCGTCATCAGTGAGTCATTGTAAGAACTTGATCAGTGACATCATCTCTAATCTGTTTAAAATATGTCTGTATGGAAAGTTGGCATGGGTTTGTGGCTGAAGTCGTTCGTCAATCCAAGAAATAATGACTAGAGCAAACAGCTGATTTTAGTTGCCTACTAATGCTGTCATAATATAAGACAAACACATCTTTAACTTTATTTATGCCAGAGGTTTTGGTGGTGTTTTGCCATGTTAAATGAGAGGAAACACCGTTATCACAATACAACAACAACAAAAAGAATATAAAAATCAAGAACTGCAAGTCACCTATTGCCAAAATTTAGCTGCAGTGATTCAGTGTTAGTCTTGGACTGTAATCCAGATCCATGGAAGTTTACAGTTAGTGCAATTTGCTCTCTGTGTGTGGCTTTAATTAAAAAAAATCTGAGCAGGTACTAAAATGTGATGTCATCACATTTTAGTTAGTGGTGTCACTTGATGAGTCATGAGAGCGTCTTGTTCACAAAAATCAAAACTACCATTTTTGAAACCTGGCAACGAGGGAAATGGCTACAAAAACAACGCCATGTTCCACTGAGTCTGATGAAAAGCCACAGACTGAGCAGCAGGTATATTGTCGCCTCGACGTCCACCTTTGTTGTGGCGTTTGTGGCGCATACTTATTGCGTCACTGATGCTGGAATGCATTGTTATAACAACAACTACGCACATTAGGTGGTACTCGATTCCAATGGAAAACCAGTTGATTGGAGTCAGGCTGTGGTGAGCCGTGGCGAGTCGATCCAAGTAGGTACTAATGAAAGGAACTATAGTAACAGAGCCAGCCACTGGTAAATCAAAGAGGAAACGCAGCCGTTATTAGCTGTGACAAAACCACTGCGGTGACAGTGAGGCAGCAGATATTAACTAAAGATAACATCCAAAACAAGACCTCACTAAGCTGTGGCAGGTTTCCTACAGTTTGAGTTTCCTACAGTTTGAGTTTCCTACAGTTTGAGTGTAGAATGAGATGGAGTTCGTGAGCTGCTGTGGAGACACTGTCCTTAGAGAGCCTATGATCATCCAGTTATTAAAGTCACACTGCAGGCTAAGCACAACACATATCATACTCACAACACAGTATGAAGATCACCCAAACAACTACACTTAACACACACTACTCTTCCTAGGTTCTCCAGCTGTAAACCAAACAGCAGTGATGTTGACTGGATCAGCTTTTTCCAAGAAATGCAAAGCACATCAAACTAGGAGAGAGAATGTGTAACGGTGCTTTTAATATACAGGAAGCAAATCTTTTCCTGAGCGTGATCTCCCCATCTGTGTGTGTGTGTGTCTGTGTTTCACCCACTCTACCGCTACTCATCCCCCTCTCCCCCTCTCTAACTGATGGTGACAGTTGTTCATTTTAAAGCAGAGTGGATCAGAATGCAGGCGGAGCGGCTGTTAATTATGGATGGCCTGTTTATCCTCCCAGGAGCACCCAGGGAGGGAAAATATCCATTCTAACTTCGCCAGCTAACGCCTCAAATGTAATAATATGACAGGAGTCCATGCACTGATTCTGTTAGCTAACAGCTCAGAGTAAGAACCCTACTAGCCCAATGCTCAGTGTACGCACACTAAACAAAACACTCTTTTATTTGGAGTCCATGTACTAAACATCTGTTGTTATTATCAGAAGGGTTTTTGCCATTTGGGAGTTTGGGAGAATTTTTCTCTGTTTATGATGTTTTTATTTATTTATTTTTTAAATTCCAGGTATTCGAAGTTTTGATTCCTGTGCTTGTTAGATTTTTGGGTTCTTGGTTTGATGTTTTTATTCTAGTATACTGGAAGCTTTATTTCCTCTGAAATCTTTGACTTCTGATTTGTATCAGTAGTAGTTTAAGTTTCTTCTGTGTTTTCTTATCTGTTCCAACCTCTGGCTCATCTTTCTCATCCTGTCCATGTTTTTGTCCTCACATGTTCCCTTGTATCTATCTTTATGTTTACTGCGAGTCTTATTGTCTCCATGTTCAGTATGCTTGCTTTAGGTTGTTTCCTTGTTGATATCTATATCAGTTTCTTCTTATTAAATCTGTTAATATTATAATGCTATGAAAAAGTATTTGCCTCCTGTTTGATTTCTTCTTGTTATTTTGTTTTTTCATGTATAACATTTACATGTTTCAGATCACTGAACAATTTCTAAGACTAAACAAAGACAACTCTAATAAATACAAAAGCAGTTTTTAAAAGATGAATTCCTTTAATAAGTGAAGAAAGCTATCCAAACCTACCTGTGTAAAAAAGTAATTGCCCCCAAACCTAATAACTTGTTGTGCCACCCTTGGCACCAAGAAATGCAGTAAAGAGTTTGCAATAACAGGTAACTGGAGTCTTTCAGAATGCTGTGGAGGAATTTTGGCCCACACTTTGTTCCAGAATTTAATTCACATTGGAGGGTTTCAAGCATGAACAGTTAAGGTCCACTATCTTAATTGGAATAGTTTGAGTTAATAACAACAAGTTCACCAGATCCTGTGGTAGCAAAGCAGCCAAAGACCACCATGTTTGGCTCTTGGTATCATGTTCGGTTTATAAAATGCTGTATTAGTTTTATGCAGATGTAACGGGACTCAAACCTTGCAAAAAGTTCAGCTTTTGTATCAGTCCACAGAATATTTCCTCCAAAGTCTTAGGGATCATCAAGATGTTTTCTGACAAATGTTAGATGAGCCTTTGTGTTCTTCTTGGTCAGGAAGAAGAACACAAAGGTATCCTATCTGGGAGCAGCAGTTTCAGCAGAGATGCCCAGAACTCCTTCTTACCAGCCACTTCCTAAAACTCTTTTCGAGACATACCAAACCAGCCAAGAGCTAATCCATTCAGTGCATCCTGGGTCTACCCCTGAGGTCTCTACCAGTTAAACATTCCTCAAACACCTCACCTAAAAGGCCATCCTAGTCAGAACCTGGACCTTCTCCACTCTTTCCTTTCAGTGTGGAGGAAGAGCATCTCTTCTTTGAGCTCCTTCTTCTGAATGACCAAGCTCTTCTCCCCATTTCTATGGAAGCTCATTTCTGCAGCTTGTATTCACAACCTTTTTCTTTCGGTCACTTCCCACAGCTTGTGGCCGTAGGTGACAGTGACAATGTAGACTGACTGATATATTCACAGTTTTGCTTTCCTGCTCAGCTCAGCACCAATCTGTCTGTCAATCACAGGCCTATCTCCCTCCTGTGGAGATCCTACCAGGCGCAAATTGCCCTGGACAACATAGCTCCTGGGATCACACAAACCCCTTCATCGCACTAACTTGGCAATTTATGAAGGCCATTTTACAGCACAGCATAATGAAATCTTTAAATGAAGCTGTGATCTCAAGAAAAGAAGCATGTGACACCCAACTAACCTATGACGACGTTGCAGCATCCTGAGGGACACAAACTGCAACAGCTAATGTCAGTGCTGTAAAAATAACAATCTGAGGCTGCACTGTTAGGTTTAATCCCACATTTTCTAACAATATCTGTAATATTCACTCATGTGACTCATCTGAGATTTAGCCACATCACTGTGAAAATCAGCCTCTGTAAACAAATTTGTCTTCAACATGTGGTGCCTGACTAAGTCTTGCTTGGGATTTTGGAATGAATGTGTTTCTCTGAGAGTCCCTATCTCGTCCTCAAAGCCCCAAACCAATCACTCAGTCCTCTGATGACTGAGGCTCATTTAGCTCTTTCCCGATTGGTTCTAAAGGCAAGAAAAGCACTGGGATTGCCCCAGTGGGAGGTTGGGAATTGGAGTTCTGAAGTTCTTTATGTGTTTCTCTTAATTTCCTCAAACTCTTTAATGTTTGTCTATTTTTAATGCGTGAACATGTGTGTGTGTGTATGCGCATGCCAATTCCAGTAAGTGTGTATGCAGTCCTCTGAATTACAGAGTGTAATCAAGAGTGTTTGAACAAAAGCTTGTGTCTGTGTGTATAAAAGTTTTTAATTGGCTCATGTTGCACCATATTGGTGCAATATGTGGAAGACAGAAAGCCAGATGTTTATTGTTTTTAACAGATTAATGACTGTGATCTCTGTCAGTGTTGAGTAGCTATGGTGTCTGTAGCCAAAGCCTGAAGAAAGAAGCAGCTCCCAATTTTTGAATTCCACTGTGAGGATAAAGGCAAAGAGACAGATATCCATAATGATCCCAGTGAGAGTAACTAAACAAGATGAAGGGCAAACACATTTTCCTCCTTATCCATGTGGTGCAAGATGGCAAATTTCACTGATTTAAATCACCTAAACTGCAGGGTATTGTTTAGCAAGAGGCAATGGAAAAAGTTTTTCCTGGTTTATATTATCCTTACAACATATGAAACTTGAAATGCCACAAACTTATAAGTAAAATCAGAAATGATTAGTGCTGATCAGCACAGCCATGCTCCATATATCCTGATAATACCTAATAAATGACTAGAAAATTGATGTGCGCCTCTACTTTGCCTTAGAAAGGATTTTCAATTAAGTATTACACATTTGAGGTGAATCTTTTGAGGTGGGAACAACAGCAACAGCATAGAAATAATTACAGAACTGGATGAGAAACAAAAGGCCAACAAAGCAAATAGGCAGCAGGTTTGAAGGACTAACAATACAGTTCTTTTCTTAGCGAGGAAGTAATTTAAACTCTACATTGGAGCTGCAAATAAAGCAAAACAATTTCTACCAGGCAGATGGAGATACAATTATAAATCACAACAGAAGAGTCAATTCTTCTATCTATTGTACGTGTTGTCAAACGTTATCACCTCATGAAATAGCTGTTGTCGGTTGTCATCGCTCTCATAATTAGGTTTCAGATTGGGTAAACCGCAACTGCTAGTCAATAACGATACGTGTTATTAAAAGAAATAAATTCATCATGGCTTTGGCAAACTAAGAAAGTACACCTTTGGTCGATTACAATGTTTTACATATCAGGGTGTTATAAAAATTGATACAGCTATTAGTTTTTTTGTTTTTTTTTTAAAAAAAAGCTAAGCCAAACTCCAGAAGAAATATGTGGAAAAACTAAGTACACAGGATTAAACAGCTTGTAGAACTTCCTTCAGCAACAATAAGTTGAATTACTTGTTTTCTGGAAGAATACTTTATTGCTTCAGATCATTGAGGTTTGTGGGCATTCATTTATGCAAATCTCTTTAGGTCCCACCACAGCTTTTCAGTCAGTCAGCTTGATCCGTTTCTTTTTCAGTCATTCTGTTGTAGATTTGCTGTTGTGTTTGTATCATTTGTTGGATTTGGATCCCAAATCATTGTCCTAGAGTTGTAAGACCTAATTTCGTCCATGCTTTAGATGTCAGATGAATGTCCTCACATTTGACTCTAGAATACTTTTGTATGCAGAGGAGTTCATCATCGAGTCAATGATTGCAAAGTGCCCAACTCCTGTGGTTGCAAGAAAAAGCATAATTATCACCTCTCCATCACCATGCTTGACAGTTGATTTGAGGTGTTTGTGCTGATATGCTGTGTCTCAGAGTGACGATGAAAAACTAGTTCATTGCATTTATTACTTTTAGGCTGGGCTATTGTAATTCATTACTTTCAGTTGATCCAGAATGCTGTAGCGAGAGTACTGAAGGGACAAGAAAGAGAGAGCATATTTCTCCCACATTGGCTTCTCTTCATTGGTTCCCTACAAAATCCCAAACTCAATTTATGATCCTTCTCCTCACATACAAGGTCTTAAATAATCAGGACCCATCTTATCCTAAGGACAGTCACAGTACCATATCGACCTCAACAGAATACTTTGCTCTCAAACTGCTAGTTTACTTATTGTTTCTAGATATTTAAAAGTAGAATCAGAGGCAGAACCTTCAGCTTTCAGATCACTCTTCTGTGGAACTAGCTTCCAGTTTGAATTTGGGAGACAGACACCCTCTTAACTTTCCAGTTTGATGAGGCTTTTAGTTAGAGCTGAATCGGGTGCCTCTGAATCCTCCTTTTGTTATGCTGCAATAGGCCTAGGTTGTTGAGCACTTCCCATGACGAGTGTTTCTTCTTCACTCACCTTTTTTCACTCACTATGTGATTATACACCACTCTGTATCTAAACATTAATTATTATTAATCTCTCTTCCACAGCGTGTCTTTTGCCCTGTCTTCTTCCCCTCATGTCCAACTGTTTTCCCGTCGCTGAGCGTGGTTCTGCTGGAGGTTTCTTCCTGTCACCAAATGCTTGCCCAAACGGGGGTCGTCTATGATACTGAACATAATTCTTAAAATTGATTTTATGTTCACTGTGATATATTTTTGCCTTTAAATAATTTTTGAAAAAAGCAACAGGAACCACAGCAAATGAGAGAAATACAATCTTTTTGTATAAGCAGGTGCAACATTGCAGCATGTACAATATTTTCAATTTTACAATATATTCTCAAGTTCAGCAATTTTTCCTCTGATATACTGTCATTTTCTTTAAACCTCTGTGTCTATCTGTCTGTGAAGCCTTTTTCAATTCTGTGAGCTCTCAAGCCTCATATTCGTTTAGCCAGATTAACTGTAGTCATTAGTTTATCACAGGTTAAGATCAGGATTCCATCTAGATTCATTTACCGCATTTTACAACTTCAACATAAGATTTAATTGTGGAGATTTACTTTTAGCACCAAAATAAATAAATAAATTAAAAACAAACCCTGAATTTGTAAACATATTTATGTCCCCACAACATCTGAAATACAAGTACACACAGAAAGCTTTGGGACAGGAAGAGACCAGGAAGTGCCCACAGGCTTCAGCCTATCAGAGTGCAGCACACAGCAGGAAAATACCCCCCAGGCCTGCCCAGCACAATTGTACACACACACACACACACACACACACACACACGCAAAGACTCTCCTATAGGTTTGTTTGCCATAGTGCCTAGGGAGTAACACCAGTACAGAGGACACTGGGAAGGACTGCAGACACAGACACACATACCAATTCTCTCTCTCTCTCTCTCTCTCTCTCTCTCTCACACACACACACACACACTTACACAGGGGAGCAGGATAAAAATACTGTGCTGACAAGTCAATTAATCAGATGTGAAGGTGCTGAGCAGAACAATCCTTTACAAGGCTGGAGTTCAAAAACACTGTGTGTGTGTGTGTGTGTGTGTGTGTGTGTGTGTGTGTGTGTGTGTGTGTGTGTGTGTGTGTGTGTGTGTGTGCTTAATAACCTGTGTCATAAGCTGTTGATCAGAACATTTTGAAGAAATAAATTGAAACTGCTAAATTGTTTTTTCTTTTTCTTTGTGCGTGTGTCAAATGGGAGCTGCACTATTTTCAACTTATCATTCTCTCTGGTTTTGTTCCTGTTTATTTTCCTTTAGTATGATGAAAGAAATCACATATTTAATTGACCATGTTGGTGTATAATGTAAAAATATAGACTCCATACACCCACAAAAAACAGTTAAAATGTTTTATTAAGTACTTTGCATATGTATGTGTGTTTTAATTTTTCCTTGTTGAATAAACCTACACTCCCCTCAGGCTAAACTACATTTTATATATACATGCAATCATGGCAAAAGTATGCATATGATTTAAATGTGACTACCAACATCCATTCATTAAAAAACAACAACAACAACAACAACAAATAAAGCCCAAAAAACAAACAACTAAGTTTGAATTAAAATACTTGAAGCAGGTCTTTAAAGGTTTATAGATTACTTACAGGTTTTATATACCAAAACACTGCATGGGTGCTTCGTATGTTTCAAGGCTATATCATGCTTTCATTTTTCATTTCTCCTCAGAGTATCTGTGTTAACATTATTTCCTTAGCTTTGTGGTATTTTGAGACTTGGGCTACATACATATATAAGCTAAATTACATCTGCTTAAAGTTGCCTTCTGCAACCTTCCGTGACCTCCATATTCCTTCACTTACAGTATACTGGTGATCATGGTGAATAGAGATAGCTTAGATATATGTGTTATACTGAAAAATAGAAATCCTTTATCAAATAGTTTCATTGCCGGCCTTTTCTACCTATTTTACTAAACTGTTGAGAAAGAAAACAAAGCAAAGCAGCTGTACGGCAGCCCTTGTTGCCCTCAAATGGTATAATGGTAGCTGCTGAAGTCCTAAAGACAAAAAAATTGAGCTTATCTGGAGTGACATGTAGTGACTTTTACAAGCAGAGATGATGACCACATAGCTACAGTCTTTCTGGACTCTTTTCCCTTTTCTGGGCTTCTTCCTGTCTAAAGCAATTTAAGGTATTATTAGTTGTTTAGTTAGATGATGATGATGTTTACTGACAATATCTACAGGGGGATTTAAAATGCTAATGAAAAAAATTAAGGTGGTTTATTAGTAAAACAGCTGGTTAAACTTAGTACATTCAGTCAACCAATGATTTCTCACAGATGTAAATCTGAACCTCCACCTGTTCAATATATATATATATATATATATATATATATATATATATATATATATATAAATGTAGCCAGGTGGAAGTTCGATATTATGGGACATGCCACTGGATGCCGCTGTTTCTTTTGGGGTACCCCTGAGAGCGCAAGGGATCATGGGGATCTACAGAGACGTTCACGGGTGCTAGCTTGCATTGGTTTGATGTGGGTGTGCAATGCCTTTTTTCGCTGCGTGATCTGTTTTGAATGCAAAATGTGCAACAGTTAAGGCACCAAGAGTTGCTGCAACCAACTTCGCCGTTCATCTCAGAGGGATCTATATTCCGTTTTCTGCTGAATTAATGCACTGTATGTATTTGAATTCACACTTGTATTATACTATCTCTGTGGGTAAGAGGGAAATGTACCTTGTTAACTGTTTGATCTTGGCTCTGTATCTTAGCAGGAGAAGCCACTACAGTTATTTTTGCACTGCTAAGTTTGTTTTATTTATGTATGGGTTTATATCAGACACAAAATGGCACTAGACGTCCTTGAGTTCCAGATACTGATAAAGTTGGGGAAATAACCTGCAGTAGCAGTGTTACCAGTGCACAAAGCTGTTACTGGATAAGAACTGTCTGTAACAATTTTATTTCTTTATTTTTACAACCTTTTTTATTTTCTTCTGAGCGCTTACTTTATCATTCAGATTAAAAGAACCCCAAAGATAATCTGTGTTCTGGGCTGGTTAATTTAGCCAGGCTACACAATTTGGTACCAGGAGTGGGGTATCTGCAAAAGTGGCAGCTCAGCGATTTTGTTTTTTATGGGTTATTTTACGGTGCAAAAAAATAACTGTAGTGGTGGTCACCCGCGGCGCGAGGGATTGGAAAGGACCTGACGATTGGGGCCATACCAGAGGCGTGCAGAGGAGCAGTGGCCAGTCTGTCCAGAAGAAGGCGATTTCGATCGAGGGAAGGAGGAGGAGGAGGAGGAGAGGACATCAGTGGCACCTAGCTGAATAGACTGCTAAGGCAATTTCTGCATCCTGACCAAAGACTAATCTGGACACAGACATTTCATTATGTCAGACACAAACAGTGACGATGACCAGGGTTTGGCGGGGGCCACCGCAAGGGACCCTGTCACTGAGCTTCAGGCAAAATTGGCAGACCTGAGTAACAAACATGACCAGGCTATGGCCAGGATAACTGCTTTGAGTGACGGGGCAAGTAGGTCATATGTATATCTGCCGCGAGAGCGACCTATTCAACCCTTTAGTGGGGATGCAACCGTAGATGGACGTTCTGTAGAGGAGTTTATTGATGAAGTACAGAGGGGTATCAGAACTAGAGGCTTGGGTAATGATGATCAGGTTGACTTCATTTTTTCCCTCCTCAGGGGTTCTGCACTTGAAGAGATCAAGTTATGTACTGGGGGAGAGCAGTTTGAAACCGAAGAAATTTTTTGTTTTCTCAGAGAAGCTTATGGTGAGAGGCGCAGTGTAGCACAGTTACTGCAAACCTTTTTTAGCCGTTTCCAGCTAGAAGGTGAAGATTTCTTTGAGTACTCACACGCTCTGTCCCAGATCCTCCGCTTAGCCCTTAAACAAAGGCCTGATGCAGTACGAGACAAAAAGATGGCAGTTAGAGACCAGTTTGTGGAGGGTGTAAGAGACTCCACTCTGCGAAGGGAGCTTCGCAAGATGGTGAGGGAAAAGCCAGAGTCTACGCTTTTTGATGTACGTCAGGAAGCAATTGCTTGGTCTATGGAAGAAAAACCTAGTGGCACCAGAGTTGCCAAGAGCAGGCCCATATTAAGTGACAGTGCGGTTGCAGGGGTTCAGAGTACCCGTGAAGCTCCAGATAGGTCATCTGCAACTCTAGATGAAATCCTTAAGGTGGTTTCTGAGCAGGGCAAGGCTATTGGGGAGTTACTCAGTGTGGTTCGGAAGAGTGTTACATCCGGAGAAAGGGCCCCTAAACGTGGGATTCCCAGATCAAAGTTCCAGTTCACTGATGATGGGAAGCCCATCTGTTTCAAGTGTAAGGGAGTTGGACACATTGCTAGGGAGTGCAAAACCCTTAAGCAAGGAGCTTCTCCAGTTTCTGTTCCTGCACCTGTTCAGGGAAACTAGCTACCTTGGTTGCCAAGAGCCGGGCAATTCGAGGGGAGATTACTGGCTCAAAGACCCTAACTTGTGAGAGATTTTTTGACAGAGCAGTTGGTAAATGTCCTGAAGTTGAAATTGAGGTGGGAGGGATTAAGGCTAGAACCCTTTTGGATTCAGGGAGCCAGGTTAGCACCATCTCAGAGGCATTTTTCCGACAACACCTAATGGGTGAAGATGATGATGTAACCCCTACAGCTAAATGGCTTAAATTGACTGCAGCTAACTCATTGCCAATTCCTTATATAAGTTACATTGAGCTGGATGTGCAGGTCATGGGGTTACCAGTGCAGGAGTGTGGGTTTTTGGTAGTCAGGGACCCCGCCCCAGAACCCGGAGGGCCACAGGACCAAGAGCTAATGTCAGCTAAAGTTAAGGTGCAGGAAAATGATGTGGAACAGCAGGTGGAAAAAGGTGCCAGCAGACTAGAGGGATCCCCCCCTGTTCTTGTTGGAATGAACATAATAAAGAGATGTAAGGAGCTAGCCATTGCTAGTTTTGATTCAACTCTCGGAGGAGAGTTTAACGCTGCTTAGGGAGAAGCTTTTCAGAGGGTGCAAGCCTGCGAAGTATTAGAGAGGTCATCCACCGCCCGGTTAGCTGGTAAAAATACTGTACACGTGCCAGCATCATCCGTGGCCACAGTATTTGCTAGAGGGCTTGGGAAGTTTCAGATGACCAGACCTTAATGTTACTTGAGCCAACCAACGCGCTCGTTCCCAGCGGTTTGGTTGTTGTTCCTACTCTTGTTGAAACTGACAGGCACGTGTTTCCAGTTCAAGTTGTGAACTTCTCGCAGGAAGATGTGTGGTTGGCTCCCCGGACCAGACTTGGTGTGCTTACTGTAGTGGAGTGTGTTGAAAATGCAGCTGAGGTGCAGTTTAATCGTATTTCTGCTGACCACGAGGAAGTGTCACTGAATAAGAAAGGGGCTAAAGAATCTGATGGTGAACTGAAATTGCTGATAGAGCAGCTGAGTATTAGTGGCTCCCAAGAGGAACAGACCAAATTAGCTGCACTTTTGGCTCAGTATGCAGATGTTTTTGCTTTCAAAGATGAAGATCTAGGTTATACAGAGAAGATCAGTCACGAGATACACCTAGTCGATGATGTCCCTGTCACCCAGGCCTACCGACGGATACCTCCAACACAGTACAAAGAGGTGCGAGAACACATAACCCAGCTTCTGAAAAAGGGTGTGATCAAAGAAAGCACTAGTGCCTATGCATCGCCCATTGTGCTGGTGAGGAAGACAGACAACAGCTTGAGGTTATGTGTCGATTACAGGCGGCTAAATGCCAAGACCAGACGTGATGCCTTTCCTTTGCCCCGTATAGATGAATCCTTTGATGCATTACATGGTGCAAGGTTTTTCTCGACTATCGACCTGGCAAGTGGCTATCATCAAGTGGCAGTTCACGAAAGGGACAGGCACAAGACTTCTTTTACAACCCCATTTGGGTTGTTTGAATATACCAGATTGCCCTTTGGTGTGTGTAATGGTCCAGCCACTTTCCAAAGACTCATGCAGGCCACTATGAGTGACTTAATCCTTCAGATTATGCTCGTGTACCTAGATGACATATTAGTCTACTCATCAACTTTTGAAGACCATTTGGCACGTCTTCAGACAGTGTTGCAGAGACTCAGGGAAACTGGGCTGAAGGTTAAGGTGGAGAAATGTCATTTTCTCCAATCTAGTGTACGCTTTTTGGGTCACCAGATCTCAGCTGAAGGGATAGGTACGGACCCAGACAAGATAGCTGCAGTGAGGCAGTGGCCAGTACCCACCACAGTTAAAGAGCTGAGATCCTTCCTGGGTTTTTGCAGTTATTACAGGAGATTTCTCCATGGATTTTCGTAGCTGGCAGGTCCTTTGCATGATCTGATTAATGCATGGGGCAAGGAGGACAGTCCAGCTAAATATAAAAACTTGCTTGAAAGTGTGTGGACGCCATCTTGTCAAGAGTCATTTGAACAGCTGAAAGAGAAGCTCACAAGTGCCCCCCTACTTGCTTATGCTGATTTCTCACTGCCGTTTGTTGTTGAGACAGATGCCAGCAGTTTAGGACTGGGAGCAGTTCTTTATCAGGTGCAGGGTGGCAGGAAACGTGTTATAGAATACGCCAGCCGAAGGTTGAGAAATGCAGAGAGAAATGACAGAAATTATAGCAGCATGAAATTAGAGCTCCTCGCCCTTAAATGGGCTGTGTCTGAGAAGTTTAGGGGGTATCTCTTAGGCTCCAAATTCACAGTTGTGACAGATAACAACCCCCTCTGCCACCTGAACTCAGCAAAGCTGGGAGCCATCGAACAGCGCTGGGTTGCCCAGTTAGCGCCATTTGACTTTGAGGTGCAGTATCGTCCTAGTCGGTGTAACACAGCAGCCGATACCCTCTCTAGACAGCCATTAGCAGGGGAGCCCCAGCCTGCAGGAGATGAGGAGGAGTTTGATGGATGCATATCCATCTGTAACCTAGTCAGCAGAGGGACAACGCTAGGCCTGGACTTAGTAAGTGCAGGTGTAAAATGTTGTCAGGTGAGGCAGGCCTGGGTCACAGCAGTTGAGCAAGACACCCATTTTACTGATTCCCAAGGGAATACACCCACTCTGCCAGGGTATTCTAAGGAAGAGTTGCGACAGTTTCAGAGCTCTGACCCTACTATCAAGTCCTTTAGGCAGTTTTGGGACAAAAAGAAGAAACCCACACACCAGCAGAGGAAAGGTTTGGCTAAGTCTGTGATTTCTCTGCTCCGGCAGTGGTCACGTATCATAGAGTTTGAGGGATTGTTGTATCGGGTCATTGAGGATGGACATTTGGGGAGGTGTCAGCAGCTCCTTTTGCCAGCTTGTTTAAAGGAAGCTGTACTGGGGAGTGTGCATGATCAGATGGGGCATCAGGGGGTGGAGCGGACCCAGAATCTGTTAAGACAGAGATGTTTTTGGGTTGGTATGTATGAAGAAGTGGACCAGTGGATTAAGAAATGCTACAGATGTGTGCTTACTAAGTTGCCACAACCCAAGATTCATGCCCCTGTCAAGCCCTTTCTGGCCACTAGACCTCTTGAAGTGGTTGCAGTAGATTTTAGCGTGTTGGAGCCAGCCTCAGATGGACGGGAAAATGTGTTGGTGGTTACAGATGTTTTCACCAAGTTCACACAAGCTTTCCCCGCACGCGACCAGAAAGCTGATACAACTGCTAAGATTTTGCTCAGAGAGTGGTTCATGAGGTATGGTGTACCAGAGAGGTTACATTCTGATCAGGGCAGAAATTTTGAAAGTGATGTGATTCAGGAACTGTGCAAGTTATATGGGGTTAAAAAAAGCCGTACTACACCACATTATCCCCAAGGTAATGCACAATGTGAACGTTTCAATAGGACACTTCATGACCTATTGCGTACCCTCCCACCGGACAAGAAACACCG